>NC_046289.1:50561326-51253192 GCF_004115265.2 Rhinolophus ferrumequinum
TGCCAGCCCAGCAGCTGCGCCTGAGCCACGGCTGCCCGTTGAGGAGGCCGGAATGCATAGGCCCTGGCTCAGCATTAGCCGCAGCTGCCCTGGGAATGGCAGGCAGTCTCATCTCACTCATCTCATTTCAGGGCTGGGCAGCCCTGAAAAGCTTAACAGTGGGAGGCTGTCAGCAACATCTCACACGTGGGCAGCAGGTTCTTCCCTGTGTGTCTGCTGTGGGGGAGGGGTTACTTTTTACCACAAACCTTTTTATGTAAAATAGAAGGAAATAAAGGACTGGGGTGGAGCCAAATCACCCTTGCCGGTGGGAAGCACCATGGGCACTGGGTGTTTGGTCCCGGGCAGAACAGCTTTGCCCCCGTTCACGGGCACCATCTCTGTCTCCCTGCAGATCCTTCCGGCTGGTGGACGGGCCGACTACGAGGCAAGCAGGGCCTGTTCCCCAACAACTACGTGACCAAGATTTGAGGTGCACAAAGACTCTGAAACACAGGGCGAAGGAACTCCAGGCTCGGACAGGGGAGGGGACATTTGGAAGCTCTCCTTCTGATCCATAGCCAGCAATTGCTTCTTCACGGCCTGGAGTTATTCTGGCATGTTCCCCATGGAGGACATTGAAAAGCTGGGTTGGGGAAAGAGAGTGTCACTCCATAAATGATCCTAAAAGGTAGCCTCTTCGTAGGAACCCAGGAGGGCAAAACAACCATCCACTAAGATTTATTTATTCTATTTAAACCTGGTGAGCGGACAGGTGAGGTCCACTCAGACCTTGTTGGCTCTATCAAAACAGTACCCCGCTCGCTCACCAGGCCCAGGGAAAGGCTGGAGCCAGCCGCTGACAAGTGCCTTTACTTGAAGAGCACATTTCTTTCATCCCTCTTTTCCTTACCTGACACATTCCTCTCTGCCACCTCCCTCAGGGAGGACCCGCTCTCTGCAGGCTGGGCTTGGCGTGAGTGGGCACTTCCTGTGCAAATGCCAAGGTCCGGCATGGCCTGCTGAGCCCACGGCTGCAGAAGGGCGCTGGTTTACACTTGCCGGGACCATGAGGCTGCCGGGCTGAGCGGGGGCGGGGACTGGGGCTGGGGCTGGGGCTGGGGCTGGGCTGTCGGCCCTGCTTCCTCTGGGTCTTCAGTTGGAATGTGGCTGGCCCATGTTGGTTTTGTTTCATGCTGTACCTATTACTAGAAAGGCCTCTTTTTCTCAAGCTGTACATTTATAAAAACAGATCATATACTGTATATATAAAAATCTTGAGAGGTAGAAACATGTATGAATGTACTAAGTAGTATTCCACTGTACTTATTCGTAAGGTAGGTTTTATTACAAAACTCGCACCAGGTACTTACAAATGTGCACTACTCATTTTCAACTATAGAATCAGTGTTACTGCTTTCTAGCTCAGTCCCCGCAAACCCTTCCCAACCCTTTCCCTACAGGTAATTTTCCTCTGATCCCCTCTATGTCCCTCCCCCTACCTCCTAAATAAATAAAGGAATCCCTGAACCACCTTGTTCTTTCTTGACATTTGTTATGGGTTGAATTTTGTCACCCCACAAAAAGATCTGTTGAACTCCTAACCCCCAGTACCTCTGATTATGGCTTTATGTGGAAATAGGGTCTTTACAGAGGTAATCAAGTTCAAATGAAGCCATCAGGGTGTGCCCTAATCCAGTATATCTGGTGTGCTGATAAAAAAAGGAAATCTGGGCACAGATTGACTCGCAGAAGGGAAGACGACGTGGAGTCGCCATGTACAAGCCACAGAGAGGGGTCTGGAATAGATTCTCCCTCAGCCTCAGAAGGAGCCAACCCTGCCGAGACCTGGATCCCTCACTCCCAGCCTCCACAACTGTAAGACAATCAATTTCTGTTGTTAAACCACCCATTTGGTCGTACTTTGTTAAGGCAGCCCTAGCAAACCTGTGCAATGTTTATTACAGTAATAATGAAAAGTTGGGGAAAATATAATGTGCATCAATAAGGGAAAGATTATAGGGGAGACTCACTTCTCTACCTCTCCTCCCAGCTGCCATGGCCATTCTTAAACTAATGGGAAAGTAAGGTTTGACCAGCACACACCTTTTTGTTATTTCAATCCCCAAGTCTATGGGAAAAAAATTATCAGGGGTTACATATAAGGGAAAAAAATGTATGTTTGGAGCAAAGTAAACCATTTAATCCTATGTTTTATCAAGAACAGGAAGCAAACTTTATTCAGTAGCAA
This sequence comes from Rhinolophus ferrumequinum, assembly GCF_004115265.2. NCBI lineage: Eukaryota > Metazoa > Chordata > Mammalia > Chiroptera > Rhinolophidae > Rhinolophus > Rhinolophus ferrumequinum. The sequence goes on from NC_046289.1 coordinate 50,563,557, forward strand.
TAACAAATAGAGGAAAAGAAAGCCATAATGAGATGACATGAGGAAAGGAGATTACCTCCTTTGACTATTTTACTACTGACACTAATCGTCTATATTTTACAAAGGACTTTTCACATCCTAGACTCACCGAACGTGGGAGGAAGGTAGCAGAACCAGAATTCCAACTGGAAGCGTTGTGGACTCACTCCCACAGCCCCTGCCCAGGCGGCCTTCTCACGGGCAGGAGGGCCAAATCCCCTTGTGTTCGCATCTACCCCTGGCTGGCTAGGAGAAGCTTATGTTTTTCCTGAAAAATCAGTCTGGATTCAGCACAGATTCTTTGAAAAAGGACTAGGTTGGGGATAAATCTTAATTCAAGCTTCGGAGGAACCAAGGTGAGCTTGATGATCAATGGAAAGAATCACAATGTGTGAAATTCCTTAAATAAAAATTAATTGGCTTTTAATAATTTTCCCTAATGTTAAACATGGGAGGGAGGGAGGGAGGGAAAGAAGGAGGAAGGAATCCCCACTGGGCATGGGGAAATCAGCCCTGGCTGCTTTTAGTTATTGGTATTTTAAACTTGTGTGTGACTGAGACCTCTCAGGCTCTAGGTGACCAAACAGGAACTGGGTTAAACATCCCCACAAGCCGCAGGAAGAACCCTCATCCACGAGGATCCCAGAGCAAGCCCCAGTCCCTGCCCCACGTGCCTTGTCCAGTGCCAGGCTCAAGGAGGTAGGTGCTCGACAACTGTTGCTTGATTGAACAGGTAGGTGAATTTGTGTTTACAGGTGAAGAAAACTTCAAGTCATTACTCTAGGTTTCCTCTAATCCCTGGATCTTGCCAGACCTGCGTTTTTGTTCACTCTTCAGTTAAACGGACATGTGATTAGTTCGAGAGTCACTTAACCTAGAACATAAAGAGGATCAAGGGGCCTTCCCTGACTTCTAGAATGTGCCGTCCTGTTTGGGATAAGGGGTGTGCATGTGCACATACACCATACATGTAGCAGCAGCAGAAAATGCAGTGTAAAGGTCTGACAGATCCCTTCAACCAAAGGTTTAAAGTAACGAAGAACCAATGAGCAGGCTTGAATGTGGGCACGAGGACAGACGTGTTTGAACTAGACCAGCCGTTCTTGAACCCTTTGGCCTCAGAACGCCTTTACATGCCTCAGTATTATTGAGAGTTCTGCTTTTGCCGGTTCTAGCTATCAGTATTTACCATATCAGAAATTCAAACAGAAAATTTTAAAACACGGACACATTCCACTAACTGCCAGAGTGATGCCATCATATGTAAACTCTGGGAGATTTGACCATACCCTACTGACAGAAAGAGTGAAAAAGAAGCAAACATCCTAGTATAATGAAAATAGTTTTGACCTCATGGACTTCTTGAAAGAGTCTCAAGGACCCTCAGGGTCCCCAGACCACATTTTGAGGACCTCCAGAGGGGGTAAGTGCTAATAATCAAGAGGGAGTGCAGCAGGGGGAGCAACCGGCCTGAAAACATGCAAAAGGGCCGTTGCTCCCACCATGCTCAGGGAAGCAAGACTGGCGCCCATAGAGGGCAATGGGTGGCCTTTTTATGAGCTTGCTCCCCCAACAGGGGTACAAACATCCCAACATGTGGACCCAGTCCATTTGATCAAACGTGAATCACCACCATTACCAAGTCCAGCGCCACAAAGGCTGGAGGGTTGGGGAGTACAGTTTCCTTTTCAAAAGGCCATTCCCTGCAAAGTGCACACACCATGTCCACACACATTCTACGAGCCAGACTTAGTCATGTGGCCTCAACTGCAAGGAGGCCCCGGGGGCTGGGAGTCTCCTGCTGGAGTCTCCGCATGGAGAGCATCTTGTCCAGGTCGCCCGGGAGAGAGCTTCCTCCTCCTTCAGCCCCTGGCTCCTTCCAGGCAGAGGTGCTCACAAGAACAAGTGTCAGACAGCATGGCTGTGCATCTCCACCGGCTTCCACACAGCAGGGATTCCACATAACCCAAATCCTTTCCCTTTTTGACTCCTAAACTCCCCAGACCTCCGGAGTGGAGCTGGGGAGATGAATGCTGGCCCTGCCTCTAACTGCTACTTCTTTTACACGTGGTTTTCTGGGAAGTGTTGCTGGTGGGTGGGGATGGAGTCTGGATTCGGGAGTACAGAACACACGGAGCATCTTTGGTGGAGAGCCTCTATGTTCCTGGCAAACCTTACTCTTATGGTCTAAAGGGTAGGAGCCATCCTGCAGTGTTGCCCCCATTCCCTCCTTGTTTTGTGTCTCTCCCAGCGCCTAGATGGTCTTTACAATTCCTCCTGAATTTAGAAACTCTTACTCCTACCAGCTAATCCTGTCGCCTTTCCCTCCTCCTGTACTGCCTCCTCTGACAAGTAGAGCCTAGTCTATAATCTCCACTTTGCAAATGAGAAGGCTCAGTACCGTTCACTACTTTGCCCAAGGTCACACAGCTCTTAAGTAGAGGAGCCATCATTTGAACCTGATCTGACCCCCGAGCCCCATACTGTTAATCTTTGTCTTCAACAAATATTAGGGAGTTTGATAGTCAATCTAATTGTCAACCTTTAAACTTCTTGTATCTTTCTCTCAAAGATAAAAAACATAAAAAGCTCACAAATAGGACTCAACTGCTCTAAATCTGTAACTCCTTTTGAAGGGCAAGAGCTGTGTTTAACATTTATCTTCAAATGCCCAGAGTTCATCTCTTTCCAAGACCATCAACTGCCTTAAAATAATAGCCACTAATATTCAAGCACCTCCAGATATTGTGCTAACTAACAGCTTGACATACTTTAGTACAACACTCTGAGGTAGACACTCTAATCTCCATCTTACAGACACACGTCACACAGCCCCTAAGTAGAAACAACCCAGTATCAGGCTCTGTGCTCTTCAGATACTGTGGTTACATCATCTCATTTTCTAATTTCAGTGTTTTTATGATATTATGACTTCTACTTTTATAGCTTGTTTCACATTTATAGCAGTTCAGTTTTGCGTGCCTGCTGTGGCACATAAGGAAGTATCTTGAAGGTCTTTTTATGACATCCTGGAAGTAGGAATTTCGTGAGTCAGAGTATTTAATATTTAACTAAGCAAAATATGTAATAAAGAACCTATAAAATGTTTTGGTAATATGCCTACAAAACCCATCCTTTCTTGATGAGAAGTTGGAGCTGAAGCGTCCCTGGGAACTAACTGCTTTTCAGAGTCAGGGAGGTGCCCTTTCATGGCCTCAGTTACACTTGTGACCTAAGACAGTCTAAGACTGCGAGGGAACAAGTTTCACTATCTCAGCAAGGGGTATTTACAAAACTACACAAGGACTTCAACATAGAAAGATACCCAGTTTCTTTAAATGCTCAAAACCAAAAAACCATCGGGCAGCCAAGGAAAGGGAGTGAGAAGCAGCCCCAGCGGGAGCCAGATCCTACCCTGGGCAGCCACAGCCACAGCTGAGTCACGAAACCAGACACCTCTGCATTTCGCTGTCATGCAGAAGGCAGCTTTTACCACACTTCCGGCCGGGGAAATGCTGAGTTAAGTTAGTTTACTGAAGCTTCTCAGAGCCTTTATGCCTCTTACACGTGTTTGCGATGTTTCCCAAATGTATTTGACCTACTCCTTTCTCTCAAAAGACCAGTCAACATCTTGTTGAACTAATAGTTTGGGAAGTTGTTGCTATAAGAGACTCATTTATTGGGGGAGAGATGGGGTTGGGATTTTTTTTTAGCGGTTGGAGACTGAGAATGCATTCCCCCTTAGGAAACAATGTTAAATGTGATCTCATGCCCACTCAAAAAAAAAAAAAAAAGTAACCCATAATGTAGTTGAAAAAGCACAACAGGAAAATGCATTCTAAGTCTCAGTTTTAACTAAACGGCACAGGCCCATCTCCTTTTTCCAGCTGTGGCCCCTAGGCGGCTAGTCTTGGTCTCAACCAAGCCTTTGAGAAAGGCCACTTCTGGTGGCAATAACTCTAGCGGGCCAGGTGTTCCTGTATAGGAATTAAGAGAATAGTTGAGTAGGTTCTAGAAAGGTAATTGTCATGGTTATTCTATTTTAAATTTTCATAATGAATCAATGTTTTTATATTCAAGAAGTTTGGGACTGGGTTGGTATTCACTAAAGCCAAGTTCTACTTTTTCCCATTTGAGAAAATGGTAGGAAGATCTTTCCCAAAGCCATAAAGGCAATAATTTACATGCTATTCATAATAGCTCAAAAAGAAATTAGTAAGTAAGTGTCTACTGAGTTCTTCAGAATAGAATGCACAAATAAATACACGGGATAAATATACAGGATACCTTAAGAAAAATCACTAGCTTTATTTTTCCTCAATATACATTTAGAATATAGGCCTGAGAAGAGATTTCGTGAACTAGACCAGAGGATTATATACAAAGTCACGAGTTCCCAATCGCGAGCCAAAGTGCACAGATGAAGCGAGCCAAAGTGCACAGACGAAGCACTTTCCCGAGGGCCCCGGCAGCCTAGGACCGTCCCATCAGAGGCGACGCAAGCTCTTGGATGGCTTTTGAGTTCAGCTGAGGAATCGTGCTGATCTTCAGGAGTTTGCTGCTTGCGTACTTATTCTTGATGGCCTGCAGAAGTCATCTGTGATTAAGCACTCATCGGGTCCCCCTACCCTTATACCTTGTTCTTAGTCTCATTTATAAGTACTGAAAGGCCAGACCCACAATCTCCAGGTAGTCTGAGATGCCGAATGACTGAAGCCAGCGAGTGCTCTGAGGTCCTCCTATGTTGTGCCTGACAACTTCCTTCCATGCCTACTAATGGGTCCAGCCCAGCTGGTAGCACAGGTGACATCCAGGTCCAAGGAGGGCTTGGAAGTGGGAGCAGTGTTTATCATACTCAAGTGCTGCTAGGACAGAGCAAGTTCAGCAGGACTGGCAGCAACAACTGCACTAAAAGTGCGTGGCGACCAGTGCTTAGCAGAGCTCAGACAACATCCTCAGGACTGAAACACACTGTGCTCCCAGGTGCTAAGTCTTGCTGAGACCATACCTAAGGAAGCCAATCAGGATGTAAGGGCGCTTGGCATAAATGCCTTGCTGTGTCACCAGACTCCTGGTAAGCTGATATTCGGTGTGACACAAGCACAGGACAGCAGCCAATCTCCTCTGGCTCCTCCTCTCATGTGGGCCACACAGAGACCGACACCAGGGCCCCAGAACGATTCCTGAATGGGCTTCCTGCCCCTCATTCCTCACCACGCGTGCTATTCAGGGCCCTTTCAGTCACTGTCCCAAAAGACCCTGGACAAAGGCCCTGAGTAATATGACCCGAATACCCAGCCTTCCACAGGGCCGTGTGAGGTGGCCCTTGGTGTTCCCGGCCACATGCCGACCAGCCTCCCTACTTACTGAGTGTCCGACCCAGGACTCTGGGACGAGCGTGGATCAATACACTGCACAGTCGCCTGGCTGACTACTCTGGGCCTGGGCACAGTTAGCCTATCTACCTTGTTTTAAAAAAAAAATCTTTCAGAGTTTCTCAGTATGCTTCATCCTCTGCTATACTAGAAAAATATAAAGAGTTATGCTAAAATACTCTCACATATGCCAATATATTTACATGAAAACACAAACACACATGGTACATACTCTCATACAGAAAACCCATAATCTAATGTTTTTCACAACTTAGGAAAGAGTATTTAACGAATCTGTGTAGGAAAAAGTACTTACGATGAATTTCATTAAGTTTTCATTCACTTTCACTACATTTTTGGCCATGTGCTGCATGACTTCCAGTATTTCATTCTCTGTGTATCCTGTGTAATACTGCTGCTTTAAGTTCTGGAACACAATGCAAAGAGAAGGGACACAGTAAAGCCTCCACTTCTTTAGAAGAGCGTATCTTACACATGCGGCAATTACTCATGTAAAAAGCCATAAAAGAATATTCTTAACCATCTAGAAATTCAATTACAGCCCTAATCACTACCACGTTACTAGCAAAGCAGCTAGTAAATGGTTGTTGTGTCCTTAGTCTTTTAAAATTTGAACAACTTTCATTTTCTTGGCTTTAAATGGCATTAACTTTTTTAAAGGATCTAGGCCAGTTGCTTTTAGAAGGTCCCATATTTTGGACTTCTCTAAGTGTTTCCTGACATTTGAAGTCATGTCAAACATTTGGGGCATAACTTTATACGAACGATAATATATACTTCGTATTGCACCAGAAGATACATCAATTCAGGTGACATCCAGCTTGCTCACGGGAGTCAGCTGGTACCTACCAGACCTCTCCATCACAAAGGTGCAGTTATTCTTCAGTATTACTACATATCTGAGGTGATATTGAAACCAGGTGAATCTTGTTCCCCCAAATTATTTCACCTAATGATATATAAGCATCAATTGATGATGCTTGCTTGAATCAATTATTACACTGAGGGTTAAAAATTGGTGGATTTCTAACCCTACCGTTCTTTCTGCTTAGCTAGCATTCTACTGATTAAAAAGAACAAAGGCCTCTGTTTCTTTCCTTCTTTCCCTCCTTCTTCTCTTTCTTTTGTATCATTATGGACATGCGGGTTTTTTTAAATGCATTATAATCTATTACTATCACTGTTCTTTGTAATGGTCAAATTTAATCAGTAAAAGCCCTTTCAAGCCAGTTCCTTAACCAATACCCAGTATCCGTTTTCATTAGTTTCTGGTCTATTCTTCCTGTATTTTTTTTTTAATTAGCAAATATATAAACACGCAGGCATATATTCTCTCTTATTCCCCCTCCTTCTTACACACAGTGTAAACTGTGTACACTTGTCCAGAGAACAGCTCCGCCATGGCGCCCGGGCAACCTTGCGCGTATCCACACAGGCCACGCAGTCAAAGGCTGAACCACAGTGATCTGTCTGTCTTGGCAAAATGCGTTGTGCTCTTCCAGGAATGTGAGGGGATGGCAGGCCCGGGAGGAGCTGCCTCCAAGCCAGCTCCTACTCACCTCCCTATCTCCCCTGGGAGGCTGTTATGAAACTGTTTCTTATCACCTCCTGGGTTGTGAGGCTTTTGCTCTGCTGCTCTCAGGGTACAGCTACAGACCAGACAACTATTTCTGAGTCTAGAATTAGCTCGTGCACAAAAGGGCATCCCGTGCCTCACACTGCAGTCACCTGCCCCCTTTCGTTTAGGTGTCCTCTTTGGTCTCACACAAGGACCCAGGGAGTTAACATCTTTGGCTCCTTGTATGAATCTAAAAGTGGCTCATTTTATCTGTTCTGGCAAATCAGTCAGGTTTTGACCTTGTTTTGTCTTATGTGCTTCAGAACTTGCTTACTTCACTTAACAAAATACCCCAGAAATCTTAGCATATCAGCTCTTAGTGGACTTCCTCATTCTTTATGACTCTAGAATACATTTGTATACCATGGTGTCATTCTAATCTCCATCGGAATTGGTCCAAGCAGCTTTCCTTTAGGACTTTGGACTTCGACAATTTCTTGTTGAGAAAATGCTGAGGCCTTTTCAATCAAGAGAGCCTAAAACAGAACCTAACTAATTTCTTCTGAAATCCAACACTCACCCATTTTCCTTGGCCTAGAACCTTCTGGGACAGGCAGGAAGCAGCTGCTGCCACCTTAGAAGGGTGATAATGCACCATGTCGTAGTCAATGAGAGTCAGCTCCATCAAATATTTGGCTAAAGTGTGCTGTTCAACATCAACCTACAAAAGAACAGCCAGGGACAGTAAGAACCAGTTATTACACTTGCAAAATTCTAGGTGAAAGCCTAAGTAAGAGCCCAAATCCACTGAGCTGACTTTTCTTTCCCAGGAGCTGCTCTTTGGACACTATGTTACAAACATAAAATGTGAGGTCTTCTCTCTTAAGAACTGATGAGATAAGCATGCGGACTTATCTCAAAGATGTTTCCTATGAGTTCGTAAGCTTTCCTTTAATTGAATCAATGTTTCTGGTGTGAGACAAGAAGCAGCAAAATAAAGTCTCCTACAGATTTAGAGGCACTTACCTCCCCGGCTTTTGATGCCCGTCTTAAGAAATGTAGTGGCAAAGGTCGTCCCAACTCAAATTTCAGTTCTTTCAAAATTAGAGTTTCCATTTCTCGGATTTGGGAACTGGTATACGCATTGTCTGTGATGTAAACGAAGTCTTCAATATTTGGAGAAAACATCTCCTCATATTTGGAAGCCAAGAGCAGAGCTGTAATCCCAACCAGTTGAAGCTTCTTACGAGAGACTGGCTGAACCTAATTGAAGAAGACTATTTCAAAAGTCATATCTAACAAAACTGGGGCTCTGGAGGAAGAGAGAGGGAACCAAGTCCTGGAGACGTGTACACTGTCTGCACTCACACCCCTCTTAAGGGCCCAGGAAACCGAAATGCTACTACCAGGTACCAGCACCACTCACAGCGGCTATGACCGAGTACTCAACTATGTGTGCCAGGCACAGTGCTAAGATTCTAACAATCATCTCATCAAATCATCACAAAACTCCTAGGAAGTACCTATTTTTTCCCTCACTTACAAACAGATGGCCTGAGAAGAGATTCAAACACCAGCCCATGATCACTCAATTGCTCAGTAGGTAAGAACTGTACCTGATAACTAAGCCCTAGTCACTGCTCCAGGGCCACCGTCCTGGCTTGAGTGTCTAGAGAGGACCCAACATGGCACTCAACATGGTTTAAGCAGAAATGTAACAGATGCTTAGGGATGTCTCAAACGTTTCCCTAATCCTCACCAAAAATACACTCATTATTTGGCCTGAAGAATCTTTCAAAGATGCTTCAGAATCAGGGAAAATCTCAGTTTAGAGAATAAGTGTTTTCCTTAATTTCCTTGGGGAAAAAGAAAAAAAGACTAGGACTTTGCTTTTTTTTGCTTCAACTTTCATTATTGAAAATCTACCAATAATATGACTGTATAATTAAACCACTTGTAAAATGAAAACCACTGAATCTAGTTACTTAGGATTTTGTAGTATCTCAGGGTCATTATCATAAACACAATTATTATTGTATTGTTAATACTTGATCTAAACCTGTATCATAAATGTTGACTTTAAATAAATAAATCCTTATCTTCAAGTCTACTGTTTGGTAGATAACACACTAATGGTTTACGTTTGGAATTTCTTCCAACTGGTCAGTGTTTTTGCATCACCAGTTGATAAGTATTTTGATGAGCACTTCTGCCTCTCAGCTTAATTTCTTACATTCCTCTTTACTTGAGACTTCATAGTCATATACTCCTCCCACACACCCCAACCCGTTTTTTAAAACTCCTGCCTCCTCCTGCTTCTAGTGACTCAATGCCACAGCTAGCTAGGAACTGTGAAGCTCTCTGGCCAAATTCCTGTTTTCAGATGCAGAAACTTAATACCAAAGAATACTGACCTATGGAAACTGCACGCAGGCCTGGGAAGCCCGCGTACAAAGGGGCCACAGGCTTCAGACTGCCTTCAGACCATCTGCTGGTGTGTTTCCTCTGGTGAATGACTGTGGCAATGCAGTACTTCCCCGAGCATGTTTCAGCAGGCTGACCTAACAGAAATGCCTGCCATTGGTCAGCGTCACCAGAGGCTTGACACACCTGGACTGCTTCCCTTTCCAGCACCTGAAGTTCTTCGGCTTCTCCTGAATTGGCTGTTTTGGTCTTCTCTTCAGAAATATGACACCTGGGCAATACGTACCAGCCATGTTCTGTGAGCCACTGGTACCAAGTCCCGGAAGCCACACTCACCTGTAAGAACCGATCCATAATGGCGATGCACATGTACAGAGTTTCCTGCAGCAGCCGAAACTTGGAATGGACCTGCACAAGCCAATCCACCAGGATGGCACGCATACGGCCGTTTATGTCTCTTCCATCTAAGAAATGGGCATTTATGGTCTGCAGAGTCTGTTGGTGGAATTACAAGTTTAAAAAGCTGACATCACTTCCTTCCCAGCTGTGTGGTACACGCCACATTGCTTATATAACCAAAACACAAAGGCCCACTCACCTCAAGCTGCCTTAGATACTGATAGATATCCTTAACGTAGTCGCTGCAGAGCTGAGGGTTCTCCCAATCTTCGATATCAATGTCCTCGATTTTGCAGAGTAAGGCATCAGAGAAAGCTTGGCAGAGGTTCTCTTCCTTCATAGAGATATCCTCAGGTGTGGGAGAAGGACCCTACATTGACAAATTAAAGAGCATGTATTACTTACTGCCTTCATCACAAATACATGCAGAGCCAACTTGTTTAAAGTATCATGTGCATTTTTTAAATATATTAAAGCCAAAATAAATTTCAGAGTAAGAGGTGAACCATTCAGGATACAGTAGACGAAGTTTTTACAGATATACTCCTCTGTTTAAAACGCTCTAATTCCAATCAAGGTGAAAGCCTAAGTGCTCACAATGGCCTATGGGCCCTGCATGGTCTGGCCCTCCCCATTCCCCTTGCTGACCCGTCTCCTGCTTCTCTCCCCTCCGTCTGCTTCATCCGACCTAGGGGCTTCCCTCACTGCAAACAGGCTCCTTCCTCCCAGGATGTTCTTGTCCCTGTATCTGCATGGGTAATTCCCCCACCTTCTTCCAGTTTCGCTTAAATGTTACCTTCTCCGTGAAGTCTATCCTGACTCCTATTTAAAATAAACATCTGCTTCCTGTTCTCCCCCATGCATACGTTTGATCTCTTACTTTGTTTTTTCCCCCATAAATCCCACAATCTACCATAGCTTACTTATATATGGTATTATTTTCTGTCCACTTCTGCTAGAAGCTCTATAAGCTTATATTTATTTAAAATGATTTTGTCCACTAAGGTGGCTCAAACACCTGTGTCATCCCTGACACAAAGTGGGTGTTTGGTAAGTATTTATTGAGTGAAACACTGGGTTCAGGGATTCCTAGAGCTAACAGTTCACTTTAGCAGTAGCCTCTTCTGCATGTGTAATGTTTTCTTCTCATCAACTAATTTATTCTAAATTGAGAAATTGGCTACTGAAAAGCAGAAAAGCACATTCCAGCCTATGAATGAAATAGAAAGAAACAAAGACTGAGAAGTATACACCCAGTAATTTATTTTCTTATACTGACAGGATGATCATCTATCAAAAAAAAAATCACGGGGGGCGGGGGGTGGGAGATTAGGGTAAGGGGGATCAAATATATGGTGATGGAAGGAGAACTGACTCTGGGTGGTGAACACACAATGGGATTTATAGATGATGTATTACAGAATTGTACACCTGAAATCTATGTAGTTTTACTAACAATTGTCACCCCAATAAATTAAAAAAAATAAATCACACACATTAAAAATGTATTAAGTTAAAACAAGTGTTTAGTAATGAAGTATAAATAAACCATTACTTTTTAAAAGAATAAGAGGTACTTGAAGTAAAACCTAACAGGATTGCTAGGCTATAAAGAATATATAGTAAAGTAATAAGGTATAGAAAAAAAGAGAAACTATATAATAAATAATTTTGATTTACATTAAAGCTCAATGATTATAGTTTCCAATCTTAAAGGATAAAACAGTAACAACAAAATATACATAGCAGTGCAAAACAGGCCCTTCCCTCTTAAATCAAAGGTCTTAACCTGAGGAAGGGCCAGGAGAACAAGAGGGATGCAGGTAGGCATGCCATTTATTAAATTTAAGAACCTCAAGGGACTAGAACAAATAAGAACAGCTACTTGAGGTACCAGGGAGAAACCTAGGGAAGGAGGGGAAGGCCTCCAGGGAAATGACTAGGCAAAAGGTACCCCAGTACAAAGTCCCAGGAGAAGCTAAAGGGATAAGGGCCGGTCTGAGGACTGCATGTTGATTTGGGATGGTGGGAGGTATGCAAAGATGAGCTGGAAAGGTTGAGCAAGAACCTGGTTTAGATTTTATCCGAAAGGAATCCACTGAAGGAACTGAGCAAGAGTGACTAGAGTCACACGTGCATTTTAATAAGCACGTGTAGCTGCAGTTTAAGGTTACCTTTTTCAAGGATAAGCATTATCACTCTCCCCAAGGAGGGCAGTCAGCACCAGAAAGCTGGTTTAAGGGAGAGGTTACCGTCACGTACTTCATGTGCTGCCTTAGTAGCTTGAAATGTTTACCTGTGTCTATTCAGCAGTACACCTGAGTTTAGCTATACCAAAAAGCCACCAGGATAAGACAAGGTAAGTGCTCTGACCCATCGTTTAGAATTTCTTAAAAGCCTTCCTGTTGGAGTCCAACATAATTTAATTATCCTAAAATCCTTTCTAAGATCCCCTCATTTGTGCAGGTAGTAATCTAAGCCCTGTGGACCAACTGTGCAACCCTCTGTCCAGGGCCCACGGCAAGCAAAATTGAAAAACTGGATCAGCTATTTCACCATCACGCACTGTTGAATGACAAAATCAGTCTGAAGAATAAAAACCTTCAAATTAGATTAACAAATGAGTTCTGTGGGTTGTCAGAGACAACTGAAAAGTCCTATCAGAAGCAATCATGATGTGCGATTTTGTGGAACTTGAAAAGCTCGTTTGGTTAAGGAGCTGGGTGGAGCGCAAGGTACTGAACGTCCAGTACCCACAATGCCTGAGCTGGGTCTGCTAAGAGAACAATCAATATTAACAGACCGATACATAGGTATTTACACAAGGCTGTGTAAAACAGAGTGCCTTACTTACTAAACTTATGATACCAAACATCATAAATTATTGTCCATTAAGTGCAACAAGGAAGGACTCCCAGCAAAACTGCTGGTTTTGATCAGATCATGATGTGTAGCAGTCTGTACTCATGCACAAACTGGAGAAATACCAAATGGGTGACTGTGATTAGCTTTAGGGACTGCAACATGCAATGGAATGGACTTTGGGGGGCAGGGAGAATAGTAAAAATGAACTGACCTTTCGATCTATGTACTCTACGTACGTCTGCATTGTTTTGTTTTGTTTTGATGACTGTTTCTTGTGTAATTAAAAATGAAAGTCACTTTTTTAAATATGAATAGTTGTGCTTATTCCATTTTTGCATACTTTTTGTATTAGGGAAAGTTAGGCCATAAAATATTCTTATACTTGAATGACGGTCACTGAATTTAGTGTTGAAATCAAATCTGTATAACTAACACGGCGTCCAAACTTCTAGCTGCGACTCCCGAGCACACTACCTAAGCTTGCACCTCTCTTATACCTATTATAATGCATGCTTCTCCTCCGACCTCCCCGACTTGATTGGGAGCTACCTGAGGACAGAGGACGTAGTTCATTCAACTTGCTTGCCCACTGCCCAGCAAACAAGGGGGCTGGTAAAAGGCTTTCTCCTTCCTTCAAACTACTCAGTGTTTGCCAGAGCTTCATAAGTCAGCAAAAAACACTCTTTTCTCCAAAAATTGCAGGATAATAAGCTCCTGCAATTACCTGTGAATGGCGGGAACCCTTTCAAGGCCTCAGCCAGGTTCCTTTGGGATTCGGTTGCTTCATCTCCTACAAAAAAGCAATCGGCCCTCCAGTTTTGCAGAGGGGATAGGATGAATTAGATTAGAGGTCTGGGAATATCTGCTTTCATAAATACATGGCTCATATCATAAGCTTTCCAGGGCTCCCGCTGCTACACTTCCTGTACTTGACTGGCATTTCCACACCTTCAGGGACAGGCTGTAAAGGAGCAGCAATGGCTCTGTAGATAGGGCAGAGTAAAAGCCAGAGACAGGTAAGCTGAGGGGCGTATCCGCCGGGAGGTGGGGCTTCCCCTAAATTGTGGACTTCATGGTCTTTTGTCCTGTTTCTCAGAGAAAAGTGTATTTGAATTGAAAATAATTATTGTTCATTAATCCGTTATGTCTTCTAAAACTAGAAGCATGTTTCAATCACGGGAGTGATTTTTATATGGACTGAGCTACAGGTTCATAATTTTTTATCTGAAACACAGTGGCCTCAGTTTTGTCGGGAAGCTAAAGAAAACAGAGTCAGCCACGGACATGCGGGTAACGGGATCCCAGAAAGAAGAGAGTTGTGGAGGTCGCAGAAGGAAACTTCTCCTTTGTTTTCTTCATATTTTTGGTTCTTTGGTTTTTTGGGGTTTTGTTTTTGTTTTTGTTTTTGCTTTTTCTTCTTTGATTCAAACAGTAATATGTGAAAAGTCTGAAAATTTGAAGAAAATGAAAATGAATCTTAAGCCCAACGTAATACTCAAAAATAACTACCATCAACATCTTGTATATAAGTGCACACTTTTAAAAGCAAATTTGGCGTTTTGCTGCATTATATTGTTATAATCTGGTTTTTTCCTAATGTAATGTTCATTTTGACATCTTTAAATATTCTATGAAAACATGATACTTATGGTCGCACAGATTTCATTAAATGGATTTAACTGATTTCCTATAGAATATTTCTTTGTTATGTAAGAGGTTTTCATTACTGCACTATTTACAAGTTCTCGACTGTCCCTCTGACCACTTTCTTAGGATAAATTTGAAAAACAGACTTACTGGGTTTGGAGAATGACCATTTGAAATATAATGCCAAATGGCCCTCCTGAAATGTGGGAGGAACCACATTCAGTCACCCATATAAAATGCTTCGTAATGGTGAAAACTGCTTTGGGTTTGGCATTTTAGGAGGTCGCTAGAAACCCACCAGGAAAGGCCCATTATTAAAGGAATGTTGATCGTGAGTATTTGTTCTCAGCTTTAGTCCTTGATTTGAAGCTTTTTTCTCCTGTCCGATGAACAGCAATGTGCTTGCCAACATCACTTCTAAGTACAAGGCTCGCCAGTCTGTCCCGCTCCTTCAGATGCTGCTGGACCATTTCCAACTGTATTTCCCAGTGGATGAATCTGTTGCCTCAACACATCCACTGCAAAACAAGACACCTTCCCCAAAGCTACCTCCCTTTTCTGACTTTCCCATTTTTTATTTATTCCATAAATGGTTTCTTACTCGGTGGTTAAGGATCTCACTCCTCCATTGCAAGTAACCTATGCAAAGAATTCCTTCTATATACCGGATGGTGTCCCTGAAAGGAGTTCTGGTACATCCTAACACGTCTGATGTTGTCTGTTAGCACCCACATAGGCTAGTTCATGACCCTCATCAGCTCTTGCTTGGACAATTGCAATACTTCCTAATTTATGGCCCTTCCATGGCCACCCTACACTGCTTTCCTCACTTCTCCTCACATCTTTTCACAGGTGCCTCATTGTCTAATGGAATAAAATCCAAATTCCAAGACCTTCAAATCCAACTGCAGTCTTCTCCCCAATTTAATCTTCTGCTTCCTCAAACAAACCTTTTGACCCAGTTTAGACTTGTGGACTCCTTACCCAAATAACATGATTACAGGCCTATTTCCACTTTCATGCTTTGATTCTTGTTACTGCTTTGTTCCATAAAAGGTAATTTTTCCTATCAGCTTCTCCATAGCTATCCTTACAAATGTCACTTATTCCATGAAGTTTTCTTGACTACTAGTGTTCCTTTAGATGTCCTTTCCAAAGGATGGCATTAATGTCTACTCCAGTCATTTAACATTCAGTCATACATTGCCTGGAAGCATCTAGCATCATTCCCTAGGATTACTAATTTAATTATCAGGTACTTATGCACCTTCTAGATAAGCTTCCTGAAGGCAACATGTCTCCTTTTTCAGCCTTAACACAACTGGATGTGTATCATAAGTGCTCAATATATATACTTCTCAAATATAACCCATGTTTTGTTTTGAAAATTTTCAAATATGCAATAATACACACACACACACATACACACACACAGACACACAGAGGGTGCCAAAAAAATGCATACACGTTTTAAGAAAGGGAAATTGTATTAAAATTGTAATAATATATACTGATAACAAAAGATGAATACAAGTCACGTTTGACTTCTGCAATTACAAGAGGTGCTCAAAGTGGTTGCCATCAGCATCCAGACACTTCTGATTACGGTGAACTACTGCTTGAGCAACGTTGACCAAAGTGTCCACTTGTATACATCTTTTTTGGCAACCCCCGCATACACACACACACACACACACATCTTTGAGCTGGAAAGAGTGAAGTAGTTATTGTATTCTCAGTACCTACAACAGTGCTCGTTTCATAGTAATTCCACGAATGTATGTAATCTATGAATGAGAGCATGCATGAACTTGAACATGATGGAAGGGGAGCAGGCCAATGGGTCTGTTGGCATTCTAACTCCAAGAGAGCTAACCAGTCACAGAAACTACAAGTTATCACCCCACAATGTTGGCATTACCTTGGTCCTACATGAGTATGGGTTTCAGAACCTTGAGCTTCCACAGCTTTCATGGGCAAGTTCATTCTCGTGGTGGATTATTTTAATAAAACCTACCATATTTCACTCTGACATGACTAAATTTACCTGGGTATTAAAGTAATTAATTTTGTTATTCAAGTTCATATTAAATTATGATACCATCACTAAAAAGGTATAGATATTCATTTCTACAGTGTTGTTTCAAAGTAGAGCTCTAGCTCTGAATGTTCTTCAAAAGTTGCATTGTTGATAAAGGCACGTGCAGTCTGGCCAAAAACAGGCTGCTTCATTAAGTTGGTTTTTTAAATTTAGACCTCCGTACCTTTGGAGCCAACATTTTCACCTGGACTGGTTTCACAGAAGCAGTAGGTTTCAGTTGTTTGTTGACATTTGTTGTTTTGGTGGGCTGGACTGGTACTTTGATGTTCTGAGCTTTCTACAAGGAAAAAGAAAAGTGAATAGGGCAAGACATTCAGTATTTTCCCCATTGAGCACACGTACGGTCCTAATGGTTGTCACCTTACCTTAGCTACTTGTGTGGGTCTGATTGTAACTCGATTTCCAATTTCTTCTAAAACTGCCCGCCGGAGTGTCACATGGCTCTTAGCTTTAGAATTAACTCCTGTGTCAATATTCTCCAACTCGCTGGACACCTAAAAAATAAAAAATTAAAGAAAAGTTGAGACAATTTAAAATACTTTCCTACTACCAGATACTCAAATTCAGAATTGCTTTAGGAAAGGTGAATATGCTGAGATCTAATTGAGGAAGGGAAAAAGTACATTTTAGGAAGTCTAGAAATACTATTTGTGTTTGATAACATCACTCTAAATTAGGCAAATCACCATCCCACCTTATCTATAAAAACAAAAAAATCCACTAAGAGTTTTACAGATAAGTGATTTCTCATAGAGCACCCATGTCACTTGTTAAAGATCCCTGTATATTAAAGGTATCTACAGTATTTAAAAACCTTCTTTTACAGAAATTAGTAACAAGTGCAATTAAAACAAATTATTAAAAAAACTATAATACGTCTGTCTGGCTGTTTAAAAACCAGATGTTTAAAACCTAAACTAGATTTGATTCTTATGCCATTCTAGAAAAAAGTGCTCCTATAGACATGATCTTTTAGATATAGCTTTCAAAACTGCAGTTGCCATAGCATAGACTCTCTTATACTAAGGAAACTTAGAAAAAAAAGTTTTCATGGGTAAAATAGTTTTACTCTCAAATCCCAAGAAAGTTGGAATTGTATCAAATAAGTTGTTAGTTGACCCTAACCTGCTTTAGACAGCATGTGCTGAGACAAAACTTACTAGCTAAAGCAATTCATACAAAAAAGTCAATTTTATCATAGATGTGATAAACATGTCACAAGAAAAAACAGCACGTCCCATTCCCCAGAAATTGGGAGTCCTATTCCTAAAGAATCTCCCAACAGAGGGTTTGAATGGACCTACCAGGACAGACCGGACAACGGAAAACTCAAGCCTTCCTGGATAGATGGAATTTGACTATGAAAGAACCATGTAGGACAGATTAGACAAAAATTATTCATCAGTTCTACTTTGATCCACAAAGGGGTAGAAATTAAAAACTGAATGTATTCAACTTATTAGGATTCACAAAAGTCATACTGTTCAATTTTTCCAGCAGTAATTGCCAACTTTTAAAAATGTTTGAAAGTTGAATGCTATGGGTGGAAGCCTGGCAATGTGACTAAGTTTAAATCCATTTGGAAAAGAAAATTGGCAGCTTTTAACTAGCCTTATAGCCAGGAGGATGGAACTCAGGTGTGTCACGACCTTCTCTATTTTTCAGCAAAGGAAAAGTAGATCCACGTACAATTCAGGCCCACAGGAGAAAAAAAAATAACCAAAACACCATTAACACTTTTGTTTTTTGCAAAGATGAAATAAACGAATTTAAGCTTGATCGAACATTGAGACCACTTTACTGACTACAGAATTTCTTCCTGTCCTTCTCCTCCCCATCCCCACCACGGAGCCCTGAGCCTGCAAGGAAAACAGAGGAAGGAAATCCCAAGAACCCTGTAGTTAGATCTCTAACAACAAAGAGCACTCCGGATCGCTTGCTGAGTGCTAGGACCAGTGCTCCGGAGGCTCGTTTAACAGGTACCACCACCTCCGAGGCGCTTTCGTGAACTTTCCCCATTCCCAGGGCAGGCACCAGCCGGGGCAAGGATCCGGAGAGGAACCCAGGCCGGGGAGGGGAGGCTGGCCAGAGAGGACAGGCCGCAGGGCCCGGTCCGCGGGGGAAGCGGGCAGCTGGCAGAATGGGGAAGCGGCGTCGGTTGAGACGAAAGAGCTCTACAGAGAGAAGCAAGAGACGGCCGAGCGGTCTGCGCCGCCCAAGCCCCTGGCTCTTGTCGCCGAGCCCACTCACCGTCGGGCGTCGGAGCAGCGCCATGAGGGACGCGGCAGGCAATAGTGCCAGCCA
Organism: Rhinolophus ferrumequinum; assembly: GCF_004115265.2. Lineage (NCBI taxonomy): Eukaryota > Metazoa > Chordata > Mammalia > Chiroptera > Rhinolophidae > Rhinolophus > Rhinolophus ferrumequinum. Next base: position 50,582,269 of record NC_046289.1, read on the forward strand.
GGCCCAGGGTTGGACGCGGACCGGGGAGGGTAGGCACAAGCTTCCGCGGCGCCGTTAGTTCCACACTCCGAGCCCGCAGCTCTAGGAATCTTCGTGTAGTCGCCTGGCTCCAGGATTCAAATACCGCGCCGCTCGCGCCCCCATTGGGCGGCCCTACGTACGGCGTGCTCTTCCCATTGGTTAAGCAGGAGGCAGTCCCGCATGCTGATTGACTGAGCTCTACAGACCCATTTGGTTGTCATAACAACTAACCCCCACACACCGCACCCTCCCCCCGCCCCGCCTGCTGCCTTTTTAAAAACATCTCGGCTTCCAAGATAAACAAAAAAGAAATGTTTCATTGGGACAGCAAACGTAGGACACCTCTGAATTTTGACAAGGCTTCACCTACGGATGTTTCTCTACGTTTGTGCCGGGTGGGCAGAAGTTGGTTCTAGGGAACACCCTGGAAATGCCATTTCTGACCTTTATTCCTCTTCCGGAAATTGCGAATTGGAGTTTAGGTTGGGTTGGCCGTGGTCCTTGCACAGGCGCCTCTGGTGGCTCAAGGATGCACTGTAGGTGGTTGACATACAAACGGGTAAGGAGTAAAAAGTGTCACGTTTACGCAAAAGTTAAGATTCCCAAGAGAGGCAAACGAAACAAAATGCGATTTGCATTTTGCGATTTGCTTTTGCAAAATGCGAGTTTGCATTATTTGTGATTCTTGTGAGCTCTCTATAGTATTCCCGGCACATGGTTTGTGTTATGGTCGGTGCTCAATAAATTGTCCACGAATGGATGATCCTATGACATACAGAATACTTTAAAATTAAAAAGAAGGTCTGATCCAGGCTTGGACCGAAGGGTAGGAGGATCAGATCAAGACAGGAAAAAGAGGAAGGAAAAAGTGAGAGGAACAGGAAAAGGGAAAGGAAAAAGCTAAGGAAAGGAAAAGTCCAATGCCCTTAGTAAAGGTAGTGGAATGACTCCTGATAACAGGCTCCGTCTAAGATCTGAGCAAGCTTTCCTGTCACTCCTATTCTACTCTTTAAAATATGGTTTACCTCTTTATTACTGGGGTATCAATGAGCCTTAAATGAAGTTAAGTGAGCTGGATTAAATTCCTTCCCTTGCCTTTGCCCTTGGCCATGCATCTGATATTTCTAAACTTGTTTCCTCTTCTATAAAACAGGAATAATTGCAGCTACTATGCAGCATGGGAAGATGTTAGTGTATCTATCCTCCTATAAGGAAAAGTCTTGGGAGGCCACCAGATGGCTCTTTTGGTTAGAGCACGTGCTCTTAACAAGGTTGCTGGTTAAATTCCCAGTGGGCCAGTGAGCTATGCCCTCCAGAAATAGATTGAAGGACAATGACTTGACTTGGGGCTGATGAGTCCTGGAAAAATACACTGTTCCCCAATATTCCCAATACAAATCTTAAGAAAAGAAAGAAAGAAAGATAGTCTGGGGAAGGAAAAGTAAATGTTTAGTGCACTGGGGTTGTGAGTAAAATTATATTTTTGCTTTATTGTTATAATGTGGTGTTATCAAAAACCACAACTATAAAAGTAACAATCCTCACAGACTCACAGGGCTTTGTAAACAGAAATGCTATGAATGGTAAAGTGCTCTTATTGACTGACTTGACATGGTCAAAATAAATAATTTAATCCACATTAGACATGTATTTTCATTAAAATGGAAGTGATATTTCTTTTGTATCCCTCACTGCAACTAACCTAGAAACTTACAAATAAACTTTTTGATCCAACCTCGTTTAATGCATTGTAGTCCTGTTTTTTACTTCCTGTCCCTTCCTGCCTTAGACAACATTGATCACTCTTCCTGTATACTAGTTTACATAAACTTTCTTGTTGAAACCTCATAACAATCCTTATAAAACAGGTAGTATCCTATTTTTTTGTCATTTTTAAATTGAGGTATAATTGACATATAACATTATATTAGTTTTTGGTGTTTGTATATATTGTGAAATGATCACCACAATAAGTCTAGTTAACATCTGTCATATATTATCTCAATTTGAAGAAACTAAGGCTCAGAGCAATTAAATGTCTTGGCTGCAATAATAGCACTTAAGCATTTTAGAGCGAAGATTTGTACTCGGGTCTGATTCCAAAGCCTGTGGGCTCTTTCCATTATATTTGCCATTGTCCAGTCTATTTACATGTGGCAGAAAGAGTAGGAAAAGTTTGAAACAGTCATTGAAGGAACTCAAATAGAAAATTAACCAAGGATAAATTTCTTGAAGGCCAATGGCTCTTTACAGTATGGTAAAATTCTACACGATCAATTTATTTTCAGGTACTGCTTCAAAAAGGTGTGTATGTGAACTTCAGTGAATATGGGTTGCAGGCAGAAGCACCCCAAGCAAAAACACGGACCACCAGTACTGGACCGGCATGATGGGAGACAAGGTAAGTGGTTGGTTTGGCAGGAGCTATTGGGCTTCAAGGTAGCTCTTGCTTAGTATCTTCCAGCGCCACAGGATGCCTACATATAGTATGTTTAGGTCCTGGAATGCCAAATGGGAACTCTTCTTTTCAGACATCTGAATCTCCCAGTTTGGGGTAGTCTTGCGGTCTTTGCTATGAGGACTCCTTCTGAATCACAAGCTGGTTGCAGTTTATTTGGTGTTGAACCATGGATCAAAGGTAATCGAGAGCCCTGGGGGGCACTGAAGGCAGTTTAATAGAATTTTTGGCGACCGAAGTCCAGATATCTGGAGACTGGGTCTTTTTTTTTTTTTTTTTTAAGATTTTTTTTATTGGGGAAGGGGGATTGGGGAACAGTGTGTACTTCCAGGATTTTTTTTCCAAGTCAAGTTTTTGTCCTTTCAGTCTTAGTTGTGGAGGGCGCAGGTCAGCTCCAGGTCCAGTTGCCGTTGCTAGTTGCAGGGGGCGCAGCCCACCATCCCTTGCCAGAGTCGAACCGGCAATCTTGTGGTTGAGAGGACGCGCTCCAACCAACTGAGCCATCTGGAAGTTCAGCAGCTCAGCTCAAGGTGCCATGTTCAATCTTAGTTGCAGGGGGCGGAGCCCACCATCCCTTGCGGGACTTGAGGAGTTGAACTGGCAACCTTGTGGTTGAGAGCCCACTGGCCCATGTAGGAATCGAACCGGCAGCCTTTGGAGTTAGGAGCATGGAGCTCTAACCGCCTGAGCCACCGGCCCGGCCCTAGAGATTGGGTCTTGACATAGGGGATAAGAGAGTTACTAATTGTGTTTTTAAAATAGTCATGTGTTGCTTAACGATGTTTTGGTCAACGAGAGACTGCATATCCAGCAGTGGTCCCATAATATTACAATGGAGCTGAAAAATTTTTATTGCCTAGTGATGTTAGCCATCATGTCATAGCACAAAAGTTGCAAAAAATCAAGGCTACGGATGAGATGCAAACAACTTGAACCTGGGTGTGGCAGAGGATGACACTGAGGAGCTCCTAGAGGTGGTTCCTGAGGAATTGACAAATGAGGAGTTGTTGGAACTGGAACAGGAACGCACAGGTGAAGAAGAGGCAAGAGAAAAGGAAACTGCAGAACAGAAAAAAACCCCAAGAAAATTCAGTGAAGGATCTAGCAGCTTTTGCAGACCTCAACAAGCTCCTTAAAAAAGTTTGAAAACATGGACTGAAAAGTTTTCATTAATGAAGTGGACGTGTTTCTGAAAAGAATGACAGCTCCTCAGAAGAATCGGAGGCAGGTCCTTTAGGAGGTGTTCCAGAAGGCGGCACTGGTATCATAGGAGCTGACAGCTCCGTGTATGTCACTGCTCCTGAGAACCTTCCAGGGGGAACAAGATGTGGAGATGCAAGACAGTGCTATTGATGCTCCTGTTTAGGCCTAGGCTAACGTGTGTTTGTCTCGGTTTTTAATAAAAAAGTTTTAAAAGTAAAAAAAAATTGTTTTTAAACAGAAAAAAGGTTATAAGCGTATAAAATATTTTTGTACAACTGTATAATGTGTGTTTTAAGCTAAGTGTTACAACTCAAAAAGTTTAAAAAAATTACAAAGTTGAGAAAGTAAAAAAGTTACAGTAAGCTAATGTTAAATTTGTCATTGAAAAATGTTTTCTTAGACATTTAGTGTAGCTTAAGTGTACCGTGTTTATAAAGTCTCCAGTAGTGGACAGTCATGTCCTCGGCCTTCACGCTCACTCCCCACTCACTGACTCACCCAGAGCAGCTTCCAGTCCTGCAGGCTCCATTCATGTAAGTGCCCTTTACAGGTGGACCATTTTTTCTCTCTTGTGCTCTATTTTTACTGTACATTTTCTATGTGTAGATACACAAATACTTACCATTGTTACAATTGTCTACAGCATTCAGTACAGTAACATGCTGTACAGGTTTGTGGCTAAGGAGCAATAGACTGTACCATACAGCCTAGGCGTGTAGCAGGCTGTACCACCTAGGTGTGTGTAAGTGCACTCTATTTGACGTTCGCACAATGACAAAATCAACTAACGATGCATTTCTCAGAACATATTCCTATTAAGCAACCCATGACTGTATGTACACAAATTCTTGCTATACTTTCCTTCAAATGGTGAAATCTAATCAACGCGTCTTGAGTATAGGCTGTATTTTAGTGACTCTTATTTCTAATGAATAGAATGTAGCAGAAGAGAGTGTCAATTTTGAAACTAGGTGAAAAATGGCACTGTGGTTTCCTCCTCGCTCTCTGGGGTCATTTGCTCTGGGGAAGCAGCACAACCCTGTCAGGAAGACATTTGAGCAGCCCTATGGAGAGGCCCCCATAACAAGAAAGTAGCCCATAAGGAACCAAGGCCTATCAGCCACATGAGTGAGCCATCTTGGAAACAGCTCATCCAGACCAGACCCAGTAAAGGCTGCAGATAACTGATGACTGCAGCCCCTGCTGTCATTGTGATTGTAACCTCATGAGACCTGGAGCCAGAAGCCCCAAGCTAAACTGCTCCCAAATTCCTGATGCACCCACAGAAAATAAGATGTTTGATGTTTAAGCCACAAAGATTCAGGGCTACGAAGCAATAGATAACCATTTCACAGCAACAGATAATAAACACAAAACTTTGGGGAGTGTACGGCTAACGAGGTTTTAGGAACCCAAGTACATCATAACGTCTCTGAACAAAGCAGCAGTTCAACTTCACTCACACATTCATTCCTTTTTCAAGGCAGGTTGGAGTGCAGCTGATGGGAGACTTCCCACAGCTCTTCTAATTCCCTCATTTAAACTTAAAACATTTTGTTCAATTACAGTTGACATTCAATATTATATTAGTTTCAGGTGTACAGCACAGTGATTAGACATGTACACACCGTGTGAAGTGATCCCCCAGTAAAGCTTGTCCCCCCCAACACCATAGTTCTTACATTGACTATATTCTCTATGCCGTACTTTACACTCCTGTGACTATTTTGTAACTGCCAATTTGTACTTCTGAATCCTTTCCCCTTTTCACCCAACTTCCCTCCCACATGGTGACTGTCAGTCAAACAGTTTTCTTACAAAGGCTCTTGAGAATCTAAAGAATAGAATCCCTAGAATAATGGGTTTAGAGCATCCCATATTATGGAAGAATTCCCAGCTATGTGAGGGGGTAAGGCAGGCCTTTGGGTCATCCTTGAACTGCCAGATTGGAAATCTGAGTGTCTTGAATTGTTACCACACAGGCATGCAATGTCAGAAGCCAAATTCTTCCTTTCTAGAGCACAATGTATCAATAACAATCTGTAGAATTTTAAGTATAAAATTTTTCTCCCACACACACATTGAAAATTAACACCTACAGCAGATTGATTCAGCAGTTTGTACTGAAGGTTCAGCAGAGCCTACGATAAAAATTAGTATTTGGTGTAATTAATCGTTCTCTGTAGTGATGATAAAGGATTAAAAGAGACATGCAAACCTCACACCTGTCAAATTAGCTATTATACAAAAGACAACAAGTAACAAGTGTTGGAGAGAATGTGGAGGAAAGGGAACCCTGGTGCACTACTGGTACAGCCATAAACAGTATGGAGGTTCCTCAAAAAACTAAAAATAAGAACTACCATGACTCAGCAATCCCACTTCCAGGTATCTATCCAAAGAAAAAAATACTAATTCAGAAAGATATATGCATCCCTATGTTCATTGTATTATTCACAATAGCTAAGATAGGGAAGCAACCTAAGTACCCATCAATAGATGACTGGTTAAAGATGTGACACACAACACACACACACACACACACACACACACATATTCGTCAGTCATAAAAAAGAATGAAATGTTGCCATTTGTGACAACATGGACAGACCTGGTGGGTATCATGCTAAGTGAAATAAGTCAGACAGATGGACAAATACTGTATGGTTTGTTTCACTTACATATGGAATCTAAAAAGAAAAAAAAATAGACTCATAGACATAAAGAACAAACTGATGGTTGTCAGAGAGGAGGGGGACGCATGAAGGGGAATAAGAGGTACAAACTTCCAGTTATAAATGTCACGGGGATGTAATGTACAGCATAGGGAATATAGTCAACGGTATCGTAATAACTGCTTCTGGTGACAGATGATTACCAAATTTATTGCAGTGACACATAATAAGGTATGTAAATGCTGAATAAGTATGTTGTACATCTGAAATTCATATAACATTATACATAAACTATAATAATAAAAAAATAAGAGACATGCAATTTGGGCTTATCAAAACTTCTTCTGGAAACCCACACCTATCAGCCTAGGATTAAGCCTAGATGAAGTTAATATAGCAACCCAGGAAGCTCAGCAGTGTGTGCTTAATTAACCCTTAATGGGCACCAGGTCCCTGCATCACACAATTTAGTGAAGAGAAAAACTAGGAGAAAGTGAGAAATTCCAGTTCCTTTCTTCATAAAATTTTCTTTTAGGTCAGAGAACACAAATGGTTTCATATCCTGTGCCAATTCTGCCCCCCTGGCAGTAGCTGCCCAAAACACAGCACTGGGTGGTACTGATGGGCAGCTCTGTGCCTGTTGTGACTACAAGGCAGGGGAAGAAAGCACTGGAAATCTCCCATGCCTCTCATAGAAGAAAAATTCCAACCCATCAGAGAAGGGCTGAAGAGAATCATTTCTTCTTACCTAGTAATTAGTTTCTTGGAATATAAGAGAAAGGGCAGCAAACACTGTATAGTTTAGCACCTTGCTATGCTACCATTTGTTATCAAAGGCAATGATATTGGGGTGGTGGGATGAGATGGAGTGAGCTTCAGGTGAATTTACGTTAAGTTTGTACTATATGCTCTTCACCCTCATCTCTCATCATTTAATTCTAGTAACAACCTGGTTTTGTTTTATATATGAGAATGATGAGGCTCAGAAAACGACAGTTGTCCAAAGGTACACAATTTCAAAGCCCAAGTCTGTTTGACACCCAAGCCTGTATTTTTTTTTTAATCTCAACAAATTGTGTGGCATATGAATTTCTACAGAATACACAGGAGAGAGGAGACTGTCCCCAGCAGGCACAACCACAACATTGGTAACATTTATTTTCCTTTGCAAGAAATAGTTGTTTTAAATACAATTCTTAATTTAAGAAAATGATTGAAATCTATAACTGAAGGATATTTCAGCCTTGATATAGCCAATATCATGACACAAGAAGTCTTGAATAAGCAAGAAAATTTACTGTATCTCCAGAGGTTTTGGAAGGTAAGTTAGAAATCAGGATGCATTATCTATAGAACTGTACTATTTGCATTTATGAAAATCTAGAAATGTCAACAGAGTTTTATTTTTTTTCTCAGAGTTTATTTTTTAATTTTAGTGTTACAAATACCATTTTTAAAAGAGAACTAGTTTTCTGTGTGTCAAATTGCTATGGTTCAAATGATGAAGTGTGCTAGCAGCTAAAATAAAGTCACCAGAGTAAGAAAAATGTTTCAAATATCAGTTTATCAGTTGCATAGTAACAACAATAAAAATCAGGATTTGCTGACAAAAGAATTTTAGTTTTAAAGTATTTGGACAGCTATCACTGCAATTTTGACACAAGATGCAGCAGGATCTGTAAAATACTAAAACAAAGCACAAAAAGTTAAAATATTTAAAATTGTCTTCTTTACTTGGTTCCTTACTAATCACATTTTCTTGTAACTAACTTTAGTAGCTTACTAAGCTCCTGCATTAACAATCCAAGTTTGTGCCACAAATACTTGCATTAAATAAATTTAAGTAATAATGCTTTATCTAATAAAAAAAAGTCAGTAGCAATTATTAAACAGGTCAACAGGTAGTTGTGCATCTAAGTCTCATGTAATCTTAAAAAGTAAAGAAATCTATCTGTACTTCTTGTGTTTAGGGAACATCCAGAGGACTCCATCACATAGAATTCTCCCCATCTTATACTTCTTCAATCCCCTGCACAGGCCCCGGGTTTTCCAGTGGCAAAGTCCTATGTCCATCACAGGCTACCGGAAGATAGGCTATGTGCTCTTTTCCCCAGTAAGATAGCAGACATGGATCACACTCTCCCTCTCTTGCCCCCATCCTGCCCTCCACCCTTCTACAACTGCAGCTTAATCAAGTGTTCTTTTTTAAAACGTTATTTTATATCCAAATTTCTGAACCACAGTCCATCCTCCGTCTCTCCACACACTACTTGAAGCATGTTTGATATTGACTAATACTACACTGTAACATTTACTAATACAAAAAAGGGCAAGTAGCCATAACTGAATGAATACAAACACCAAATTATGCAAATGTCAAACTTCAGTGAGACCACTATTTTGGAATTCCAAGCTGTTTAATGTAAATTGTTTTATAAAAACTAATTATGAAACACAAAAGACAATAGAAATATAAGTTATTTATTAATCAATCAATCCACTTACAAAGCAGGTGGCTTAATGCAAGCTTACTGACATCTTCACATATGATCCATGGGAACATGTCTTCCACATACAGACAGTGATGTTACTGACTGATGCCTTTGCAATCTGGGACATATTAAGCATATTTAAACAAATAAAATTTGGCTATCCTGTATATGAAAGTATCTTGATAATATGCATCCTGAAGTGGATTAAAACTTTCTCCAAAGGAGAAAATGTTAGTATGTTAACTTAACTTTATATTCTATATTATGCAGTAAATCTTAACTATAGCAATTAAAAAATTTAAATCAGTGATCGACTCTTGGTATGAAGTGGGAATCTAAAACCAGAGCAACAGTAGGTTGACAGTATAATTTGTGCCTCACAGTATCTGCAGATTTACTGTTTTCAAGTTTAAAGAGAAATAAAACAAGAGACATGTAGATTCAGCTAACTTTATTTATCTTTAAACTAATAAAAATCCCTTAAAAGTGATCCTGGGACCTTTAGTATGAATGCTTAGATACCTGCCAATGACTGCAATGCTAAATCCTGACTGAATGTGTTTACAAAATCAATGTAAAGCAGATATCTTTACTATACGTGCTTAGAAGACTGAACAAAATTCTACATGTCTTCTTCAATTTCCCCAAAATTTTGTTAAATCTGCAAGTATGTACAATCCAGCTAATTGAAATTAATATTTAGTGTTCATCAGAGCTGTTTCACAGCAGCAAAAATTAAATCAGGGCAATAAAGTTCTAAACGATGTAGGAATAAGGTAAATACAATCAGAACAGCAGTCTAAATGTATGGTATCAATATCAACTCTATCTGTATTGTGCTGAAAGGAAAAAGATACACCAAGGAAATTCTATTGATCACTGGTGATGTGAATACCACCTGCATCTGATTGAATATGGTTTGTATTCTGTTCCCAGTATTAAGGATGATGTTTAACTCAGAACTCCATATTGTAAATATACAGCAGCCATTTTTGTCCTAATTAAGGAATGTCTTAATACACAATATTATCATTTTCTAGAGGATCTTTATACATCAAACTAAAGTACATGATTGATTAAATTAAAGGTTAGTAATGGATAAAAAAAATTCATAATTCTTAAGACCTGGTACTATGTAAAAAACAAAAGACCACAAAATCCTACTTACTAAAGCAGCTAATCTTGCCTGCAAGTTTAGGGTCACAAGCCCATAATATGTGCAAAGAAATGCAATACAAGGAACCATGCAAAAATACAGTAAAATGATACAGGAAAAATGTCAAATCTAGAAAAAAAAAAGCTTTTATAAATACATCAAAATCAACTGTATACATAAACTGTAGGTCTAGCATTAGTTGTACCATATAGCAGAGCCAGCACTCTAAGTTCAAGGCTTCCAAATCTGCGCAGGTAAGTCATGCCATCTTTGGTTGACTGCAGTACCGGGAGGATGGGAATGAGAGGGAGGGCAAGAGTTCTGAAACATGGTGTCAACTTTCACTTGGCAGCTGGGCCTCAATGTCCACTCTGCATATGGGGCACTTCTTATTGGTGATCAGCCACTGGTCAACACACACTTGGTGGAAAAGGTGCATACAAGGAAGGCGTCTATTAGAGGCAAACAAAACAAAAAGCAAAATTAATTTTATGACAACTGCATATAGAATTTATGTTTAAACATGATACATGCTATAGTTCAGTAGTGCTTTAAAGTTACTAGATATCTTTCTCTTCTGTAAAAAAACCCAAAAACCAAAAAACAGAACACACACCTCTCTAATAAGCATTACACCTATATTATATCGACACTGCACAATACAATGTATAAATGACCAAGACAATTAACTGTCACAGCTATGGAACCAAACTATATAAAATTGCAAGAATTTTAAGAACAACATTACACTGGAAATTAAGTCTAGTTTTGTTTCTATACATGAGCTGCCAGTGTACTGGAATTGGAAGTATGTTCCCTGTTATGTACTATTGCAAATAATTTTTTAATATCACATCATTACATTAGTAAAGCGCTTTAAAAAATATATCATTTAATTCTCAAAAACACGAAACTCATTGTAAATAGCAGCCATGTTGTATTAATTAAGGAATGTCTTAATATGCAATTTTATTGTCCATCTAGAGGATCTTTATACATTAAATTGAAGTACATGATTGATTAAAGGTTAATAATATTGTTATAATATTGTTATATTGTTTACAACACTGTTTTCATGGAGTGAAAGTATTAAGTATCTACTTAATACTATGCTACTTTTTAAAAGTAGGTTAAAGGAGATGTTGACTTTAGTACATTACATTATCAATTAGAAATTGAGAAATAAAGAAAGCTTCTAGGCAATCCAGGGTAACATTAAATCTAAGTATAACAGTGAAATAGAAGTAATTGCTTTAAACGTCCAATTCAAACTCCATCCACTGTTAAAGAGTTGTCATACATTTCAGACTTCCTAATATTTTGTAAAAATAGCTAAAAAGAGGTGTTTCAATTACTTCTTGAACAGTATTGTCAATAATATAAAAAAAAATTATCTTCCATATTTATAAAACCTCACTGGAAATATAGTGTTCAAGAAACATTATATATGGTACGGTAGACAATTGTTTCTTGTTACGGTAGACATTTTTTTCTTGCTCAGACAATTGAAGAAATATGATGAAGCTATCCTTACAAATTAGGGCAACAAAATTACCATACGGTTCTGTTATATATGTTACAGGACATGTTTCATATGGGGTTATGTTACATTAGGAAAAAACAGAAACAAATCAATTACTTAAGAGATTATAATAAGAAAATGCTTAAGATCAATATTGCATTAATGTAACATTTTCTAAATCAACGTTGCAGGAAGAGAGTAGTCCTATAAGTTGATAAGAAATTTTAGGACAACATTAATTTATAAAAGATGCTGGAAGACAAACTATATGGAGCCAATCTGGATCCACCTATTTTAAGCTTTGGAGAACACATTAATGTAACTGTCTTGGCCTCAAAGGCCTCTCAAATTTTCCTTTCTGCAAGATTTATAGAAGACAATTTTGACCGCAAAACTTCCCTGGCTAACTCTTGGTGTGGCCCTAAAATAGGCAATCCATTTCCCACCCCCACCCCTCTGTTGGTAATACAGAAACTTTTTGTTCTTTCACTCACTATAAGAAGGGAATTCTATGTCAGAGATTGGTAACGGAGTATGCCAGGAGTAATCTATTCCATTTCTAGTCTACTTTTAAATAAAATCTCTTGTACAGTTTTGCCAATAGATTTTACATAATTAATATCTAGTTACCTCACATCTTCACCTTCCTCTAAAATAGACAAACAGATAGTACATTTTTCCTCTGTGTCTTCCTCAGTCCCTTCTTCCCCATCTTGTTTGCAGTGCAGTTTCCTCTGTGAGAACCAATCAGTTGTTACCTTATTAGTAGAGATGACATTATTGAACAACTGAGTAAAGTCTGTATTTATTTGAAAAACAAAATAAAACAAAGCCACACATTTACCCACAACATATTTCCCAGGTACAACTATCATGAATTAATGGATGAATTAAGTGACTATCATCAAATAAGTGTTTTTAAGACCCTTAAATAATCAGCATCAAAAGCAAAATTGAATGCAACAGAAATTCATCAGTTTGAAATCTATTATTTTTAATTCACAATTAGGATGATACACGATATAAACTATATTTCTGTCCTATCACGAGCATAGATAAACTTTTACTAACGAATGTTTCAAATAGTATCCAAATTAATTAAAGCAAATTATAGTATCTGGCTCGGAAGGTTGAAAGGACTTTTATTTAGTGGTAATACCTTATTAATACTTTTAGGAAACACATGAGAAAAAACAAAGAACAATAATTTTCACACCTTATTATTCTCTGTATAGCAAGTACATTGTTGTTTGTTTAAAGAAACTTATTTAACATGTCTACTCCATAACTTCTAGGTATAATACTATATAAGGAATTGGGAGTAGAATATAAGAAATGTAGATCAACCACATGTCCATCAAAATAAGTGGCTAGTTACATTACGGTAGTGCCATATGATTGAATTCTATATAAGCTATGAAAAAAAAAAACCACAGGTGATCTGTGGGTGCTGATATAGAATGAAAAGAAAATGTGCCAAACTGTGTGTATCTCATCTCCTTTGTGTTATTTTTGCAAGTGGAAGAAAAAATATATACATATGTACATTATTACCAATGCATAAAAATATCTGGAAGATTACCTAAGAAATCCTTCTGGGAAGGAAGACTGGGGTTGGGTCAGCAGGGTAAGAAATGTCAGAGTATCTATTTTTACTTTGAATTTTTTTAACCATATGTATATATTGTTTTAATAATAAATAATGCAGTTGCTCGACTGTACAAACTAAAAGAAGATCCTTATTAAATTTTATGCATTTTAATAATAATGTATATGTTTCACAGAATAAATTCTTACTTTTTTGTATTTATGTGGATATGTACATCTTTCAATTGTTCCCTGGGATGCTCCACGATTGACATTTCCTAATCTTTCTTCCAAATGAATCAGTTCCTGAAGGTGAAGAATAACTAGTATTAAATGCCAGGATGATTATTCCTTGAACAGCACTGTCAATATTGTAAAAGCAATAAAGTTCCATATTTATAAACCTGCAATGTAAATACAGTGTTCAAAAAAGCCATATATGGTAAGGCAAATGCTTGTTAATAATTCTTTTCTCAGCCAATTAGAAGTGGTATGGCAAAGTTATCCTTACAGATTAGGGCAACATACTAGCACACGGTACTATATAAGTCAGTAAGTATGTATGCCTGTAAAGAATGAAATCACTATAATAAAATACGGAAACAAATCACACAGTAGTTCTAAGTCCCACTGACTCCAACTTCCAAACTGACATGAAGAAACAGAACTTTAAATCATATTGATTTGTTCTTCTTGAAAATTCAAAGATATTTAGCTATAAACTAAATTACTTAGGTTTATATTTCTCCAGCAATGCTTCTCTCAAAATTAAGCTTAGTCAAAAGCATTAAGGTCCCCCCTGCATTCCCCCCACACACACTTAATGGTATGGTTATCTGATATTTATATTGATTTAATAAATTTCTACATTTCTTTATATGAGATTAGTTTCATTTACTCCTTTAATCCTTGGGAAACTTTTGACACTAAGATTATATAAGCCTTTCTATGTCTATTGTTGATATTGCTTATTGTTTATATTGCTTTCTATAATAGCCCCCAGAAGCAGTATCAAAAATTCAGACATTTTACTAAGCCTTCTGATTCCCAGCCGCTGTACAATTGTGAATTAATAATACACATATTCTTTCTGCACTAAAGATACTGTGGTAAATATCTTCATGAATTTCGCTACATACCTCAAAATTGCCCCTGAAAGGACCTCTGAATGATGTTCCATCCAATCCTGATGAAATATAACGGATGTGAGGATAGCCTGCCATGTCAGGAACCTATTTTAACAGAAGAGACATGTTAAATCAATTTAGCATAGACCCGAATTCTACTGTTAACACTGAATAATTAAAACACTCAATTCTCTCCATTCACCTGCTCACAAAATTCAACCTCTATTAGTCTACATAACTCCAACTAAGCATTCTGATCAGGTTAGGTTAGGTTCCTCTTCAAATATAATCTCTTATATTATAACTTAAAATATAATCGGATAAAAAAGAAGAAATAGCTGTTCCATGAGATAATAGGGTTCATATACTTGATTTATTTTGCATAAAAAATCCTAAGCAGAAAATACCCAAATTTCAGATTGTTAGTAGCCTAACTGTATAAAGAATAAAACTTTCCTAAGACCTGGTCAATTTCAGAGAGCTTTACTAAACGTATTAAGAAACAGAAATGCACAAAAGTTTCCGACAAAACTTGACTTCAAGATAAGTTTTACTTCTTTTCCTGTAACTCCCTCCTAGCCAAAGTACCCTATTCCTTTTTTTGTTTGGTTCTGCTAGTGAAAGATTTAACAGTGTTTTGTTATTTTTTGTTAGGTATAGCCAATCCTCATTATTCACAGATCTCTTATTTGTGAATTTGTCTACTTGATAAAATTTATTTGTAACTCCAAAATCAATACTTGCGCTCTCATGGTCATTTGTGGACATGCACAAAGCGGCAAAAAATTTGAGATGCCTGACATGTGTGCCCTAGCTGAGGTAGAACAAGGCTCTGCCTTCTGTTTCAGCTCTTATCCCATTAACAGATGTCTTCTGTGGTCTATTTAGTGCCATGTTGTTCACATTTTGTGCTTTTCAATTGGTGATTTTATTGTTTAAAATGGCACCCGTGCATAATACTTAAATGCTGGCTATTGTCCTTAAGTGCAAGAAGGCTGTGATGTATTTATGGAGAAAATACATGTAGATACGCTTCGTTCAGGCATGAATTACAGTGCTGTTGGCTGTGAGGTCAATGTTAATGAGTCAACAATATCTATCAAATAAGCTGTCTTTAAACAGAAACACGCATTAAAACAAGGTTATGGATTGATGGGGTGTTGTGACCAGAGGCTTGCTGTAACCTAACCCTGTATTTACCCTAGGAATTCAGTATTCATTTATTCAGTGTTTGCAGCAACCTCATAGAACGTAACTACCATGAATAACAAGGGTCAACTGTATTAGGAAAGGGAGATGCTGGGACAGAGCACCATTCTTCCATCTTTATAAATGATTCTCTGAAACTATGTTTTAATCAGCTGCCACTGAGTCATAACATACTTCTAGCAAGTTTTATAGCTTGAAAAGACAACTCATATGTGAAAAAGAATTTAAAATAAGCAATAACTTTTAACCTTCAAATAACCTATTATTTTTAAATATCTGCAACTTTCCTTATAATCAAGATCAGTACTACCCAGCTGTCAGCAGATAACCCAACCTCCTACACATCTCCAAGGAAAATGAAAAATCAGAAAGGAACGCCTACGCCTCAAATTATTTAAACCTGCACTTATCCTGTAAACCCTCCCTCGTCTCCTTTCTCTAGGTTTTATGAATGAGCCTCCTCTTCCTCCTATTCAAAATTCATCTCTATCACGGGCTCCCATCTCCTGTTTCCCCACCCTGGGTCATCCATCCCTCTCTTCTACATCTTTAAACAAATTCTTCTGTCTAATGTTGTTCTGTCTTAAACCTAAAAATACCTTCAAGTTTCTCCAAACCTAAGTTACCTCCTTAATCCTGGAATAACTGCCAACCCATTTCCTACCTTCCCTCCACAGCCCTGCTTATAAAGCAAGTAGCTGATATTCATCGTCCTCACACTTTCATCTTCCTTACTGTAGGATGCAAAGCGCGCCATCTCCATCCTTCCCCATTACTGAAATCACTCTGACGAAAGCCACTAATAATCCTTCAATGTCAAATGCATTCAACATTTTTGCTTTATTTTTTTTTGGGGGGGTGAGATCCTACTGTTCATATTATCGACATTATTTTACTTTGTTTCTCCCTCAACTTCTCTAGCCAGTTCTCAAAATCCTTTGAAGTACAGTATTGTCATTCTCCAAGGTTTTCTTTTCCAATCTCTTGTCAGTCTACACTTTTTTCCTGGAAATCGAATCCTCTTCCATAGATTCCTATGTTATGGAAGATATGTGAAACACATATATTATATATCAACAGATCACAGCGTCCCTAACTCAGGTATCAGTTCATGGTTTGGAGGTCCAGGCCATAAACTTCACTTCCTATTATTGGGCATTCCACCTTAACGCACACAATTATCTCAGATCCAGTATGTCCAAAACCTAACTTACCTAACCCCTTCCCTAAATCCTCATCTAATTAATATTCTCCAATGTAGTGAATGCCACGACCATACACTTAATAACTCAAGACAGAAATCCGGAAGTCATCCTAAATGTTACTCAAACATGTGCCAACTGCCATTGCCTTTGTTCAGGGATTTATCAACTTGATCTCTTATACTATAATATCCTAATGAGTTTCCTTCCATCCTAAAATTGATTTTTCAGACAACTGAGGAAGTGGTGTTTCTAACTACAAACTGATTAAATCACTCTAAAACATAAATATGATCAAGACTTCCCTTTCCAATGGCTCATGTGTCCCAGTTTCTTGACAGGACTTGATTTCATATTGCTGAGTTAACCTCACCGCTGAGATCCAGACATTCCGATTTACTTGGAATTGCTTGTGCTTAGGCTATCTGGCAACTCTTTACACGCTGTAACCACTGGTACGAGCACCCTTCTCAATTCCAAAGACTGCTGAGAAGTCGCATGTATAATAAAGTGTCTCAGAAACCTTCCCTGCAGTGTCTCTACCCCAACAAGACAAAACTACTCTCTTCTCTGTACCACTTTTATAACTGGTATGTATTATGAAAAGCAAAGGATTTTGCTGAACTTATTCTTTAGAACTCAAATTGGTACCAACAATCTGAATCTGTTCAAATCAGAAATAGAGCACAGTTTAACTATTTTTTTTTTAATTACAGTTGACATTCAATATTATTTTACATTAGTTTCAGAAATACAGCATATGGTTAGACATTTATATAACTTAAGAATTGATCCCCCTGATTAGTCTAGTATCCACTTAGCATTATACACCGTTATTACCATATTATTGACTATACTCCCTATGCTGCACTTTACATCCCCGTGACTGTTTTGTAACTACTGGTTTGCACATCTTAATCCTGTATAGTTAGTATAGTCCATCTGCAGATCAGAGAATAAAGTATGAATGCATCAGAACAGACCCATTACCATTATGAAAAAATAAAGCACATGTCTTAGTGACAGTGGATCAAGACTGTCATCTTGGTATAAAAGAAAATTTTTTTGTCATTTTTATATTAAGAAGAGTACATTTTACAATGCAAATACAAATACAGATTTTAATATATCTAGTTACCTTTTAATAGCACATTTTCTATCAAATATTTTTCAATTCTATTAAAACACCTATAACAACACATTAAAAATATTTCCAATAAAACATTTAATTTAGAAAAGGAAGAACACTTTTAAAAGGAGAATATGTTAGAATTTTTCAAATTTTCTATTTTACCATTAAAGGAAGTGCTCCTAATTGTAAGTGATGAAGTCGAGGTGGTGCATGGTAATGGGCCAAGTGAGGATGCAAGGCTCCAGGTGTGTAAGTAGCTGCAGTCACGCCAGCTTCAATTCCCAGTTCCCTGATAAAGAAAGAGAATAATTTAACGTGATTTTTTTTCAATTACAATTGACACTCAATATTATTTTACATTAGTTTCAGATGTATATAGAGCACAGTGGTTAGACACATAATTTAAGAAGTGATCCCCACAATTCGTCTAGTTCCCACCTGGCACTATACATAGTTATTATAGTATTACTGACTATGTTTCCAATGCTGTACTTTATATCCCCATGACTATTTTGTAACTATCAATTTGCTCCTCTTAATCTCTTCACCTTTTCCACCCAGATTTCCAAACCCTCCCCACGTGGCAACCATCAGTTTGGAGAACAGTTTAATTTTTAGCCATCTTTACATTGTCTTTGTGATCAACGTTAAGTGAGGAAGTATTTTTACATTTTTAAAGTAATCTAAAGTTTCTTAACATACATAGCTGAGAAAAAGGCAATTTAGCCCAAAAGGTTCAACTAATAGCTTCAAATTCACTTCAGAAATTAAAACCCCAAAATTCAATTTTGCAATCATGAGGAGCAATGCAATTTGTACTCAGTTTCCCATCTTACAAAGGAATGAAATACAGCTGACCTTGAACAACACAGACTGAAACTATGCGGGTCCACGCCATGTTGTTCAAAGGTCAACTGAATAATAAATGGCCCCTGAGGTTCCTTTCAATCTAAGTCTTATTCTACTTGAGGAGCATACAAAACAGTTTACTTTTTAGGTTTATATGAATGTTATAGATGCTCCAAGGACTTCGTTTGTTGGAGAGTGTCTCTGGGTTCTTGGCATCAAGAATGATTAGAAGAGCAAACACTTCATACCTCATAAAGCAAGGGTACACAAAATTTTAGAAAGAGTGAAATTTGTGAAAAGCCAAATCTTTATTTATTCCCATTTCATATTTTGCCTCAAAAGTCAATATGGATCAAGATCTCAATTGACTGCCTACAGACAATGGATTCAGAAAGAAAATTAATGCAAATCTGCTTCCATTTCTCTAGGAAATGACCACAAGCCTAGGAGGATGTAGGCTGGATTTCCTTGTCAATAGCAGAGCAGCATTAAGGGTGGTACAGCAAATTTGAGTACCAAGGTGGATAAAGAAGTTGTGAAAAGTGGGATCCACTCAGAGAGTTCACTTTAATGGGAGACACCCGTCCTATGGCAGAAAAACAACACAAAAAGCTCTACTCCTGTTTGACATGGTTCCCTTCCCCAGAACTCGAGCTCCTACTCTTTCCTCTCCAGGTCTCTTTAACTCACCCAGGGACAGTGTCTCAAAGCTAAGCTGGAATTGTTTCTCCACATCATCCTTTTGTATGGCATTCCACTCACTACCAGGGCTTCTCTTCCAGCAGTGTTATCACAAGCTGCTGAGCAGAACTTTAAAATAAACAAGATACTGACCAGGCAGATCTCTCTGGAGCCTGTCGAGGATGTGAGGACATAGTCTGAGGCACATGAATATGATGCCCGTGACCATAGTTTGGGTGCATCCTATGTGGATGGGGTGGGGGGCGTTCATGTGCCCGCCTGGAAACACAGAACACAAAAAGACCACTGGAAATAATTGAATAATTGGTTATTTCTTAATGTAGAAAATAATCTAGTATTACTATTATAAACATCTATAGATTACTCATAAAATTAATTCTGTAACAACAAATTATAAAAATGTAACATAACACTAATGATTCATAATAAATCAAGAAACCCAAACCCCAAAAATCTCACTGCCCACTTATTACAATACTATTTATTACAATTCAAATGTCATCCAAGCAAAAAGGCAATTTTAACATCTTGTATACCTTCTTTATAGTAGACATTTTAAGTAGGACAGAAATTGAACAAAATAAAAATTTAAAAAAGAATTACCCTTGCAAATGCTGCAGGAACAAAGAAGTTATTTTATATAGACATGCAAGGCATGAAAATGGAAGCTATTTTGCTCACTTTTATAATACCATTCATTCATTTTAATGGGTAAAACTTTTAAGAGAACAAATTTTCACCTTGTTCCCTTTTTCAAACACATGTAAGGACATATTAACATCATGAGTTAACACATCTGAGAAAGTGATATTAGCTCCATTTGCTGTTTATTCTGCATCCCAGTTTATTATATTTTCTCTTTCTTATCTAAAGTCAGTCAAATTTACAAATGTAAATGGTCATAAAGTTCTAAACAAACACTTAAAAAAAAAAAGTTCCAGGGAGTAATTTTTATACTCTATTTCTTATTTTCTATTAGTTTCTAACACATTTGCAGATTCTGCATGTTTAATCTTGATTAGAACAATTTTCCAGATACTGGAAGATACAAAATGTTAAATTGGCAACTTTCTATATAAATGGTTACTATATTAGAATGGCAACAACAGCCAGAAATTCTGGATATAACCTTAAAATAAATAACTAAAGGAAAAAGTTACACAAGTGCTAGTTCATTAATTAGATCAAGAGTTTTGCAAACCTATTCTGTAAGGGCCATGTAGTAAATAGTTGGCTCTATAGGCCACATAGTCTTGTTGCAACTACTCAACTTAGTCTTTGTAATATGAAAAAAGCTATAGATAATACATAAATGAACAAATGTAGCTGTTTTCCTATAAAATTTTATTTACAAAAATGAGAAAGTATGTTTACAGAATTAGACAAACAGAATTTGCTGCCCTCAATTAGAAAATCAGATCCTGAATTTTCAAAAGAAAACAAAAAGTTTAACTGTAGTCTTTTCATGCTTGAGGCATACAATATTTTCATATTTAAATTTAGAAATAAACTAAGTTAAGAGGACTATTTTCTCAATGTCAGTTGTTGAAAGTTCTACTAATAAATACTCTTTTCCCCTCTGGTTGATAACAAATCAAACTGTATCTATGATAACTTTACGTCGTGTTCCCCAGGATCTATAATTCTAACATTTATCTTTACTATGGAATACAGAAATAACAGACAAACAAGGGACTGGTATGCAAAAAATGACCCTGGGTCCTATTATAAAAATGGTTGGATTTCACTCAATGACCTGATATGAACTTGTTTTGTCAACAACTACAACTCAGGATAGGAGGAAGGTTCTGGTTAGTAAAGAATTAATTTCCTAGTGACATGAGGATTTAGTATAGTTACATCGCTTCTAAAGATTTTATAGTTTTTAAGACCAGTGGAAATAGAAGAAAAATAAAGTGATTATCTTTTTACAAACATAAAACATACGTTGGATGCTGCATCATCCTCCTCCTTTGAACTTCCATCCTCTGCATCACTTCATGAGGATGCAGTCTCTGTGCCGGAGGTGCTGTGGCTGGAATATGGTGTGAAATTGGCTGGTGTGAGGGAGGAAGATGCTGAGGGATTGGTGCAGCTGTACTGGCTAAATGAGTCGGGGGCGGGGCCGCCACCGGGTGAGATGTTGCATGAGAAGATAACTGAGAATGGAAAGCATGTACAGGATGAGGAATGACATAATCCACTTGAGGTGGAGGCTGGGTCTGAGGAGGAGGGTTTCCATGAGAGTGGGGGCAGGCAGAAGCTTGATGATGAAGTGGTCTTGTCAAAGAAGCATCTGTAAGAAAAACACAGGCACCATGCAGTTGAGCATACATTGCTATTATATATTCCTATTGGATCTTACAAATATATTAGCACATATTTAATTTTTATGAATAATTTATCAATGCATGAGTCTGCTCAATGCTGCTCTGCATCCTGCCTTCTTTGAACATTAGATATGTCTCCTCATGTCGATACATACACCTTTACCTCATTCACAGCCTCACAGGAGTGTATTTGTAGGAATGTATCAAAACGTACACTGAAGAAACCACCACTAATAAAAATTGGAAGCAACTCAAAGACTGCAATAAACATCTGTATGATCCCCCCTTGTGCTCACTCTTTCACACACGCATATACACAAGTGTGCAAATGCACACAAAGACACATCCACACATATTCCTCACAGACACTTTTTGTAGCATGAATTCCTATAAGCACTTCTGAGTCTGAGAAAATAAACTCAGATACCAGTTGACAAAATAGCCCTCCCAAAAGGTTACCATAATTAATATTTCCATTAACAGTACATGCAAGTGCCTGATTATCCCTGCCCTACCACTAAATTTTAAATGCTAATCTGATAAAAATCTTGTATTTATTAACCACTTATATTTCTTCCCAGAATTATCTATTCATATTCGTGGCCTATTGCTCACCCTTTTCTTGTTGATTTCTAAGTATTCTTTGTATATATGGAAGCTTTCTCATAAGGTATAAACACTTCCAAACTTGGAAGTGTTGCCTTTTGTTAATTTTATTTTTTTGCCATATACAAGTTTTTTGCTTGTGTAATCAAATGTATAAATTATACATTTGTAAACGCATAAATCTTGTTTTCCTGTATGATTTACTGGTTAGAGCACTACAGAGAGGAAAGAAACTTCTGAGTTCTTCTGGGCAAGACTGCAAAGATATTCTTTGGTTACTGCTCTTCTCTTTTCCCACCCCATGCCATTTTTCCTGTGCTACATTAAGAAAATTAAGAAGACATTTTTGTTAGAAATTTGTCATAGAAATCAAGCCCTTAATAAAGATGGTTTTTCCCATTTCTTCATTCTAAATCTTTGTGTTTCAAAATGACTGTTGAAAGGTCCCTCTGAAGAATACACATCTCTCTTACTCTAAAAGGTGTACATCTGTTTGAGGTCTAAAAATATGTTTGTCTCCTGCTTGGATTTCAGTCCGAATTTCATTTTAGCTGGAAGACTTTCTTGGTAGTCTGGTAGGGAGCCATTCTCTAGTTTCACTGCAGAAGAATTTCTTCAATTTTTAATTTTTTTGATTCATTCAGTAGGGGTGAAAGTTAGGTTAACAATGAACACTCATTCAGCTATATTTTCAAAGGAAAACTTGCTAGCATATATTTAAAGGAAATTTTCACTAAGCTCAATAGAAGTTGTGAATCAAAATTTTAAACCAATCTTTTCCGTAAAAGTTACGTTTTCAAACCAAGGCTTTACTCCAAGAAGTCACAAAGTTCAGTAATTCTTGGTCATATAAAAAGAGAAGTCACTATGTTTTACCATTGTTAACTATCCTTCCTCAAATTCAGAGCACTTTTTCCAGTTTCACATCAAAGTTTCTCCAATCAAAGTTTCTATTTCTCCAATCATTATGCAAAAAATAATATTCACAAATATTACAAAATTTTTAAGTTTTGTTTCAGAATGAATTTATTTAACTCTACAGCAATCATTTTGTTTTATTTTTCAGCTTTATGGAGGCATAATTAACAAATACAATTGTATATATTTAAAGTGTACAATATAATGATTTGACATGTATATTTTGTGAAATAATTATAACAATCAGATTATTTAACACATCCATCACCTCAGAGTTACCATCTTTCTGTGTGTAGTGAGAAAAGAAGCCATCATAATTCACTGTTGATCTAAACAAAACAGATTGCTAATCACTGCAGAAAGGTGACATTTATTCCCATAGACCATTCCCCTTTCTTTTCTATTTTGTGTTCTTGCCATTAAAAAAAAAAAAGTTCTTGATATTGCTTGCTAAAAGTTCAACATGTCACTTTGACCCAACAATCTCACTCCTACAAGTTATCCTACTGATAGACTCAAAAACTACAATTTAAATGTCCATCAAAAGAGGTCTGATTTAACATACAATGGAATATGATAAAGGTATTAAAGATTTTTATGAAAAAAATCTAAGATACACTGTTAAATTAAAAAATCAAAAAGCGAGAGGCAAATAATATGCTTAATACGATCCCATTTTTTTAAAAGGAGAGACATACATACAAATAAAATTTCAGAAAGGCTTTATAATACACTATAAACAGTTGCTACCTCTGAGGTATTAAGATTAGTGGGATGTGAGGGAGAAGGGCTTTTAACTTCCTGTTCTGTATCACTCTGAAGTTTGAACTTCTTAGGCTGTGCACAAGCTACTTTTATGATAAACGTAAAACAATTTTAAGTCTAGAACATTTATTTCTTTATTAGGACATGAAAAAGGAATGAGTTCACAAATTGCCTCAGTATATTATTTTTAAAGAGGAGACAGAAAACCATACATTTTGAGTTCCTAATAAAAGATGATCAATTGAAGATGATTATCAATACGTATCGCAAATCAGCCTGTATAATATCATAGCAGTTTTCATACAGAATCTGCCCATTTGGGCAATGCTCTGCAAAAAAATAACTGTTTCAAAACCTGTTTTCAAACTTACACTTTAAATTTTAAGTTGCATGACTGTAAATGTAAATGATACATCACCAAGTTTCACTGTACAAATTCTGCTTTGCAAGACCCAGACTTAAAAACGATAGGAGTGAAAAAAGAAATCTAAGGAGATATATAACTGAAAATTATCCCTTGCATGTAATCAGAACAAAAGCGTGGTTTACACCTGGCATGAATTTTCAGTGTTTTTTAAAATCAAAGTATTAATTAAGTTTCCATTTGATTGTTAGCCTATGATTTAACAAAGTAGTAAATATATGTTACATAGCCTAAAGGTGTTTCTCATTTCCATTTCTTTAGAGAAGGCATGTCTGATTCCATTTTAACTGCCTGCATCAAATGAATATGAAAACCTTTTTGCAATTGGTGAAGGTTTCTGTCAAGGAATTCTCTCTAATGCCTCAGTTAAGCTTCAGAATTCTTAGTCAAATTTACTTTCCTATGCCTAGAAACAACTACTAAACTTTCAAATTTCCCATTACTCCTAAAGGATAAATCTAAATTCATTAAAACTTCGCTTTATAGGACCCTAAAGTGCCATTAAATGTATTTCAATTTCACAGAGATTAAAACATAAATGTTAAAATGTAAAATAAACAAAATATGACACTTCTTATTTTCCTAACCCTTTTAAAGAACATCTGACCTTTTTAACTTAGAAGACGGTTTTGGGGATGTGGGGTGAAGGGCAGATGAAATGGGAAAAATACACCCCACTCATAGGACAAGGAAATATTAAAAATTTACGAATTAATATTATTGAAAGGTTATTTCATGTAGGAATGTAAATGCTTCATTTCTATGCCTCTAAGGTCGTTGCCTGTTAAATTTATACTTACAAGGCGGTGGCATATAATGTCGACATGACGAGAGGGAGGCCTGTGCAGGGGGCTGGGGCTGGGGCTGCGCAACCATGCTTGATCCATAACCATCTAGTGACAATGGCTGACTCGGGGCAGCAGCAGAAGCCTGATGGCCAAAGATTGCAGCTCGGGAGGAGGAAACAGGGCAGCAGGGGTCAAATGCAGATGCTCCGTGAAAACCACCACTTCCATGACTTCTGATACCATTGTTGCTCAGGTCTACTGGCAATGCCTGCTGTATAAAGAGGAACTGTATTTTATCTTTGTAAAGTTTGGTCAAAACATTGTTTCACGTTATATTAGAAAAGTACTCCTAATGCAATCTTGAAAACTAGAATCTTTGAATTGAAATTTTGAAAATGATTAAAACTTTTAGTGTGAAGACCTATCTACTGAACACCAAGAAAATAATACATGTATCTTGGATTATAAAAATTGTAATGATTATGTACTTAAAATCTATAAACAATCTTTAAAAATCAAGGATAAGATCATGCCACAAGATGAACAAAAGTTAATTATTTTAAGCTCTATTTCTCTTTCATTATTTAGATCTTAGAAAGAAAGAAACTTTTAAATCATACTTCCATATTCTCCTTTACCCAACATTCTGATTAGTAATTTAGGACTCCTTTGGAAAACATAATCACATCACTGAAAACATTAAGCTTCTAGGTAAAAACTTGTCTGTCCCGTTTCTAAACTGTATATAGCAAGTAGTCAACTGAAACTCTGACAGTGCAAACATTATCCAAGATAATAAAGGGCATAAGATTCCTTTTATTAGAAATACTTTAGGGAAGGCTCTTTTACTAAGCTGGAAAACAGAGTCTAGATTCCATCTCTACTCATCAGTAATTAGGTGGTGTTTTTTTCCCCCAAAAGCATTTTGAAAAGTTCTAAGTAAAACACTTTATCTTCTACTCTAGAGCAGATTACAGAAACAGAATTGCTTCTTAAATTCTCAAGTAACTTAAATACAAGCTTTTGCTTAGTATTTAGTAAAGCTATAATTTTAAAAATATGTGATTAAAGAAAATAAAGATTTGATGTTATATGTGGAACTATACACAGGAACAGTTCAATACTGGAAGCTGAGGGGCTGGAGATGAAGAAAGTTAGGGTTATATTTATTAGAGGCCCAGGTCACCCAGCAGTCCAGTGAGGAACCACAGTGGTCTTTGTACTTTCAATGGGCTCCAGGCTCAGGGGACAATAGAAACAGAGGAACTCCGGATGTTAAAATGGAAGGCAGATGGTGATATAGGAGAAGCTATGGAAAGGCGAAAAGGAAGAGCTCCTTCTTCTATATTACGTGTCTACAATTAATTAAGTAAATGTCTGCCCTCTTTCTTTTGAGTTGGCAAATACAATATATGTCCCTCAATTTAGGTAAGGAAGATTTAAAAATAATATAGGGAGCTTATAGTTTATATTTATCGTTCAAATCCTTTCCCTATTTTTCTACTTAGGCTAAAATTTGGCAAATGGACTGGAGTATCAACATACTATGAATGTGACCAAATTTCCTATCTTCTTCTCCAGTCAGTGATTAAGAACACTCCAAGAGAGTGAGTAAAGTAGGGAGAAGGTCCTCCTACGAGGAACCAAGGGTAAAGTTAAAAATAAATAAAAAGGGGAAAAATCAACAAAGAAAACACTCTCTCAACAATTCCAACAGTTCATTCAACTCTTATTCTAGATGGAAAAGGAAGGGTAAGCAAGATGGGTAGAGAAATGGCAAATATTACTTTACATAGATTATAAGTAATGCATAACAAACACTAAACTACTCTCTCAAAAGAGAAAGCTACACCCAAAGGAGTAGGAAGAACTATCACTTCCTGCTGTGCCCACATAGCTCTCAGCTGGGGACCACCTCATGGGTATGTGGCCAATGTCAGAGTCCTCCAGATGTCTATATGAGTTTCAAACTGTTCATATCTTCAAGATCTCACTCTCTTATTCTCCTTCACACCCACTGTCACCTGATGAATGCCTGATCCTGCTGATTTTCCTCAAGTTTTGTGTCAATCCAAATACCTCTACTTAGAGACAGGTAAATAGGTTACCATTTATTTTACATGGAACAGAACTGTAAAAGAGATTCTACCAATAATTAAGTCAGTTCAGTTGGACCAAAAAAAAAAAAAAAGTTTCACACAACTGATCTCGCAAACCAGCTGTATTATTTTATTACTTAAACAACAACATGCTGTGAGCAAAAGGCTCACCACCTTTTGGCAGTTCTTGAATAAACATGGGAAAAGTGGGTAGATCCACTTCTTCACCATTTTCCTACTATAATTATAACCTTCCCCCTTTCAGCCCAAATTTCTAACAAAAGGAAATTTTGCTTTTAAGCAGGACCTTTCACTCAGTACACTGAAGTTTTCCTTTTGCTTCCTCATTCCCAAGAAGTAAACTGGTCTAGAAGTTTACTCAAACTTGATATGATAATACTCAAAACTATTATCAGAACGAAAACATCATCTACAATCTCTTTAATCGTATTTCCCATTAAACCCTTTCAACTTTCCTTTTGATAAATGCAGCTAGGTTTTTTTTTTTTTAGGGAACACCTTAATTATTTCTTAATTATTTTTTAATTTGTCAGATCCAGAAGAAAGAGACACCAGAATTTAAAGATGAAGTACTTTAGGAAAGGTCAAGGGATACAAAAAAGCAGTTGGTCTGAATTTTCTTTTTGACTGTTTTTATAGCACATAAGTAGGTCAGTTACAGTTTTACCTTGAAATTATTGATATTATCAGTGAGTGCTCAAAATGTCAAAAATACTGTTTTTTTGAAGTATGCACCACCCAGGTTTATATTACAATTATACACAGATATGACACAGCAAAAGTTAAAGTAGCATATAACACCTGCATTTACTCCACGTGATCAATACTAACTTAATATTTGACATTCTGAGCACTCACTAATAATATCAATTTACTGAATTATAATTTTTTGCCGGTATTTCAATTCTCCACAAACTAAAAACCTCATGTGCTCCTGAGAAACTATGTCACAGGTTTGCATCTGAGAAGGCTGTTTACTTCTAGAGACGAGTGGAGATTATATGGAGCTTCAGAGTAGGAGGTACAGGGGAAAAACTGGGAGAATTTCCCAATTTCTCATGAATTAGGTTTACACTGCAGTTTCAACACTTTGAAATAAAATCCCAAAGATCAGATTCACCTGTATTTAACTAAAAACACCAAAAAACATTCCCAAATAAAAAAACTTTATCACTTCTGATTTTCCACATCCCTGACCCCCTCAACTAACTGCAATAATTTAGGCCATCAAAAAAACCCCTAGAGACTTAATTTTAAAAGAAAAAAACTCACAGACCATTAAATTGGGCCATTTTTACACGGGCAACAGAATAATGACTTATTTAGTATATAAATTTATCATTAGGGTTTCTTTTTCCTCCTGAAAAAACCCACCATTTAAAATTTTTAAGAAAGAAATACTCATCCAATGCCACATACCTGGTCATGGTAGCTGGCACCAGAACTACTATTTGTTCCACAAGGTGCCTGTACTTGTGCAGGTCTTTCCACAGGGCAGGTAGGATCACTATAGGAGGGAGAGACTGGGACAGCCGGGTGGGGAGGGTGGTGGTGGTGGTGATGGTGTTGAAAATGGTGGCCATGCTGCTGAAAGCAACTTGTGTGTGGATGTCCTAATGCATGGTGA
Source organism: Rhinolophus ferrumequinum (assembly GCF_004115265.2). Classification (NCBI taxonomy): domain Eukaryota; kingdom Metazoa; phylum Chordata; class Mammalia; order Chiroptera; family Rhinolophidae; genus Rhinolophus; species Rhinolophus ferrumequinum. Next base: position 50,611,182 of record NC_046289.1, read on the forward strand.
TTCTGTGACGACCCTCCACACGGCGAGTGCTGGGGGCAGCAGGAAGGTAACCTTGGCATTGCAGGAGGACCAGTTTCTGTTACAGCACTAGATGCAGTTCTCCTCGAGTCATCTTGTAACCAAAAAAAAAAAAAAAAAAAAAAAAAAAAAAAAAGCATAGAACGATCAAATACTATTGTGTAAAAAATAGGTACTATGTAAAAATAAGTAACTAAAGAATTAGAAATGTTTAGCAAATTCCAATCTCTGTAAATAATAATGTGATGATGCCACCTCCTTAACATACATAATTTCAGGTAGTGTCCTCATTGGAATTTTCCTGAAAACCTAAATTCTTCAGGAGGCTCAGATTTACTGATGTTTAAATATGACAACAGATCATCATCTCCTAGATCATGACAAATAATTACTTTTAAATTGCATTTTAAAAATTCTAAAATACGTGAGTCCTTCCATTATACGCAACAAAGATTCTTCTCCTGAGCTCCACGAACCCCTAATACCACTACATAATGCAGACTATGTATTTCTTAAAATTTTACCTTAACACATAACCACCCAACTCAGAGCATATCTGGCTAAGTCTCACTAACCTCCAACATCTTTTCCCTTTCTCCGGCCTCTAAACTTAGACCTGATAGAAAGAATGTAAGAAATAATAAGACTCTAATATATGGAAAATTATAGGTGTCTTATAATAATCTAGTGATTTATTGTTGAATAGGGAGGAAAAAAGGATGGAATCAGATGGGCCTGAGTTCTAGTCCTGAGCCTATTTAATCCTGAGCAACGTGACCTGAGGAGAGAGGTTATTTAACCTCTTTCTTACCTACTAAATGGAGCAGTAATGGCATGGCAGGGCTGTTGTTAGAAAACATGATAATCCTCTAGGTAAGAAACATCAGAGTCCCGATTATGCTCTCTGCCACACGCCCAGAGTTACACTGAAGGTATGTTCTTCCATGCCACAAGAGCTGCAAAGGTGGCCCCAGAAGGTCTAGCCCAGTGTTTCAAACTCAACTAAAAAACAGCACCCTTTCCTTAAACTACATATTATGTGAAAACTATATAAAACACTGTGGAGATGAAAATTTTTACTTAAAAACTATAAATTAGAAGAGTGGAGAGCCCAGAGTCCTGTCTTTCCTTCCCCCACCCCCCACGTGACCCTGAAGCATCTCCTTAGAATCCTGAGGATTCTGGAGTACCACCGTTCCAGACTTATTTCTGGAGTAACCAGTACCGGGGACACCCTGGCTCCCATGTGGCCCTTCGTACCTAGCTAATCTCTTCTGGGCTGATGTACCAATTAGGAATCTTCTGGTTACTAACAAATATTACAAAAACCTAACCAAAACGGTTAAAACAATAAAGTGAATTTACGGGCTCACATAAATGAATCTGGGTTGGGGTGCTTTGGGCTCTGGTGGACAGGTTTGATTGCTGCAAACTTCCCTATAATTCTCCTGGATCTGCCCTGCCATACGTGTCCTACCCTGCCTGTGCCCATTCCTTTCTGGGCCAGGTCTGTGATCTAAACCCTGTTACATAGTATCTGTACGTTGGGTTTTTTTCCCCCCAAACTCCCAGTCTGGCCTATTTGGACTAACTTCCCCAACCCTTTCATAAAGGTTCTTAAGGTGGGAACTAGAATTCAGGAGGAATTGGTGAACTTGGATGGGAAAAAAAACAACAAATTTTACTAATCTCCAATTGCCTTCTGGAATTAGTACTACCTTGTTAGCCTCAGGTAAGAGGTTAAATATTACAAGTAATTTGTAGCAAAAAACAATGAAAGTAGATAGATCGTTTACTTTGAAAACAAATTACAGCAGATTCAAAGTCAGTTCTATAATCATGTCACTTTCATTCATTTGCATTCTAAATTTCTTGAACAACCCAAACAGTTACAACTAGCATATCAGGAACTGACCATGATCAACGGCCGATGAAACATCACATAACTATTTTCTGTATGCTGTAATTTTTGTAGCAATAGTGCATTATTACAGTAGATTTTCTTCCTGCAACATTTGCAGGGTTTTATCTCAGCCTCCATGTCGAAGTATTGTACAAGTGAATGTCATTTATTGTGTTACGTCAGAAAAAAAGATTGAAAACCTTTGGGACACTAAATCCATTCAGTGGATGGACTAAATGACCTTCCTAGTTCCTTCCAACTCTGATACTTTAATTCCATAAGTCCAGTTATTTACGGATTATGTGTAACTCTAAGATTCAGGAGAAGAGTTTATAACCAGAGTGAGAGGTCTATGGACTGCTAGAACTGCAGTGACAAATGACACTTATCTGTTCAGAAAGAATATGTGCCTTCTTTGTCTTCAAATATTTTAAATACAAAAATCAGAGCGAGAGAAAAGGGAACACAATGACAATAATATATTTAAGCCTGAAGAAACATTTACAGAATCAGATCATTGTCAGTATGGCCTCCAAAAGAAGACTGACCTTGTAGCTCTACTTCTTAGGGTATAGTTTTGGCTTCCAATGAAATTAATCGTCTATTTTCCTAAAGTTCAGAAACTCTCTGTTGTGCAGAGTAGCAACCCAAAGTAAAGACAACTGAATCTCCTCTTGTTCAAGAGTTACTGACCAAAGAGGCGGCAAACCGGGAGACTGAAGATCTAGCAACTGGAGCAGCATGGCCAAGTCTCGTGGGGTACGCCCGAGCGGGGAAGCCCGCAAACAGGTGGATGTCTTCTGGCAAAATCTTTACCAGGAGGCTGAAGAATTCCTCTACAGATTCTTGCCACAGAAAATCATATACCTGAGTCAGCTCTTGCAAGAGGACTCCCTCAATGTGGCTGACCTGACCTCTCTCCGGGCCCCACTGGACATCCCTATTCCAGACCCCCCACCCAAGGATGATGAGATGGAAACAGATAAGCAGGAGAAGAAAGAAGTCCCTAAATGCGGCTTTCTTCCTGGGAATGAGAAGGTCCTGGCCCTACCTTCCCTGATTAAGCCAGAAGTCTGGACTCTCAAAGAAAAATGCATTCTGGTGATCACATGGATCTAGCACCTGATCCCCAAGATTGAGGACGGAAATGACTTCGGGGTGGCAATCCAGGAGAAGGCGCGGGAGAGGGTAATGCAGTCAAGATCAAAGTAGAAGCCTTCCAGACAACAATTTCCAAGTACTTCTCAGAACGCGGGGATGCTGTGGCCAAGGCCTCTAAGGAGACCCATGTAATGGATTACCGGGCCCTAGTGCATGAGCGCGATGAGGCAGCCTACGGGGAGCTGAGGGCCATGGTGTTCGACCTGAGGGCCTTCTATGCTGAGCTTTATCGTATCATCAGCAACAACATGGAGAAAACTGTCAACCTAAAGGGTGAAGAGAAGCCATCTATGTACTGAGCCCAGGGCTAGAAGGGAAATAAATGACCTATATTATATGTGGGGGGAAAAAAGTTACTGACCAAAGAAAACTGCCATAAATTAGACGTGAAAGACAAAGATATCTGATTACGTAAATATAACTTACTTTTTATTAAAATTAGCCCATAGAGTATCCACTGAAAATGAGACAATCACAAACCTGCACTAGCGAAATTAACTCCACAACCAGTGACACCAAACCGGTTGAAGTACCTTCATTGTAATTCTAGTATTACTGAGAACGTACTAATGCATTTATTCATTCATTTGGCAAGTCTTACACGTGATAATGGCATGGTAAGGATCTATGAAAGGCTGGAAAGCACAATGGTGAAAATGAAGGTCCTGGCCTTTAAAATAACTTACGTTGTCTGCCTTTGTTGTTTTATCCCCAGCAACTAGAAACATGTCTGCACAATGTAGGTGGCTCAATAAGCACTTGCTAAATTTAAGTTAACCTCATAAGGGAAAAGAGGCATTCACACATACATGCAGCTAAGTCTAAGAAAAGAAAGACCTGATCTGTGGTCCTCAGAGAGCTCGTCATCAAGTATGGAGACAATGTGAGTATAGATCTACCAGTACTGTAACAGAAGCACTGAATTCAAGTATAGTATAGAGCAATGTTGCCCCGCCAAGAAACATCTGGCAACACCTGGGGACATTTCTGATTATCACAACTGGAGGGAGGTGGTGCTACTGGTATTTAGTGGGTAGAGGCCAAGAGTACTGCTGAATATTATACAATGCACAGAACAGTCCCACACATAAAATCTTGTCCAGCCCAAAGACAAGTGCCATGGTTGAGAAATCCTGGCATAAAGGAAGAGTATAGGCTCCAAGCCAGACTTCCTCAGTTTGAATTCTTGCTTCACTATCACATAACCTTGCACAAGTTACTTCATCTGTAAAATGAGAAGAGAAATAGAATCTATCTCACAGGTTACCGCAAAAAGCAGAGTTAATATAGATGCATCATTGACCAATGTTATGAGCGTAACAGATGTTAGCTGCTATTATCCATTAGAAGGCTAGCTCTATGAGGGCAGAAAATTGAGTTTTGTTCCCAGTGTCTAGTAAACAGTTTGTAATCAATAAGTATTTGTTGAATAAATGAATGTATCAGATACCATGTATGCATAAAGCAAGGAACACATGGAGAAGTCAGACAGATGATGGGCTGACTGGGGCATGCTGACTTTGAGGCGAATGCAGAATGGTCCAGAGATGTCCAATAGACAGTTGGATGTGAAAGTTTAAAAGACGACGGGACTCTGGAAACACAAAATGGGAAGTAATCAGTATATTGGTGGTAGGCGGAAACAACTGCAGTTATAAGATGGGCCAGTGAGAAAAACTGAGAATAGAGTCCTGAGAGAAAATAGAGAAGAAAATTATTGCCAGATTTTTTAATATCACGTTGTTTTGAAAGGCATCAGAAGCAAGTTAAAAGAAGGAATTTAAGGTGAAGAAGATCCACTTCAGTGTACACAGACTTAACACAAATGTACTTGTGCATGTAGGTACAAAGTGAATGGAAGCAACAAAGATGCTGAAGATACAGGGAAGATCATTATTAAAGCATGGTCAGGACACAGGAAGGGATACGAGGTAGAGCCTCGATAAAGGGACTGGAAGGAATAGGAAGGAGTTAAGGAGTTAGGAGAGAAAGACAGGTATAGATACACAAAAGTTTTTATGGAGGGGCTGGAATTTATGGGGATTCATGCTTAAGAACCTCCATTTATTTTTTATTTATTTCCCCCTGGAGGAATAAAAGTGTTGAGGAGAATGAGAGTATTTTGGAATAGCCACTGAGGGGAAGAAAACAGAACTGATAGAGATACATCACACTATGGCAACTTATTAGCAAAAGCCCAAGATTAGATACCATAAATTCACGAGGTACCAATCTGCTTGGTTCTAGTATGATTTTTGTCAGCCTCATTTAGAAACCTGCATAAGAGCAAAACTAGATGGCTTGAGTTACTCAAGGTTGGAAATATGCAAGAATATACAAAGTAAGGACAAGATGTGAAGAAAATAGGTGATGGATGTTTTATAGTCTTGGAAGGAAATGAAGCCAGCAGAACTGAATGCCCCTAATGTAGCCTAAATATCTGTATGTGCTTCAAACAGGTTTATACAGAGGAACAATCTGGCCTGCAAGAAGGTTCTCCTAGTCTAGAGAAATACAACATGAGCAAGTCTACCCAAAGGTGGTCATCAATATAGTCAGAGTATGTGAATTCTGAGTGAACAAGGGCCTTGAGTGAATGAATGAATGAATGAATCAATCAATCAATAAAAGACTTGAGACTATCTCGAAATACAGTTGGGACTGTGTCACATGAAAGCTAGATAAGAATAAGAAAGGGAACATAAAGCTACCAGGATAGAGGAGTGAATGAGAAGAGTTCAAATCTTTGCCTCAAAGATTATTATTGACCTCGAAAGTATTTAACATTCCCGATTTCTTCATTTCTGATATGAAGAATAAGAGCAACATCAAGAAAAGTTTTTAAAGATTAAATGGTAATGATAGGAGATAATTAAATGATAGGAGAAAGAACTAGATATCATTACTAACTAAAACCAAAATAATCTGAGAAGAGCTAAAACTATAAAACTCTTAAAACATAGGAGTAAATCTGTGTGACCTTGGCAATGGCCTCTTAGATATGACAGCAAAAGAACAAACAATGAAAACACTGGGAAATGGACATCATCAAATTTTTTAAAACTCCCATCTTCGTTTTCAGTTCTTTTACATAGGAGTGGAATAATCCGTCGTATGGTAATTGTTTTAACATTTTTTTTTAATTAAAATTTATTGGGGTGACAATGGTCAGCATGTTTTAACTTTTTGAGGAACCGCCAAAGTGTTTTCCACAACAGCTGTACCGTTTTCCATTCCCACAAGATTATTCACAAGTGTTCCAATTTCTCCACATTCTTGTCAACACTGGTTATTTTCTGATTTATTGTTCTGGTTATTTTTTTGTTTTGTTTGTTTGCTTTTAAATAGTAGACATCCTGCTGGCTGTAAAGTGATTATTTCATTGTGGTTTTGATTTCAATTTCCCCACTGTTGACGATGTTTTCATGTGCTTCTTGTCATCTGTAAATCTTCTTTGGAAAAATATCTATGCAAATCCTTCACACATGTTTAAACAGGTTGTTTTTCTTTTTGTTTTTGAGTTGTGCAAGTTCTTTATACATGGATACTGGATACTATGCCCTTATCAAATATATGATTTTCAAATATTTTTTCCCATTCTGTAAGTCATCTTTTCACTTTCTTGATAATGCCCTTTGACATACGAAAGTTTTAAATTTTAATGAAGTGCAATTTACTTATGTTTTTCTTTTCTTACTTACATTTTTGGTGTCAGCCATTTAATTCTACCCAATCTCTTTCAGTTGAGCTATGATACTTTGACAACATATGGCACCCAAACCCAAATATGAAATCACAGTCTAATTCTAATTGAGACTACTTATCTCGCATACGATGTTTATTTTTAAGAATATGCTCTTGCTAATACAGCTAAGATCTTAAAAACAATAATACTTTTTCTAATAAATGTAAGGCAAAAGAGTCCCTCCCCCCGCCTTTTACATACCTCCTAGAGAAGTACCAGTCATACTATTGCTTGTGAAAGTAGCTGAAGTCTCTGACACTGTGGAGGGTTGGCTACTAGTGACAGCTGAAGCAGTATCAGAGACCTGCTCAGAGGTAGATGGATTTGAATTGTTAATGGAAGCGCTTGTGGTTTGTGATTCCATTCTCGCAGAAGTGGTTGGTACTACAGTAGGTTCTATAAAATACAAAACGTTTATTTAGCATTTCAAAACAAATTAGGCAATGGGTTATATTTTATTTCAAGCTTACATTTTTAGGACAATTATTAAAGCAAACTTTAAAAATATAAACTCTCTAGTAAGTACAATACATAGTAAAAAAAAGCTTTCATAAAGCTAAACTACAACATTAAAATGACATATTACCAACATATGATTATTGCATTTTAAAAAATCCAACACCTATATATGCATATGCCAATAATTCAGGTAATTAACAGTTTTTTGGATAATGACTATATCAGTTTTCTGCTCTATCACAAAGAAGAAAAAAAGGAAAGTAAAAGTGTCTCTGCTAGGTTCATACACGCTATCAGAGCAGTTTTACGAACTGTACTTTATCTGGTACAGTATGGATTCTAGAATCAGATGCCTGGCAAGTAATTTTTTATTTTACCACTGACACTACAATCCTGGATAACTTACTTAACCACGTTCCATTTCCTCATCTGTAGAACTAGGAAAGTACAGAATTTTCTTCGTAGAACTGGTGTTAGGATGAATGAGATCACACATATAAAGCACTTTGTATGATGCTTTACATGTAGTAATCACTTAATAAACATTATCTATGATATTTACTATGTTTTAATCTCCTTTCTACAAGGCTTCCGGTGTGTTTTCCAAAAAATTTTTTTGCAAATATTAATATTCAGCAGTGCTTTCTAATAAAAATTAAAAATTGTTGTAGTACAATGTAAAAGAAATTTCAGGCAGACTTTAACTTATGAATAAATTGTACTGTAGACTATGATTGTAAAATGGTTGTTTAAAAATTAAGAATGGGAATAAATCTATCCAAAGCATATTCACAACAATTAGATCTGAAAAAAAGGGACTCCCTTAATGTGATACAGAATAAAGAACAAACTAATCTACACAATGCAGTGCAGTAGGCTGATTCCTGAAACACAAATAGTACCTGATGGACTATATGGGACACTGTACTTTGGATGCTTAAACAAATATATTTGTTTATACATAAAAAGAGGAGGTTGGCATCTCAGTTTATTTGTAAATGGTTTATCTCAGTTTCTCAACCTTGGCAGTAGTGACATTTCTGACTGGATAATTCCTTGCTGGGGGTAGGAGTGGGGTATGGAGCGGGCTGTCCCGTGCATTGTAGGATGTTTATCAGCATCCCTGGCTGCTACCCACTGGTTGTTAGTAGCACTCTCTCCCAACTGTGAAAACCAAAAATGTCTATAGATATTGCCAAATGTCTCCAAGGGCACAAAATGACCGCCAGTTAAGAGCCACTGGGGTCTAACGGATATACTTAGGTGTTGGGTTTATTTTTAATAAGGTAGAAATTTTTCGTTCAAAGAAACTAGTGGGGAGAAAGGAAAATCTACTGATCACTGGAATATTTTTAACCTAGTATTCTGGTTGACCTAATTCTGATGGGTTAAAAGGCTACTCTGTAACCTCTCCTACTTACTTGCTAGCAGGTGTCACACAGAGAAACACGCAAAAAGTTTCCGAAACACTCATCTTGCATTTAACTAACTTCAGGTATTCTTTAATTAATCTGTTATATTAACTACTGTCTCATAAAGTTTCAAAATAAAAACCAAGACATTGTGGAATGAAATGCAGACAATGGGAATAAATTAATTCTTCATAAACATCTTAATCCCCAAGTACTGGTACTCTAAAAGTTATGATCATCCAAACTGCAAACAGCCCTTCTAAGAGCTGATTGCCCAAAGCCTCAAACTCTTTCTACCTACCCAATGTATCTTTTCTCCAATTTATAGCTAACTCCCAAAGCTAACAAAGTCATACATGGATGCCCATCTTTCCTTTAAGGAAATTCTGACTGACCATTTCCTTCTAAGATGTAACTAGTAATACCTGAAGATAATTCTCAATATGTGGGAAAATTCATATATTCATACATGCTACCATTTTCTTTAACTTCTGTTTTCCAACTCTAGCTTTGTTTCCTCAGTTACTTGGGTAAGCCAAAACAAAACACTAAAACTAAGCGGCACAAAAGGTACCCTAATATACGTTAAAGAATAACTTTTTAAAAGTAAATTCAACATTTTAAATAACCAGTATTAACCACTTAAATTCGGTTATATTGCTTTTCTGTTGTCTACATTTAAAAAGTGTCATTTCTGTTTTTCTTAGCAAAACTAAAGTATGACAATAATATTACAAATGAAAGTAATAGGTAAGTCTGAGGATAGATCAAACTATCACTTATAAAAATATTTTTTCTAAGAAAATAACTACCAACCAATGAAACAATAATCAGAAAGAATTTAAGCACAATATTGTATCAATTGATAAGATTAGAAAAATCTGACAACTTCCTTGTAGTTAAGTAATATATTACCCTTAAGCAGTAGGAGTTTCTAGCATAGTAAGATATTTCATTTTATCAAATTGTCTTCATAATTCTACACTATTGCTACTACTCTACCTTACCATCTTCATCAACGGTAAGGTCCACAACTTCTGCTGCATTCTGCCTCAAGGGCTGTATAACAGTAGAAATTCTACTGCGGTTCCGTGGCTCCTGTGCCCGACTTGTATGAGAACTTGAACTTTGGCTCCAATGAGATCTGGAGTGTCCAAGGGTTGAACGAGACCTTAAATGATATCAATATTAAATTAGCAAATATAAAAAAACAAACAAAATTTTTAGTTGCCCAAGAAATAAATAGTAAGTCTTTTTTTACAAAGTAAGTTGTGAAGTGCTTCATGCAAGACTTCTCCAGAGAAATAATAATTAAAAATTATGACTAACACAATGTCTGGCACTCAATAAACATTTTCTGAATGAAATGTTCAGCAAATGTTCACCAACCAACTGACCTAAGAATATGAGAAGTGACATGTTATCATTTTAAACCAATCATTGTTGCACAATAGAGGATTCTGTTTCAAGAATGCTGCTCTCTTTTCAATGGTTAGTTTGAATATTCACCTGGGTTATAATCAATTATTTACATTTCTATGCTAACACCTAAAATTATTCACCATAGGCAAAGTAACAAAAACATCAACACCCTAACATTTAATAACGTCCACATGATCTTACGTGTTTAGTCCAGACTGAATTCGCAAAACATGGCGTTGGCAGTCCTACACCAAGCTAAGTTTCTGTTACTGATCTAACCGAGATTCAAGGCATCAGAAAGGTTTCCTGAGCTCAGAAGAGGCAAGGATAGATGCAGCTAGTTTAGTATAGACGGTCCCTGCCTTAATGGTTCAAAACTTAGGATTTTTTGGCTTCACAATGGTTGAAAGCATATTCAGTAGAAACTGTGTTTCGAATTTTGATCTTTTCCCAGGCGAACAATGTGTGGGGTGATACTCCCTCACGATGCCGGGCAGGGGCAGTGACCTGCAACTCCCCGTCAGCCACGCGACCACGAGGGTAAGTAACCGGTACTCTACAGTGTTCATTGCGTTAGATGATTTTGCCCAAGTGTGGGCTAATGTAAGTGTTCTGAGCACGTTTAAGGTAGGCCAGGCTAAGCTGTGATGTTCACTAGGTTAGGTGTACTAAATGCATTTCCTTTTTTTCTTTTCTTGATTTTTTTTTAATTGAGGTAAAATTGGTATACAGTATTATTTAAATGCATTTTCAACTTATGATATTTTCAACTTACGATGGGTTTATAGGGATATAACCCCATCGAGGACCACCTGCAGTTTGGCAGCCTTAAGAAACATCACTTGTTTGAGTTGCTTTATGCTTTTAAGGTATGTAAACACAAACTCTCAAAATCTAACACTTTTATTATCTTAATTGTGTTCGTGGCATTGTATTGCACTAAATTTCTTACAGGAAAAATTAGTACATTTTATTATTTTTTTTAAGGATTCACTGTGATGATATGAAAGAGCGTACAGAGAGATAATATGTAGAACATGCAGTCCGAAGGCTCCAAGAAAATAATGTTTTCGAAAGGTGGGTCTTATGAAGTTGGTTTTATCTCCTGCCCAAACTGAATGTAAAACTGCTTACAAGCTTAATGTCAGCATATATGGAAAAGGTGAGCCAAATTTATTAATATGCAGTCGTCAGGTGTGCCAGCTGCACCACTCAGAAATGAACTCCAAAGTTCAAACGGGGCTGAAAATGGTATCAGCAATTGTAGAACCTAAGAGTTTAACAGAAGTTCAAATTCTGAAACACTGAAGTAACAGGAATGTAAAGATTAATTCTTGAGACACAGTAAAGAAAGGACAGCACATTCCAAGAAGAACTGAATAGACTGAGGCATGATAGTAAACAACTGTTTCAGGATGAAATGATTTTGAATGAGGACAGAGATCACCATTTCTAATTCTTGACAAACCAAGTGTCTGATGAGACTGAGTAGTCTTATTATAATTTCTAGAAAGCTGTTAAAAGCTGCAGAAAGTTCCAGGTCCACTTTGCGGTACTTTTGTGAAAGCTTCATAAGATGCCCTAACTCAAATATTATACTGAGTGGAGCACCAGCAAAAAACTTTATGCATGAGGAACAGTTTCACAGAGGCCTCAGTCGTCCCTATAAATGACAAGTGACAACTGTCAAATCCTTACACAAAAGAATCTGAAACACAGACGCACTCTCTCTTAAAGAGAAAGGGCCAAGAGCCAGCTAAACAGTGACAAAGTTAATATCCTAAATAATAATACGGAAAATAAATATGAGTCATGGGCCCTGTGTGCCTTTTTCAAGATCATTATCCATTACTATGGTAAATGCATTTGTTTGAACATTAGGAGTCTCCATGACAAGAAAGCTTCCCAGTTCCATAAGGAAAAACAGGTCCTTAATTTTAGCAATTCTTGTAGCTCATAAAAATGGACTCAGTGTCATACTAAGCACTATGCACAGTCACTAGGTAACTGTGGCACATACTGTGTTGGAGTATCAATTTTCCTCAGAGCCTGGGAAAATCATTTTGAACTTAAAACAAACAGGGATATATTACTGAGTGCTCTCTTCCATGCTACTACAAGTAGCACTCCAATGAAAAAGTGGCTAGTGGAAAAGCATGTTCTAAGTATATTTGTAACATGCTTCCAAAATAAGATTGTCTTTTTTTTTTAAATCAGTAACATAAATTAAAATACAATGAACAAATGCATTTCTAAATTCATTCCAGTATAAAAATTAAGATTCATCCATAGATTTCTTTGGTGTATCAAATGGAACAGAGGAACACTTCACTGCTTCTCTGACCAATATTTGTAATCATCTAAAGCAAAAGATGAATACAGTATAATATAGTGTTACGGTTTTTCTCTCTCTCTGGTCAAAGTGATTCTCAAAAGGGCAATGTTATATCTAGTTATTTATTAAAACAAATGAGGATTTTTCATTCATTTATTAGTACAGAGCTTATATGAAATTACTGAATGAAGGACAAAAAACTTCAAAAAATATATTTTATACAGATTGCCCTAAGAGAATAGCACAAACTTCACTGGTTATCAATAATATCTTGAAACAAGTAGATTAATAAAAAGGAATACTTCAACATCAATATTCCTTAATATTTTCTCCACTTTTAAGTATCATCCCCAATATTTATGAACTATCCACATCTAAATTTCAAAGAAGTTTATGAAATCTGAATCATAAAACAAACTTGATTTTGTAAAACACTATGTAAAATTACTGTTTTTCTAGAGCAATGACTCTTAATTCTCACTGTACACTTGGGGAGCTTCAGGAAATACTGACCACTAAGATTCTGGTTCAGCTCGTCTGGGATACAATCCAGGCAACTAGTTATCTTTATTTTACAACCCCTCAGGTAAGTCTAACACAGCCTGGTTTGAAAACCACTAATCTGGTATATGCATACTCAAACCAGGTCTCCAAAAAAAGAAAGAAAAAAAAGGAAAAGAATGATACAAATATCGACAGCAAACATATGTTTAAATATTTATATTTAAAACTAAAAAAATATACAAACTAGGAATTAAAATCTTACCGATAGCTTTCTCCAACTGTTACAATCTCCACTTCACTGTCAGTTGAGGTAACATTAATTTCTTCATTTGCAGTGACCTGGGGAGTGGAGGAAGCTTCTATTACCACAACATCTTCATCGATATTTCCTGGAAACAAAAAGAAAAAATATTTAAAGGGCATCTGACTGTCAGCTAATTGATATACAAAAATTCTAATTTTGACTTTGAAGAGTAAAAAATTCATTCCAAAAGTAAAAACTGTATCAGTCAAAACGAAAGGTTTTATAAAAACAGCTAAACCCAGAGTGAAAACCGTACTTCCTTTCTTAATCTGCATGTCTTCATATGTTTATTTCCCTTTTCATGATTTTTGTTTGTTCTTAACAAACTTTTAGTGGTTTCCATGAGTTTGTATGATCTTATACAGAGAAATTAACACTGTAGTATCTAAAGGTACTGATTGAAAATCCTGTATGAGATATTCACATTCTACAATATCCAAAATAAAGATACTACATTTGCTGCATGTTTTCTCAATGGCTGTATTTTTACATGATATGGTATTCTTTTAAGAAACACACATTAGCTTTTTGGTTTTATAGTGTGAAATCTATTTTTTTTTGTATACGTTCTATTCTAAATTATTCTAAGTTTGGAAAGTGCTTCTTTATTTGGAGGATGGATACATATTATATTTGGTGTGATGTGTTTCCTTAATTATTTCATCTAGGACTAATTTTCATTTTTGGTATTAGATAAGAGTATAAATAGAATCTGGCCTGTCCTTCCCTGGCTAATTATCTATAATATTATCAAACAATTTACTGAAAAATCCTTTCTTTTCCCCCATTAAATTCTGATACATCCTTTAAATATTCTTATATGTTTTAGGGTACATGTTGAAGCCATCTGTTCATCCTCTTTGATATAGATTTTTGTGTCAAGATAATTCTATTTTTAAAATCGCTTTCCTGAGGTATAACTTTCACACTTTAAATTTCACATTTGTCTCAAAGATATTTGCACACCCATGTTCATAGCCAATGGGTGAAAGCAACCCAAATGTCCATCAATGGATAAATAAACAAAATGTCGTATATACATATAATGGAATATTATTCAGCCTTAAAAAGGAAGAAAATACTATCACATGCTGCAACATGAAAGAACCTGAACACATGCTAAGTGCAACAACCCAGTCACAAAGCAAAATATTGTATAATTCCACTTATGTGTGGTATCTAAAGTGGTTAAATTCCTAGGGAAGAAAGTAGAATGCTGGCTACCGGGGCTGGGGAATGGGGGAGAAGGAGTTGTTTAATGGGTATAGAGTTTCAGATTGCAAGATGAAAAAGTTCTGGAGATTTCTTTTCCCACAACAATATCAATATATTTAACACTACTGTACGGTATACTTAAAAATGATTAAGAACAAAAAAAAAGTTATGCTACATTTCTTCTCTTGCTTTGTTTTTCATAAATCTGGGGCTGAATGTGTTCTTTTTTAAAAACATTCCTCTCCTCATTACTATCACCTATCAACGTAAAGGCCAACCAACAAACTGTAAACTTGTAAAATACAAGTCATGTCTGTAATAAGATTTTCCCGTAATATTGACAGCTAAAAATTTCACCCATTTTAAGTGTACATTTCACTGATCTTAGTAAATTTATAGAGCATAACTATCATCACCTCAATCCAGTTTTAGAATCTTTACAACCTTAAAAAGATCCCATGTGCCCAGTGTCAGTCAATCTAGCTTTCCTGCATCCCTACAACTGACCTGCTTTGTTATGGATTTGTTTGTATTTTAAAGAGTTCTATAGAAATGGAGGCATACTTTACATATACTTCTTCTTCTTTTTTTTTTTTTTTTAAGGAGGGCGCAGCTCACAGTGGCCCATGTGGGGATCGAACTGGCAACCTTGGCGTTCCCAGAACAATGCTCTAACCAACTGAGCTAACTGGCCACCCCCTATTACATAAACTTTTGCCTGGCTTCTTTCACTCAATGTATTTTTGAGATTTACTCGTGTTGTATGATGTGTATATCAATAGTTCTTTTTTTAATTGCTGAGTACTACCCTATCATCCACAATTAGTTTACCCATTCTTCTGTTAAGGGATATCTGGATTTTTCTCACTTTTGGCTATTTTACAAATAAAGCTGCTACAAACATTTGTCCATAAGTTCTTGTGCATACATGTACTTTCATTTCTCTTGGGTAAATATCGAGGAATGTAATTTCTAGATACTATTGTAAATTTATGTTTAACTTTTTAAAGAAATGCCGAATTGTTTTCCTAAGTGGCTGCACCATTTCACATTCCCACCAGGAAACAGAGGCCTCCAGTTCCTCCACATCCTTACAATTGTTATTGTCGCTTCCTTATTATAGCTGTTCTAGTGTATATATAGTGGTACCTCACTGTGGTTTTCATTTTTCATTTCTATAACAACTAATGATGTTGAGCATTTTTTCAAGTGCCTATTAGCCACTTTGATGGAATGTCTATTCAGATCTTAGGCCTATGTTTAACTTGAACTTTGGTTTTATTGTTAAGTTGTAAGAGTTCTTTACATATTTGGAATACAAGTCTTTTGTTAGATATATTATTTGTAAATATTTTCTCCCAGTCAGTAGCAGGTCTTTCCATTTCATAAATGGTGTTCTTGAAGCATAAACTCTTTAATTTTGATGAAGTCCAAATGAGCAATTTCTTTTTGTGACATATTTAAGAAATCTCTGCCTAATGGAAGGTCACTGAGAATTTCTCCTATGTTTCTTCTAGAAGTTGTATAGCTTACCTCTTATATTTAGGCCTATGATACATTTTGTTAACTTTTGTGTCTGACATGACATGAAAAGTCTAAATTCATCTTTCTTGCATGTGGATCTACTGTTGTCCCAACATTATTTGTTGAAAAGACTAGAATTATTCTATGTTGATACTTAGTAGATTCAGGTTTTCCTAATTCTTCTTCAGGATTATAAAATCAAGCAGAAAGAAAAGAATCCTGTGATTTGAACTGGCAAGCATTAAGCAACATTGATGAAGCCCTGAAACAATATATATATTGTTTTTTCCTCATCCAAGAATGTATCTTGTTATTTACCAATGTCTTATCAATCTCTAGAAAAACTGTGGGTTTGGTTTGATTATAACTAACTCTGTAAAGCTACATAATTCTATTCATAGAGGCCAAATATACTCCTATTAAGATTATTCATAGATGACTCTCTTTGCTGCTCTTATAAATGAGCTCCCTTTTTCCATCACCTTTTCTACTACTATATAGACATACCATTAATATTTTATATTCATTTTTACCAACTCACTGAACTCTTGCTTATCACAATGACAACAAACGGTTCAACTTTCTTGTCACTGGAATTTATGCAGTCTACATTCCTTCACCCAAGGCGTTATTCCTTGGCAACCTGGAATTTCATCTCCAATACATCTCTACATCATCAAACATCTGCACTACTTCAAAAGCTGGCCAGTATCTGGAGGACGTACAAGCTCATGACAAAGATCTACAATATTTTCTCTGATACTCCGCAGGAGAACAAAGCAGGTACTGGTAAATCACAGAGGCAATGAAAGATAATCTGATTTGGAGAAAGTTATTTTTTGAATACTGTATAAAATCATATTTATATTTTGGAATATTTGCAAATCACTATTTCAATAGAAAAAAATTAAGATTTAAAAATTATGAGATGTGCAAATTTTTGGGTAGTTTCTAAGCTCTAAAGATTACACACAGACATTTTGAGGTAAAATATATTTTTAACAGCATGAATATATCTTATAAGCAGAGAAAGTAAAATAGCAGCACTCAAGTGTCTATTTAAAATAATTCTAGATTCATATATTTAAAACTAAAAGCAATATATATATACATATATATATTTATGTGTATATATATACATATATATATATGACACCATAGTTGTTTGTTTTTTTTAACTTCCTTATTTTAACTCACCATTCGACATTACCATTCTACAACGGAGAAAAGCTACATCTATCTATCAACTTTATTAGTGATTTCTCTCTGTGTATGTGTACATTAAATTTCTTTAAAAGCCTATAAAAAGTAACCTAACATTATTAAACACCTTTTACACAGTTAAGCAAAGTCAAATATAAATGGAACATTTTTAAAGTTCCCATGATAAATGATACAAAGCTAGCTTTGCTAATGCATTAAAATTCACTTTATAGAATTTTTTATTAACAGAGAGATTGTGTAACTAAAGGTTATATAAATAACTCACTTAGGCACTCATTCTATTGCTTAAACAATCATTTTTCTAAAAACGGATATTTACAAGCATAACTTGAACATAATACATAAAAATGACATAACTAAGTATCACAATAGACAAGATTTTGGTATGCACAATGTAGTGTTTTCTGTAGAATGACAATTTAAAACAAAATTTAAAGGAAACATTCCAAAAGTAGGAAGTTAACCTTAACACAGCTTTAAACATATCAGGAGAATAGAATAGGTCACTTCTTATTGGGCTGATTTTATTTTCATGTTAGTCTTACATTTAGAAATATTAAAGGTTAAGAAATGAGTACAGCTAAGACAGAGTTTATAAGACTGTGGTTGATTTTCTTTTAACTGTTTTCTTTAAGTTTACTTATGTTGTTTGTACCTTTTAAAACAGCATGAGAAAAGTAGTATATAACAGCCTGGAAAAACTGTGGGTAGTGTAACAATAGTAACAAAAACAATGGCTACTCTGACAGTGCTCTTCATGAACCCAACTTCGTTTCTATTTCCTGATAAGAGATCACCGATTCTCTTGGCAGCAGCTAGCCATAAGCAATGTCAGTCACTGTAATCACTGATTACCTTAGTCTCTCTGTGCTGAAGGCTGGCATGATGCTAATAATAATAATAGCTTCCAATTTGTGAGCCCATACTTGTTGCCACAATATTCTGCATGTCTACCTCCATCAAGAAACTTAAACTTACAAAGCATAAATGACTTGTCACGCAAACAGTAAGCAACACTTGGAATTCAAACCTAATTCCAATTCCAAAGCTCATACTCTTCACAGAAACTGTATCACAGTGCCTTAGCTACTCAACATGTTGGTGCTAGTTACTGTCAAAAGCATCTTTCTGTTACCAGTTGTTCTTGCTACTGCTCCTGTCTTTTGTGGTCACAAAGTTACTGAAGTTGTAGCAGCTTTGACTTCTTTGGGACTCTTCTGTTGAGTATCCAACAGAAATGAAAACATATACACAATGATTTGTACTGAAATGTTCATAGCAGTATTCTTCACAATAGCCAAATACTGGAAACAATTCAACGTCCATCAAATGACAAATGGGTAAACAAAATGGGGTACACCCATACAATGAGACACTATAAAAAAAAACACACCTAAATAATAAAATAATAAAAATTAATTACTGATACCTGCTATAACATGGACGAACCTCAAAAACCTTATGCTGGGGGCGGCCAGATGGCTCAGTTGGTTAGAGCGCGAGCTCTCAACAACAAGGTTGCCGGTTCAATTCCTGCATGGGACGGTGGGCTGCGCCCCCCTGCAACTAAAGACTGCAAACAGCGACTGGACTTGGAGCTGAGCTGCGCCCTCTACAACTAGACTGAAGGACAACGACTTGGAGCTGATGGGCCCTGGAGAAACACACTGTTCCTCAGTAAAAACATTAAACAAACAAAATCGTATGCTAAGTAAGACAGAAAAAACACATCCTGTATAATTCCTTTTGTATGAAATGTACAGAAAAATAAGTCTGTGGAGACAGCAACAGCTAAGAGGTTGTGTAGGACTGAAGACAGGACAAGGATTAACTGCAAACAAACAGCAAGGATCTTTTGGGATTAATGGAAATGTTCTAAAACGGTATTATGGTGATGGTTGCACAACTCTAAATTTACTAAAATCATTGAATTGTGCACTTAAAATGGATGAATTTTGCGGTATGTAAATTATACACCAATAAACCTGTTTAAAAATATATATATAAAGCATTTCCTGCAGGGTACTAAACTAGGCTTCAACAAATGAAGAGACATGCTACACTCTGGAATAGGAATACCCAAAATCCGAAATATGTGAGTTCACCCTAATTTAGCCTACAATAACAACCCCAATAAAAATACCATCATGTGTATCCCCTCTACCACCATCCTCAGATAAACAAGTTGATTATAAATTCACTTGGAAGAATAAACAGGCAAGAATAACCAGGAAAATATAAGAGTCTATCATTAAAAGTGTGTTTCTAGTGCATGAATAGACAGACCAATGGAACAGAATGACAACTCCATAAATAGTTCCAAAAGCCTGTGGCAGTTTAACATATGAGGAAAGGTATCATCAAGTCAATAGGAAAAAAAAATTTTTTCAATTATTTGTTTTTGAACAATTAGACAGCCACATGAAAAAAAAATGGATCCATTCTTCCTACTGTGCATGAAGATAAACATCAAAAGATCTGTGCTTTAAAAGTAAAAAAAGAAGTAGACAAAAAAAGGGGTGGGGGGAAAATGGGTTAAATTAAGAGTGGCAAATGAACATTGGAGCACATACATCTTTACAGATAAATGCTCTCAGATTTTTCAGGTACTCAGGAGAGGGATTGCTGGGTCATATGGTAATTCTAGTCTTAACTTTTTGAGGAACCTCCATACTGCCTTGGTATATATACACAATGGAATACTACTCTGCCATAAGAAAAGATGAAATAATGCCATTTGCAACAACATGGGTGGATCTTGAGATTATTATGCTAAGTGAAATAAATCAGACAGAAAAAGTTGAGAACCATATGACCTCACTGACATGTGGCATAGAAAACTGAAAACAACAAAGGAACAAGACAAAAAATAAATAAAAACTCATAGACACAGACCATAGTTTAGTGGTTACCAGAGGGCAAGAGGGGAGGGATGTGGTAAATGAGTGCAAAAGGGATCAAACATACGGTGATGGAAGGAGACTCTGGGTGATGTATTACAGAATTGTACATCTGAAACCCATATAACTTTACTAACAATTGCCACCCCTTTAATTTTAATTTAAAAACAAGACTGGGAAAAACTTTCCTAATTACGTTTTAAAACCCAGAAACAGTAAAGATAAAGGAAAATAAATATAATTAATCAAAAAAATGTTGGGAGTGGTAAAAAGGTATAGCATAATTAAAAGACTAATGACATATTTGGGGGAAATATGTTATTATATAGGATTTGTTATCTCTAATATATAAAAAGCTTCTTAAAATGGATGGAAAACAAAGACCAACATCTTGATTAAAAAAAAAAAAACATGCAAAAGGTATGAACACATTGATCACAAGAAAAGAAATGCAAATAACCTGTAAACATATGAAAAGATATGCAATGTTACTCATTTAAAAAAAAAAATTAAAAATATACTGACATGACATACATCCAAGATTGCTCTACCCAGCAAGGCTGTCATTTAGAATTGAAGAACAGATAAGGAGCTTTCCAGACAAGAAAAAGCTGAAAGAGTTTATCATCACCAAACCAGTATTACAAGGAATTTTAAAGGGACTTCTTTAAGATGGGAGGTGGGGTTAAGGATGCCTGACCAATGCGCTATACACCTGAAGAGCTGAAGTAGAATAAAATTGAATGTCAACCATAACTAAATATTTAGGTATATATAGTCACAAGATGTGGAGTACAACATAGGGAAGACAGTCGATGGTACTGTAACAGCTATATAAGATGTCAGAGGGTTAGTAGCTTGGGGGTGGGTTATCACTTTATGAGGGGTTTAAATGTCTATTACATTGCTTTGTATACCTGAAACTAATTAAAAAAACAAATTAAAAAAAAATAGTAATAAATGGCGATACGATTTCCAGAAAAAAATATATATATATATAGACAGACATATTACTTCTTACCTATCGGATGAACCAAAAAAACTAAAATTTGACAACAAATTCTGTTGGAAGGACTCTGGGAAAATAGGCTCTCATACACTGCTGGTGGGCATCCAAAATGGTTATGATCCCCATAGAGAAAAATTACATATGCATTTATCTTTGATTCAACAATCCCATTAGAATTCTACCCCAAAGACACAATGGCAAAAATATTAAATGACATATACAAAAAGCTATTCACTGGAGTGCTATTTGAAATAGCAAAAGTCAGCAAACTGTTCAATTAATAGATAAACAGTTGAAAAGGAATGAATAGAGTAATGAAAGTATATATATCCTTTATATCTCTTATTCACACTTTTATTCTTCTATATTTCTATACATTAGTTATTATATATATTAACTGAAATGAGACGTTTTGAGTAAGGGGGAGGATAAGAGTAGATAGATAGATAGATAGATAGATAGATAGATAGATAGATAGATAATTTGCTTGTATTTTTGAAGAGAAAAAAATGGAATAACAAACCAAAATAAATGAAAATGGTTATCTATGGTGCAGAAAAATAGGAAGAGAGGGTAGAGGTAGAAAACTAGACCTCACTGAACATACCTCATTTAAAAGTTTTGATTGTGGAACTGGGTAAATGTTTTACAAAATTAAAAGGCAAAATTTTTTAAAAATCCCTTAAAAAAACAAAACAAAACAAATGAACCCAAATGCATATTAAATAGGTGGCATAATCACACAGAAAATTGGCCAAGGGCAAAAACAAACCACACACAAAAAATCTTACATTTATTAGAATTACTGTTAGTAATAACTGTAAATATTTTCATTTATAAATGTTTCCTTATATGTAAATATTTATAGTATGTATAGGATAAAACAAAAAAAGTAATTAATATTGTTAATAATCAAGATTTTCAATGTAAGAGTAAAGAGATCCAAATATAAAATACAATCTTACATAAAAATCCTAAGTCTAAACTTTTAATGGAAATATTCATATAAATTAATGATTTCTCTTTCTAAAATCTCTACATGCCTAACTCTGTCCATTAAAAAAAGCCAGAAAACGATAACCCAGTAGAGCAATGAACACCTTAACTCCCAGTGTATAGCCTCTAAATATCGTTTCTCAATAAAAGGAAATCACAAATACTTAAGGAAATGGTCATTTTCAGGTTTGGGGCAGGAAACATAAAGGATGAATCTGGACCATCTTGTTGTATCACAGTGAGGAAGTTATCAAAGACTACTGGGGTGGTATCAAAAGGACACAGACCCAACTCAAAGGTACTCCCACTGGCCAAAGATGAAACTATTTGAGCACTAACAGTAATAAAAAGATTGCAGCACATTAACTATGCTAAAACCCGTGAGTTCATAATACTTGAAAATTAAAAATCTCTTTGGATATTGCTAGAGTACCAATACATTCTGAAAAGTGGCAAACTAAGGTAAAGGATCAAGCATTTATCTTGCCTTTCTTGTGTGGACTGCATTTCAGAGTAACCAATCAGGTAATGAAGGAAGAATTCTTCCTTACAGAAGAACATCAATTAGTAAATGTAAGCAGAATGAAAACAATTAGAAAGACAACATTTTGCAACCCATAATGAAATAATGGATCTAGAAAGATCATCAAAGCTGCTACAAATATTACATGATATATTCACGGGGACTTTTCAGTGGATCATCTGAACCTCTAATCAATTTTAACATGTGATGCAATAGAGTACACAGCACCACCAAGGAAGTGTTGCTGAACTGAACCTGAACCAAGCTTTTTAGATCTAACTATCAATTTGCAGGAAATACGCAGTACATAAAACAAATTAAATTGTATGAGGTACAGAAGTTGTTTTGAAATTATCCAAAAAAAAAAAAAAAGTGAGAAGTGAGAAATGAAGTAAGAATGTGAAATTAACTAAAGCTGGATTATGAATTATGTGGAAGTTCACTGTTTACTTCCATTTTCGTGTGTGAAAATTTCCATACAAAAATATTAACAACAAAATCACTCCAATGTTATTTTTGGAAAAGTAGGACATTCACAGATTTAGATATAATTCCTAGTATTAGGATTTTACAATTCCAAGTGTTGATTATTATTAAGCAAACTTTAAAAACATTTAAGTCAATATAGTATGGAGTGTACTTGGAAAATATGAGTATACAGTTGTTGGAAATTTTTTTTAAAGTTCTAAATAAAAATAGACAGCTTTGGGGCTTTTAAAAAAATGGGAAGCAGAGATTTCCCAGTCCTTATATGAGGTAAAATGGTATCTCTAGTTTGGGATAAAATTTCTAGTGACAGCAATCACTCATGGAGTCAGCAAGTGCTGTATCTCTCACAAAGCAGATAAGGGTATTATGCTCTTCAAAACTGTGTTTGATGACAAAAAATGATTCTAGCAATTACTGAGTCACTGATGTCTAAGAAGCCTAACTGTGGGTATAACTATTAACAGAAAATGTGGGTACTGACAGGCAATACTTCTAAATTAACATTTATTCAATTTTATATATACAACTAATTAGTAATTTAGTTATAAGACATCTGACTATTTTAACTATAGCCCTGACAGTATATATTTCAAGGTAGCCAAAACTTTTTTTTCCCCCTCCTCAGTAGGAAAATGGGATTGACATATCTAAATATCTCTCTTGTTTGGGGGCATGTATGGTATTCACATTTCCTTCAAATCTGAAGGAGATAGACTCTGTAAATACTTAACTAAGTAAAAAGTTACTAAATAAGGAGCTTATCATATCCACAATAAAATGGAAAACCCAAGGCTTCAGCACTATAAAATAAAATTTTAAGCAGCAGTTCAGATAAGGCTCCCTAAATAGATCACAGAAATATATCACTAAAATCAACATCTAGTCTCAAACTTAGCTTCTATTAGTTTATATAAAAATATCAGAAGTTCTTGGCAAATACTATCAGGAACAAAACAGGATGTATAAGTTCTTAATCTAACTGGCAACTGAGAATAATTCAATGTCTAACAAACCAAGTCACCTATCATTTTGGCTTTCTAGGCTTGAATAGAGGGTCCTAATAAATTTAAAACATAATTAATAAAGATGAAGCAAAAGGCAAATAGGGAATTCCCAGAAATCTACTGATTACAACAAAGGAATTTGTTATACAATGTAAAGTACTGACTTAAATAACTCATTCTTAGGTGATTTGGTAAAAAGTTAATTATCTACAACTGTTATGCCTTCAAGAGTTTGAAGATGTGACAAAATACTTAACATGTAAAACATTCTATCGCTTCACTAAAGCAATAGCCAATAAATGTTGATGAATAGTGTATGAAAAAGTTGTCTCAGTATCTCCAAAATAATATCCCTACATACAAATCATATTATTAAAGTTTAGTAGATAAATCTAATTAAAATTTGATATTCCAACCCTCTCCTAATTCCTAACACACACTAAAACATACTGGGCTTGGAGTCAGAAGGCCAACATTAAAATTATATCTACAAGAAAACACCATCTCTTAAGAATCTAAAGACGTCAATTTTTTAAAAGCTGAGATTTCTTAATAACAGAGCTAAGTCCCACCAATATTTTTGTCTAAGTTTTCTGAATATGAATCACCCTAAAGTGGTTTTCCAAATGTTTCACCTGTAATATGAGGGTAATAACAAAATCCACCTGATAAGTGTGTTGGGAGGATTAAATGAGAAAACATACACAACACTCAGAACATCACGAACACAGAGTAAATACCCAACAAATGCCAGGTATTTTTATTATCATCATGACATCATCCACTACTGGGTGATAAATGAACTGGATACAAACTCCTTGGAAGGCATTCTGGTAATAGCTAGCAAATTTTAAAATGCATACACCTTCTGATATACTTTTAGAAATTACAAAAATGTGTGTACAAGGCTGTTCAGTGCAGCAAATATTCAGCAACAAAAGCTGGTTAAATAAATTATGGAACATCCAAACAAAGGGAATACTATGTAACTAGTTTAAAAAATGAGATAACTATACACACCGACATTTTAAAAACCCACATTATTTATTTCCCCTTACATATGCTTTCAATTTTCTGAAGGAGATAAGAAACTGCTAACGTTACTTCTGGGTAATAAGACTGAGCCCTAAGAAGGATAGATAAACTTTAATCTTTTATTTTATATCGCTTGGTACTTTTAAAATTCCACACCATGTGAATGTTATTAAATCATTATTAAAAGAAAAAAAAAACTAGTTTAAAACAAAACACTGGTCTAGAAACCAGAAAACATCAGGAGTACTTGGTTTCAACTTGTGGATTTATACTTCCAGAGACAAACATCTAAGGATAATGTCTGAAAATAATGTAGTTGAAATAATGCAATTCTTCCAAGAATAATAGTAAAACACCATATGCTACAATAAGTATTAAATAAGATTTAAAAATAAATTACAGAGTTTGCATTTATCTTGAATACTTGATAACATACGAACTCTCTTCTTCCTAGAGAAAGACAGCGATTCTGACCTCCACTTCCTTTCTCATGCCTCCTACAAACATCAGCTCCTAGGAACTGTGGCTTCACATCACCAACCATCCTGCCTCACTAATTTCAAGCAGAAATGGGACTCTGCTCCTCCCTCTCCCTAAACTCTTCACATTCTAACCAACTGAGAAAAGTGTGAAATGTGACGATTAAGCAGGACAATTCCTATTCTCACCTCCCTCTTGCGTAAGACCTCAGGGAATGGTTGCAGTAACTTTCTCCCAAGTGTACTGTTTTCTCTAGGAACTCTTTTTATAACAAATATTTGGGTAGGTTAAAAAAAAAATGAACTAAACATGGCTAAGACTAATATTAGGAACAAAGTTACTGGTTTCAGGGTTCTGGCCGGGATAGAAAAATAGAAGTGGAAGAGGAAAGAGAGTCTTAGAAAAGGAAGGAACGCATATAGGAGAAAAAAAAGAGGGAGAAATGGTGTATCTGCACAGTAGACTAGCAGGCTCTAGCTTTAACCGGCAGGGCATCTGGCGGACTGGAAGAGCTTTGTGTCAGTATTAAAAACCATCATCTCAGCCCTTTGAAAAGTTCTCCCTATCTCCCAATTCCTTGTACTTTCACAAGAAATCAATCTTCTCCCTCAGTTCAGACTTTACTCCTCAATGCTCACTTCAACTTCTTTTAAATTACTACACAACACACTGTAAAAATGGTATATATGGAACATACTTATACTTCAGAGACTGTCTGTACATAAACTTACTCCAGTTAAATATTATTGGGCGAAGGGGAAAGCACAATCCAGCTAATCCTCTATCAATTTCAACTGATTAAATCTTATGCTCTACTGAGCCCTGTCAGGACCGTAAATATGTGTACTAGTCTTAGAATAAAAGTTACCTCTCAAATACTTGAAATCGTTGTTCAATTATAAAAAATATGACAAGGTAATAGTAAACAATAAGAATAAAGTATCTAAAGGAAAGATAAAACTAAGTAGTCTTTTTCATTGACCGGAATTGCTCACTGTGGTTGAATGTGAAAGAAATCCCTTACACAGCTATCTGAAAAAGTATTCATAAAAGTTAAACATACTAAAGAAGCACTATAGGAAAAAAGAAACTGTACCATAAATCAACAACTCATAAAATATAATCTAATTTATATATGAAATGGCTTTAATTTTGTCAAAAAATATAAATTTTTGAAATTTGCTATTTAAAATTTTTAAATATTTAAAAATCTGTATTTTAGAATTGGAGTCATGGTTTAATACTATAGTTGTAATTAATTTATATAGCTTAAAAATGAAAGTTCATAGAGCCGCATATTCCTTTTAAATACATTGCAATCACTAAAATGGAGAAGAAAATAGGCACAAACACAATGCAATAGCTTCCATGTTTTACTCAACTTAAGAAACATTTTTACCTGAGGGAACAGCTGGATTGTTTTGGTGGTTTTCACTGGTAGAAACAAATAAATCTTCTCCTTCAGTGGATGAGCTGGAAGAGGATTCACTGCTGAGGTCATTCTCACTGGAACTACTAGAACTGGGGAGTAATGCATATTTTCTTCGGGCTAACACTTCTCGTTTTTTCCTCTGCATTAATATCCTCTCTTTTTGTTTCTGTGTCCTCTGTGAGGAATTATTTTTTACAAATCTCTTTCTGCATGGAAGTCTCCTTAATGAACTGCTATGAAAACAGGGTCTTTTCATTAACAATCCTGAAACGGAGTCTGTCTCTGTCGGAGGCCACTTTTGAGACCGTGAACTATGAGTTCTACTTTTAGCACTCACAACTGCCTGGGAATGTCTCACAGAGACTCCTTTATCCTCATCTGAAGTCACAGTGTCAGAATCTCCAAAATGCAGACTAGATGAAGGGGAGGAAAGACAATCGCTAAAAGAGGAATCATTATCTTCATCGCTTGGTGTTTCTAGGTGTTGCCTCAATCCTAATATTCCCTGGTTTTCTTTAACACAATTTTGCATATACGAAGGGCCAGCCTGCTGGCTTTTGCGTTTTTTCCTTACAACACTTTTTTCTTGCTCTTGTTGGTTACCATTCATGTCCTTCTCTTGTTTTTGAGAATCATCACATAAATGAGAGAATTCATTCCCCACTTTACTATTAATCATCTCAACTCCTGCAGGAAAGCTTTTGGCTGCCCCAATGGGCTCTGGATGCAAGAGGATCCCTTTCAGACTCTCCTGTGTCTTTGGCGCATCAGAAGGAATCTCACTCTTCATATCCACTTTTAAAGTATAGAGCTCGTTATGTTCAGGAGTCCATTGAGACATGGGAAACTTTAAGGAAGGCCTAGAAGACACAATCAGATATTAAAAAGATTGTTAATGTGTTTTATTATACTATTTAATTGAAGAGTTCTCCAATTGCACTGAGAACATCCCTGTAACAGGGCAGAGCTGTGCTTTTCTCATCAGGATATATAATGGCTGTCATGAGTCATTTTATTATTCTTATAAAACATTTTTCTGTTACCTCTATTTTTAGAAGTACAGAAGCCTACTTGAAAACTCCTGCTAACCAAAAACTGATCTTACTGTTTATCTTCCCACCTTTAGCAACATTACACATTTGGTCAAAATCAATAATTTCTTCAAAACCTATTATAGTAAAAATATATAAAAGGATTAGTACTCAATCTAATCCTGATGAGTCACAATCCTGACTCAATAATTTCTAATCCTAATAATAATTTCTAATCCTATAATTTCTAATATTCTAATCCTGATGAGTCACAAGATCTTACTGTTTATCTTCCCACCTTTAGCAACATCACACATTTGGTCAAAATCAATAATTTCTTTAAAACCTATTATAGTAAAAATAGATAAAAGGATTAGTACTCAATCGAATCCATTGTGATGAGTCACAATGTTTTTCTCTTGATATCACATTTTAAAGTGGTAATTATATTAAATATTTCTGTATATCTAGATGGTCACTATGTTGGATGGATTACTATAAATAATGAACCACTATGAATACTTTCTTTCCCATGGTTCTTTACCAGTATGAATATTCAATACCAGTATGAATACAGCTTCTCTTTCCTGTGATTCTTCCTTCATGATACTCTATTCTCTAATGAGAATCTGAATTCCCCGATACAGCAGGCACAACTGCATTTCAGAAAGTTTTAGATACATACAGGAAAACTCAAGCCAACACTGTGAGCTGCTGAAGGTTATTCAGTCAAAGCAGCACAGCAGTATATAAAATCAAACTTCTTACAGCTAAGCTAAGTGTATCTAAATCATTTAGTCTCTGAAATTATGAGCTGCTAAACAAGGCGACTTGAAATTAAAATATCTACATCAATGCAGGGTACATACAAGAATGGGGATAATGTAAAATAAATATCCTGACTCAAAAATCGAACATATTCATTAGAAACATAGTTAATGCAACAAATGAAGAGCTTTACTAGTGCAAAATGTGATTAAACGTTAACATTTTTACCTTATGTTTTTATTCAAGTATAATACAGACACACATATTCTACACTTATAGAATGATGAATTCTCACAAAGTTAACACATCTATGTAACTGGCTCCAAGATCAAGAAACTTAACATAACCAACACCACAGAAATCCCTTCTAGTCACTTCACCCACCAGAAGTTGTAACCACTATCCTAACTTCTAACATCACAGATTAGTTCTGTACTTAACATACACTTTTATACCACTTCCTAAAAAGCGGGGGGGGGGGGGGGGGGGAGATAAATATTTAGTAGAAAGCTTTTTGCTTCTCCACAAATGATAGTTATAGGAATATATAACCTCACAGGTCTCCCACTTTATTTTAGTATAGAACTACTATCAGAACAGATGACAGTAATTAAAAAAATGAAACAGCCTATTTCTATACAAAGCTATCAAACCTCTAACTTCTATTACTATTATTCACAAGGGCAGGCGGTGCTGTATCCAACATCTGTCATCAAGCCCTGTCTGGAGTTCAGCAGGATCAGTAGTAAAGGAGGAACGTACACATGGGTGAACATATGGGCACAGCAATCAGCAAATTACAAGGGGCAGTCAGTCAGACATGGATCACCATAATTAGTGCAAGAAAACACAAGTAAGGGGGGCGGGGGCGTGTAGATGAGGGTAAAGGGGATCCGATATATGGTGATGGAAAGAGAACTGACTCTGGGTGGTGAACACACAATGGGATTTATAGATGATGTAGTATAGAAGTGTACACCTGAAATCTATGTAACTTTACTAATAATTATCACCCCAATAAACTTTAATTTAAAAATAAAAAACAAAACAGTTACAACGGTAAGGCACAAGAACGTGATTTAATATTCAAGGGGGGACAACTAGGATGGCTATATAAAAAATACAGATAATAACAAGTGTTGACAAGGAACCTCAGACATTGAATGTAAAATGGTGCAGCCACTTTGGAAAGCAGTCTGGCAGTTCCTCAAAAGATTAAACAGAGTTATCATATGATTCAGCAATTCTATTCCTACACGTACACCCAAGAGAAATGAAAACATACAACCACACAAAAGCTTAGACACAAATATTCATAGCACCCTTAGTTATAATAGCCAAAATGTGTAAACAACACAGATGTCCATCAACTGATGACTAAGTAAATCCATACAATGGGTTATCAGTAATCAAAAGAAACGAAGTACTGATTCATGCTACAATATGATACGAACTTCAAAAACACTAAGCTAAGTAAAAGAAACCAGTCACAAAACTTTCTTAAGAAATCTCCAAAACAGGCAACTAAATAGAGACAGAAGTAGATTACTGAATGCCTAGGATTGGGGATAGCAGGAAGAATGAGGTGTGATGGTCAAAAAGTATAGGGTTTACTTCTGGCAAACTAAAAATGTTTTAAAATTGATTGTGGTGATGGTTCTTCAACTCTGTAAATATTATTCTAAAAACCATTGACATACTCTTAAAAAGGGAGAAATGTACGGTACATGAATTATATCTCAATAATGCTGTTCCCAAAAAGTAAAGAGGGCAAGTACACAGTTTTCTGAACATCAGGCAACTATGGATCCCTCTTTTGACAGCATCAAGAGTCATTTGGAAAGATCTGGGGTATTTCCAGAAGTCCACGTCTCCCAGGAGTTGTGCTGAGTTAGATCTCTGAGAAAATAGTCTTTATATGGTGAAGAAAAAAAATTGTTTTAGACTCCTCATCCTCAATTATAAAATCACCCTCTGGGTCTTGGTAATGAAGATGTTGAGAGGCAATGAAAACTTGCCAAAAGGACAGATAAATTCTGAGAACAGGAATCCATAAGTGAATTTACAAAGAAGTGATTCATAGCATAATTTACTAAATTCAATTTCTTTTCCATCAGTTTATGCCCCAAAGCCAAAACAATGAACTCTTTATGGTTAACTCTGCTCTGGTTTTGGTGATTTTTTTTTTCTTCCAAGTGGAGGGGTGGGGAGGGAGTAAAGAAGAGAGGTAGCGTATGGTATGGTGTGTGTTGTGTGTGTCTACACCAGTAACTGTTCTCTGAGTTGTGTCATACAGTCATTCAATGCGAAATTAACAACCTGTATTACTTGAGATGTTCCCACCAAGGGAGTACAAACTCACGTTCTATTTTGAACTGAGAAAAAGAGGAGTAAGTTCATGAAAAGAAAAAAATAACCAATACTATATTTTTTAACTAAAAAAAGGCAGCAAAATTAATACAAAGGACCAATAAAGAATGTTCTGAACTATATGCTATTTGATAAAATCATAATATAGTCTTTTACTCCCATAAAAATTATTGGCTGATCTAATAGACAAAGGAGGCAAGTTATATATTAGATATATCTATCTCCTTATCCACACTATGACTGCTTTGCTATTATACGTTGTTTTAATACTGAAACCATAATACTAGTCCCTCTTTGCACTGGATTCATTCAATCATTATATTGCTATGTTATAATGGGAGCATACCAATTAATTACCCCTGATATTAGGTTAGGATAACCTCTAGTAGTAAACCTTACATAAAAAAAGCACTAAAATAGCTAAACATGCTAACTTTCAACACTGAAAATTAGGGTTAGGATTTGGCAAATTAAATTATAAATTAAGTATATGTGAGCATAAGGGGAGTAAAAACCCATTAAGATAACTGAAACAACTTTGAAGAACTAGTTCTAAACTGGTTTAGGAAGTCATCATTATTGGTATGAATCTTCACTACCAACGATAAATATAAATACTTAATACATAAAATCTGATGATTAATTTTATAGAACTCTAAAGAAACAAGATTTTAAAAGAAATCAAAAAAACAGTTTTGTAGTTTTCTATAAAAGTTCGAGATTATCAGAAAATGAGCCAGAAATATGTTCAGTTTATCTTTTTTTCATATAATTATAAGTGGAAAAGAATTAACATTTGTACTACAGGGATAATACTTAAGGCATATTTTAATTTTTAATTCTCTTTTACCTGTATTTATTTTACTATGTACTAGTGCCAGAATAATCAAGTGCCTGAGAGGATACTCTCCTACTACCTCAAGGCTTTATAACCACCACTGCTTATAGCTAGACAGTATGGACACTATGCTTTGTTACATATTCTGAACAGTCAAAATTTCAATAGCAAGAAAGATATCTTCCCCAATAGGCATCATTCTGGGCTCGTCAGTACATTAGCTAAGTACCCCAAATAAACTAAATTTCTTAAAAAGAGATTTTTGCTCTTACAGGTATACTAGAAGCACACACTCAAATAAAAAGAAGGGAAGAGAACTTGATAAACATATTAGCAAATAGTAATTAACTTGTAGACTGATATCTGATTGAAAGAAGGAAGTTTTATTCAGAACAACTACTGTGAAACTGCCAAGACTTAAGCTCAACTTGTTTTAGGAGACTAGATATAAAAACATGAAAAAAGACCAATGGTCTCAGCCATAAAAAAAGGATGAAATCTTGCCATCTGCAACAACATGGATGGACCTAGAGGGTATTATGCTACGTGGAGTAAGTCAGACAAAGAAAAACAAACGTCATGATTTCACTTATATGTGGAATTTAGGGAACAGGATAAATGAACAAACAAAACGGAAAGAAGCTCATAGATACAGAGAGTACTTTGACGGTTGCAGATAGGGGCAGGTTGGAGGGATGAGTGAAGGGGAGAGGGAATTAAAAGGCACAAATTGGGAGTGGCCGGTTAACTTAGTTAGAACTAGGTTAACTCAGTTGGTTACAGCGCAGTGCTCTAACAACAAGGTTGCCGGTTCGATCCCCACATGGGTCACTGTGAGCTGTGCCCTCCACAACTAGATTGAAACAACTACTTGACTTGGAGCTGATGGGTCCCAGAAAAAACACTTAAAATAAGTAAAAGTTTAAAAAAAAAATAAAGAGACACAAATTGGTACTTACTAAATAAATGTCATGGGGAGGTAGAGTATAGCATAGGGAATATAGTTAGTAATACTGTAATAACTATGTATGGTGTCAGATGAGTACTGGATTTATCGAGTTGATCACTTTGTAAGTCTTACAAATGTCTAATCACTATGTTGTACACCTGAAACTAACATAATATTGTATGTCAACTGTAACTGAAAAAAGAAAAAAAAAAGACCAATGGTTACCGCAACCTACCCTGAAGAAACAATAAAGTTCAGGAGATAGCCTATTAACTATTATCAAAAGACGCATTTGAATTCTTGTTGACCCAGGGAATTGACGAAATAAATAATTACAGATAACTCACTAAAAATTCTAAAAGAGGCAAGTACAAATATAATGTTATCAGGGCACAGAAGAAAACAGGACCACGTACAAGGGACTTCCAGGATAAAAATCAAAGAATACTGAAAACTGCTGTTGTTGAACCGATAGTTCCAGCAGATCTATGGCGTGTATCAGGAGACACTGGATCAGCTTACTAACATTCTAAAAGCAGAATCACCACAGTCTTAACCCTCAAAGAATTCACAGATTGAGGAGAGTGACAAATACAGAATATAAGGCGCCAAAGGGAAGATAGTGCAAGACACTTAACCAAAGATGGTGACTGGAGAAGGCTTCAGGAAGGAATCCACAATTTGAAGGATAAGTAAGAGTCAGAACGGGAGATAAGAGTGTGTGTGGGGGCGGGGGGATAGATGAAGTAGAAGAGGCAAACCATTCTAAAATATAAGACAGTGGGCACACCTTGAAAAATTCTTACACCAGGAAAGTTACAGCATTATAGTGGCACTTTAGTTGGATCATCTAGTACTATTGTGTGAAAAATAGTTTGAAGTGGGCCAAAACTGTAGGCAGAAAAAAAATCAGTTAAGAGGTTACTGCCATATGAGGAAATACAATAGATAGTAAGGGATTAGTGATTAGAACAGGAAAAACACAAAATCCAGAATTAATGAATGACAAAATTGCTAGAATTTTGTTAAGCTTTGTGTAGGAATTAATCCAGTGCTACCACCATCCTAGTCCAAATGATCATAATCTTTTACCTGTGCTATTGCAAACTGCTCCTAATTAAGTTTCCTATTTTAACCAACAATTCATTTCTATGCAGTAACCTGGGTATATCCTAAAAAAATATAAATCAGAGTACAACCCTAAAAAATTTTCCAGTGCTTTCCAAATGTCTCAAAAATAAAATCCAAACTCTTTACCATAGCTTACAAGAACCTTTATGATCTCATGCCCCTCTTACTCTCTTATACCTCACCAATTTATTCACTAGATTGCAGCCAAACTGCCTTCTTTTTGTCCCTGAACATGAGCCTTTGCACTTTGTGTTCCCCAGGCCTAGCATGCTTTTTCCAAAGATTTTTTAAAGGCTAACTAGCTTCTGCTCACCATGCAGGTCTTGGCTTAAATGTCAACTCTTTGGAGGTCTTCTCTGACTGCTCAGTGGCAGCTGTGAGAGTGTGGCTTGCAGGCTTCCAGCTATGGAGAGCTCAATCGATCAAGAGCCCCAGCTGCTGTGCTCTGACATCCACCATGACATGTGCCTGAAGTCACATTTCCCATAGGCTGTTCCTGGCCAGTGACTGAGTGTGGCAAGTATACTAAGTCAGGCCTGTCCTTGGAGAAACAGGACTCCAATGGCTTTGGGTCTAGGACTCCCTGATGGCCTTGCTTGAAACTTCCTTGGACTTTACCCAACCCTCCTTTCTTCTCTTTCACTCGGAGTCAGACTTGCATGAACAGTATGACGACTCTGAGTCTTCTCCAGCTCCTTCCTCATTTTCTCGCCTGGGCATTCCCCCCTAATAAAATCCTTGCACACTGTGCACTGAGGAATAATACAGGCGGACCTCAAAGATACCGCAGGTTTGGTCTACACCCCTGCAATAGAGTACAGCAATAAAGCAAGTCACACTCACTTTCTGGTTTCCCAGCGCATATAAAAGTTATGTTTACACTATATTGTATTCTGTTAAAGTGTGTAATAGCATTGTGTCTAAAAAAGAATGTACATACCTTAATTAAAAAAATATTTCATTACTAAAAAATGCTAACTATCATCTGCGCCTTCAGCAAGTTGTAATCTTTTTGCTGGTGGAGGGTCTTAACTTCAATTTGTAAAAAAAAAGCAGTATCTGCAAAGTGCAATAAAGTGTAGGGCAATAAAATGAGGTACGCCCGTACCAAGAGTGAAACGGCAACACACAGAGTAGGAGAAAATATTTCCAAATCATATACCTGATACCCAGAATATATAAAGAACTCCTAGAACTCGTAACAACCACAACAACCACCTGATTAAAAATGGGCAAAGGACCTGAATAGTCATTTCTCCAAAGTAGATGTAAAAATAGCCAAAAAGCACATGAAAAGACACCTCAATGACTTCACTAATCATTAGGGAAAGTTAAGTCGAAAATACAACAAGATGCCATTTCACAGCCATTAGGATGGCTATTATCAAAAAAACCCCCCAAAATAACAAGCGTAGGTAAGGATGTAGAGAAACTGGAACCTTCGTGCACTGCTGGTAGGAATGTAAAATGGTGCAGGAGCTGTGGAAAACGGAATGACAATTCCTCAAAAAATTAACACAGAGTTACTGTATGATTCAGCAGTTCTATTTCTTGGTATATACCTAAAAGAAAGCGGGGACTCAAACAGATATTTGTACAAACATGTTCATGGGATACATGTAATGAAAAATTATTCAGCCTTAAAACGAAAGGAATCCCTACAAAACCTTGCACACAGATGTTTATAGCAGCTTTATTCTTAATTGGCAAAACTTGGAAGCAACGAAGATGTCCTTCAGGAGGTGAACAGATAAATACCCTCGTATACCCAGACAATGGCATATTGTTCAGTGCTAAAAAGAAAGGAGCTATCGAGCCATGAAAAGACCTGGAGGAACCTTAAATGCATATTTATTAAGTGAAGAAGCCAATCAAAAACACTACATGATTCCAACTACGTGACATTCTGGAAAAGGCAAAACTTTGGAGACAATAAAAAGATCAGTGGTTGCAGGGCAGGGGGTGGGAGGACGATGAATAAGCAGAGCAGAGAGGAACTTCAGGGGAGTGAAAATACTCTGCTATTGTGATGGAAATGTGCCATTATACATTTGTCCACACACCCAGAATAGACAACACCAAGAGTGAACCCAAGGCAAACTATGGACCTTCAAGTGATTATGACGGGTCAAGTTAGGTTCATCACTGGTAAAAAAACGTACCATTCTGGTGGTTGATGTTGATGATGGGAAGCCTATGATGTGTGGGGGCAAGGAAAATACGAGCAATCTCTGTACCTCCCTCTCAATTTTGTTGTAAACCTAAAACTGCTCTAAAACAAAGTCTTAAAAG
Source organism: Rhinolophus ferrumequinum (assembly GCF_004115265.2). Taxonomy (NCBI): domain Eukaryota; kingdom Metazoa; phylum Chordata; class Mammalia; order Chiroptera; family Rhinolophidae; genus Rhinolophus; species Rhinolophus ferrumequinum. The sequence goes on from NC_046289.1 coordinate 50,647,655, forward strand.
AAAAAAAAAAGGAAATTCTGACACACGCTACAATATGAATGAAGCTTGATGACACAGTAAAATAAGCCTGTCACAAAAGGACAAATACTGTATGATTCCACTTATATGATGTGCCCAGAGGAGTCAAATTCACAGACAGAAAGAAGAATGGTGGCGGCCAAGGGCTAGGGGTGTAGGGAAATGGGAGTTAGTGTTAAATGGATATAGAGTTTCAGTTGGGGAAAATGAAAAAGTTTGGGACACGGAAGGTGGTGATGGTTGCATAACAATGTGAATGTATTTAATGCCAAATTGTATACTTAAAAATGGTTAAAATAGTAAATTTCATGTTATATATATATATTTTTTACAAGCCCTCCCCCCCAAAAAAAATCTTTGCACATTAAATCCTGCTGTGGTATCTGTTTCTCAGGACCTGAAATAACACAGACTCCATTTAAAGAATCAACCTTTCCCCATCATTCAACATCACATCTTGATTTTTGAAAGTACTTAAATTCCCTAACTGAAATGATCTTGTTAGCCTATTGACTATGTATTGCACAAGTCCCCTCACTAGAACGCAAGTTCCAAGAAAGCTGTCTGCCTTATTCACTGCTTGGTCTCTAGCCACTAAAACAGTTCATTGGAACATAGTAGGTACTCAATGAATAATTTTTAAATTGCATTAATCGGTAAAAGAATAAACGGATAAAAGTAGAAAATAACTGCTGTCTTTCCGGCCTGGGTAACTAAGAATATGGTGATGCCAATGCCTACGACAGGAGGAGAATCTGAAGAATGAAAATGACAATAACAACAAAATTATGTAACAATGTCTAAGGCTTCTTGAACATTTACCATAGCCCAATCTTCAGTTCTAGGAGCTCTAGAACCACAGAGGACTCTTATATTTGGGTATCCAACAGGCCCTTAAAAGAGTAAAAACGATCAAAAAGAGAACAGTTGGGAACCAAGAGATTTTCTCCTCTATAAAATTGGTAAGCTGATCTACATGGTACTTCTAGATTCATAGAAAGTATTAAATAGGAAAATGCTTGAATCTCCAAAAAAAATCTATGAAGACTATTTATGTCTCGGAAGGAATCAAGGTCCAGGGTTAAAAAATAAATCTTCAAACCAGAGAAGTAGCTGGATTCTGCTCGGACATGTTTTGTTTGGTCTGCACAACTTAGAAAAAAACAAACAAGAAAACTGATGGTTAAAGTTGCAACACTATAGGCATTCTCTTAAAATCAAGACCAAAACATGTCATCACCATATAATATTGTTCTGGAAAAGCTAGTCAAGTCATTCAAACAGAGAATGGATATAAATATTTTTTTGGTCATTATTTGCAGATGACATCAACAGATGAGAATGACAGGAAAACCACTGGAAAGAGTAAGACAGGGCAGTTATATATATGTTTACCTCAATCATACTCAAAAATCGATGACTTTCCTTTAAACAAACAGTAAGTAGCTAGTTAGAAAATATTATGAAACAAAATAATGCCGCTCACAACAGGGGTGAAAAGATTAATACCTTGTATCAAATTGAAAGAGACACACACACAGGACCTATGTGAAAATAATTATTATTATGTCAAGCATGCAAAAATTAATGGGAAATTTAATGTGACCCCAAAACATTAGCAAATTTTTTCAATTGTAAAACAGGAGAAACTTAGCATTGTACTTCTCTTCACTTTCAAAGATTTCCTGTCATTTGTAATCCCTCAGAACACTGTAGATCTATTCATAGTTTTATGATAAACAACTTCAAAATTTCTCCTTACTTTTTTTAGAAACGAAGCAAAATCTCTCTACCTCTGTTTAGAGAGGAGGAAGGGCAGGGAGTCTCACTGGATGACGCTACGATGATATAACGGGGAGTGTCCTATTATTTACTAGAGTCACACAGTCAATCTTATGGTTGCCATTTAAAAATCATTGAATTAAGAATGATTTATACAAAGACTGAAGGGATCAAGAGATCTAAATCCAAAGATGTGCACTCTATTCCTTAAACTAAACAGATACCCAAAGGGACAATGACGAGAGAGGAAGTGGACATAGGATACTCATGTGAGGAGATTCAGAGACATCCACCTTTCCATGTTGCTTTGGATAGTATCGCTCATAATATTAAAAGAAACAAAGGTACATACAATAGATTTTAAAACTGTCAGACTCTGTAAGCTGCCTTGTAAGAGGTCCGCCTATGATCACTATCTCCTCCGAGAGCTAAAGGGGAACTGAAAAGCATAGAGAGCATCCTATTTACTCGTATATTCAGACTTTCACATGGGTTCACTATCCTCAGCTAAGGCTTAATTAGTATGTGCATGAAGAGTTTTGTGCCCCCGAGTACAAACTTGACCTGAAATGACTTACGGTAAAAACTAGCTGATTGACCAAATTACTGAGAGGAAGGCTTCAAGACTAAGAAATCTTATATTTTCAAAATATCCTAGGAAACTAGAGAAAATGAACCAAAAACCCTTTATCAAATCTGAGAAATATGGGAAAATAAGGAAAATGAAACAGTCAAAGGATACTGACTGATAAACAGGGAAGGTGATTTTCCACATTTAAGTGGGATCACTGACAAAAAAGGAGTAAAAATAGTCAAGCAAAAATAAGTGTCATTCACTTGTGTACTAAAAAGACCTGGGTTCAAGTCTTGACTGTCCCTGACTAGCTAGCTGTATAATTTTGGGCAGATTACTTAAACTCTCTAGGACTGTCTTATCTATAAAATTGGGATAATAACAGTATCTACCTTGTAAAATTGCTTTAAGGATTAAATGAGAGTACCCAGCAGAGTACATGGCATAATGACTATTATCATTAATTAATGTCTTTTCTAGAGGAGCAGCTGCATACACACAATATATAATGTTTAAGACCTCCCTTATACCTAGAAATAAAGGAAATCAACTGTTTCGATAGAACCTTAAAGTACAAAAATAAAGGACTAAGTTTCTTTGGCACAAAATCTATAAAAGCAAATAACTCTACAGACTCTACTGTGGAAGATTAAAGTTTTGGGAGCCGGATATTTCAGCTCTGTAATTTCTAATACTAGACATTCTACTTTAAGAAGGTAAATTAAATATCTCTCAAATAACAGGTTTTTATTACTCAATGAACATAATTAATTTCTTGTTTGTCTTGTTTAAAGTAGTCTAGAATCCCTAAGTATTAGTCATCAGAGAAAAACACACCTAACATCTCCTATCAGTACAAACTGGGTGGAGTTCAATATATTATAGTGTGTACTGCGTTAGCCATGATTGTGTTATATCAGGGCCAGTAGCAAAATGAAGGGTGTGTCTATCCTGGCAAGCCTGAAAAGTGCCAGGGAGTCAGTTTAAACAGGTTAGAAAGGCAGTTTTACAAATCATAGGGCACACTGCACAAATGTGTAACACTTCTGGTATGGAACCTGGACTCTGGAATTTATATTGCAACATGACATATGAGATATAAAGATATTGCTAATTATCTATTACAAAAAATATATTCTATCAAGAAAAGCTAAGAGAATCAACCAAAAAAGACCTACATGCAAAAAAATGACAACTGTACAAAAGGATATAAAAGACAATCCTCATAAGTCGAGACACCTCATTTCTGGAGGAGCAAAGACTTCTAACTGGCTCTGTTATAAATTGGAAGTCATAATTTTTTAAAATATAAAACATAAATACCATCACCATGGACATGTTAGGCCTTTACAAATATTGTATTTTTTCAAATACTCTGAATACATAAACCTAAAAATTCATTCAAATTCATATTGTTGGCATTTAGTTTCTCATTTTGTTCACTGGATCTTTCAACATTTAATTAAAAATAATAACTGAACAGTTATATAAACAACCGAGGAGGGTAGAAGTGAAAAAGAAAATTTGAACTCAGGTGTTTTTTCCTTTTTTTATGAAGCTTTAATTTTTACAAATAAGATAAAATTAGGGTATATCCATAAAATAAACTGCTAAGCAACCTATTTAAATGAGGTAGGTTCCATATAAACTGACACAGAAAGTAAATAACTTTTTCAAAGCAGGTTGCAAATAAGGCTGTTCTAATGTGATCTTTTTTGTAAACTACATTTATGTACACATGGTGAAAATACACACATAGTTTGGGATTGAAATTATAGGGTGGAGATTTACAGCACTGGGTTAGGAGCTTTCACCTTTTGTGTTACAAATTTTTGTATAGTCTGAATTTTTTATAAAATAATCATTTGCCACTTTTGAAATCAAAGTACAAAGATTTTTTTAAAGGAATAAAAATAAAACAGCTTTGAGAAGAAGGTCAATAATCTAATTTAAAAACTTAGAACAATCAGGGGAACACTTAAGAAGAGACTGATGAATTTTGGTCTGAAGAAGTCTTGCAGCTTCTGATTTGGTCTAATGGAATGCTGTCTTTGGAAAGTTCGTTCACTTAGAATGCTCACTCTAAGGGTAGACAGCCACCCTAAGAAGTCCAACTGAGACCTCTAATCTGTGAAGAAGCTCAAATTACCCACTTGGAGAAAGAGAGATGTCTGACCAATACCTCAATGTTCCAGCCTTCTTGAGTATCTAACCGAATTGATATTGAACCTTCAGACTAAGTTCCAGACAACATCTGACTGTAACTGCATGAGTGATCCCAGCTGAGCCCACTAAATCCACAGAACCATGAAAAACAATAATTGTTTTAAGCTAATAAAAAAAAGTAATAATTATAACAGAATATGTTTTATTTTTCCACTGGAGTAGGACATAACTGTTAAAAATAGATTGCTATAAAAATCATATATATGCCTATGATTTTTATGGGAATCTTAACTAGGCATAAAATTCCTCCTTAGTGACCAGAAATGACGACCAATCCTGGACAGCATAATGACAGAATAGGGCAGAAACTGAAATATGCCATATGACTGTTGGCAAATTTCCATGGAGTTGTCAAATTTGAAGTTGATTATGCTTTTTAGTTGTTGACACTAGTGTACGGATCTAGGCATGTTGTTTCCGAACTTACCTTTATGAAAAAATTTTAATGCTTGGAAAGTAATCACTTACCATCAAACCATTTCACAAAATCTTTCATCATTAAAAATATAGCAATTATTATTGTTGGGTTAACTGAAAAGTGCCAGTACGAAGTCAAAAAATAATGTAAAAGGAAAACAATCTTTCACTCTTGATACTACTTCAAGTAATCAATCTGCCTACTTTCAAAGCTTCAAATTTACAAACTACTTTTAGAGATTACTGTTATTTAAACACCTGGTTTCCAACACTGAGCTTCAAGCAGCCTCCAGGTTTCCTTGGAGATTAGAACTTGATGAATTCAGAGTTCTTTTTCAAAGTGACAAAAGCCAACTTAAAGACGATTAATATTTTTAAAAATGGAAAGATATGTGCTTTAACATGCCTAATATCTTATCAAAATTTAAGAAGGTGCACGACCTAAATGTAGAATTAAACCATACTGCTAAGTAAGATCTTAAACCCTTACAGGAGCACATAGAACATTTGAACTAATTTTTGTCAATAATTTTAAATAACTTGGGTCTTTTTCTTATGAATAAGCAGTGACATATGTTGAATGATCCTAAAGAAGGAGAAATCAAAATCAAAAATACAAAAATAAGAATTACTGTGGCTTACATAAGACTCTTTGAAGAGAACCACCTCAAGGAAGCAGTGAGTGCCTGCCTCTTTGTGAGAAGCAGGAACTATCTGAAACAAATTATGGTGGACTAACAAAGTCAAGATGAAAATTATTGATTGATATATGCCCAGTTACTCAAATAATTTAAAAATAACTACTTTGTATGCTGAATCTATGTGCAGAGATATAAGTAAGATCATAGAGTCCTATTCTTCAACAAGCTTATAACTTAGTATGACAGAAAAAATGTAAATAACCAAAATATAGAATGCTATAAATAAGGATATAAAAGCACTCTATAGGAACACAAAGAAGGAAGCAATTGGTGTTTCTGGTAAATGCTTTATAGACAAGGTGACATCCATGTTAAGCCATGAAGGATGCACAAGGTGATGGTAGGCAAAGAAAACCCTTCATTTTAAACAATGCTGAGACATGACAAGAAATGGGAGTCTTATGTTGGGTGTCTTTTTTGTTTTGTTTTTTGTTTTCTTCATGGGAGAAAATAAGCTTGAGTCAAATCATAAAGAAGTGAGGAGTTAGATGTTTCTGCTTAACACAGTTAAGGAACATTTAACTGAGCAGCTGTCGACAGGAATAGACTAGAGGGACAGTCAGAGAGACCAGGGAGAAAGTTTGGAGTTACGGGAGGCAAAGGGTGGTTCTAGACGGGGAAGGGTAGAGCGAAGTACAAGGCAGGAGAGATGAACAAGAGAGTCATTTCAGACAAAGAAATAAGATATGAAAACAGAAAAAAGCCAAGGACAATTCTGAGGCCTTCTGATTGGGTATCTGGAAAGAAACATAATTCATTGATGGAAATAAAGTTAATTGGAAAGAGAATGCAGGGATTCATTTTTGGATTTTTAGATTTTGAAATAATAGTAAGACAATAAGATGGAAATACGCCTATAATAGCATCAGGTCTGAAAATTAGATTTTAGCATTACCGACTTGGAGAAAAATAAAATCACTAAAGTCAATAAATTATCTACTTCCATCAAAATGGAATTCTGAATATAGAGAACAAATAGCTAAAAGTATGGGGGGAAAGTACTGTAAAGTAAGGCAGCAAAAAACAAAACAAAACAAAACAAACCCCTAGGAAACAGTAACAAAGTCTGAGAGAGGAGAAAATCTGAGAAGTCCAAGCCCTGGATGCCATTCTCCTGCCTTTGTTTTTAGGCTGCTGCTATGTTCTTTAAATCATCTTGACCATTGCCAAATATTTTTGATTAAAATATTTTTTTTTTACTTCAATTAGCCCAATAATAACTACCTGGCAATTCCTTCTTATACCTATTTGCTCCTTCCTCATAGTAAAAGACCCAAATATTTATTTCCTCAAGCCCTCTCTACTCCTTTTACATATTTTCATTTTAAGAAAATGACTAACGCCACCTTTTAACTTCAGAGAAAATAGAGGCTATCAACAACAAACTCCAACATCTTCCTTCCCTTTACCCAATCTTTAACTTTTTAATTTATACCAGGATCCACCTCTTATCAAATATGCCATCCTGTACTGAAAAATATATTCGATAAAAAGCATCGCTTTGGGGGCCGGCCGAGTGGCTCAGGCGGTTGGAGCTCCGTGCTCCTAACTCCGAAAGCTGCCGGTTGGATTCCCACATGGGCCAGTGGCTCTCAACCACAAGGTTGCCAGTTCAATTCCTCGAGTCCCACAAGGGATGGTGGGCAGCGCCCCCTGCAACTAAGATTGAACTTGGCACCTTGAGCTGAGCTGCCCCTGAGCTCCCGGATGGCTCAGTTGGTTGGAGCGTGTCCTCTCAACCACAAGGTTGCTGGTTCAACTCCCAACAAGGGATGGTGGGCTGCGCTCCCTGCAACTAGCAACGGCAACTGGACCTGGAGCTGAGCTGCGCCCTCCACAAGTAAGACTGAAAGGACAACAACTTGACTTGGAAAAAAGTCCTGGAAGTACACACTGTTCCCCAATAAAGTCCTGTTCCCCTTCCCCAATAAAATCTTTAAAAAAAAAAAAAAAAAAAAAGGTATCCCTTTACTCAAAAAAGAACTTAACTGGAAACTTTATGCTGCCCAACCAAAAGCCACTATAATCAGCTGTTAAATTGATTAACATAACTTCATATTCTCTTGTACCTACTTTCTCAGCATGGAAGGAAGGGAGTGGGAGGGTGGAGGGGCTGATTTACTAAATCAGGGCTGCATCTCCAGAATTGATCAGAGTTGGGCCAAAATATGCCCTGAAGCCTTCAACAAGTGAGCTAGAACCACAAACTACAGAATTAAGCCATTTTGGAACAAATGTTGTTTTTTGCTGGTATCACACTTGGCCTTAAACCTTATACTATCACAAAAGCAAATATTTATGTTAAAATGTGGCATCTTTCATCATTCAGTTACTTATAATTCCCTAGCTCAAATAACTCCCCTTTTCTTTCTATAAGGCAGTAATAACTACTCCATGTTATCATGGAAGTCAGATTTCTAGCAACTTCAACTATTGGGAACACAGCCTAAGGGAAAATGGTTCTCTCAAGGGTCAAAATAATTGTCAGTTCAATGCACTTCAACACTCAGAGACTATTTATTTTTACATAATTCTAATAAGCCTTGTTGTCTAGATTCCAGGCATAACAGATAGCACTTAATGACAATTAAAAGACAGAAGAACTAAGGCATTTGTCCCAAAAACTAAAAAGTCAGCAGATTGTGTAGATTCAGTAACATTACTTATATGAGCAGATGCTCAGGACAGTAATATACTACAGCACAGAATAAAAGCTGGTGTTCAGAATCATAATTCTGAGCCATCCAGACAGACAATTCTCAGTTTAGAAAAAAAGAAAGAGAACACGTATATATCATGCTTTAGGCATATTTATACTTATTAATAATAGTTAGTTGCTTACCAGGATTAAATGACAAGATGCCAATGGTGACTAACAAGTATCATCTCAGTTTTTATTGAAAATGTACAAAACAAGATGAAAATTTCAATAGTATAAAAAAAACTGCATTTAAATTCATAAAAATGATAAAAGAATAAAAATTTAAAATACTATACAATATACTTGCAAAATATAAAACTACATTCCTACATTCAAATACGCAAAGAGCTTCTTCAAAATGATAAGGAGGAAAACAGATGACTTCTATCTTACCTGTTCTGAGAACTTCATAAAGCAAAATAATGAAATGAAAAAAAAAGTTCAGGTTTGCTATTTAAAAACTTTGGTCTCTAGTGGGTGCCAATCCTCAAACCTAAGGCTAAATAAAGGTAGGAGAATAAAGGCTGAGCTATAGAATTTTTAAAAGAAATCAGGAAGTTCAGCAAACCTTGTTAACATCACTGGCTCCTCCTCCAACTGCTGTGACAAGGACGAGACGAAAATCTTTTCTTAGCGCTGCAGCTGCCATTTCAAATCAGGTTTTACAAGAGAATTTAGCAATAAACTCTTTCCTAGATACAGGTCCATCTATTATTTTCTAAAATGTTTAACAAAGTTTAAAGGCAAAAATACATTTAAAAGTTCCAATTTCCATTACTTGGAACCAAATTCCAGCCAAAGCAATTGGAAAGAGGCTCCAACCTCCCTCACCCTTTCTCTACTTGCCCGTTTGTAACTGACTTCTATGATTAAAACAGAGAGAGAGAGAGAGAGAGAACTAGCATTATGGCAACCAGAGTTAAGAAGGGAATAAAGCAGTGATGGCAAAATACTACTAATGTTATCAATGATAGCGAAGACGATGACGATGAAGATGACGATGAAGATGACGATGATGGTAAGCATAGGCTCCAGGAAGTCTGCAATTCCTGTTAGCAGAAGTTCTCAAATACACCTGTTTGTAGGTTACCTGATGACACCTTTTATTTTTGCATCCAAAGAGTTCATTTTTTCTCAGGTTCAGAGTAAAATAGAAGAATCTAATGACTTTTCCCTATTTGCTGGCCCCTAAAACAAGCATACATTTTCTAGCTTTCTAACTTAACTTTTCTCTTTTCAAACACTGAGAAGTGCTTTTAAAAAGCTGCTTTTCATGACTCCATCGTGGAAAACAATGTATATACACATAGATATTACCAAGTATTATAATACAAATATGTGATGCTAAAACCCTTTACCACTCATCCAAATATTCAGGTTCAGACTTTCCAGGCATTTTACATCGGAATTGATGAGTCAAGTAAAAAGGGCACTAGGACCCAGCACTCAGACTCTGATTTTTAATACCATTCTTCAATAAAAAGGAACAGGGCTCCTTAGAGAAATGGCTGATTCTAGCTAGGGCTGTGGTATGCAAGGAAAATACAAGATCAGCCTGGAACATTGTGTAGTGCTAGAAAGTAAAGAACATAAAAAGCAAAAGGATAGGGACATGTCAAAGGGACACTGGAGCAAACCTGAAAGAGCTCCCAATGGCCAAAGCTAGACAATTGTAGCAGCAAAATAAATAACAAAGTATTGGATTCTACCTCAAAATAAATATCCATCAGTCCATACTGATATAGATAAATGATTGAATGAATAAGTAAGTGGGAGCGAGATAAATATTCTTTACAGAAGAATTCCGAAGGATGTATGTAGATACATCCCTCCAAGAGGTGGGACTTGGTCCCCCTTTTAGTGACTTGTTTCCAAAGAACAGACTAAGGGGAAAAGGAGAGGAACGTTCCAGTTACAGTGGAGAAACCTGGCCAGTTACACTACTTTGACCAGGTGACCAAGGGTAGTATCATCAATCACAAGTCATGTTGCTAACAAGGGCACTTCATCTCTGGGGTATTCTTCCCCGAAACCCACAACCGCAGTCACACCACTGAGAAAACCACCAAGCGAACCCAAATTGAGAGACATACAAAATACCTGATGAGTACTCCTCAAAAGTGTTAGGACCATGAAAAACAAAGAACGACTGAGGAACTCTGAGCCCAGAGGAGACTACATTCAAATAACATCTAGAGTTTAGCTAATAGTAATGTACCAGCGCTAGTTTCTTAGTTATAACAGATGTACAATAGGTAAATGTTAACAGGGGAAACTGAGGGAGGGGTATATGGAAATTCTGTGTACCATCTTTGCCACTTTTCCCTAAATGTAAAAACTACTGTAAAATAAAAGCTGTATTATTTCTTTTTTTAAGGGAAGGGGGCACTAAGGTAGTACTTGCAAATTTCCTCCAATCCCTAGAAAAAGGAGGAGACAAATGAGTGACATGGATCTCACTCTGCTCTCCAACCTCAGCATCCCTTTGCTACTGCCAATAATATCTGCAAAATCTTACACTGGATTACTGGGGTGGGGTGGAAGGGGTGGGGGGGAGTAGGAATCTAAAGCTAGGACTACCATGGGGAAAAACGGCGCCTGAAACCATCTGGTCACTTCACTGAGAGAGCACGGCTTTTATCTGTATACCTCAGGAAATTATGTATAATTCATGGAATGTCTATAGAGAAATTACTGAATGGTGTCACCTTTCCAAATTACCACTGGGAGTTTGGCAAGTAAACACTGTTTCTTGCATTAAAATGTTCATCAATCATCATTAATAGCCAATATGTACATAAAGCATACATACACGTACCCAAGTGTATAGGTATATGTGTGTGTGTGTTTTATCAATTTTTTTGTGACACAGTGTAAAGAAAGGAAAACCTATTATTAAATGAGAACAGCTAGGTAGTACTTCAAAGAACTAAAGGCTACAGGGTCTTAATCATTAAATACTACAATTACCTACATGGGAATTAAAACAAAATACTAGAATTAAGCCACTTGTTCTTATACAAGCTAGGAAATCTTTGGTCCCAACTTTGACAACCCTGGTTTAGTGTTGGACCATAAGAAATCATATTAGCTGGAACATATACCAAATCAAAGTGTCCACATGTTTTGGACCAAACTTGTCCCCTTCAAAATTCTTCTATTGAAATCCTAACCCTCAGTACCACTGAGTGTGACTATATATGAGGTAATTAAGGTTCAATGAGGTCGTATGAGTGGTACTGATCCAACCTGACTGGTGTCCTTCCTTTGTAAGAGGAGGTGATCTGGACACACACAGAGATGCAGAGAAAAGACCATGTGAGGACACAGTAGGAAGGTGGCCATATGCAAACCAAGGAGAGAGGCCTCAGGAGAACCTGCCCACACCTTGTTCTTGGACTACCTGCCCACACCTTGTTCTTGGACTAATCTCCAGAACTATGAGAAAACAGATTACTGTTGCTTAAGCCACCCAGTCTGTGGTATTTTGTTATGGCAGCCCTAGCAAGCGAATATACCATGCAATCAACATTTCCTGAATATCTTAAATATGTTAGATTGTCCCAAATATTGTAAATACAAAGATGAATAAGATATAGGCCTATCCTTAATAAGTTACAGTCTAGCAGTCAGGGAGACACATCAGTAGGTAATTAAAATACAAGTAAGTGTTATGATAGAGGTATGCATTGAAACAAATTAGGGTAGAACTTAATTCAATTCTGAAGGGGAGGGTATACCAGGGAAGGTTTTTCAGAAAGAATAAAAGGAAAAAGTAAAATGGGAAGAAATGAGACTTAATTACCCTATTTTCCATGGCAGAGATTCTTTGAATGAACTACACATGTAATGATGAAGTGAACCTGCAAATGTATAAAATCAGTTTCTGAAAGACAACATATGATCTCGTGATAGGCAACATATAACGTTCAAAGATGCCATTCCACTTCAAACAACTATTTGTCTAGAATTATTATTAGGAACAGAAAGGGGAAATAAGATGACTTCATGGGATACTTTTCAGTATATGAAAGACTAGACAAAGTTTCACAAAATTATAAAATTTCCCCCAGAATTCAATGCAATTTAATAATGGAGGGAGGAATCTGCATTACAAGAACTAAAGTCCTATGTTCCTCTTTAACCTTGACGCTAAGCTCCCTACCTCTCTCATCAGGCAATATAGTCTCAACTTCATTACCCTTCAGTGGGAGAGAAGAACTGTAAGCTATAATATACTTCAAAGTTAAAACAGAATAAAGATCAATCCCAAAACATTTCTAGAAATGAATAATCAGCAATATAAAATGAGGTACATGCTTAAAAATGAGCCTACAACATGCATTCCAAAATCTGTTTTTAGGCATGATTTCACATGAAGGCGTGATGGAATGCTCACTATATTCTCAAATGACACAAAGCTGAAAAGGGGATGACATGTAAACTGAATAACAAACTCAGGACCTGAAGACGAAAGCTTAGAATTATTAGCAAAATCATTTAAAAATAAAAACTTTAATAAATATAAAGTACTATCACTAAGTTTACCTTACATACTAATAAAGACATATGGTCAAATATATGGTGATGGAAGGAGAACTGACTCTGGGTGGTGAACACACAATGGGATTTATAGATGATGTATTACAGAATTGTACACCTGAAATCTCACTAGTGATTTAGTGAAATCACTAAATGTAATTTCACTAACAATTGTCACTCCAATAAATTAAAAAAAAAACAAAAGACATATGGGAAGAATTTCTTTAAATGTTTTTCACTAAACAATTTGCTGAAGTCAATAATGGGATAATATTCAGAGAAATTTACTCACAAATGCTGCAAGTTGTAATTTTGATCTAACACTATAAAAACAGTGTATGATACAGCCATCTTTTTTCACACTGAAATATCAAAGTTTTCTGGTTTGAATTTATCAAAATTTAAAGACTTTTTTCATAAATCACCACCATCTGGTCGCTTTTATAACAGCAGAATGGAGTAAAGTGAGTTCTAGCATCTTCCCTCACAGCAATACTCACCCTCACAAGGATTATTCTCTAGATATAACCCCAAAACGTGAACAAAGAAATCCACCCCGCACCGCCAAAACTAGTAACATGAAAAGTAAGATGTATAACAATAACACAAAGCACAGGAGGGAAATAAACAGAAGTATATTGTTATAAGTTTCTTATACATAAAATAGTCTGTATTCCTTGAAGGCAGACTCTGGAAAGTTCAAGATGCATAGTGTAAACCCTAGAACAACCACAGAAGATAAAAAAGTAAAACAAGAATAGCTAGTAAGCCAACAGTGGAAATAAAATGTAATGTCCAAAAAAAGAAAAAAAGAAAACAAACAAACAAACAAAAAAACCCCTCAAGCCTAAAGGGAAAAGGAAAAAAAAGAAACAGAACAGATGAGACAAATAAAAAACAAACAGCAAGATGATAGATTAAAACACAACCATATCAAAACAAGGTGCTATTGGCATAAAAATAGACTGGAGAGTCCAGAAATAGACACATACATATCATCAAATGATTTTCAACAAGACTGCCAAGATAATAGGGAAGGAACAATCTTTTCAACGAATGGTGTTTTAGTACAACTGGTGAGCCATGTGGAAAAAAATCTCAACCCCTACCTCACACCAGACACAAAAATTAACTCAAAAAGGATCACAAACTTAAACCTAAAAGCTAAAATTATTATTAAACTTCTAAAAGAAACAGCAGAAAATTTATGTGCTCATACCATGTGCAAAGATTTTGTAGAACACACACAAAAAAAACCTAACCATTTTTTAAAAATTGTAAACTGGATTTCATCAAAATGAAAACCTTCTACTCTTCAGAAATACCACTAAGAAAACAAAAAGACAAGCTAGTGAGTTAAATACAAAGAAAATTACATATACACATATACAATTCACATGTACCGGGGGTGCCAAAAAACTGCATACAAGTGGACACTTTGGTCAGCGTTGCTCAAACAGTAGTTCGTCATAATCAGAAGCGTCTGGACGCAGATAGTAACCACTTTGAGCACCTCTTGTAATTGCAGAAATCAAGCGTGACTTGTATTCATCTTTTGTTATCAGTATATATTGAGTATTACAATTTTAATAGTTTTTTCTTTCTTAAAATGTGTATACATGTTTTTGGCACCCCCGTCTAGACACACACACACACACACACACACACACACACACACTCACACACTACTTGAATCCAGAATATACTCGTATCAAATACTATGTGTACACCTGAAACTAACGTAATACTGTATGTCAACTATACTTAAAAATAAAAAATAAAATGCAATAGGGAAAACATTTGAAGAGCAAAACAACCTAGACACAAAAGAGTAATTCATACTATATAATCCTATTTATATGAAGTCTAGAACAAAAAAACCTAACCCATAATGTTAAAAATCGGATCAGTGGTTGCCTGGGGCAGGAGATGGGGTAACTGGTAGCAAAAGAGAAAGAAAGAACTTTCTAGGGTGATGGAATGGAATGTTTTATGTCCTGATTGGGGTGCTGGTTACATGGATATATAGATTTGCCAAAACTCATACTGTACAGTAAAATGTGTGGCTTACATTGTATATAGATTATACCACAATTAAATTGATTTTTAAAATACGTTCCAAACAGAAAATCTAGGACACACAGAAAAAGCACATAGAAATTATGTCCCCCCCAGTCACACCATTCAAATAAAACATTACCATCCTTCCCTCTGTTTTGACAAAGGCCATGCCTACTTGGAGATAAAAATACACCTTACCATTTTCCTTAAAGGCAATAGAGTGGTTAAGCCCCTAAATTTCGGAATTCCTTTGTCAAGTAACTCAAAACCTACTGACGGGGGCGGCTGGATGGCTCAGCTGGTTAGAGTGCGAGCTCTGAACAACAGGGTTGCCAGTTTGATTCCTGCATGGGATGGTGGGCTGCGCCCCCTGCAACTAAGATTGAGAGCAGCAACGGGACTTGGAGCTGAGCTGCGCCCTCCACAAATAGACTGAGGAACAACGACTTGATTTGGAGCTGATAGGCCGTGGAGGGACGCACTGTTCCCCAATATTCCCCAATAAAAAAGTTTTTAAAACTCCCATGAGAGATCTGAGATTTAAAAAAAAAAAAAAAAAAAAAGAACGTACTAACTTAAATCCCTTCAACCCCATCACTGCTATGAGTCTTTAGCAAGTAATAACCATTCTGTGCCTAAATTTCTTCAACTGAAAAATGGAAATATTTAGTACCTCAAAGGGTTGTTATGAATTTGAAGCAAAACAATGTAAGCACATGAAGGCTTTTATTTACTGTTGAAGAGTCAACTAGCATTTAGAAATCATCTGGGCAAAAAGTCCACAAACTTCGCCCTCTGAATTTTTTGTTTTTTAAAAAACAGGCCTTCAATTGTCTAGGGACACTTATCTCAAGCTAGTCTCTTACTTGAGTAAGCTTCTTGAAGATCAGACCAAAATCCTGAGTTGTTAAAGACCCAAAGCAAGGTTGTAGAAACAAAATAAATAAAAATAAAACAGAAAACTAGTATGGAAAGATGGCAGCTGCCCTGAAAATGCAGGATCTAATGTGGTGAGCAAAACTGCCCAAGGAAACAATTTCTCCTTGAATGAAGTCCAACAAGTTTTAGATAAAAGTTGTTTTTGCTCTGTCTATCTGTGATTTAGGTCAAAATATGTAACCTGGAGAACATGAGCTAAAGAGTAGGTTCTAAAGAATGGGAACAAGAGTCATAAGAGAAAAACCGGGAAGAGTTACTGACATTTTAATGATTCAAAGGTAAAGGCATACTGAAAACTGGATCAGAGAGAACACCTCTGGATAGAGAGCACACCCATAATACGAATTTAACTATGAGGACGAGAAAAAAATAATTAAATCATGAAGATTCTGCTTGCTATTCTGTTCGATGATTAATAACCCAGAAAGAACACAAAATTATACTATGTTACTGTTCCCTGGTTTCGCTTCCCATACGCCTCTCAGGATATGAGCATCTTGCTGTGCTGTCAGATTCTAATGTTTAGCGTCAATTTCTTTTCCCTACAATATGGACCATAAACACAGACTACTACTTCATCTGGTGTTTAACAATGAAATGTGATTTGTTCCAATACTAAAGGAAAAACAGAGTATACTGAATTTTGAGAGATGGTATGTCTGTAGTTTTATATTTTATGGGCAACTTTAGGGGATTTCCAAGATTATTCTGACTAACTGACATTTTCGTCTTCCGTGGATTTGTGTATTCAGACACCAAAGTGAAAATCCTTGTGGCAAGAAACAGAAATAGCAAGCTGTTACAACAAATCTAGGATACTAGTTTGGGAAAACCAAGGGTTTATTATCCTGTATGCTAATGTAGCCACTTTATTCAACAAACCCTTTTTTTGGTTACCAGTCACTGCTCAAGGTAATAAGAAGATAATTATGACGCTATTCTGCCCCCCAAACTTTCTTATTCTAGATCAATATAGTAACCCTAATCCTAATGTGATACATGTTAAGTGCAGCCTACACACATTTACTTGTATATTTTTTGGGCAATCTTCAGAATTTTGGTTTCAGGTAAGTTTTTCCAGATAATCAGTGAGTTCTTCTACATAATCAGAAAAAGAGGCAACTGAGGTTAGTAAACATGATGAGACAAAAGAAAACATTTTTTAAACTGAAGGTTGCTCAAGGTAAAAGAAGATGACTGAAAAGTAAGCCTAGGCCTTAGAACTGCTATCCAGAACTGCTATCTACGAGGACAAATACCGATTCACACTGGAATAAAATGAGTAAGCCCAAGAGTCTAAGAAGGGCCTTTTTTTCAGAAAGACCAACTCAGCTATGGCAAACAGGCTCAATACAAGTTAGGTTATCCCAACTTTGTCCATCCCATGCATCTAGGGTCAGAGCAGGATCTAGAAGTGTCACTCAGGTAACAGAAATTAATTCCACAGTAGCTTATTATTTTAGAAAATACAGTATCACTACATTAGCTAACATTTATTACTCATTGTTTTCATTCAATAAATATTTATTGGCAGTCTATTAATAAGCTGGGCACTGTTCTAGGCACTGGGATCAGCCATGAACAGGATACAGAAAGTCTTGCTCTACTGCAAATTACATTCACATGAGGACAAACAAAGCACAAGTAGACAATCAATCAAAATCATTTTAGAGAGAAATATGTGCTATTAAGGAAATTAAACAAATGATAAAGACTGACTATCAACAGCCTCCTTACTAAGAAGCTCAAGTCCTGAATCACGAGAAGGAACCAGCTACCAGGCAGCCAAGCCACACAGTTCTATAGGAAGAGCTTTCCTGGCAAAGGAAACAGGAAGATCATGTGGCAGGAAGAGGTCTAATGTGCAAAGAACAGAAAGAAAGGAGTGGGAGAGAAAGATGGTAGACAATGGGATCAGAGGTGGTCAAGGACCAGATCAGTCAGGGCCTGTAAGGAACTATGTGCCATGTTTTTATTTCGTTTTGTCTTCACTAAAAAGGAGGATCTCCAGGGAACTAAGGATTATGGAAGTTTAGAGACTTGCCTAAGGTCTGACACAAACATCTGGATCTTAATTGTTATGTAAGATGCTGGCTTTGATCTCTCTTTTTAAAAACTAAATGTATAGAGCATTCACGTGTTCATTCACAACTTCAGTTCCCATGATTTTATTTTTTACATAAGATTATCACATTACTCAACCACAATTTCTTCTATTTACGAGGGAGATTTTCAGAACCTAGCCATCACAGTGGGAGAACGCTCAAGTTCTAATAAAATGTAATAACTATGAGATAAGAAAAGGACTAAATACTATGGGGAAACAGAAGAGCTACTGATTCTGGAGGAGAAACCTCACAGAAGTTTAAGAGCTGGTCCTTAAAAGTAAGATTTCCTCAAGGGGAGAATAAGAATAAAGGCATTATCAGAGGAATGACAGGCAGAAAGATGGTTATGAAAACAAAATGGCCAGTTTTATCCAGTATTGTATGTAGTTCTTTAAAGAAATGTGATTGCATGGAAAATACAATCGAATCCACGAAGCTAAATTACATTCTGTAGATGTCCTATAAAAATCTTGTATCACTTAATTCACATAAGACCACTTTGTATTAAAAAAGCATAGCTGTTAAAGTAGACTTAGGCTTTGCAAAGTGAACCTTTTCACCAAATATATGAAAAATGTATTTACTCACATATTTAAATATGATTTTATCAGTAAAAGTTGGGAAGAGGGCCCAGTTCCTATCAATAATGTAACTTGTTTCTGGTAAAATTGTTATATTGATCAAAAGCAAAAGTTCACATCGTGTTTAAACATGGTAACTTATACACATATCTTTATCTCAAATTTCCTTGCAATCCCCACTAAATTGATAATTAAGGAAAAAAGTATTTAATCTACCAAAAAAAGGAGCTAATAGTTAGTAAGAGATAGCAACAAAATCCTATCATCTGATTGACAACTCCAAAAAGAGAACAAAGGAAAAATTAACTAAGAAGTTATCAAAATTAATACAAGAATATTTCCTTAAACGGAAGGCCATAAGCCCTTGTCACCTTTGTCCCCAGAGACTACTGTTTCCATCCACTCCACTCCAGCCACAACTTCTGGGCTTTTTATTCAGTCTGCCCAGAATGCTTGTCCCCCAGATATCCACAAGGCTCTCTCCTTCACTTCCTTTAGGTCTATGCTCAAATGTTTCCTTAACCATGAGACCATTCCTGACCACCTTATATTTAAAAACTAATCCCACCCTGTTATCGTCTTTTTCCAGTTCAGCTAGTTCCATAATCACCATCTGTAAAATTTACTTGTTTTCCCATTAGAGCCAAGTCTTTGTTTTCATTAGTACTATGTGCCCCAGAGCTTAGAACACAGCTGGCATTCAATAAATACAAGCTGAATTGCTATTTAAGAAAATCTAAAATTGTGATACAACTATACTGGAAGAGAGGATGAAGAGAGAAGTGTGAACTCCTTTTCCATAAACGATCAAAAAAGCTAATGCAGTTCTCAAACTTTATGACTTGTAAACCCCTTTCTGCTCTTCAAAATAACTGAGGAAACCAAATAGATTTTAGTACCTGGGTCATAGTTATTGATACAGTATGAGAAAATAAAGTTGATAAGTGCTTAAAAATGTATTATTTAAAAATAGCAATAGTAAACCTATTACATTCTAATGTAAGTAACATTTATGAATATATTTTCCCCCAAAATTGAGAAGACTGGCACTGTAATACATTTTTACAAACGTCTTTAATGCCTAGCTTAATAGAAGAAAACTAGATTCTTCTACCTGCTTCTGTATTCAATCTATTAAGAAAATCCAGTTCCACACGAGTATGTAGTTGGAAAAAAGCCAAATATTTTTAATAACCTTTTCAGGTAAATGTGGATATTATTCTTCCTTGATACTACGTCAAAACTTAGTAAGTGTAATTTTGTAAAGGTTAGTTGCAATGGGGAAACTGAAACCGTATCAATAAAACTTTTCATACCGTTTCATTAAAAAACTACTTAAGTAGATCTTTCACCCACAGCATGATTTTGTAATATCATGCATTGCTCAATTGAAAAAAGCTGGCCCACCAAGTTATGCACATCTTCCAAACACTGACACATTTTATTATACAATAGCAAAAAAAAAAAAAAAACCTCACATTTGTTAATATCACCATCAATACTGTCAGGAAGGTCCTGAGAAGCTGCCAAGCTCATAGTGGCAGATAATGTTTCCCAAAATTCTAATTTTCCCTTGAAAGCCTGAATTTTATCTTGGCAATAAACTGTCAGTTGTTTTTCCTGAAGTGACAGGCTCACTTCATCTATTTTTGAGAAAATATGTACAAATACCCAAGCTTAAATAACTACTTTGTCATTCTTTCACGTAAAAGCAGTATTCCACGAAAAAAAGCAACTAGCTTGCTAGTCCAGCTCTCAAGTCAATCACACAAGTATTTTTCAAAACAAGCATCATACTTTGGTATGCAGCAGGAGGGACTTATAACATTCTTCCCATTTTGTCACATGAAATATTAAAAAGACATGTACTCAAGGGTCAAGATTAATAAAATTAACATTTTACTGCTTCATAAAGGATATTCTTAAATGAAACCTTTTTTCCTGTAAATGTGTGGAGATCAAGAATATAATGACTATTAGTACAGTCTTTTGCCACTGTCCTGACATGCACTGCAGGGCCAGAAGTTTTACCCATCACTGTTTGTACCATCAGACAAATGTTAACATAGTTAAGTAGCAAAGAAGAACTTACTGTTACTATGAAATAATTTCAATCTAGCAGACCTTCTGAAACATTTGAAGACCCCCTTCAAAAATCCACTGACAACATGTGCTCTGCAGATACATATAAAATATTAAGAGGAGATACATCACCAGGGGAAAGAAATAAGTAGCAGGAAGACAGGAACAGCAAGACGACTTATTTTTCCCTGTACACTCTTTGTACCTTGTGAATTTGGTACCCTTTGTATGCATTAGTTTACCTTAAATAATTTTTTAAAAACAAAAAACGGACATCAAAAGTGGATAAGTAGACATATAAGCATACTGTTTACAAATATGAAGGTAAATACCAGAAAAGAAAATTTTAAGAGCTGAAAGTATTTCTGCTTAGGAAGTAGAACTAGATCAGGAGGGGTTGTCTAGGAGACTGCTGTTTTTCAGTATAAGCCTTTTGGAACTAACTTTTTAAACCATGTACAGATATTAATTGGGTCAAAAATAAAAATCATTCAAAATATTGCCTGGAAAAACACTTATACCGTAGGTTTAAAAGATAAATGAATAAAGGAAATACTCATGAACTGGTGAGAGAATAGGTATGAAATATATCAAGATGTAAAAGTAACTGCCTGGAAGTTTCCACTCGTTTAGAAATATTATTCTACATTACAATAAAACATTTTCATTAAAAATCAACAATTTCCTTCAGCCCAGAATGTCTGATGACTTAGTTAAGTGTGTAAACAGTTAAGTAGTTAAACCTTAAGTGTTTTTTTTAAAAACCCTTCCACATACACAAACCACACACACACTCACATACACACACCCCATACAAAGTAACACTAAGTAAAATAATCTTATTTTTTCCTTCTATTTCATTCGATCACAATTAAGATCAAATCAGAATCATGTATTTGAAAAATAAAATAGAATAAAATAGTTGCTTTATGGTAAACATAATAAACTACTAACTTATGTAGTTACTTCATAGACAAAAATCTTCATAGAAATATAAACCCACTATCAAAATCTAATTTAAATTTAGTTTCTCAGAGGATGTTCTGATCCAGGAAAGAAGAGATTACTGCTATATATAAATAGATAACTCAAAAGTAAGTTGTATTCCCCACTAAAAGGAACCAGGGCTCCTTGGAGAACGGCTGATTCTAGGATTATGACAGAAAGTATCAAGATGAGTTTAGAACATCTTGAAGGAAACACTAAACAAACAAACAAAAAACATATGACAGTATGTCAAAAAGACACAGGAGCCAGGGTGAAGAGGCTTCCACTGAACAAACCTGGGACAATCGGAGCATAAAAATAAATAAAAGCAGTAATGAACCCATTAATCCATTGAGTAAAACAGGAAGTATGTAAATCCATAGTGGTAATACATGGGTAAAAGGATGCTTCTTCCGACAATAGTATGCCTACTGATAAGTTAAAGGAGATGGAGGAGTTAAAAAATAACCATTTTGCAACCATCAAAGTAAAGATCAGTACAGGCAAGAATGATCAATGAATGTTAAATCCAGGGGGAAATTTAATAAGGATACAGAAGATCTGATTGGAAGCAGAATACCTGTACTATGTTCAAGTTATCTCCACAGATTGCTCATTAGGTGCAAGGGGAAAAATAATAACTGTGAAGAAACCAGACACCACCATGGCCAGGTAATTAAAAATTAACATCACCAGTGAGGGGCAGACTGATGACATGTATTTCCACATCATACCCTGAGAAGGATATAAAATCCCTGGCTGATGATATATAACCTGAACCTAATTACGAGGAAACATTAGACAAATCCAAATTGAGGAATATTCTATAAAATATATAGCCTATATACTTCAAAAATGTTAATGTAATGAAAGAGAAAGGCTGAGGCACTATTTCAGATTAAAGGCAACCATGATACAACTAAATGCAATTTGCAAGCCTGGACTGGAGCCTATGGGGAAAATGATATAAAGGAACAAACGCTATTATTGGCACAAATTGGCAAAACTGGAATAGGGGCTATACATTAGATAAAGGTACAGTTTCATCAATGTTAAATTTCCCGAATTTAGTAACTGTACTGATAATACAAGAGAATACAGTGAAAATTTAGAGATGAATGGTCACAATATATGCAATTTACTCTGAAGTGAGTCAGAAAAGAAAGAATGAGAAAGTATGATAAAATGTTAAACACTGGTAAACCTGAGTAAAGGGTATTTAAAAGTTCTCAGTACTATTTTCTACTTTTCTGCATGTTTGAAATTACTTCAAAATAAAAAGTTTAATAAAGGCAAATTTATTTCGGTGGTGTTAAAAGATGGTGAAAACAAGTGATTTCTTCCAATGCCCTATTGCACATCCCGAATAAGGGAAATGACTAGAACAGTGGCACAGACTGGCACATAAGAAATTCCATGTAGAATTTCTTAAACTTTGTAATTTTTCTAGAAAAGGAAAAATATTTTTTAAGAAACCACATAAACACCAATATGCTGATCCTGCATGCCCTCAGGAAAACACAAAAACCTATGATTTCATGTTAACACAGTCCACCCTGAGGGGCTCTTCCTTCCTCCATCAAACCATCAGCGCCTCAGAGGCAGGGGCAGGCCTAAAGGTCCTGCTCTTTGTTATAACTCAAGCCCTGACACAGTATCTGAAATATAATACTCATATTTGTTGAAAAAATGCTGGTATAAATTATTTTAAACACATTTCTAAATGTGAACATTTTCAAACCTCACAAAAGCAGAGAACAATATTATTAATAGCGATATACCTATCACCCCAACTCAACAATTATCAAGCTTATGCCACACTTGCTGCATCTAACTCATCTCCCTCACCCCTTTCTGGCTCTGAAGTATTTTTAAACAAATACAATACGTCTTATTCCTCTTCCTCAATCTTCAGTCTCTATCTCTAAAAATATGGGTGTTTTCTTACATAAACATAATGCCATTATCATCCCTAACAAAATTAACAGTAATTCCTTGATATCATCTAACACCCATCCACATTTAAATTTCCCTCAAAGTGTTTCAAAAATGCCGTTTTACAATTGATTTGAGTAAGGATTTAAACAAGGTCAACACAGTACATCTGACTGCTACACGTAAAATACAGTTCACCTTTCTTTTTACATTGTCTATCAGCAATTATGAAAAGGTTTAACAGACAAACCAAACAATTTTCACTTGTAGATTCTCCAGAATCAAACCCAATTTAATGCATTTGCTGTTCTCTTTGTCTGCAGCACTCTTCCTCCAGATTGTCACTATGGCTGATTCTTTCTAGTCATTGATCGCAAATCAAATATTTCCTCTAAAAAAGAGGCCCTCTCTAACCACTCAATCCATAGTAAAGCTCCACTTCCATTCATTCTCCATTACATAGTCCTATTTTCTCAAGGCACTAACCACTACCTAAAACTATTCTGTTTATTATCCGTTTCCCCCAGCTAGTGTTCACTCCACTAAGTGCAGAGTGCCTTCTTCACCGAAGACCAAGAACAATGCCAAGAACATGAGACATTCAATAAATACTTACCAAATGACTAAATGATAATGCAGTACCTCTATTAAAAACGTAAGCTCAGTAATATTTGTTTTTAAACATTTGTAGCTCACTCCTCATGTAATGGTTTAGAGTACTTGCAGAAACCTGGGCCAGCTATTTGCAAGAATCTGAGATACAGGAAAGAAAGGACAGAGGTGCGTGGCATTCAAATGTAATTCTGGACTTTTACTGAACAGTGATCATAGGTTTCTGAAAGAAAAGTTATTCGGGATGATTTAAAGAGCATTATCAAGAGTAAAATAAAGTTTCATTTTTTAGTATCATATAAGAGCTATTAAATCATGACTAATATCTACAATGGGACAGAACCATTACCTGGAACAACAAACATGGCTTCACCATAGTTTTCTTTTCCTAATGTACAGTATGTATCATGAAGGAATTTATACTCTCAGTATAGCATTTCTTTCTGGAGATTGGATCACGATGAATACAACAATAAACACCAGAAACACCTAACTAAAAATACAAATCATTAAATTTAAGACCTAGGGACAACTGGCTATCTAGCCGACACTTCTCATTTAAAAGTTGAGAAAGATCTGAAGCCCAGGATGGTTATCAATAGTTACAGATCTAATGACTAGCAAGCAAAGCTAGATCTAAAATCCCGATGTCCTGTCTCTAGCCCTATACTCTTTCATAACATGTCACCAATAGAATATTAATGTCAAGTTATAACATACTTTAATTACTACCATTTTTAGTATTGTCATCCCCCTCCTTTGAAATCCTAGCCCACTGGAATAAAAGTCAAAACAGAAACACATATAATTATGCTCTAAATAAACCATGTTACAGAAACTCTTCTTTGATAATAAAAGAAACATCTAAAAAAATCTAATTTGATTCAGTGAGATTTTTATTCCACATTGTAAAGTAAAAATGACTATTTAGGAATATCTGCTGACTATACCTTTGTTTTAGACATGTCGTAAACTGCCATTCTTGTATTTTAAAACATCACTATAGCTATTTTTCAATTATCTGTAGAAATAAAGTACTGAAGTAAAATTTGTCAAGTATAATGTATTTTTCACCAAAATGAGATTATATCCTTCTTCAAAAACCAATTCCGGTGACAGAACTAACATGCAAGTGACCAACAGACACCAAACAAAAGGAAAAAAGTGACGGAAGAATCCACACATATAAGATAGAGCACCCCTGATGAACAAGGAGAGACTCTTTCTAGTTTTTCATACAATATTGTTCAGACCGATTCATAAACACGCTCACTAGTTCTTAGAATACTACTCTGTATCTTAGGCAGCAAACAAATGAGCAAGAGAGATGTCATTTGTCCTAAGTTAAATGACAAGAGAGACAGACGAATGTAAAATAATACAAGGCTTTAAAAAAAAATTTTTTTTAAGATTCTTTTTAGAGTAAAGGGCTTCTTTCTCATCCTGTTTTGTCTCACAACCAAGGACTGTTTAGAATGAGAAACATGGTTTATTTATGACATGAAAATTTTTACTGAAATACATAGAGTAACAAACTATCAAAATGCAGATCTTCACCCTTATAAAGCTAAGTAAAACCATTATTATAGAACTTCTGTGTATTATTTAAATTACATTGTAACATTTGAAAGCAATGACACAACAAAAGTGGGAAAGGAAATGGAACTTTAGCTTTTCCCGTCTGTTCTTTTTAGTTGAAGATGTCCCTAAAACAAGAAAATTAAACATAAAATAACAAATGAAATAAAGTTTGGATTAAGTTAGGTTCAATAGGTGTAAGAACTATAAAGTCTGTTAGCTGGCATCTTACCACTCCAGAGTCCTAAATTCATACTGCACATAAATCAAGAAACAGGAAAGCATACAATACAATGAATGGAGTCATTCCACACTACAAACATGAACAAATTAAATGAATACCCTATACTTCCTGGTATTTTTTAAACGTTAAAACTTAGACTTGCGTTAAGAAGTATCTGTAAAGATCTATTATAACCTACTTAACAACTATTGTGAAAACCCTCTATTTCTGCCGTATAGAACAGCTATTTCCACTACAGCATTGTCACTGATTGATAAATTATCTAAGGAGAATAAGAATATCAAGCTTTTTTTTTTAATGACCAAGCCAACTCTATAGAAAATCTAACGCGTCTGTATTTCTGCTGTTCCGGGGACGTTCCCTTGATCACATAAGAAGGCAATTCCCCAACCGTGAAGGCTGACTTAGCGCCCTCCAACACCCCGGGTGCGGGTTACCTTCATCACTCCATTGTCAAATCGCACACCCACGCCTCGGTCCTCAGCCCCCATCCTAAGACTCTAGGTAGAGTCGAAAAAGAAATCCCCTTACCCACATTCCCTTACTGTGTGGGGTGTGGGTGTGTCTGTAGACGAATGCTTCGCTCAAACACAATTAGATCTTCTGCGGAGACCCAGACCCTAAGTCATTACGCAGCCAGCAATCACCGGCCGGTCGCCGACCCCAGCCTTCCGCGGCCGCAGCCCTTCCTCTTTCTCCCCTCCAGGCCGGCCCCTCCCCCGTTGCGCGCACGCGCGGCCTCCAATCGATCCCCTCCCCCCTGGCCCCCTCACCTTAATCATTAGCCACCCTCTCTTCCCAGGGTCCTGGAATCACTGGCCCAGGAAGGCAGACAGGAGATATAAGGGCGGAAAAGGATGTGTCGAGAGCCAATGATCTGCGCTTCAGATCTCGGCCTAATAGGCCCCTATAGTAAAGAGCAGCGTCTGTCACCGCCACCAAAACTGTACGAGCTGCAGCGCCTGGTTCGGCCCAGCTCACCCGGCTTGGGTTCAGATGCCTAACTTGGTCCCACAGGAACTCCTTCCCCGAAGCTGCGGGCGTTTCTTTGCTGCACAGACAGAAAACCTCGCCACCGTCGCCGCCACTACTGCTGTTCTGCCGCTACCGTCGCCGCCGCCGCCTTACCAATCCCTCCTCTACCAAGCAAGCACGACACTCCGAGGCTTTACGACAATTCGGAAAGTGAGAGCGCTGTAGCCTTCACGCCTCTATTAACATGTTTGTTTCTGCGCTTGCTCAGATTCTTGTTTCTCACTGCCCCGCCCCTTCCTTCCCGGCCCTCCCCCTTTGTACTCGCTTTATCGGTCTGTTCGTGAAGCTGAATGGTGTCCTGAAGCTTGTAACAGTATTTTATTTTCCCTGGTGATTGTGCGTTCGGTATTTAAGCAAAACACTGACTACATAAGTCTTAGCTAATTTTTTCGTAACTAAAAATTACAACTAACTACAGAATTATTGACCATATTTACGGTACAATTAAACAAAAACATCATGGTTTAGTGTTTAATGACAAATGATACCCAAATCATACTCGCTGATGACAAAGATCATGGCACCTAACTGTTAAGATGAATCTGCTTCCAGAATCAGATAAAAAGTGGTCATAGATATCCTGAGAACTGTCTGTGCAATCATACACGCCTCCTTATTTCATGAAAATCAGTGGACAGCAAAAGTTTCATTATGTGCATTAGGAGGATGTAGGCTTTGGAATCAGACTTCCTTTCAAATCCCAGGGATACCAATTAGCTGTCTGATGTATTAGTCTTTTATAAATCTATTTCCACAAAAAAAAAAAGTCAAATACACCTCAATTTAGAAAAAGCATATGTAAAACAAAAAATTCTCAATTTCCTCCTCTATAAATTGAGATAATATTTACCTCAAAGGGTTTTTTTTGTGAGATAAAATACATTCTATATAATGCTTCAGACATTATTTACCAATTAAGTGTTTAATAAGTATTAATTCCTTTTGTCATAAACTTTTTCTCAATACCTTTTTTGTTCACTCATGTTCTCAATTTTGTTCAGTGAAGAAAATATTTTAAAATAATAAGAAGAAAGGATAGCAGATTGTGTGCGGAAACTAGAAGAGCACTGTACTAGGAATTTTCCTCAATCCTCCTCTTTTCTCACTCTAAATGTAAAATTCTGTCTGGACTTCTCATCTACTGCCATGGTTTTAACTGTTATCGACTCTTAACTTCTCAGAGTTGTACATTTCCAGACCTACTGTTCCTATATTTCCAGACCTAACATTTTTTCTAAAGCTCTTGCCAGCTTTTCTAAAGCTGTTCTCCTCAATAAAGTAGGTTCTAGCCACATATAGTTGTTGAGCATGTGAAATGTAGCTGGTACAAATTGAGAAATGCTGTAAGTGAAAACCATATATATTCAATTTTAAAGATACAATATAAACATTGTAAAAATCTCAATAATTGTTAATGTTGATTACGTGTTGAAATAATATTTTGGATATATTGGGTTAAATCAGTGGTTCCAAGCCTGGATGATTTTGCCTCTCCCCCCAGGACATTCAGCAATATCTGGAGACATTTTGGTTTTCACAACTTAGGGGGGGGGGGGTAGCTACTGGCATCTACTAACAAGAGGCCCAGGGATGCTGCTAAACATCCTACAATGCACAGGAGAGCTCGCCACAACAAAGAATCACCTGGCCCAAAATGTTAATAGCACAGTTGAGAAACCCCAGGGTTAAATAAAATATACTATTAAAATTAATTTTACCTGTTTCTTTCACTTTTTAAAAAATGGCTACTAGAAATTACATTTGTAGCTCACATTATATATCTATTGGACAGCACAGACTGATCTAAACCCATATGGCTGTTTGTTATATATGTCATTTCCACTTTAATCTCCCACAAGCATCTCTAACACATCATGTCAAAAATAATAAATAAATAAACAAACAAATAAATAAATGGAGGTATATTGTATTTACACCAGATCCATCTCAGCCTTTCTTGCCTCAGTCAACAGGACCAAGTTATCTAACTAGAAACCCCAAGGTCATCTTTGATTACTCCCTCTTCCTCACTCTCTACCTCTAATCAATCTATTATATAAGTCCTTCCATGTGTGCCTCTCAAATATCTCAAATATCAAAAATCAACCCATTCCTCTCCATACTCTGCACTAGTCTAGGTCTTTAGTATTCTGTTTAACAAACATTTATCAAGTACTTAGAATGTGCTAGACATTGTGCTGGGCACTGTGAGTACTAAATAAATAATCACTGCCTTACTTGCAGTGTTTTATGAGACCCAGAAAGCAAATCTATTATTTACACTGTCATGTGGAAGGGATAGGATGGTGTAATAGTGCTCTGAGAATACAAAGGTAGAACACAGTAGTCAAACCAGCAGGATATTTAAACTACAGTGATGTTTAAACTAAATTTTGCAACATTAATAAAAATAGTTAAATAAAACAACTAAAGGGCATTCGAGGCAGAAAGATCAGCACATGCTAAGGTACAGAATCCTGTACCTGAAACAGCATGAAGCAAATTCTCTACTAGGAGCTACTGAATGTATCTTGGGGAAATTATCAAGAGTTGCGAGAAAAAAAAGTAGATAGAAATGGACTAACTTAAGTAAGATTGTGTTTGCTAGGATAAGGTATTAGAACAATTTTATACTTAAAATACTGGGAGCCATTAAAGGAAATCAATCAGAGCAATAATAGATTTGACTATTAGAGATCCCATTTATAAACCAAATAGAGGGTGGATTGGAGAGGAGCAAGAGTAAAGGAGTGAAGACCAGTTGGAATGGCAGGTAAAAGTGAGGAGGGTGGTGGAAATGAGAATGAAAAGGCACAGATTCAAGAGATAAGAAGACTTAATAACTAATTGGATATATGGGGTGGTAGTGCCATTTAATAAAGAAACACAGGCTTGCAAAACCCAACTTTTTGGGTTTGGGACTTTTGGTTGGGGTCAGCATGAGGAAAAAGGTTCAGAGAAAGAAAACAACTACTCCTTTATTGGGCAAGTTGAGTTTGAGGTATCTAATATTTACTCAAAGTAAAGATTCCAGTAAGCTATTGGATATATGGGTCTGGAGCTCAAAAAAGAGGTCTGGACTGAAGACAGAGATTTGGACTCTAACTTCTATGTGATAGCTGAATCGAAATTTTTGAATGAAGTCACCCAGAGTATAAGTGAGAAGAGACAGATATCTGGGGAAGTCTGATATTTTAAGAGTCGAAGAATGAAAAGAAGTTCCAGAAGTATATGGATAGGCCAGAGCAAAGGGAGAAAAACCAAGAGAAGTAGGAAATAGGCCAAGTAAGAAAAAGAGTTTCAGTATCAAAGTGTGTTATCGACAATATGAACTGTCCATTAATTTGGCAATAAGGATATCTGTAAACAAGAGCAGCTTCAGCAACTGTCCTATATTTTAGAACGGGATTTCAGCTGGGGTGATTTTGACCCACAGGGGTTATTTAACAATGTCCACAGATATTTTGGAAAGACGCTACTAGCATCTAGTGAATATAGGTCAGGGATGCTGCTAAACATCCTGCAATGCACAGAACAGCCCCTCACAACAAAGATTGATCTGGTCCAAAATGCCAATATTAAGTTGAGAAACCCTGGTTTAGAAAGGACTGAGCAGTGTAGTTAGACAATGACCAGTACTTTTCATGAAATTGGTAGTAAATGGAAAAAGATAGGACACATATCTAGAAGGATAGAAATGAAGGGAAACACGTCAGCATAGAAAGAGAGATGAAAGATAATGAAAATAAAGGGATGCTCCATGGAGGCACAGGAAATGGGATTCAAAGCTCAGATGGAAGAACTAGCCTTGGATAGAAGAAAGGAGAGTCCTTTCATTGAAACAGGTGAGGAGGAGGAGGAAGTGATTGTACAAATGAATTAAGTGTGTTAGCTTCAGGGGGAACATTGAGGACTTGGCTCATTGAATGACCTTGATTTCTCTGTGAAATGTGAGGTAAGGCCATCTGCTAAGATAACAGGTTTTTGAAATGGCGGGGTGGAGAGTAATTAGAAGAGAGAGATTTTAAAAATCAGAATAGTCACTAACATGACGGCAGGGCGGTTATTAGATGGGCAACAAATCAAAGGCGGGAAGCCCAGAGCAGAAAAGGCGTGAGACTGAGAAAACAGGTGAAATGAGGTTGTATTTAGGGGAATAATGGTAGATTATTGGGGTGGGAGATCTCTCTCACCTGAATTACATACAATAATTTCTTGATTTCTATGCTGCAGCTCCCACCACTATCACCATACCACTCCCGATTTAACCTTAAACCACTATCAGAATATGGCAGAAACTGCTTGGGACACTAAGTTGCTTAAAATCCTTCAAGGACTCTCCATCACCATCAGCATAAAGACCTAAGTCCTTAGCTTGGCAAATAAAGCTCTTCAAAATTCAGATTCTGCAGTGCTATTTCATACCACCCCTTCACACCCTGTTCCCTGCCCCCGCACTTAGACTTCTCAAATTTCTTATAGTTCTCCAGAAAACAATGTGCTGTTCCAATATCTCTCTGCTTTTTCACCTACTATTCCTTCTGTCTCAAAATACCCTCCCCCTCTCCTCCTCATCCCTCACCCCTGCTTTATCTGCTTAGCAAACTCTTATCTAGTCCTCAAAGCCCTCCTCCGTGGAGCATTTCCTTACCTCTCTCCCCCACTCCCACGATAGAGCTAATAATCACTCCCACTTTTATACCCTCTTCAATCTTTGTATATACTTTTATTATAAGTATTATAATTATTTAAATACATACCTGTCTTTTTCAGAAAACTAACGTCAAAAAAATACTATATAATGTCCTTCTCTCTTTAGTAGAAAAATGTCACTCAATAAATATTTATTGAACTGATTGAATAAGGATATTGGGGTTCTACTCTCAGTTTTGCCACTGAGAAACCATAAATCCTTGATCTTAATCAAATCACTTGAACTCTTCCAAAAATTAATTTTACTCACCTGTGGGAAGATCAGGGTTATCCAACATATATTTCAAACCAAATTCTGCCTTCCTGAAACTGCAGTAAAATGTTTACCAAATTAGCCTGCAACATGGGTCAGCAGTGCCCAGCTAGCTGGCAGGCAGGAATTTGAGGAGCTTGCTGTAAACATGCAAATACTGAGTGGAATTAAGGGGTCACCTGCAATAAATGGGAAAAAGGAAAATGTCTCCAAATTACCAAGGTCAGAGGAAAAGACTGGTCTGCCCACCATCCATTGCATACTTCACAACTGTATAAAATTTGCTAGTGAGAGTAACTGAATATGTGGTCAGCTTTGTGGGCTCTTTGGAAGAAAATGAAGCAGTTTGGAGATTTAATGCAATGATAGAGGAAGATCATGGGAACTTGTTGAAAATATTTACTAAACTATTTCCTCAGATGAAAATCTTTGGGATGAATTAAATTTTTGGGATGTACGAGATACACTAGTCAAAACGCTGAATGATTCTCAACATTTTACTTTCTTATTTAATGTATCAAGATATCACGGGAACTTGAAACTGAAAGGAAAATGTTATAGATTTCACAACAGCGCTGATTAAATGAGACAGTACAGGTCCTCATTATTTATATATATATAAAATTTGATTTCAGGTTACAAGATTGCAAATAGACTTTTGTATTTAGTTTGAAAAGTCATCATCTTTATTATAACACATACACAGAGACAGAAAAACAAAGAAATAGAAAGAGTAAAGAGACATTAGACACAGCACTTATTTCCTACTATTAAACTGTTTTGAAGTCAATGGAATCATAGATTTTGAAAAATTGAGGAGCTATTTGGTGAGACAATAATCTCAAAAGGCTGTACAATTTTTATGAATACTTATAAATTTTAATGTTTCTCTGATTGTCTTTGGAATGCAACCTTCAAGATATATTTGAATCATCAAGCACTAATATTATCTCTATGGCTCGGTTTACAAAAAATGGAGGTAACAAATTATAAACTAACAAGAATGCCTTGAATTTTGTAGACAAGCATTTGCAACTTCAAGTATCCTGAAATACTTCTGGCTATCTGGCCAAATTCTGGGCATGTTTGAGGCCATCTGGTCTGTGAAAGTATATTTTTAAAATAAAACTGTAGAAAAATTAAAGAGTAAACCACCATGTTAATGAAAGCCTAATGTCACAAATGAGGGATCCAGAGACTAACAATTATTCTCAAAAATACTTTAGTCTGTTAATTACCAGTATTTTTACATAGTTGGTCAAAGTTGGTCATAGGTTTAACACTGAACTTTTACAGTAAGTTGTTTTAACTCTTTTTGGAATGCTTTTTCAATGCCGTTTTTAATATACATAATTTCTAAAAGGTTAGCAATAAAAAATTCACAAGTTTTTGATCATTAAAAAGTTAGGCTATGTAATCCTCAAAGTCCCTTAGAGCTCTAACATGTCATGGTTTGCTTCAGACCTAATAAGATTTATATGGAAACACTGTGACTATTAAAATTTCAAGTGTGATTTACATACTGGTAAATTATCTGCAAATTCAGAATGGGAAGTAAAGACGTTTCCATGTACCTGCTTGTAGGTCATGTAAAGTTTTCGAAAACATTAAATGTTTCCCTACACTATATTAGTATTTAATTGCTTAACGTGAATATTGACTATGATTTTGAGTTACACAGTTGCAAACAGAGACTGTATTTTACTTAGTGTATAGATTATAAACTAATATTGATATGTTTGGGGAATATTTAGAAGTGAGGATATAGATGAAGAAAGAAGAGAATGAAATGAAACTGCCCATGTAATAAAAGGAGATTTTAAAAATATTTGAGTGCCGGATAGGTGGCTCAGGTGGTTGGAGCACTATGCTCCTAAGCCGAGGTTGCCGGTTCAATTCCCACATAGGCCAGTGAGCTGCGCCCTCTACAGTTAAGATTGTGAACAACAGCTCTCCCTGGAGCTGGGCTGCCGTGAGCAGCCGGAGGTTGGCGTGGGCTGCTGTGTGATGCTGTGGGCTACGTGTGATGCCACTGAGAGCTGCTGTGAGCTGGTGACCAACTGCCTCAGCCAGGGTGAGCGCAAGGCTCATAATACCAGCATAGGCCATACACAGCTAGACTAAGAAACAACGGCTTAAACTGGAGTGGAAGAGGGAGACGGAAGAAAGGGGGAAAAATACATATATATATATATATGTATTTGACAACTTGACTGAATGCTTTTCATACTCAGGGCTTCTGGTAATATTTTAATTATTTTTTAACTTTTGATAGAGCATAAATCACTATTACACAGCTGTTTCAGAAATTTGGAAAGATTATTTCGAGATTTTAGCTTAGTGGCTTTATTTTTAAATTTGTTCAAATTTTTTAAGATCTGAAAAGATAAATTGGTCAAAATTGGTAGTGACCAAACTCTGAAACCTTATTTATTTGTATAAGGATAAACAATCTTTCTACTCTGAAGTAGTCAAACACTAATTTAGGATTGAGTTAAACTAGGAAAGAGTGCCACCTACTGAATCAAAATTACTTAAACATCTCAACATTGAGTTCATGTTTTAGAACATCTAAAGTTCTAGCATTTTTTTCTCAAAGATGTACATTTAAGAGGATCTTCATACAGAAAGTATTCTTTAAAAAATTGTTCAACTAAATATTCCAGTAGAAGATAACAGACTTAGCCACATGTGTTTCATCCCCAACGTCCCCCCCAACAAACAATAACATAATCAAAAAGTTACAAACCCAAAACAATAAGAAAATGGCAGTAGGTCATCAGCAAGTGAGTTATTACACCAAAAGTCTGAAAATTGAAATCAGATATAGAACTAGTGACTGTTGTTTCAGAGTGAACAAAAGCTACCCCATAAAATACGACCAGAGGGGCTGCACCAGTGAGGAAGTTGATATGCCCTGCAGAATCCAAGAGACTCGGACCAAAGACAAGGGAGGCCAAGAAAAAAGAAAAATGGAGAAATGAAAAAGGAAGCGGTTCTGTAATTCTAAGTCTATATGTGGCATGGTCAAACCTCTGCTCGCCCCTCTTCACCATGTAAAGAATATATGGCATCTAGGCTTTGAAGTCCTATGCTAAAAACAAGCGCAGGGAGTTGTGAAAAGAAATCGATTGAACTGGTTGAGGAGACTAGAGGAGCTGGTGTGACAACCCACACTGAATACTTCACCTTTGAACACTTATACTTGTAGGTTTCACCTGCCTATACCTGCCTGGCAGTACGCATCACCTTTTTACACAGACTTCATATTTAGTTTTATACTATATCATTTAAAAACATTTATTGACAATTAAGACATATCAGATATTTGAGGAAAACCTGTAACATGAAGGAGACCAAGATGAACATTTTTAAAAAATGACTATAGAGAATAAAGATAATTTGACAAACAGAAGGAGGAAAATATTTTAAACCCCTAATATCCTCAGAAATTAAATAGGATACTGCATCCTTGTAAGAGGGAAAGGATGCTATGAAGAAAGCAAAGATTGCTTAGAAATTAAAATGATGATTTCTTAAATTAAAATTCAATCGAAAGATTGAAAGATAAAGGCAAGAATATCTTCCAGGATGTAGGACAAAAAGAAAAAAAATATATATGAGAGAACAGGTAGGAGTTATAGAGGGCCAATCCTAGAGGTAAAATGTCTAATAGAATTTCCAGAAAAGGAGAACAAAGGATACAGGGAAGAGAAATTATGAAAGAAATAAATTCCCAGAAGCAAAGAAGATTCCTAAAATTCTAAAATTGTTTATTCATTCATCTCTTGATGGACACTCAAATTCTTTCCATCTTTTGGCTACTGTGAATAACGCTGTTACGAGCATTCATATACAAGTGTCTGTTTGAGTCCGTTTTCGATTATTTTGGATATAGTATATCTAACAGTGGAATTGCTAGCTCATACAGCAATTCTGAGTAGCTTTTTGAGGAACCACCAAAGGTGTTTTCCACAGTGGCTGCACAATTTTACATTCCTATCAGCAATATATGAGGGTTGCAATTTCTCCATGTCCTTGCCAACACATATTATCTGCCTTTTTGATTACAGTCATCCTAGTGGGTGTAAAGTGGCATCTCATTGTGGTCACACTGTTTTATTTTCTTAGTGGTTACTTTAGGAATTACCCCAGTCATCCTTAATTAACAAAATCTAATATTGTTACCTTTATTATCCTCCTGGGGAAGAATCTACAAATGGATTAAAATCTACCACACATCCACACGTGCACGCGTATTATAATTGTCGTGTACTATAATTCTATATCATTTAAATGCTACAAGACATTTTTTTTCACACCCACTACTTTCACAGTCAATGTGATTTAGGTTTATCCTGATAATTATTTTCTCTGGTCTCCATCACTTTCTGCATCTGATCTTTCATGCAAGATTACTTCCTTCTGCATGATGAACACTTCTAGAATATTCCTTAATTCTTATCTGTTAACAATAATTTTTATTTTTATTGAAAATGTGTTTATTTTGCCATCATTATTGAAGTATTTCTAACGTGGTGCTCACAGCACCTTGAAGATAGCATTTCACTGTCTTCTGAAGCTCTGTCTTTGAGACATCAGTGGTGAGTTTAACAATAGCTTCTTCAAAGTTAATCTATCTTTTTTCTGGCTATTTTAAGATTTTTCTCTTTGTCTTGACTTACTAAAGTTTCATTTTTTAAAAAAATTTTTATTGGGGAATATTGGGGAACAGTGTGTTTCTCCAGGGCCCATCAGTTCCAAGTCGTTGTCCTTCAATCTAGTTGTGGAGGGAGCAGCTCAGCTCCAAGTCCAGTTGCCATTCTCAGTCTTTGGTTGCAGGCAGTTTGCCCACCATCCCATGGAGGAATTGAACCGGCAACTTTGTTGTTGAGAGCTCATGCTCTAACCAACTGGGCCATCCAGCGCCCCCTAAAATTTCATTATTATATGTACTGTTGAGGATTTGTTTTATTTATTCTGCTTGGGTTTTGTAGGGTTTCTTGAATTAATGGATTATCAGAAATCATCTTTTCAAAATATGGTCTCAGATCCATCCTTTCTCTTTTTCTTCTGGTACTTCGATTAAACATGTTAGATCCTCTCACTGTATCTGATATGTCTCTTGTCCTTTATACTGTATTACATATATTTTAATTACATCTTGCTTCATTCTGGATACTTTCTTCTTAAATTCATTCCAGTACTTAATTCTCTCTTCAATGTGACTAATCCACTAAACCATTTTTTAAAAATTTGGTATTATATTTTCACTTTTGTAATTTTCACTTTTTCCTACATCTGCTATGTTACTTTTTTATATAGTGTATAGTTCCCTGCTAAAATTTTCAAGCTTGATTTTGACTGTAATCAAATCATACCGTAGTTGTTTTACAAAGTCTGTGCCTGATAAGTTCAATTTCTGGAGTCTCCGTGTATCTTTTTCTGCTATTTATTTTTCTTGCTGGTCCTAACTCATGGCACCTCCTCTCTTTGTGTGCCTCTATATTTAGCTGTTTTCAAGACATTGTGCTTGAAATTTTATTTATAGAAATCACCTAAGATGTGTTATGATGTTAACTTCCTCCACAAAGAGTTGTGTTGCTTTTTTTTTTTTTTTTTTTTTTTTTAGGTGTTCAAGGTGGTCAGCAGTGAAGGACGAAGGCATATGATTTGCTGCACCACCATATAATATGAAGACCACAATCCATCTCCTTTGTCTCAGACAATAGATAATGATGGCCTTAGACCAAAGGCGGGGCTGAGTCACCATCCTTAGTACTATCTACCGATCCTCATTCCTCCAGCCAAGCAAGGCTTCTAAAAGTGCAGCTTAGTCTCTCATTTGCGTTCTTAGGACTGGTATACATACCGAGGACAAAAGTGTTCCTAAAACTAATATAATGGTATATGTCAATTATACCTCAATTTTTTAAAAAAAGTGTTCCTAAATGGCTCACCTTTGTGGGCCCCAGTCCTAATAGCTTGTCTTGTATTTTATCACTAAATTATTAGCTGTTTCATAATATTAAGAAGACTTTTATTGACAGACGCAAAGGAGCAAACACCATGGAGAAGGCCAGAAGGGCTAAGAGCAGTGGCAGCAGAAAGAAAAGCCTGAAACCCAAAGCTGAGACTGAAGAATTCAGGAGGTTGCAATCTCTGAGGAGAGGCAGCTTTTCCTCCTGGCTTCCAAGTTTCATAAATTAAAATCAAACAGCGGCAACACTTAATGTTTACGTGGTGGAAACAGCAGCAATGGAAGGAAAAGTTGTCAGCTAAAAAAAAATAATACAATGGGGAAAGGACAGTCCCTAATAAGTGGCGTTGGGAAAACTGGGCAGCACATGCAAAAGAATGAAAGTGGACCACTATCTTACACCACACAAAAATCAATTCAAAATGGATTTAAGCCTTGAACATAATTTCTGAAACTATAAAACTCCTAGAAGAAAATACAAGCATTAAGCTCCTTGACATAGGTCTGAGCGATGATTTTTTGAATCTGATACCAAAAGTAAAAGAAACAAAAGCAAAAAATAAACAAATGGGACTATATCAAACTAAAATGCTTCTGCACAGCAAAGGAAACATCAACAAAATAAAAAGGCAACCTATTGAATGAAAGAAAGTATTTGCAAATCATGTATCTCATAAGGAGTTAATATCCAAAATATATAAAGAACTCCTACAACTCAATAGCAAAAACACAAACAAGCCAATTAAAAAATGGGCAGAAGATCTGAATAGACATTTTTCCAAGAAAGACATACAGATGGACAACAGGCATATGAAAAGATGTTCAACGTCACCAGTTATTAGGGAGATTCAAGTTAAAAAAGTACAACGAGACAACATCTCACACCTGTTAGAATGGCTATTATCAAAAAGACAAGAAATAGCAAGTGCTGACAAGGATGTGGAGTAAAGGGAACCCTTGTGCATTGTTGGTGGGAATGTAAATGAAAACTTTAAAGAAAGATTGAGGTCCAGATGACGTCACTGGTGAATTCTATAAGCTATTTGAGGAAGAAATAATATCAATTCTACACAAACTCTTGTAGAAAATAGAAGAATGAATACATCGCAATTCATTCTATGGGGCCAGCATTACCCTAAAACCAAACCAAAGAAATTAAAAGAAAATATGAACCAATATCCTTCATGAACATAGACACAACAATCCGTAACAAAATTTTAGTAAATCAAATCCAGTGATATATAAAAATGGTAATACATTGTGACCAGGTGTATTTTATCACAGGAATACATGACCGAGTTAATAATAAAAAGCAGTCAATGTAATTCACCGTATAATTACACTAAAAAAAGAAAAACTATATGATTATCTCAATAGATTCAGAAAAAAATCATTTGACAAAATTCAAGAATAAGTGAATGAACTAATCAGAAACAGTTTTGGAGACAAAGAGGAAAAACTGAGGGTTGCTAGATGGGCGGGAGGGGTGGGGGGTGGGGGGGAGGGTGAGGGGATTGGAGGGCAGTTGGTGACCACAGGATGGCCACGGGTTTGAAAATTAATCTGGGGAACGTAATTTGGTGGTTACCAGAGGGTAAGGGGGTTGGGGGGTGGGGGATGAGGGTGAGGGGGATCAAATGTATGGTGAATATAAAAAATAAAATAAAAAAAAAAAGAGAAAAAAAATTCAACATTCACTCATGATAACTCACAGTAGACTAAGAATGGAAAAAAACAAACAAATCTTCCTCAGTCTAAAAACAGAATCTATAAAAAACCTACAGCTAACATCATACTTAATAGTGAAAGACTAAAGCCTTTTCCTTTAAAACAAGGAACAAAGAAAAACAATGTCATAGGCCTCTGAATCTTCCTCTGGCTTTGCAGTCAGAGTCCATGTTTTCCTCCTATGTATCAATAAAATTATGTTATAACCTCTATTTGAGCATTTATCACATTTTATTTAATTCATCCATTTACCTTTCTCTGTCTCTTATTCTACGGTGACCTTCTAAAAGATAAGTCCTTTGCTTTACTCATTTTTGTATGAATATTTATTGAATAACTCAATTAAGAGTTCTATAGGGTCTTAAGAATCACCTAGTTCAGCCATCCTATTTTCTACTAGAGGAAACTCCAGAGAGTTCAAGTAACTTGTCTAATACCGCATAGCAAGTTAGTTAGTAGTAACAATCAACTGTGTCTTTTCATCTAAGAGGAACTGTTTCCTGGAACTGATTATGAAATGAAGTAGGCTTTATTCACATTATAAATGAGACCATTATAGCTGAGAAAGTTTAAATATACTTGTCCATGGTCAATATCAAGTGTTAAAGCAAAGAATACACAAAGAGAAGAAGTTCCACATTAAAAATATTTTTGTTGTTGGAGGAAGATTATTTTTTACTGCTTCACTTTTGGTTTGTGCAGTAAAAACCTAAGTCTTAACAATGAGAAAATGAGCTTAGAGATATAATCTAAAAGCCTGAAACTATGAGCATGTTTTAAAATGTAAAATATTCACCAATTCCTTGCCACAAGAGCCACTTTAAGTGAACCATCTTTTATTGTATTTACTTACATGTGCAAGCACTTCCAACGTCATTCTTTAATAGTGTTTGTGACAGCTTACATGAACACATATAATATTAGGGTAGAAACCTAAATGGATTAAGACTTTAAAAAAATTGAAAATAAGTGAGAATAGCAAAAGGTCAGAGGTAATTACAACACACAAATACATACCATAGAATCCTCAACAATTTCTAGACCTGAGCCACAAATTTAGCTTTGGATTTCTTTCCACTAAAGCCAATAGGGAAATGCAACCAGTTTCAAGATTCACAACTGACAATAAGGTAGTATGTGCCAGAAGCAGCAGAAATTTTCCTTACATTGACACCTGAAAGAAATATTATCACTAAAAGGATAATGTGCAACAGCAAACAACGTTCTTAACAACATCCCTATAATAATTATCATGGTGAGTTCCATGAAGGGAAGGAAGCCAAGGAGACTATACCACGGGGAGATCCTTCTGTAACGTTTTAAGACAGGAGGTGAGCCCAACTAAAAGTAAACACATGAGAGGGAGGGTGATATAGTAGCCAAAGTGTGAGTCTGATCATAAACCCTCTCATAATCTCATCATACAAAAACACCTTCTAGGAGGTTTAGGGCCATCTACTTTTTCACTAAGTCAAGACCAGGGCTTTGCCGGAGGATTCTTCTATAGGGAAAATCTCCTGCATACCATTTCCTCCTGTCTGCCTGGTACCTATAGTTCATCGGAAATCCAAAAGCTAGGTAAGACAAAGACCATGGATTTTAGAATCCATGACTCTTTATGACTCTTCTACTAGTCATAAAGGGACAGTTGGTGCACGACATAAACAAGCACGAGTACTCCAACAGTACCACCTATACGAGGAAATGTGTTAGGTGTGGGAAGGATTTCGATAGGTATGTCTTGAGTAACCTAGGACAAGGTTTTTTAAAGCATCAGTCTTAAAAGAAATGGGAGAGAATATTAGGCTGTGTGATGAATTCATGAATGTTTACTACATTCTTTTTCAACTTTTGTCTATGTTTGACATTTTTTATAATACAAAACTAAGAAAATATAATTGTGCTGAAGATCTTCAAAGAGATGAAGAAATAACATTTATAAACGAGAAATTTTTCTTAATAACAAGAAATTATAGGGGCTGGACCGGTGGCTCAGGCGGTTGGAGCTCTGAGCTCTTAATGCCAAAGGCTGCTGGTTCTATTCCCACATGGGCCAGTGGGCTCTCAACTTCAGGTTGCCGGTTTAACTCCTCAAGTCCCGCAAGAGATGGTGGGCTCCGCCCCCTGCAACTAAGATTGAACACGGCACCTTGAGCTGAGCTGCCTCCCGGATGGCTCAGTTGGTTGGAGCACGGGCTCCCAATCAGAAAGTTGCCAGTTCGATTCCTAGAGTCCTGCAAGGGATGGTGGGCTGCGCCCCCTGCAACTAGCAACAGCAACTGGACCTGGAGCTGACCTGCGCCCTCCACAACTAAGACTGAAAGGACAACAACTTGACTTGGAGAAAATCCTGGAAGTACACACTGTTTCCCAATAAAGTCCTGTTCGCCTTCCCCAATAAAATATTTTTTTAAAAAATTATAAAACAAATTATAAAACAGAAATAAAACAAGAGTAGATGGATATGAAAGTACCAATCAGAAGTTCCAGAAATACAAAAGTAGTAATAACAAACCCCAAAACAACCCAATTATAAATGGGCAAAGATTTGAATAGTTATTTTACAAAAGAATGGCTGGAATAAGCACATGGAAAGATGCTCAACAGCAGTAGTCATTAAAGAAATTAAAACAATCATAAGATACAATTCACACCCACTAGTATGGCTATAATCAAAAAGACAGACAATAACAAGTGTTGGAAAAGATGTGGAGAAATGGAACTCCCATACATTGCTAATAGGTATGTAAAGGGTACATTGTTGATGGGTATGTACATGGTGTAGCTACTTTGGAAAATGCTGGC
Organism: Rhinolophus ferrumequinum; assembly: GCF_004115265.2. Taxonomy (NCBI): domain Eukaryota; kingdom Metazoa; phylum Chordata; class Mammalia; order Chiroptera; family Rhinolophidae; genus Rhinolophus; species Rhinolophus ferrumequinum. The sequence goes on from NC_046289.1 coordinate 50,690,257, forward strand.
AGTTTCTTAAAAATTAAACATAAATTTACAACGAAACCCAGCAATTCCACTCCTAGATATCTATCCAAGAAAATGAAAACACATGTCCACACACACAGACTTGTACACAAATGTTCATAGCAGCATTTTTATAATAGCCAAAAAGTAACAATCCAAATGTCTATCAACTAGTGGAGAGATAAACACAATGTGGTGTATCTATATAATGGAACACTGTCAGCAACATAAAGAAACAGACAACTGATATAGGCTACAAAATAAATGACCCTCAAAGAAGCCAGATACATAACACATATTATGTAATTCCATTTATATGAAATGTCCAAAAAAGATAAAGCTATAAAAACATAAAGTACATTAGTGATTGCCAAAGGCTGGACGTGGGAACAAAGGTTGATCACAAATGGGCATAAGGGATCATTTTGGTGTAACAGAAATGTACTAAAACTGGATTATGAAGATGGTTGCACAACTTTGTAAATTTACTAAAATTCACTGAATCACACATTTTAAATGTTATATAAATTTGCTATAGATTGTGTCCTCCTAAAATTCGTATGTTGAAACCTAACCCTGAATGTGATGGTATTTGGAGGTGGGGCCTAGTGATTAGCTTATGAGAGCAGAACCCTCATGAATGGGTTAGTGCCCTTAGAAAAGAAGCTCCTGAGAGCTCCCTGTCCCTTCTGCTCTCACCAGACACCAAATCTGCTGGTGCCTTGATCTTGGACTTCTGAGCCTCCAGAACCGTGAGAAATAAATTCTGTTGTTTATAAGCCAGTCAGTCTATGTTGTTTTGTTATAGCAGCCAGAACAGACTAAGATAAAATTATATCTCAACGAAGGAACTAGTATGAACAGTTTCTTTTTTTCTTTTTTTTTAGATTTTATTGGGGAAGGGGAACAGAACTTTACTGGGGAACAGTGTGTACTTGCAGGCCTTTTTTCCAAGTCAAGTTGTTGTCCTTTCAATCTTAGTTGTGGAGGGCGCAGCTCAGCTCCAGGTCCAGTTGCCGTTGCTAGTTGCAGGGGTCGCAGTCCACTATCCCTTGCGGGAGTCGAGGAATTGAACTGGCAACGTTGTGGTTGAGAGCCCACTGGCCCATGTGGGAATCGAACCCGCAGCCTTTGGAGTTAGGACCACGGAGCTCCAACCGCCTGAGCCACGGGGCCGGCCCCAGTATTAAAAGTTTCTTGAAGAGCCATATATCTAGTGAAGAATTGATTTTGTACTTAAACTTCCCAGTAGGAAAATTTTAGATTTAGAGTGCTTCAATGAAGAACTCTGTATAACATGTAAGAAAAAAAATGATATTCATTCTATATACACTTTAAAAAAAACAGAAGAGAAAAAAACCCTTCCCAAATAATTTTATGGGGCCAGCACTAACTTGATGCCAAAAGCAGATAAAGATATTACAAGAAAAGAAAACTTCATACCCCATAAACATAGATGAAAAAATCTCTAACATAAGGTTAACTAGTATAATTCCGTTATATTCAAAAGGATAATACATAACTTATGGAATACAAAAAAAATTTAAGTTTTCAATTGGAGTTTATAACAAGAATGCAAAGTTAGCTCAACATTCCAAAATCAATCAATATAATTTACCATATTAAAGATTAAATAAACTCCACATGATCATCTCAAAATATACTGAAACATTATTTAACAAAATTCAACATCAATCACAAGAATTCACAGTAAACTAGAAATATCAAATTCTTCAACTTGATAAAGGACATCTATAAAAAATGTGTAGCTAATCTCTTTTATTATTATTATTATTATTTTTTTTTGCTAATCTCATACTTATGTTGAAAGACCAAATGCTTTCTTAAAATCTGGAACAATGCAAGCATACTCATATGTGCTCTCACCACTTGTATTTATCATTGCTCTCAGGCCCAATATATCCTCATACATTGCTGAAATAAGGGAAGGTAAAGAAATGAAAAACATATGGATCAGAAAAGATTATCGTCTATCAAGAAAAAAACAGAATCTACAAAAAAACTTTTTATAATTTTAAGTACGTTTAGAAAGGTATCAGGACCCAACGTCAATATACCATAATCAATTACATTTTGTATACTGATAACAATTGAAAAATGAAATGAAGAAAACCATACAATTTACAATAGCATCAAAAAACATTAAATTCTTGTGACTATATTTAACAAAATATACAAAATTTGTATGTTAAAGCTATAAACCATTGATTGCTGAGAGATAGCAAAGAATGTCAAACTAAATGGAGAGATATACCATGATTGGGACATACATGATTGGGAAGTCTTGATATTAAGTTGCCAATTCTCTCTGAATTAATATATCTGTAGATTCAATCTAATCCCAACTAAAATCCCAGAAGACTTTGTACAAATTGAAAAACTGATTCTCAAATTTATATGGAAATGTAAAGGACCTTGAATAGCAAGACAATTCTCAAAAAGGAGAACAAATTTGGGAACTCACAGATCTAATTTCAAGACTTATTATAAGGGTACAATAATCAAGACAGTATGGCAATCCTGTAATGACAGATACATAGCACAACAGAACACAATAGAGCAAAACATATATGTTCAATTGATTTTCATGTTCAATTGACTTAATGTTGCCAAAGTAATTCAATGGGGGACAGAATGGTGTTTTCAATAAATGGTGATGAGACAATTATACATCCACATGCAATAAAATGAATTTTTTTATTGTTACCCCATACGATATACAAAAATTAACTCAAAATGGATCAGAGGCTTAAGAGTTAAAACTATAATACTTTTAGAAGAAAACATCAGAGGAAATCTTTGTGACCTTGGGTTAGGCAAACATTTAGATAAGATGCAAAAAGCATGAATCATGAAAAAAATGATAGACTAGACTTGCTCAAAGTTTAAAAGCCCTGCTCTTTCAAAGTACTGCTAATACCAAAATGATGGTACAAGCTAGAGACCAAGAGAAAATATTTGAAAGTCATGTGTGTAAAAAAGGACTTATATGCATACTATTAAAAAAAACCTTAAAACTCAATAACACAATCCAATTTTTAAAATGAGCAAACGATTTGGACACCTCACCACATATGCAGATGGCAAGTAAGCACATGAAAACATATCCAAAGTTATTAATCATTACAGAAACGCAAATTAAAATGACAAAAATAACATATATTTACTAAAACAGTTAAAATGTATAAAGACTGACCATACTAAGTGCTAATAAGGATTTAGAGCAACTGAAACCCTCAGATGTTGCTGGTGGGAATGCACAATGGCCTATCTGTAAAATAGCTGGGCAATTTCTCCAGAAGTTAAATATATAATTACTAACCACTTCTAGGTATCTACCTAGAGGAAAAATGAAAACATATGTCTACACAAATACCTGTATGTTAATGTTTATAGCAGTTTTATTCATAATATTAAAAACAACTCAAATGCCCATCAACTGGTTAATCGATAAATTGTGGTACAACCATATAATGAAATACTGCTCAAAAGAGAACAGTATTGAACAGAAGAAAGTAATAGTATATGCAAGAATATGGATGTATCTCAACAGTCTCAACCTACTTAAAATAAGCCAAAAACAAAAGGCTTCACACTATATGATCCCATTTATATGACAAACTGTAAAAAGCAAAATTATGGTGACAGAAATCATTATCAATGGTTGCCAGGAACTGGGAATTCACCAATGTTCTCTTCCAGAACTTGTATGATTTCATCTCTTATATTTAAATACCTAATACATTTGGAATTTATCCTGATGTTAGAAATGGATTCACTTCAGTTATTAAAAACCCCAATTTTCGATGAGACATCACTACATACCTATTAAAACAGGTGAAATTTTAAAAAGTGACAATACTCAAACACTGGTTTTGCCCTCCCGAAAATTTGGGATCCCAAGAACAATGACCATCTTACATCCTACTGGCCTGTGCAAGTAAGTACCTATTCGTACCTTAGCCAGTATTATTAATCATCAAAGCATAAGCATTTATGGAATAAAACTATAAATTCCATAAACTGAGTATGACTCAAAATCAACTATACTGGAATTTTCCTGGTTGATGAGGTCTGTCTCACTTTCGGTTGCTTTTTCAGATTGACTAATTTGATCAAAAGGAAAAAAAACCTGGACATTATAAAGAAATACCTGACATTCAGGTCATTCTTTGTGGTTGATAGTGCACTTTGACATGCAACAACCCACTTAATCCCTCTGGACTCTGAGAGGGAAATCTCTGAGGCTTAGAGTGATTAAATGGCTTGTTTTTAATTCAGGTGGTATATGAATATCAGCTGGTATGTGACTGAACTGGTGCTCAAATCTGGGTCTCCTGATTCCAAATCCAGCCTTTATTCCAAATCTAGCTCTGTCTTTACTACAACTTGATTCACAATCATAGAATTTTAGAATTCAAAGGATCTTTAGAAATCTTCTGGGGCAATCCTCCCCCCACCTTTTTTTTTAAATATATGAAGATTTTAAGAAATTTATTGGGCGGGGTGGTAGATGAGGGTAGAGGGAATCCAATATATGGTGATGGAAAGAGATCTGACTCTGGGTAGTGAACACACAATGAGATATATAAATGACGTATGACAGAATTGTACACCTGAAATCTATGTAACTTTATTAACAATTGTCTTCCCAATAAACTTTAATTAAAAAAAAAGAAGAAATTTATCTAGGGACTCACAACTAATTATTGGCCAAATGGTCACTAAAGCTCAGATCTCATTCCAGTGTCTTTCCCACTCAGCCACCTGCTCCCACCTTCTGTGGACACTTATAAAGAAGGGTTATATTACCAAAAGCTAATGTTATACTTAAAGTGAATGAGTTTTTCTTTGTCTAATAAATAATCTAATAATGGAGTTATGTTAAAATGGAGACCTGTGCCTTCTGATGTGATGTACTTGAAAAGAACACATCATCTGCCAAAATACCAAGAATGTTCAACCTGAATCTCATGAACAAACTATCAGGCCAAGTCCCATTGTAGGACATTCTACAAAATAACTGCTCTGGATTCTTCAAAAAAGTAATATCATAAAAGAGTTAAAGAAAAAAAAATCAATCGAATAAATCTGAAGAACTAATTGGTTTTGAGTAATCAGGAATCTGGCAGCATCCTATCCAGAGAGGTGCTCTGAGAAACTGTACAAATGGGAGAATTTCAGAGGTAGAAACAGGTGGGACAAGAAAATTATCAGGCAGATAGCCTCAACTTCCTGTGAAAGATTGAGAAGGCCCACATCACAGATTACCTCATGTGAGATTACTCATTGGTACTGACCAGAAAATTCCAGGGTAACCAATTAAGGTTACATTCCTGGAAAAGTTTGAAACTGTAATTAGGTCAGGTATTGAGTCTAGGTTTGGTGTCATGGACATTAGCACAAGTGACTCCATTTTGGGCCTGGATTGTTGTGGACTTAAGTCATTTCTCTGGGACAAATGCCCAGGAGTGTGAATGCTACAAGTATGTCAAAAACAAAAGGTTAATATCCCTACTATTAAAAAGACCTTCTCAGTAAGAAGAAAAAATCATGTGCTATGTATGTTTCATTTGTTGATAAATTGCCAAACTTTTCCAGCGCAGCTGTACCATTTTATATTCCCACTAGCACGTACAGTGCATGAGAATGGTAATAAGTACTTATAAACTAACTCCCTTATTCAGTGATGGTTTTTGTGTTGAGTCATCAGGTCCACCGGAGAGGATGACAAACTGAAGCCAGTGAGGGGAAAGTTGCCCTGTTCTTCAGTGAGTGGGGCAGCCCTAGAACAAACTATGCCTCTTTGGGAATGAAGGCATGTTTTCCCGAGACAGCTAGTGGCCATGTCACACAGGCCAGCCCTTAATATTCTTATAACCCTGATAGCCTTTGCTACTCTGCATATTCTTACCACCCTAGGGTTTTTTTCCAGCCCTTTGTATGGAAATCGGGGCACCTAGTTCCCTAGTGCACACCGGCCACATTTTTCTCGATTATTCAGCAGAAAACTGATAAAGTACTTCCCTGGAAGAGGTTGAGGCCGCGCACACGCCCCTTGGTCCGTGTTGAGTAACGCGCAAACCATCTATGCTGTGTAGTGCCGAGTACACTGCTGTTGCTCAAGACTCGAGATGTTGCCAGAAAATGACTAACGAAGCGGCGGGGGAACCTCGGTATAGCCGACATCGGCGCAGTTGGACTTGCCTGACCTCCTTAGTCCACGCTGGGCGACGCACCGCCCACTTGGCCGCGACCGGCGAGGCGGAGCGCGCAGGGAGCCTGCCCCGAGCCTCACGTCAGTGCGCATGCGCGCCCGTCATCCGGGTGCTGGCTGCGGCTGCAGGTTGTGCTGGGGCAGTCGACAGGGGGCGGAGCCAGCGGCTCATTGTGCGCAGCGCTGCTCGGCGCCGGCTGTACCCGAGGCCTGGGTTGAAGTTGGCGCTGCTGCCGCCGCCCTGCAGCTCACTTGCTTCCTCAGCAGCGCGCTGCACTTCTAAAATGGCTGCCGCTACCGGTGCTGTGGCAGTGGCGGCTGCCTCGGGTCAGGCGGAGGGTAAAAAGATCACCGATCTGCGGGTCATCGATCTCAAGTCCGAGTTGAAGCGGCGGAACTTAGACATCACCGGAGTCAAGACTGTGCTCGTCTCCCGACTCAAGCAGGTGAGGCCCGGCAAGGTCCGGGAAGGGGAGCTTAGGCCGCGTCTCGGAGCCCCACCTTCCGCCGCAGCCCCCGGTCGCCCGCAGCCGCCGGTGCGCGCCCGGCAGCGCCACCGGGAGGCCCCGGGAGGCGCCCACGCGCATGGGGTGAGCGAGGATCCTCCCGCGGTGCCTCCGCCCCCGCGTGCCGGGCCGGGCCTGCGACCCGTCCGCGAGCCGCCCAGGACTGGGACCGGCCGCCGCAGCCGAGCGCGCCCCTGCCTCCTCCCGGACGTACCCCCCAGGCTGCGAGGGCTGCAGCGGGCTGGCGGGGCCTCCCTAGGGCAATCGTGGAGACTCGGGAGGCACTCGGTCCCCAGCCTTTAGCGATGGTGAGCGCGTGCATTTCTTGGCCTCGGAGGGACTGGTTACTTTGGTGACTTATGCGAAGTTACCGTTTAATTGTGTCCAACCGTTTCTTCCCCATCTTGGGGGGGAATTGGTAGTGGAAGTTGATGGGTGGGTAAGAGAAAGGGTTTGTTTACCGCTGGAATTTCAGTTTTTGCATCAGTTCAATAATGTGCTTTTTCATCTCTGATTATCTTTCTGGTTTATTTGAGTGAGCGTTGGAATTGTAATAGAGGAGAAACAAGTTTGCATTATAGAAATTAGGAAAGCTCCTTTTAGTTATTTACTTTAGTACCTAGCAACTTTCCTGCCACCGAGAATATTTAGACTTTTGTTTAGTATAATATATGATATTTAATTATCTCGACTCGGTAGAATTTAAAAGTCCCTGTGATTTTGAAACCTAATGATATTTCCCCCTAAAGTTTCTCTCACTCGTGTACTTTAATTGCTTTTTTTGAAGTCGGTTTGTGAAATGACTGGCATTCGAATGTCTTGAGGCTTGAGGTTTGCTGATTTTTTTTTCATTTCGTTTTTATAAAATAAGTTTAGATAGATTGTGTAGCATATTAACTTCTCTTTCTAATGTAGGCTATTGAAGAGGAAGGAGGCGATCCAGATAATATTGAATTAACTGTTTCAACTGATACTCCAAACAAGAAACCAACCAAAGGCAAAGGTTGTTACGAGTTATGAACATATTTTAAAATATATTTTGGTTATATAACTTGCCTCTGCTCTTGTGCCACTTGCCCTGTTTATATAGTGCTACTCTTTGCTATTTCCCTCTGGCACTCTGCCTTCTTGGGTCAAGGAAGAAAAAGTTCCTGTTGCCAGGCTCTGGGTGACTTGTAGACCTTAAGATTTGGCTGAAGCTGACCTGAAAGTGAGACCAGTTCTTTATTGCTTCCGAAAAAATTACAAAGTCAAGTTTCATAATGTTTCTTCTTTCATAGTGTGAAGACCTGAAGAATAAAATACAATTTAATTTCATATCTACCTTGCCCCACAATTGGCAGAGTATTGATGGAATTTCTACCAAATCTTTCACCTTGGCTCCTTGCTGTTTTCTCTAGTATATTAAAATTCTATAACCTTTATGTTTAGTATTTTGTTTGACTTGGTGAACTTAATTTGCATTTATGCCATTATGCATTCTAATTTTCAGTGAAATTTAAAAAGACCTCACCAAACATACTAACAAGGTAGGGAAAATCCATGATAAGTTAGCTTAAAAAAGTTTTTAGTTATAGGGATCTCTTAAGGATTTTGATTTGATAACTTTTAAACTAGGCCAGAATATATTTCCAGGATATGGTGATTTAGTGAATAGATAAAAGTGATTTAAAATTAACATTTTGACAATATAAATGGGACATATATTTTTAAAAGGTTCTGGTAAGTGAAATCTTTACTTGAATACATACTTGAAATTTCTCCCTCCCTCCCATCAGGACAGTGGCAGAGGGTGGACGTGATGTGCATATCTGGATCCTGGTACCTATCTATAAGTTCCATGCAGTGTGTGCCATGGATAGTTGCAGCATTTTAAAAATCTAACTTTATTTACTGCTTTAAGTGATTCAAATGCTACTCCATCTGCCATAGACCAGATTGATTGTAACTGGAGAAAAATGATTGAATGGATTAACCTTCAAAAGAAGGGAATATTAAAGTTTGATCTTAAGCAGTCTATGTGGGAATAAGGACCAGGCAGATCTTGATGCCAGCTCACTGTTTGGGAGTTCGTATGTTTTCAGGAGTCCCCTAGTTCTGTCAGAGGAAACTGACAAGGGCTAAGAAGCGTTTCCTGGGTGGCATGGGAATGGCAGAGGTGGAAGTAGAGTTTAAGAAAACTAACAGTTATCTTGTGGCTTTTAATGTAACTGACTCCATATGTCACTTTGAAAAATACATTTCCCTGTGTTTAGAGAAGTTTGTGCTGAGAAGCCTCTGCTGACAAACCATAGGCTATTACATACTGAGGCATAAAAAATTTGGAAATAAGTACATTAGGAATTAGTCATGTTTCTTATAGTAATTTCTTACAATGATTTTGATTTGTCATTTATTTAGCGTGTTGTGATAGTTTGACAGATACTATGTATTAATCATAGTCTCAAGTAATTTGAGCTGATTATTGATTTTAGCATCTAAAATAAACCTTTGATTTATTCATTCTCACCTACTTTTAATCTCTGTGTAGCTACTAGCCCTTTTTCAGTATCTTACCTTTAGAAATAATTTCAGCAATGTGTTTTTCAGTATAGATATAAAATAAGTATGTTAATTTTTTCTTTTATATGGATTATAAGGATATTTGAACCTTAATTTTTCCTGAACTCTGATGTTAAGCTGTCTTGTAGTCTTTAATTAGAAGTTGTAACATTTGATCATTTGTCTCCAGCAGGTTACTACTGAGTATTCCCTGAGACTAATTCTAGGACATGTATGATAAATAGCTTTTGTCTCCTTGAATTCCATTTATCATTGTTCTGAAAATCCTGTGGATTGCAAAAAACATAATGTAAATCCCAACCTAAGAACCTACTTTGAATTAATTTACAATTAAGATGAGTATAAATAAAAATTAGTTTGAATTTTAAATTCAGAAGTTTAAAATAATTCTTAGAAATCAAATTTGAATAGGGAAACTTAAAAATGTCAACAATTAACAGACTTAAAACTAAGGATTCAAGAAATTAAATATTATTTTATTGTGATGTCAGGTTTTCAGGCTAGGCGCAGAATTACTACATTGTTCTTTTTGCCAAATCTTATTTCACTGAACAATGTCTACCTTGAAGATAATGTCCGCTTGATCTCATACTTCTTTTCCTCTAATAGGTGTTCCCTTTTTTGTAAAGTTGGAAATTTTACTAGATTATCTGCAAGGCTCTTTAGTTCTAAAATTTAATAATTACATATAGCCAGGAGCCAGAAGAAAAATGCTTTCTGTTCAGCTAAACTAGATGTATAAGGAAGGAACTGGAAATGTCATAGGTCTTCAACCAGCAGAAATATTCTTTAGGACAGATTATTAGAAATGGGAAAGAGCAAAGACAGGGATTAATTACTTAGAGGCAGTCATGTAGACAACAGCAAGACACAACATATAATAGCTTGTCAGGAAAAGAAATCTTTTGATAAAAGTTAAATGATGTTAAGAAAGCAAGCGAGAAGCAAGTTATTTGTATGTGTTAAAATGATTGTGTTTGGACAGATTGGAAGCAAAGGAATCTGCAGTCTTAGGTATGTTGCAGATATTTTTAAAATGCAGTTGTATAAACACAAACTTGTAATAAAAGTTTGATAGTATTGATAACTTGTTAATGTTGTATTGGGTTCTAATATTTATGATCAACATTTATGAAATCTGTTTGCATACAGTTGATATGGTGAAATATTTGTAGCTTAGTTTGGTTCTCTTCTGAGTCTTTTAATATTCTCTTTGCAATGTGAACTTTTTAATAAGTAACCTAGAAGAAAGCTTCATCAGTGAGATTTACTATCATGTTATTTGGGTGTGTATTAAGAAAGTGGTTGAACAGGTAGAGCTAACTCCTCCTCATTGGCTTGTTCAGAGATTATAGATTTAAAGTTTCTTTTGGTTCAGCTGGCAATTGCATACCATTCTTTTGGATTTTCAACCTTTAGAGTCACCTCTAAACTTCAGTAAAAGTTATTTTATGTAGTTAATCAGTATAAGTATTAAGAAATATGTAATGCAGTACTTACTTACTGATGTTGGAACTTATTTGCAATATATGCAGGCTTAAAAAAGGTTTCAAAATGCTGTATAAAAATACTTCCCTCTATGGGAAAAAAGTATAATTTGGGGTTATAGGTTTAGCTTAACATCTAATGTCTAATTTTGTGTGGACAATACCACAGCCAGTATAATTAATTACATGTGTGATGTGTAAAGCTTTCTAAAATTTATGTCAAATGAGACTACAGTAATCAACCACATAAGATGCTTTTAATACGATATCATAGTGTACTGTAACTTTTTGTTTTTTTAACTGCAGTATGTTTGGATGTTACGGAAAACTTAATCAGAATTGTGGCATTTGAGAAGGGCTTGGGGACAGAATTTTCACAGATTTTTTTTGGGTACCCACTAGGCTAGAAGCTTTGTGAGGTAAGGGCATAGTTTTTTATTTAAAAATGAAGTGCAAATTGTCCAGAAATTAGAAGAAAAAGAAATCATTATTATTAGTTGGTGGCATCAGAAGACTTTAGTGAAGAAGTTGAACAATGGCTTGGGATATAAAGGTGGAATTTACTGATTTATTTAATCACCTCTTCTATAGTTCTCTCATTATAGTAAAAGGGACTCAGTGTTTGTATTTTCAGGAGTTAGCTTTACATGGCAGCCCTGCTACCCTGGAATAGTAGTTTGCATTATGGCTTTACAGTATTGTTTTCCAGATTATAGAAGTGAAATGTTTTCATTTTATAAATTAGATAATCCAGAAAAGCACAAAAAAGTGAAAATTGCCCATGATTGCACCGTCCTGAATTTATCACAGGTAGCATTTTGTCGATCTAAGGTGTATACATACAGGTGCATGTCTTACTGGTTTATGTTAAGGATTTTTTTTCCCTTTTCAACAACTAAAAGGAGTTCACACCACATATGGTGTTTTGTTAAAGGTAGGTAGAATTGAACTTCTTCTAGTCTAGAGAGTCTGAAAACAAGAATCTTTCTCTTATAGCCTCACTCCAGCTCTTCCACTTACTTAGGCTCGGTCATCTTAGTGATTCTTAATCTACTCTACCTTAGAGTCATTCGCCCGTTTTTTAAAAATACAGAAAGCAGGCTCCCGCCCCAGAGATGTGATTTTGGTTGCTCTGTTGGGGGCCAGTGTTTTGTCAAGTTCTTCATGTGATTCTCCTGCAGCTAGTGTTAACCACTGACTGGAGACTGGAGCTTGAAACTTCGTATCGTTTTCATTCATCTTTGTCTGCCTGTCAGTTTGTAAATTGTTCTGTATACTTTACAGTTTTCAAAAAACTTGCACATTGCTCTGTTTGATTCTCGCAACAGTGCTATGAAGCAGTAGTATTTTCTTTTTATTGATAGGATAAAAATAATCCATTAAGAAGTCAGTTACATTTTTGCTGTATTTTAAAATATTATTTGTATACACGCATGTGTGTGTAGTTTGGTTATCTTTAGATGACCAAAGTTAGAGGCTTTCATAATAGGGTTTTGGTGTTTTTCAGATTACATTGAGTAAATTAAGAGTAGATTCAAAAACAATAGTAAAATGACCTGTTGTATGACTGCTAGGTTTAAGACAATGTACAAAGCCTTTTAGAAAAGTGATTTCATTAGTAAAATACTGGTTTAATAGAAGAGAGGCTAAAACACATGCAAACAATTAACACAAGACATAGTTTATGATTATTTTAAGATATAACATGTAGCTGGGGAGAGGTTGTTCCTGGAAACATTAACTGTTGTTCAGTTTGGCTTATACTCTGAATCTTTCCTCCACTTCTCCAGTAGAAATTTTATGACTAAATATTTTCTGCATTTCATAGTTTCTGTAACTGTTTTAGGGGATAAATTACTCAAGCCACAGTTTGGTGGTGGTTTTTTTTTTTGGCAAAATTATTTTAATTCTAATTAAGTACAGTTTTTTGTTTTGGGGGTAGTTCTGAACTTGAAAAGGAAAATTGCAAAGTTTATAAGGACCAATTTGCCTTTGGAGGGGAACAGCAATTTACAATCCTTAATGCTTTTATACATAATTCTGAAATAACAAAAGTTTTGGAAACTGAAAATTTTTTCTTAGCTTAGTGGCAGAAGTGAGGCTATTTATAGTCTTGATTTATCCCATTTGATGTGAATATGCATATATTTCATTGCACAAATATTATTGTGATTGAGAGAAACTATTCCAGAAGGCACTGGAAGGTTTAAAATAATAAATCTTACTCTTCTAAAAGCTGAAAATTCTGAATTCTGAAACATGTCTGGCCCCAACAGTCTTAAGGATTTGTGGACGTATACAAATTTATGTCGCATAAATGAGATGTTTCTAGTGTCATCCTCTGGTGTATACGTTTTTACTTTACCATTTTACTTTAGACCCTAAAATCAAGCAAAGAATATTGCAGTGTATTTTATGTCATTTCAAAGCAGCCGTATGTTACTACCGATATAATTTAAGGTGTGATAAGTTCATTTTGCTTCCATTTTTTATTTTGTTATTCAGACTATCTTTGCAGCTCAGTTTGTTTTCTGGTTTAGTCCCTCAAGCATTAAAGTTAGACTTCAGTCTCCGTGACACTTTTGAGTTAGCTCTCTCATCCTGGGCATGCTGCTGTCCTTTGGACCATTCACAGTTTTGTGGCACGTGACAGATTCCTTAAAGGATAAAAGATTATTTAATTAAGTTGCCATAGGAGCTTGGATAGCACTGGCTTAAATGGGAGATAGGGATAAAAATGGTTACTCACTATACAGAAATGTGCCTAAGGTGATGTGGTGCTTGTTGGAGTTTAAGGGGGATTTGGTTTTTGTTTTTGTTTCTCATCTGTGACATCATAAAAGTTAGGAATCTGTAATGTACTTTGTAGCATCATGAAAGTTGGGAGTTTACAGTCTTATGGAAAGGATGGAGTTGCGTACGATGCTAGTTTGACTGCCATGTCGCCTCTTTGTTCCACTGCGGGCTGAATTAGAAATCCAGACCTTGTTTAACACTAGCATCCAACCTAGGATTTGCTCCATTATCAGTCAGGAAATACATAGATAATGCTTCGAGTATCTGCTCATTATACATCACCATGCTAGGTTCTGGGCTGGATGTGAACATCATAGCTTTTAAAAATATGTTGTGTTGTATGGAGAACGGGTGATACTTTTTTCACAGAGGAATTAATTACAATATAGTTTCTAATTTGGCATTTGTAAAACAAGCCAAAGTTACAGATTATGAAAACAGTCAAAAGCTAGGGTGTAAAATTTCAGTTTTCTTGAACACTATGTATCTATCAGGTTACTATTACAGTTTCATCACAGTATGTATGGGAATATGGCCCTCATGGTTTTTGTGTTTACGAGCTCATGACACATTAAATGTCAAGTGCTTTCCTATGATACAGCTGTTAAAAACACTAAGGGATAGTGAAGTTGGACCTTTTTGTGTACCTCTGTCTCTTGTTGCCTGTTTGTCATGGGGCAAGTTATGTAATCTTTGTGTCTCACATTTTAAGATTTTATAGATGTGGCTTTTAGAACCTCGGTTTGCACTAAAAGATAAACATTTTTAACAACTGGCACATTTTAACTACTTGAAGATCTAATGGTTTTGTGGGTTTAAATGGAAGCACTGCCTTTACTAGTTTTGTAAACTGATTAACTTTTCAGCATTGGTTTCCTCTTTGTAAAATTGGAATATAGTTGGGAGGATAAAATAAATACATTAATGTATATAAAGCATTTATCCTAGTGCCATTTATCCTAGGACTGTGGAAACCACTTAAGCAGTGGTAGTGACTACTGATGTTTTTGTTGGGGTAGTGTAATTTGATTTTCCTTTAAGTAAACTAAAGCAAGTGAAATTCACCGTGGAGTGTGCATAGTATATGTCGTTTGTCATTGTGCTGAGAGCTGCCATTTCAAAGATAATATCTTTAAATTGAGTTAACCACGCCTTATTAGAATAAGTAGGTCATAGTAAAACGTAGTGGACAGAATTTAGAACTGGAAATGAGAAGCCTTGGCTTCCAGTTTGCAAAATGCCATTTATTGGCTTTAACCTCTCGGGTTCATTTTCTCTTTTTTTAAAATTGTGATGACCTTCCCCATGTACCCATAGGGTGCTTGGAAAAATCAATTGAACTTTTTTAAAGTGCTTTGCTAATTGTAAAGCAGTTTATAATTGTAAGGAGTAAATAGTATTAGCAAATGATCTGAAGGAGTCTTCCCCCAAAGCCCTACTCAGTAGGTCATTTGGTGATGTGTGTTGGGGGTGGAGACGGGGAAAAGAGCCTACATTTTTGAAAAGCTTATTTCTCCCAAAAGGTAACATCTTTAAGGTTTTTATATTTGGAAATTTAAATGTGATAGAAGAATTTAGAGAGCACTTTCTTACCTGATACTGTTTTCTTCTGAGGGGAAGAAACACTTTCTGGTGAACAGGCTTTCTTAGTTGTTACCTATGTAGTAACTTACAATTTATATTTCTCCTGAAATACAAACACCAACTTTCCAAATAGGAAGTGAACACCACACTAAGCTCACACTTTCTCTTTTGATTCACACAAGGCCTTTGGGATAGGGAAGCCCTCTTACCTCAGTGGGTAAAAGAAAATTCCAACTTTTAATCTTGTCTTTTTATATACCTGGAAGGACCAGTATCTTGTTTTCCTTTTTATCGCTCTTTTGTGGGAAGTGTGTTGAATTGGGAATAGAAGATAGGGGCTGATGAAGAGACTAGGGAAAGGGAGATAACCTAACTTTTTTTAATAGTTATTTCACCTCTAAACCCTCTACCCTGGGATCACAGGAGCTTGAGACAGGTACACAGCAGTTCCTGTTTTAGGCACAGGGGAAAGTTGATTAATTAGCCTCAGGAAAACATATTCATTCACATTTCAAAATAAATAAATTTTAAAAATTTAAAAAGTTCAGCAGATGTGTTTTTTACAGCATTTCTGATACATCATGGGTTATTGTGTTTTTGTGGACTAGTCTGAAAAAACTTTTAGCATTGGCTCTATGGAATAGTTTTTTTGTTTTTTGATGTAGATAATATTCTAAGTTTCAACCACCAGTTTAAGGTTTTGAAAATTGAAGATTTTGAGGATTGGGTTTAGGAGGACTGTCATCTATCTGGAAGCTATTAACAGTTTTCATTATGAAGTAATTTCTACTTGCCTTGAATCAGTTAAATCAGTCATTATGTTAAGTGCCCAGCCCTGTTTATATTTAGGCCTTTGGAGAAATACAAAATAATGGTTAGCAAGATGTACTTGAGAGTACAAGGTAATATATAAACAACTGATAGATTGTGAGGTGTAGATTACAGTGTGAGAATTTTATTTCAGAGAAAGTTTGTCGAAGAAGAGAACTTAAGGAAGGCTTTGGTGGGGGATGTGAGTCTTGAGTTTAGCTGTCAGATGTGGAGATACACACACACACATACACACATATACAGTTAGTAGAGTACTGTTGAGGTGTTGCTACTTCTGGGAGAATGGAAGGTAGAGAATTTGAGTGGTGTAAAGAAAAATGTATCATATATATCAAGTCAGTTAAGATGATGTGTTCATATGTAAGATTAATTATTTGCGCAGTTTATTTTAGTGAAACAGCATGACATTGTTAAAGCTTTTTTTGTTTGGGACAGCTATGCGCAAATGGTTTATAACCTGTTGGCATTGGCTTTGTCAAGTGTTGGGAGTAGAGAGTTAAAACTGCGGGGTAAACTTCTGAATGTTTTTTGCTCTTAAAGTAATAAAATATTGGTTTTAGCCCATTTTCCTTCTTTTGTAGGTAAAAAACAGGAAGCAGATGAGTTGAGTGGAGATGCTTCTGTGGAAGATGATGCTTTTGTCAAGGTAAAGTGTAACTCAGGTTAAGATGTTTATTTTGAGTCTAGTATTTTGCGTGATGAACTCATGCGTTCTATTTGAACGATACTGAAGTATGTAGGGAAAATAAAGGTAGAGATTCTTGTAATATTGTCAATCTCATTAATTCTCATAGTTGAGAAATATAATAAATAACTTTATCTTCAGTAAAATGAGACAGAGCTAAAAATAATGTTTGTCCAGGTCTTTAAGTAGAAATTTACGACACAGGTGCCAGAAGAACAGCTACAGGACAATTGATATGTTAGTTCCTGGACAAGGTACTGCAGTGAAGGATGGTGGTAGTTTATTTTTCATCTGCCCATTGCATTTAGCTTTTGTATATAATATACAGAATTTAGATTAATGTAGTCCTTAAAGTGGAGCAAGAAAATTGCTGATGTTTTGCTTCTTGGTAAAAGTAAGAAATTTGTTTTGTGCTTCAATGATAAATAAGCCAGGTCTTTTTTGGCTAAAAAAGAATATTTAAAACTGACCAGCTAGAAAAATAATGTATGTAATTTTAATTAGGGTTGTGGCAGTTCTATATACCAACTTAGTTTTAATCGTGGTTAAGGTTTTTTTGTTTTTATTTTACTGAGACATGATCTCCTACTTACTGATCATTAGGTCCTAAGTAGTTTGGCATTAGCAGGAATTATTTAATGAGCATAGTTCCTCTTAAATTATGTACATTCATATCCCCATATTTTCCATTTTCTGTGCACAGTTAGTCCATATTGTCATAACATCTCTGGATGTCTGTGTGTTCCATCATGAAGCCGCCTTCTGTCCATTCACCTGCCCATCTCTTCTACCATCTAGCTCTCTACTCTCTCCATGTTACACATAGACCACACAGCATACCACACATCCCACACTTTGTACCTTGCACTTAGAAGTCAGACACAGGGAGAAAGAAATGTTTGGTTGAGGAGTTAACTCTGAAATCAGAATATTTTAGAGTATTTGCCAAGGGATCCGTTAAAATTGAAGATTGCTCACCTGTAAATCGGCTTTTGTTTGGGCCTTTGAGAACTCTTCTGTGTATTCTGTTATCTTCGTGGTATATTTCCTTGAGGTTTGTTCCCTTCTTATTTTCTCTAATTGTCTTCACTAGGGAGTATATGATTAAGCAAAAATTATCCATAAGCTGGGAAAACATTGTCACTTAGTAAAAAACCTTTTAATTTTCAAATGTCTAACTTTCTTTTAGTTCTTCAGTTCATAAAAATCTTAGTCATTTGAAATGTTACAAGGAAGTATATACTTCTGTTCAGCATCATAGTACTCTTAATGTGTGCTGCAAAGGATACCTTTGTGTTATTAAGTGAACCTGGTCATGATGCCTAGAAGAACAAAAGAACTTTTTTAAAAAAATCCTATTTAAATATATCTGCAGTTCTTTGTTTCATTTTTCACTTTGGAAGTATCAGCATATGTGTCGTATTAGATAGAAATTGTTAATATACTTTCCTTGTCTTCCAGAGCTGGTGATTTAGGAATTCATAGTAGTGGTGGGTATATATCACCTATTGCCTCGATACCTGAATAGTGTAGGATTTGCTTTCGTTTGTAAGTGAGGAGAATGGTTCAAATTGGCACTTAAGAATAGATGGAGTTCCCTCGGTGACTTCCCTTGGTTTTTATTTATTTATTTGTACCTGTTCTACCACCATACAATTACCTACTCAGTTTTCAATCCCCAAGGTTCCCCCACTCAGAGTTGGTGAGATTGGTTAAACCTACCAGCTCCCCAAGCATTCCACATTCCAAAACAATTTCCTCTCTGTGCCTACCCTCCTCAGAAATTTCTATTCTCTCACTGCAGTTTAGCTATGAATGATTAAGGGATGCCCCTGCCCTTTTCCTTTTATAACCCAGAAACCTTTTCTTAAATCTGCTGGATTTGCTAAAAAAGTAGGAAAGGAGGAAGGAATGTTCATTGCTTTCAAATCTTTGCGTAATCAAAGAGTAAACTAAGCAGATTGCTGCTTTTTTTTTTCCCTACTGAATTATCGACTATCTATAAACTTTGAAGGTCAAACAGACTTTCCCTTAGAGAGAGAATCCCAACCAATGTTCCATTGCCTAATTGGCATCGTGGCATAGTGATAGATTTCAAAACAAATACATTTAAATTAATTATTTGCATATTTTTAAAGAACAAACATTGGTATAACAGATGGGATTCTTTATTATTAATTAGAAATAAACCTTATGTCATAATACATAAGACTTCCAGGGTCTTTGAAGTTAAACTATGGCACATGGAGAAATCAAATCATTTGTTTGAAGCTGTATCTTCTAGGACAGCTCGTAGGATGTAAATTGGTAAATATTAAATAACTGGGACTTGGAAACATCTCTTGTAGCAATCCAATTCCTGTGTATTTCAGTATGAGGGATTTGGGAGCTCAGATATGTGATTTAATGACCTTGGTATTAGACCCCCTCTATTTTTAAAGACACAGTTAACATATAAGGTAAAATGATTGAACTTTGACTTTGGGAATAATGTCAAAATATGGTAAAATTTAAAATATGTAGAGATGTAAATTACCAAAAACGTTTGGTGGATAGCCTACACTGCTTTGTTTCTAGTTGTACCAAATTTTCTTACCATTAAAAGGACTGTGAATTGGAGAATCAAGAAGCACTTGAACAAGATGGAAATGACGAACTAAAGGACTCTGAAGAGTTTGGTGAAAATGAAGAAGAAAATATGCATTCCAAGGAGTTACTTTCCACAGAAGAGAACAAGAGAGCTCATGAATTAATAGAGGCAGAAGCAATAGAAGATATAGAAAAAGAGGACATCGAAAGTCAGGTCTTTAGCCAGTTTTTTTAAAACATGACTCAGATAAATTAAGTACTAAATAATAAAAAAGTATTTTTTTCTAGTTCAATGTGGAAGTCTCAGAATTTTCAGAAAAAAATTTTTTAAGTTATTTATAAAATCACCCAGGATCCTACCGCCTAAGATGACCTTTTAAATTTTTATCTTCCACATATGTATATATTTTTACTTAGTTATTATGCCATAAGTTGCTATTTATTCTGTATAATATTTTCACATAACATATCAGAATGACTTCATGATCTGTGTGTTATACCATAACGTATATTAGATGGCTTTCTATGTGCCTAATAGCCACTTTTAAGTTTTGGGACATTTAAGTTTTATGTTCTCTACCCTGCTACGAATGAATGTACCAATTTCTCTCTGACCGTGCCAACATTACCTGGTGACACACACACACACACACACGCTCATACATTTTTTTTGGGGGGGTGCCAAAAAAATGTATACAAGTGGACACTTTGGTCAGCGTTGTAGTTTGCCATAATCAGAAGTGTCTGGACACTGATGGTAACCACTTTGAGCACCTCTTGTAATTGCAGAAGTCAAACGTGACTTGTATTCATCTTTTGTTATCAGTATAAATTGAGTATTACAATTTTAATACAGTTTTCCTTTCTTAAAATGTGTATGCATTTTTTGGGCACCCTCTGTATATTTTTCTACATAAGATTAATTTGCATTTCTTTGGTTATTATCAAGGGTAGGGCAATTACTTATGAAACTATAATTTAAAAGCATATAATTTTAAAAATCTTTTCTTTGAATTAAATAGACCATTTGTCCTGCTTTGGAATATGTTAGTATGTCTTAAATAAATCAGTGGATTAGGGAGTCAGTGCTTTTAGTGCTTTGTCATGCTTGGGACTTCCATTCTACCTGTCCTAATACATGAAGGACTCAAGCAAGAGAGTTTTCTAATTGTCAGTGTGACTGTTCTTTTTGTTGGCATAAAAAATATAGTCTGAATGTGAAACTTTCATTGACTTAGTACCTACGGTATCATAGACACTGTGCAGAGCACGAGGCAAGTGATAATTGGGGATAGAATAAAAGCGTTCTCATGTTACTCAGATATTTTGTAAAGCAAAGCTATTGTATACCCTTTTACTTAGGAAATTGAAGCTCAAGAAGGTGAAGATGATACCTTTCTAACAGCCCAAGTAAGTTTGCATTTAGTCCTATGAATTTGACATTGTGGGTGGAAGGGCTTGGAAGAGGAATCTTACTTTGACTATATAATTCTCTAATTCATACAATGGCCTTCAATTGAAGACTAAGTTGTTTATGTGGTATATACAAAATATTTAAAATTGGCAGCCAAAATTTTTTTGCCAGAAAGGTATTTGGAAGTTATTATAACAAGGTTCCTACCATTTTCAGAAGAAAAATAAAAACAGCCCATCTTTTCTGGAAAACAAAACTCTGATTACCAGTTTTTTGCAGTCTACATTCTCCTTGATTTTTTTCCTGTCACTTTGGTATAAAGTAAGTCTTTTGAAAGTACTAATATCCTTTCCAAAGCTTTATTTAAATTTTTGTTAACTTAACAATCCTAGGATGGGGATAGTATAAAAATGATAAAAATCTCTGTTCTAGAAATTTACTTGGGGGTGTGTCTGTGCATAGAAAATGAGCACTCTCCTATTGTGTGTTAAAGTTTGTTTTTGGTATATGTAATGTACATAGTGTACATTTTAAAGCATGATTTACAGACGCTATAACCATTTAATAGCTCAATTTCTCCAGTGGTTTTTTTTTTTTTTTTTTAAATCATCCTTTGTCTTTCTCTCATATCTGTACTCAACAATCCCTTGTTCATATCCTCTTTAAATGGTATACTTTTAAATAGATGGAGTGCCCTATTTACTAGATTTAGGAAAAATAGTGATCAGGTCTGTTACTTCCTTACAGTAATATTTACTAGAAGTGTATATAGTGGGTTGTATTCATGGACTGCTAAGCTGATGGCCTCTGGTCATGCCTTCTTTTCTGCAGCTGTCTTGCCTTTGAAATGCTGGTGAGCCACAGATGCTGGTGAGGCTCTCTGTGTATATTGCAGTGGAGAGAAACTGCATTTCTGGGAGAAATGTTTCTGATAATTTGGAATGTTCTGGAAGGAAATGTATTAGGCTTGTGAAAGTCTATAGACTTGTCTGACACTCTATCCCCAAGTATGTTCATGTCTGAGTGATAAAGATGAGGAAGATGAGCTCTCAGATTGGGGTAGTGCCTTTTTTGATCACTAATTTGCAGTAAGGTGAAGTTGAGCTCTTTATATTCTTTGGCAACTAGCTTTTTAATTTCTATCAATAGCCTGTCTTACAGCTGTATGGGTTGTGAGTTGTGTGAAGGTACCACGGCTAAGGGACCTCGTTCACATAATAGACTATTTATTACAAAAATTTAGTGATGAAAGTAAAGTATGTTAAGGAATGGGTGCCTTTTTCTAATTTCACAAATATTTATGGGCTAGCGATGGCCTTGCTCCCATTCTATCCAACAAGTTTTGCCTTATTGTATCAAAAGACAGAGTAACCTTATTGAAGAGGTTACATCTTCAGAGAAGATCTCTTGAAGTAAAATGACTTTTTTCCCCTCTCTAAATAATGTATAGTGAAGCATCTTGAAACATAAATGTTTCTGGATTCTATCATGATCTAAGGCTTCTAAACATGCTTAATGAATATGTCTTACTGTGTGCATTAAGGAATACTACATAGAGTGAAACCATGACCCAGCTTCAGCTATTGTCTGTTTACTCATGGGCAGTCTTTTTTCATCTATAGCTCCATTCACTTTCCCTTTCTGCATCATTGAAACAAATCCTGGACGACATATTTTGCTTAAAGTTTTTCAGTATGTGTCTCTAAACGAGAACTCTTTTATTTTTTACATTATTACTTCTAAGATTTTAATGCCATCAAATATACAGTGAGTATTCAAATGTTCAATTGTCTATAGTTTTTTTTTTAAACAGGTTTTGTTTGAATCAAGGTACAAATAAGATCTACACATTCTTGATTGATTGAGATATCTATTTAGGTCTCTTTTAGTCTATAGATTTTCCCTCCCATCTTCCCCCCCACCCCCAGTTTTATTTGTTAAAGAAATTGAGTTGTTTATCCTATAGAGCGAGGATTGATAAAGTTTTTCTTAAAGAGCGAGGTAGAAAATACTTTAGCCATTGTGGACCATATGATCTGTGTCACAGCTGTTCAACTCTGCCATTGTTGTGTGAAAGCAGCCATAGACTGTAGGTAAATGAATGGACATGGCTATTTCAGTAAAAATATTTTTAAAAAGAAGCATCTAGTGTAGTTTACCAACCTCTGTGTTGAGCTTTCAAAGTCTAGATTTTGCTGATGACATTATGTGGAGTTGTTCAACATGTGCCTCTGTTTACTGTATTCCCTGTAAATCGGTAAGTCAGTTATAGGATCTAGAGGCTTGTTATCCAATCCAGGGCGCTCCCACCACCTGCCAGCACACACAACTATTTCACAGGTTCTTCCATTTGGTTACATATAATGTCTGGTTGTATCTTCTTGGTGATGGTGCCAATCATTGATGATCCATACCCCATTGATGAAAGTGGTGACATTCTAATTTTGTCATTTCTTTCTTGCTTATTCGCTGGAATGTTTCTCGAAAGAGAAACTTCTCATCTATTTGGTTTTCCAGTCATACTGTTTACAAAGGAGAGCCAGAATATATGGTTGATTCTTTTCCTTTTATTTACCAATTTTCAGAATAATGAGCTGGTTCATTATATGTGACTAATGAGTTTTTTATTTTTCCTTTTTTCTCCGTTAGTTTCATTTTGAAGTCATGGATTTAAATATATCTAATGTATATCAGTCCATTGTAGTTATTCTTATTAATTCTCAAATCGTCCTATCTGTTGCTAGTGAGAGCCTCCTCAAGTTGGCTCTTGAGTTCTTTCAACATGATTCTACTAGTCTTTGATTGCTTCCTTGCTTTCTGGTATGTAATGATGTTTCATTTCCTGCTCCAGACCTAAAATTAGCCAATTTTCCCTTTTACTGGTAAATGGTATAGTGCTAGAGTATGTGTGGGGTTTTTTTTTGTTTGTTTTTACTTTTAAGATAAAATAGATTCTGAGTTCATAGGGGTACTTCTAAGTTAATCATTTATCTCATAGTACACATACAACACTCTTAGAATGGTAATGCCAACACCACCACTAATATGATTATTGAAAATAATTTAAGATTCCCCCCTCCCCGTTTTCTCTCTTCTAAGGATGTACCCCTGTAGGAATGAACGAATCATTGTATTTTAGACTAGTTCTGCTCTCTATGCAGAGCAGACATACTTACACTCCAACTAATACATACTTAGGTTGACTTGTTTCATTTTATTTTCAATATTGAGTTACTGCTTTTTAAAAATTATAATCTGCAACTCTTGTGAGTCTGTCATTTCAAAATAAAAACTTAGAAAATTTAATATAACTTTATAATTATTTAAAATATTTACATGGTTCCAAAGTTAAAGCTACAAGACAAAATATATTCCAAAAAGTCCCCTTCACCCATCCCCTGTTTGTAAACTTAAAATTCATGATTTGTCCTTCTATTGCTTGCTTTTAAAAAATAGCTAGTAGGCAGTATACTTGTGTAGAGATACATTTATTTAAAGCCAATCTTCAGGCTTTGACTTAAGGCTTAAATCTTTAGCCTTTATGCATCTAGTAGATAGAGTTTGCTTCAAATTCTACTTTTATTAACAATATTATGGCTTTGGGCAGGTTGTCTTAGTCAATTTCTACGTCTAAAAGGAAACATAATTCCTACCTGCTAGATTGATGTGAGGATTAGTCATAGGTCCTGGCACATAGTACATGTGCAATTAGTGGTTATTCGTATTATTGTTTTACTAGCTTCAAATACCCATTACTTGAGAATTTTCTGGAAATTTTTCTAAAACATGTTTATATTTGCTAATGCTTTAATTCTTAAAAATTTCCTGTAGTCTCAATCTCTTCTATCTTCTATGATTAAACCATATATATTCCTTTTTCTGTATTTCTGTGCCCCTAATGTTTCACTAACTTAAAGGGCCATCCTGGGGGGTAACCGGTTAGCTCAATTGGTTGGAGCATGGTGCTGATGGCACCAAGGTTTGCTGGTTTGATCCTCGCATGGGCCACTGTGAGCTGCGCCCTCCTCAAAAAAAAAAAGAAAGAAAGGAGGTCCTCCTCCTCCGCCCCCTCGGGTCATGTGAAGTCTATATACCTCTCAAAGCAAGGTTTCTCTCGATCTTCTCCATAAAGCTTACTGTAGTATCTCTCACTTATGTAATGCTTTACTGTTTACAGAGAACTTTTTTACATCCATTATCCTAATCCTATATATCCTATTTAGGTCTATGTTATCTCTATAGGTAAAATTCATCTCGATAGAGGACAGTACAACAGAGTAAAACTGTTTCAGTGGTAAAGACAGGATAAATACCTAGGTTTCATGATGCCTAGTCTGGTATTCGTTTCACTAAAATATTGCACGCTAGTAAATGTTTTGTGAGTTCCAGTTGTACTGTGTTTGCAATTAAGCTTTTTACATACATTGGAATGATCAGTGCCTTCAATCCCTCCACCTAAAAAACAGCAGTGTCTTCACTACATTTATTCAGTAAATTCATTCAACAACTATTTAATGAGTGCTTATTAGGTGCCATGTATTTTGTATTTCCCATGATCTTTAGTATATTGCCAGATAGGTAGCAGGCAGTTAGTTGTTTAGGGTTATTTTGAAGTTTTATTTTAAGTCAGCCAGGCTGAATACAGTGTTTACGTGCAAGTCAAGGGATAGGAGGCCTTCCAGAAGAGACGTCTTCTTACTTGGCACATACGGTGTTTCCCCAGAAATACCACCTAGCCGGACAGTCAGCTCTAAGGCGTCTTTGGGAGCAAAAATTAATATAAGACCCGGTCTTATTGTATAATAAGACCGGGTCTTATATTAATTTTTTATATTAGTTATATTAGACCCGGTCTTATTTTACTATAATATAATATAATATAATGTAAAATAAAATATAATATAATACGAGGTCTTATATTAATTTTTGCTCCAAAAGATGCCTTAGAGCTGATGGTCTGGCTAGGTGTTATTTTCGGGGAAACAGTATATGTACATGTAATCACAAGATTAACCTAGGAGAAGGCAATAAAATGGACATATAGTAAACACTTTTGTTAACTGAAAAATAAGTCTTAGGCTTTGCTTTATCTCTTACTAATCATTGCTGCTCCTAGGATGAAATAAAAAGAAACAGAAGCTTTGTGTATGACTTGGCATTTGACTAAAGGTTGTAGATCCCACTACAAAGATAAACAACATGAGGACCTACCTTACAGAGCATTTGCTTCATTTTCATATGTGAAATACATTTTGTCATGATAAACTCAAAACGTAGTTAACATAAAATGATGCTTTAGATTGTTGTTACTTATTTCCTATATTCCTGATTCTAAAATTTTGATGGGAGGAAAATATTTTCAAATAAAGTACGTATCGTGTCTGTGTATGTATCATTTAGACAGAAAATTTTTCCTAGTGTCTTTCATATAGTTCTTGATTTGTTTATTGCAAGGATTGTCAGTCTTATTTTTGACTTTTCATTTAACGTTAGTAGTGTACTGCACAGTAAAACAAATATGCACTGATACGTAGGCTCACCTTTTTTACTAACTCTAGTTGTTTTGTGCTTCACCTCCATTGTAATTGGTTTTATGTTCTAGAAGCTAGGTAAGAGCCTTCTCCTAAGGGCATTTTAGTATATGTAATAAGGCAGTGTTACCACTCTTTTAAGAAACTAAGCTTATGAAACCTTTCAGAAAACATGTTGAATAATTAGGATAAATATCTGAAAACTCTTCAGCAAAGTAAGGCACACCTTACTAGTTATTTTAGCAGCTAGATGTAACATTTCCAATTGGTAGGAGCTATAGCAGAAAGGATTTTGTTTTCTTATATCACAGTGTTTTAAAATTTTTACTTTTTAGAGTAGCAAATAATTTGGCTATTTTTTTTGTGAACCTATCAATATCGCATCTCTAAAAGAATAATTTGGAAGTAGTGTGCTATTGGCATCACAGGTAGATAAAGGAGAGGCAAGTTGCATTCCTTCAGTGCATTTGTTCTGCATTTGAGTAAAAGTTAAGGTATTCCAGTTTACTTATTCCTCCAAGATAAATTACTAAACTCAGAGAGAGTTTATAAGAAAAAGATTTATCATAATTCCAGCATAACATCCTTCCTTTGCTGCCACTGCCCACCTCTCCACCCAAGTGAAAGCATTTTTCTTTTCCTTTCCAGATGTTGCAGATTAAAACTAAATTTCAGTACAACAATTTCTTTGAGTACAACAATACAGTATAGTAATTAAGAGATTACTAGAGTGCAATATAAGGGACTTATGTAATAATTAGGATTCACATTGTTATCAATAATCAACTTACTTTGGACTGTTTTACTTTCTACGCTTGTGGGGTAGTTCAGTATTTTTAGTTTCCCTCATATTACTTTAGTGTGTATAATAATTGGTTATTCCTTAATTGGAGTACTTATAGATTAACTTAAAGTCAAAAAATTATTTTACATGATTTCATAAAAATATGGTAGTTACCTAAACATAATTTTGAGCATATGGTAAAATATTGAGTATTTTTAAGGAATCATGCTTTTATATGAATCTAAAATTATGTTGTAAGATAAATATGCCATTTAAAGTTTTGTTGCAGTTAAATTTTGCTTTAAGTCTTCTTTCACTGCTACGCTGTCACTCTAAAGCAGGGGTGTCCAAACCAAACTGCGGCCCGCGGGCCAACTGCGGTCCACGATCCATTCTTAATTGGCCCGCAGCAAATTCCAAAAATATATTTAGTTTACTTAAATAAACCAGGTGAGGCAATACGTGCTTCACCTCGAGTGAGTGGCCCGGCTGTTTGTGTATTTTACCGCATATGGCCCTTGGTGAAAAACGTTGAAAAAAGTTTGGACACCCCTGCTCTAAACCATGGGAGTAGTTCAAGTGTAGTCCCTGGACCAGTAGTATCAGTATCACCTGGAAACTTGTTAGGGATGTAAATTCTCAAGCCCCTCTGGAGACGTGAATCAGAAAGTCTGGGGTTGTACTCAGCAATCTGTGTTTTAAACAAGCCCTCCAGGGGATTCTGATACAGACTCAAAGTTTGAGAACCACTACTGTAAGGCTTGTACCTGGTAACTTCACACCACCTTGACTGGAGATGACCTACTTCTACTCAGGTTTTATTTTAAAAGGTATCAATTAAAACATCCCTTATTTTTTTTTCATTACTGGGGTTATGATGCATATTACTTACATGCATTATAGGGACAGTATTGGTTTTACCTTTGTGTGATCACTTCAGGAATTTTTGCAGTATTTGCTTGGTGTAAATGAGGTTTTCCCGTTGTGGTATTCCTGTTTTCAAGCTAGCACATGCTTAATTTTAGATTAGGTGAAGATGTCACATATTTTAACATTAAAATCAATCTTTAAAAAATGTGTGTTATTTGTTTTGATTTATCTATAGCACAAATATGATTTTTAAAGTGGCTGGCCACCAGTGTCTGTGTGACAACTATGAATTCATTTTTAGCAGTTAAGAAGGAATGAATAATTTGAAACTAACTACTACTTTTGTAGCCATCCTTTTTCTGAGATGCCTAAACAGGGAGTGTGTTTTTTGTTTGTTTGTTTGTTTCGTCTGTTAATACGCATTTAAGCTCATGAACGTGTATGTCTTAAGGTTATAATTTCTGGTACTATTTTGAATAGTATGCTTCAAGAGTGAACTGAGTTACATAAAATAATCAGGTCATTTTTATTGGCAGCTCTGATATGAGTAATATTCAGGTTATATAAACTAGCTTTGAATACTGAATATAAATAATACAGTTCATTCTTGGTCTAATCATTGATGGATTTGCCTGTTTTCTTGTCTAAAGTCCTACATATCAGGCATATATACAATGTGGCACATTTCTCAAAATAGGCTCTGATTTTGATTGGAATATCATGCATTTGTAATAGACAACCCTAATTAATATTAAATTTTAGACCAATTTAAATTGACTGATTTTTGTACTATTACTAAAATCCAATTTTAAGTGAATTCATTTTACATTTGATTATTCTTTGAATTTCAGGATGGTGAGGAAGAAGAAAATGAGAAAGGTATGTGTGATGCTGAGTAGAGTTTAAAAATTGCTCACATTTAGAAAAATGGTAAATTACGTGAAAATAAAGCATTTGTTTCTTGAAACCTTATTTTGAAATAAGTTTATTTTCAAATTTATCAATTTAATGAATTTAGCATCTTGATTTTATTTTTCAATTGGTTTTAATTTTTAACACTTAAGATACGTTCAAACTTAACAGTACATATCAGTTACTGTAGTGGATAATGCTATTTATTTAACGCAGTTTTAATTTTTTTTAAAGAATTAACTTCTAGCATACGGTAAGTTGATTATATCCATAAAACTGGCACTGCAGTAACTCATGTGTACTTATTGGAGTTGTAGCAAGTAAATGGATAGTTAATTTTGCAAATAGTCCCAAAAATGGTGGGTGACCAGGAGACTGACTTTTTGTTCGCTGCTTAAACAAACTTTCCTACAATCTTCTGACAGTTTTAGTGGCTTAGGAGAGCTGTCTCATCCAATACAATTACAGGGACATCAGTAGCAATACATGTGGTCAGTACGAGATTATGGAAGAGTTCTTGGACAGAAGTCAAAGGATCCTATCTTGGACTGGCAAGGACATGGAGCAGGGTTCTAAACAAGACAGAATAAAAAGCCTAGAAGCAATGATGAAGTAAAGCTGACTGAAAATCTCACATGCCTGAAGCCTATCTATTTTGGGGGAATGCAAGACATCTTTGAAAATGGTAATTGCGGGACTGACTGGACCAGGATGAAGACTGGAAATAACCAATTTCCTGAACATAATGGAGCAAGCCATCTTTGGAGCCTTCTGTAGCAGTTTTCCGTATGATTCTGGACTACCCAAGAATTGAATAAGAAGAGTGAAAAAGATGGGCCCTGAAATACATTGAAGACTAATATCCTCAGACTGTGACCTTGCAAGATGTCACCATGGGAGTTCTGACGGTCACAAGGGCTCAATCCCAAGATGATTCGAACATTGAATAACAAATCTTCACATTCGTCACTATTTCATGGAGGAAAAAATATCTTCCATATAACCAGAAACGAAGAGCTGGTATCCTCAGGATGGAACCATTTCCTCACTTTTGTTGCTTGGTATCTGTATGTAGAGATCATTTTTTTCCATGAAGAATAAGTGATCCTGGGTAAAGGATTGTTTATGTTAGTTAATACCCTTGTGTTTTTTTCCCCTAACCTTCCATCAGTGCTAATAACTGGCTTTATATTTTCTAGGTCCTATTCTAGCTTATGAATATGAAATTGTTTAAACTTCTTGTTTTGCCATATTTATTCCTGTTAAATCCTCTTAGATATAGCAGGTTCTGGTGATGGTACACAAGAAGTATCTAAACCTCTTCCTTCAGAAGGGAGCCTAGCTGAGGCTGATCACACAGCTCAGGAAGAGATGGAAGCTAATGCGACTGTGAAAGAAGCTGAGGATGACAACATCTCGGTCACAATCCAGGCTGAAGATGCCATCACTCTGGATTTTGATGGTGATGACCTCCTAGAAACAGGTAAAAATGTGAAAATTACAGATTCTGAAGCAAGTAAGCCAAAAGATGGGCAGGACGCCATTGCACAGAGCCCGGAGAAGGAAAGCAAGGATTATGAGATGAATGCGAACCATAAAGATGGTAAGAAGGAAGACTGCATGAAGGGTGATCCTGTCGAGAAGGAAGCCAGAGAAAGTTCTAAGAAAGCAGAATCTGGAGACAAAGAAAAGGATACTTTGAAGAAAGGGCCCTCGTCTACTGGGGCCTCTGGTCAAGCAAAGAGGTTTGTTTTTCTATGTCAGTTCTTTACGATACTGAATTCCAGCATTCAATAAGATCACTCTACATTAAGGGGGTGGCTTCAAGACCATGTACAGTAATTAGTACTTATGATCCTGCCTATAATATTCTTGACCGTCATAAGTTACTTTTAAAAAAATTTCAAGATCTTCGTAATATGCAGTGTGTTCTACTGATTGCATTGTCGAATTGTCAGCATATATTTGTTTTTTTTGGTTGTTTTTGTTTTTTTTTTTCAAATTGACAATTTTTTTGTTTTATTTTTAAAAATCCTTGTGATGATGGTTAATGAACAACTATCAGTCCTAACAACACAAAATGAAGTCAAGTCCCAGTCCTGAAATCTGGAGAAGATGGCCATATATCCACTGAATAGAATTGTCAGAAAATCTAGATCTTCAGGCATCTTGGGGAAACTCAGTGCAAGAATCCTAAGGGAATCATTTGTTCGAATAACCTAACCTAGGCCTTTGGAATTGTCAATTTGTATGAATAGCACTAGTTTGAAATATAGTCAATGTCAAGTTGTTCGATTTTTGGGTTTTTGTTTTCAATTTTCTTCTGGTGATTTGCTTCTTTAGCTCTTCAAAGGAATCTAAAGACAGCAAGACATCATCCAAAGATGACAAAGGTAATGTATTTTTTCCTATTTATGTCAGTGGTAAATTGCATATTTTCATTAAAAAGGGATAATTGCATGGGGTTTCCTTTGACATTTAGTCCTTAAAAATGACATACTAATAATTTTGGATTGTGCCTTTGTGTAAACTATAGAGTTAGTTAGATTACAGCAAACTCTTGTTGTGATTGAAGCATTACTCTGTAATTAGTTAATTTGTAAACTAGTTTGAGTATGCTAAAAATCTCTTTGGTATGTGTTTTTAATGTGTTCTAAGGAACTGTGTTGAATATTAATATCATGGATATTTCATTTTCTTATGTTATAATTTCAAATGTATTTTATCGTTAGTTGCAGTCATTTGTAACCCCTGTACTCCACCACAACCGTTTCCCTGTTCTATGTAGTAGGAAATGTGCTATAAATTATACTTGTATATATTTGTGGAGTATAATATTTAAAACTAAATCAGTCTCTAATATTTGATTTTAACTTTTTTCATTCTTTAAATTAGGGCACACTTCTATTAACATAGCCAGTATACGGTATATTTTAATTCTTCAGAATTTACTTCCTAATTTAATTTATTTTGGGTTGGCGGGAGTCTTATATAGGAAAATAATTTTATTTTAAATTCTTGTAAGCTTATAGGCTTAATATTGATTGCTTTCTGTTATTGGGAACTCTCTGGTTATCTCACGGCCATGCACTGTAGTTTCATCTTACACATATGCTGCCTACTTGAAAAATATTTTTAATTTTCTAAAAAAGCATTTTAAGAGAAATACATTTCAGATAATACAAAGTCCTAAAATGCCTCCGTGTGCCTGAAAAAAAAAGGAGTATTATGTGTCTTCTATGGCTTATTTAGTGTATTTTGTTGGCATATTTTCATCGTTGGAAATTTTGGTGATTGATTTACTAATTTACAATTAATTGTAATACCCACATCCCTTATAGTTTCGGTTAATAGATAAGATGTAATAAACTTACTAAATGTTATTCTTTACCTTCAAAAGGAGTAGTCTTGGTTAAATGTTAACTTTCTCCCATTATTAGAAATTTTTTTATTTGTAATTAGAGAAGTATACCCAAATGTTGCTAGTAACAAAAAAGATACACAAACTTCTGGTTAACATTTCATAAGATAAAACAGATCTTGTTGATAAATGTGTTCCTTGAGAATAGAAATGCGGCAACTATTAATATTTAAAATACTTGAGTCAGATATTTGTTGTCTTCTCATAAGCTTACACTGACAGGAACTAAAACTTGTGGCATGTAGTTTTTAAAAACATTGAAAATTTTATTCTTTCTACATACAACAACTTGACATTATAAAAACTGTTACTTTTAATTGCTTATATACTGTTTCTCTTACAGTGGGTAAGAGTGGTTTTTCAAATAAGTCAAATGAATGAAAATTCCCCTTTTATAACAGCACATTTGAAGAAAAGCACTGGAGGGTGACTGAGTAGGCCTGTATTCTAGGAAATGACATCTGTATGTGTGAAACTGTAATTTGTATATGGAAATAATACAGAAATGATTCAGCCATTTACCTGTTCTAAAGAATTTTAAGGTCTCATCTTATTCTTATAATTAATTTGTTTTAGAAGATTGTTTTTTATTAAATCCAGAGTTATCCAGCTGCATATAATTCCCATTTTCTCTTCTTTCTCTAGTAGAGAATGAAAATGAGCTGGTTGGTTAGTCTTTGTTATTAAACATTTAAATTCTTGAAAGCAGTTTATCCCTTGCATTGACTTTTCCCTCTTACAGTCCCAGTTGCTCAGGATCTAAAGCCTACAGAAATACAGGTAGTTAAGCAGTCTGTACATTCCTAGATGACTGCTTCCTGGGTGCCAGTATTCAGTGCAGTGGTAGAGTATAAATTATTAAACTTAATAGCAAAAGTCCAAGACCTGTAATTGATTTTTTTACCCACTTAAAACTCATGTAGTAGGAAGTATACAATGTTCAGATTTGTTTCCTCACTACAGTTGTATTGCTTGTTATTGTATGTGATTTTAATAATAGTAAATTCATGGGGTTTTGATTTAGTAAGATCATACTATCAAAATTAAATGAGAGGGTTTTATAATTTTGAAAGAATGTGGTCCTAGTAATTTTCTAAAAAAAATCCAATTGAGACCTAAATGTCTGGTATTAAATCTATTCTAGGAAGTACAAGTAGTACTACTGGTAGCAGTGGAAGCTCAACTAAAAATATCTGGGTTAGTGGACTTTCTTCTAATACCAAAGCTGCTGATTTGAAGAACCTCTTTGGCAAATATGGAAAGGTACATTCTTTTTATCTTGTTATCTTTCTAATATCTCCATTTGAAACAGGGGTTGTATTTAACACAGTATTATATAAACTCTTTTAATTTCTTGTTTCTCTTAGGACTGTTATAGGCATAATTATTGAGTTCTGTGATAATGGTGAGTTTCATCATATCATCTCACTCTGAGCCCTGAGGATCTTTGTATTAATAGCTCGTATTTTGAGCCTGTTTAAGCCAAGGACTGAGTTTTATTCATCCCCATTCATCAGTATTTTTCTAGGACCTTAGAATTGCTGAGGCTGATCTGGTCATCTGGAAAATATAGGTAGACTAAAATAATATTAGGCAATGGGATATAGAATTGAAAAAAAGAACACAAAACTTATGTGGTCCTTGTCATAATACAGATTCCAGCACAGTGCTGGAGAAAAATGTAAAACTGGTAAAAATACACTTAATCAGAAGTTGTGATACGTGCTATGAGGGAAGAGTACAGGATACTCAGTGAGCAAAAGGGGAGGCTTTACTGTAGTTATTAGGAAAAGTTTCTCTGACATACAAGGGAGAACTAGCGGAAGAGAAAAATGGTCAATAAAGAATATTCAATTAGTAGTTGTTGAATTGCAATAATCTGTAACCCCTACATTTAAAAATACAGCAGTTAACCTACTCCAGTATAAGCTGGATAACAGGGACCTTATCTACTGTACTTTGTATGTACACCGGTAGACTTTCAAATATTTATTAAATTAATGACCAGTATTGGTAAATAGCTATTAATGAATATTATAAAAATCTATTGATTTTAAGAGGTTTTTTTTTTTAATTTAATTTAGAGAGTTGGCTGAGCATTAAGGAGATAATCTTATAGATGTCAGATACAGAACACTGAGCATTGTAGTCCCATGGTCAGCTGTGGTATACTTTTTGTTTTATTTTCTATAATTTATTGTTAGAGATATAAAAACAGTATTTTAATGTTGGCATTTATTAGGACTGATGGATACCATGCATTTGATAAAACTGCTGTTGGGGCAAGTTAGCCTTTCCCAGAGTTGAGATAGAAGACGATCGTAGTTTCCAGCCACCTACACCATACAACTTCCGAAATCCCGTTTACCTCTTCCTGGCATTATGTCTGTGTTCACAGTATAGAACTGAAATTGTCACTTTTATACTGGTATGCATCTTAAAAGCACATAGAAGGAAGTATGTCTTTTTAAAGTATATTTTTTAGGATGTAATTTTAAGGCTGCTTTTTTACATATGGCTGATTCTTTATTTTTGAAAGCTTATTGCGACTCAACAGTGTTAACACTCATTTAGAAATTTCCTGGTCAACTTTTTTTTCCTCATTTAAGAGATTCAGGGTGGGACTGTAACAAGGAAATTTTGGCTTAAATCTAATTGAGAACATTATTTTTTTGCTTTCATTAAGTGTGCCATGATTTCACTGACGTGACTAATTTTGTTTGGCTATGTATTTAAAAAAATAAAAAGAAAAACTAAAAGTAGCTTAAGTTGCTTTTTGACACTTGAAATTGTTCCCTTGAATATTTACTAAGTATTTATAGACAAGGTAGATGGTGATCACAAGCACGTGAAGCAGAATACTACTACATATCCTAAATATATCCTTTATCTTGAATTTATGTATTGTGAATATATCCTTTAATTTGAATAGTCTCAGTTCTGAAGTTTCATCTACTTAGAAATATATGTAGTTGTGAAGTTCTAAAACATTCTAAGTATAATCTTATTTTACAGGTTCTGAGTGCAAAGGTAGTTACAAATGCTCGAAGTCCTGGGGCAAAGTGCTATGGCATAGTAACTATGTCTTCCAGCACAGAGGTGTCCAGATGTATTGCACATCTTCATCGTACTGAGCTGCATGGACAACTGATTTCTGTTGAAAAAGTAAGCTTGCCTAACTGTTTATAAAAGGTAGGTTACTTTGAGGGCTAGTAATTCTTATTTTAAAGATGTTACACTGGTAGGGAGTAGAATTAGTAATGATTTTAATTTTATATAATCATTTTAATTTTTTTTACTCCAGTGTTTTTCAAATTTTCTACCATCAACATACTTTTTATAATCATAAAAATTTAATTTTAAAACATAAAGATTTTTTCTTTTTAAACCTTTCAGGTTAAAGGTGATCCTTCTAAGAAAGACTTGAAGAAAGAAAATGATGAAAAGAGTAGTTCAAGAAGTTCTGGAGACAAAAAAAATTTGAGTGATAGAAGTAGCAAGTAAGGACTTTTTTGGGGGGGGATAAGTACATAGACGTTTTTGGTACATTGATGACATAGTTCTCATTCTATTGTTTTCTTGTGTGGCGTGGTATGGTTAGGACACAAGCCTCTCTCAAAAAAGAAGAGAAAAGGTCTTCTGAGAAATCTGAAAAAAAAGAAAGCAAGGATACTAAGAAAATAGAAGGTAAAGATGAGAAGAATGATAATGGATCAAGTGGCCAGACTTCAGAATTGATTAAAAAAAGTGAAGAAAAGAAGCGAATAAGTATGCTATGTATCTTTCTTCTCACTCCCTTTCTAATTCATTCTGCAACTTAATTTTTATAGTGGAAGGGAAAACTTGAGATTACAAACCAGAAAAATATTTAAAATTTGTTGTTAGATGTTACTGTTTTAGAAAAGGAGGTCTAATAGAACTAATTGTCTTCTTTTCTACTCTTGGAAAACAAATGTATTCTTCCCACTAAGCCCCTTTACTATTAAATCTGGGCTGACTTAAAAAAATGATCATTGATTTATAGCTGTGTAGTTGAATTAGGATCTTTTGGTATCACCAAAAATATTTGTTAGGAGACTGAGCTATTTCTAAAAACTTTGCATTTATGTTTCATAAAACAAGTAGGTTATTTCATGTATTGGTTTGTGAATGTCTGGCTGTCTAGGAATTCAGCATTTTTACATCATATTTTCTTTTTTGATGAAATAATTTTTTGAACATTTGTTTATCTAATTTTTTTTCTCTTAGGTTCAAAGAGTCCTGGACATATGGTAATACTAGACCAAACTAAAGGAGACCATTGTAGGCCATCAAGAAGAGGAAGATATGAGAAAGTAAGTCTCCTGTTTCCAAAAGAAGATAACTCAGTATCCCTGTAACTACTTTTGCATACGTCCATACTAGAAAATCTAAGAAAAGGGAGATATCATTACTCATTTAAGCTTTTTAAATGAACAGCTGAACTTGAAAAATAAAACCCCAAATTATTTTAACATCTGGTCTTCTTACACTTCTTTTCCTACAGATTCATGGAAGAAGCAAGGAAAAGGAGAGAGCTAGCCTAGATAAAAAAAGGGACAAAGACTACAGAAGGAAGGACATTTTGCCTTTTGAAAAGATGAAGGAACAAAGACTGAGAGAACATTTAGTTCGTTTTGAAAGATTGCGACAAGCAGTGGAACTTCGAAGGTAGAAAAAGCCTATTTTGTACCTATACCTATCTTTAACTATAGGTACATATTTAACACTATTGGAAATTGTGTTCCCACAGAAAGCTATTTGCCACATTCAAGAAATGCATTGAAATCTAATTATTTCTTAAGTTTGCATAGCATTTTACAATGTACAAAGTACCTTTCCATCTATTATCTCTGTCTCAACAGTTGTATAAGGTTAATTTTGCCCATTATATAATTGAAAAAAATGGAGGCCTAGAGAGGCTAAATGACTCTTCCAATGCCACATTGCTAATAAGTGGCAGAGTCGGGACTCAGACCCAAGTCTTCTGACTCCAAGTCCAATGCTCTTTCCTCTCCAAAGCTGCTGCCATAAAAGACATGATTTAAATTGATTTTTCAGGTAAGATAAGTCTCAGTGTAAGCTACAGTGTTCAAAGAGTATGTTGACATTGTAAGAAAAATTCACTGTACTTTGGATTAGAGCCCAAGGGAAAGAAGATTTGCCCTATGAACCTTCTTTTGTTCAAGCTCTATCCCAAAGCAAGAATTCTCTTTAAAAGAAACTCAGAACAAAACAAAACATTTCTATTTTTAGTAGCAGTATCTCAGCTGGTTACCATGAGTGCCAGTTGCTTTCGGTATGTCAATTTTTTGGATGCCACTTAAAAAACTCTTGTGAAAGTGTTGTATAATATAAATTTCCAAATATTAACCTAGCTAACCGAGAGGTAACTTATCATGGGCTTTTGCTTATTCATTCACAAGAGTGTTAGGAACTATCAGAGATACTGTTAGTAACTTAAATAATACTATGATTGCCACACACTTTATTAAAAGGAAATAATCCTTGCATTATTCAGAATCCATTTTCCTTTTTTTCTGGTTGAAGTCCCTATATGCTGAGCTTCCTATTTAGATGACAGTAATTTGAGAAAAGATGAGAGCGGTAGCTATTAAAGAAACTATTTTCAAAACTATCAGACCCACACCCCTTTTATATAAAAAAAGTTACAGTACCCTGTTAATTCTGAAATGAAATCGATATATAATATACCTGTCTATACAGATAATTTTTAAAAAATCAATATAATGCCTTACCTCTGATTTAAAGGAGAAAGTAATTTATGATGAAGCATATATTCTAGACATGAATGTTAGGGTATGACTCACCAGAAGTCCTAATGAAATAGTCAGATGTTTGTACCCCTCTTTTAGAATGTGACAGCAACAGATAACAGACCGATATTGGTGTGTTGTATTGGTGAGTCAAAAACCAGGAGTAGTGTTGACATTATGACATGATTTCTGAAGTTGTGAACAACTCTTGGTGAAGTTCTCAAGAAAGTATAATTTTCCCTTTATTTGCAGGGAGTTGCACACCTAGAAATTGTAGTGTATATAAAAGCAACCTAGCGTTAATTAAAAATGAGTTAAGTTCTAGGCTCAAACTTTTTAAAGGTGATTTTGTTTTGTCGTAAGGACATAAATGTCTATTATGTTGTTTGAAAGATTTTAGGAGTGTCGGGCAGTTTCTTGTTATGCAGGACTATCCTTTGCATCATAAAATATTTAAGAATCCTTGGTCCCCAGTCAGTAAATGTCATTGTGATAATTAAAAATGTCACTCAGATTTCCATGGGGGCAATAATGACCCATTGAGAACCACTGGGTTGCTAGAGGAAGACATGCTGATAGGCAAAGTATACTGAGTTCCTTAGAGTGAGGAAATGACAAAACTATTAAAAGTCCAATACAATAACTTAGTTCAGTTCAGCAAACATTTGAACTGCCCCCTGACTCAAAAATGCATATTACATGGAGCCATCTATCATGGGCCAGTGAACACTCCAAAAAGCTCTTTAGGGCCACCATTTTATTATAATAGCATTTGCTATAATTCATGCTGGTGGGTATGATCGCAGGTCATCAAAATAAGGTATACCTTGTTTAAGGACATAGAATACTAGATGATAAAAGATTTTCTATCAAAAACAATAGAACTTGTAGTTTGGTAGATTCATTTTTGTAGAATATCTCCTTGTAAAAATGTCAGTTAATTAATGGGCTATTATTTTAGCGGGATTTTTATTTAAATAGGAATCATTTACGAGGCAACTACTTTATAAAATTCAGTTGACAGTCTCAGTAAATGAGTGTTGGAGTCTGTTTAAAGTTTTGAGTTCTCTTTCCAATTACATTAAAACTGCTTAGATTAAGTTGAAGTTTAAAATCGCCAATCTCAAGAAAAAGTTCAAATTCAAAAGCTATTCTCTTTCACACAGTGCTAGCATAATTTAAATATTTCTAAATACTGATTTTTGTTAGACGAAGAGAGATTGCAGAAAGAGAGCGTCGAGAGCGAGAACGCATTAGAATAATTCGTGAACTGGAAGAACGGGAACGCTTACAGAGAGAGAGAGAGCGCCTAGAAATTGAGAGGCAAAAACTAGAGAGAGAGAGAATGGAACGCGAACGCTTGGAAAGGGAACGCATTCGTATTGAACAGGTGCAGTCAGAAAATCTTTTCATCTTAACACCTTTTTTAAACATTGTGATTATTGCCCTAAAATTTGCTTTACTGTTGTAAAGCTTCTATAGAATGAGTTCAGCTGCTGAGCATTTATTAAGTGTCCCTGAAAGATAACAATGAATTAGGTGCTAGTTAAAAATACATTTACTAGTGATTTTGTTATAGCCAATTGGTGAAAACTCAAACTCTGCAGTGTCATGGCAGCCTAATAGTCTGAGCATAGGACTATGAGTCCAGAGTAGTTGTAATCCAGGCTCTGTCACTATCCCAATCTTAGAAAATCATGAGTATTTCCTTACTTATTGTAGTGGGAATGATCTCCCAGGCTGGAAGGAAATAATGCCTCTCTGCAGAATTGGCATCCAGGGTTTTAAGGCACTTAGTGCCCAAACGTGTTAAGAACTCTATTTCTAATTCCCTGTAGGTGCCTTTGTTTCAATCAGATGATTAAATCTGACCTTCCCAATTACTTTCACCACCCAATCTATTACTTTTAATGTTGGAGAACAATAGCCATAGCCTAGATGGCTGATTCCTAGAGTCAAATTTTTTTAATGTATTTGTCCCAAGTATGTTTTGTCAGTTTCTTGTCTATGATGGTTTCTTAATGATAGGATTAAAACAAGGCTGTATATATACTTACCATATGTTTTCATTTTGCATTGGTTGGTTCTTCCTTCTGTGTTGTCTGAAGGAACGTCGTAAGGAAGCTGAACGTATTGCTCGAGAACGAGAGGAACTGAGAAGGCAACAGCAGCAGCTTCGTTATGAACAAGAGAAAAGGAATTCTTTGAAACGCCCACGTGATGTAGATCATAGGTAGTTGCTTGCTTTCATTTTTTACAGTTACACTTGCTATCGTATTCCTTTTAAGCCAAAACTAACCAGAGAACTAGCAAGTACAGGCAACCATCACTGGACCAAGAGGTCATGATCAACAGGGATGAGAATGATTGCAGTACTGGAGTGGACCCAGTGCGTGGTCAAGTAGGAAGAGTGTGTTCTTTCTGTTTTTCCTTTCTAGTGCCAGATGTTTTTCCATTATGACTGGAAATACGTGGTCATAGTAAGCTTCAGTGATGGTGGTTCTCAAACTCAGGCCCATTTTCAGAATTCTTACAGGGTAATACAGATAGTACAAAAATGGAAGTCATAAACTTAGGAAGACTTCAATACAGATTCTGTTGTGACTTCAAAAACTTCAAAAACAGTAATTTTCTTTTTTTTTTTAAATTTATTGGGGTAATGATTGTTAGTAAAATTACATAGATTTCAGTTGTACAATTCTGTATTACATCATCTATAAATCCCATTGTGTGTTCACCACCCACATAGTAATTTTCTTAATATAAATTCTATGAGATTTAGTTGATTGTGTTGAGAAATAGATGGAATGAATGAATTGTGCTTGGGACTTACCTCTCTAACCTTTCCAAAGTTAAATGTAACTGAAAAGATTGTATACTGCTGGTTAGAATTTTACTATAAAATGGTATCAAGTATTTTCTCTCACTGGTCTTTTCCATCTAATAATTTTCAAATGGATAATTTTTCAACTATTTTCTCCTATGAAATTCCTCTAACACTGTATGACTTGATGTAATATAAAAATTAGTTGCTCGCTTATCCTTGTAACAGAATGTTTTGTGTCTTGAGTTTATTGGTTAGCTCTCTGTATCTACAGTTCCTAGCATGTGGTATGTATGGCTCCTGCTAAGTGGTGTTTGATTATTGTAACACTAATTTATACAATTGAACAAATGTTTCTCTTCAAGGCGAGATGATCCTTACTGGAGCGAAAGTAAAAAGTTGTCTCTAGATACAGATGCACGATTCAGCCATGGATCTGACTACTCTCGGCAACAGAACAGATTTAATGACTTTGATCACCGAGAGAGGGGCAGGTTTCCCGAGAGTTCAGTACAGTCTTCATCTTTTGAAAGGTAAATAGATACATTGAAAATTGTGTTTGGTATATGAGCCTTGGTAGTGATAATTTGATTCTCTGTTAAAATCTTAAGAAGTACAGGTCAAAACTGAGTATTCAGAAAAAATTGTACGCTTGATTTTTATTTTCATTAATGGGAGTATTATTCAGTACTCAGAATTAGTTCACTAGGCCACAATAACAAGGTTAAGTAGGTTGGCTTTATTTTTTTGAACTAAGTGGGAGTACTGTTAGCTCTGGATGTATCTCAGTTCAGAGCAGTAAAATATCCTTCAGGTTGGTAGTGACTTGTGCATTGGATGTAATGCCTCCTGGATGCCAAAAAAATCAACCTCCTTGCCAGACACTTAGCTCAATTTAAAAGAATATGAGTTACTGTAATCAATAATTGGGGCTTTTTTGGTGGCTTTGCCTTAAGTTAATTTTTACAGAAGGTGTAATTGTAGGTTATACAAATAAAGTTAAGAAGAATAAGGCCAAATAAGTACTTCTCAGGACCTATGTTCTTTGTTTTGAATAATCAATAGGCGAGAACGCTTTGTTGGTCAAAGTGAAGGGAAAAAAACACGTCCGACTACACGAAGAGAAGATCCAGGTTTTGAAAGGTACCCCAAAAATTTCAGCGATTCCAGAAGAAATGAGCCTCCACCACCAAGAAATGAACTTAGAGAAACAGACAGGCGAGAAGTACGAGGGGAACGAGATGAGAGGAGAACTGTGATCATTCATGACAGACCTGATATCACTCACCCGAGACATCCTCGAGAAGCAGGGCCCAATCCATCTAGACCAACCACCTGGAAAAGTGAAGGAGGCATGTCCAATGACAAGCGGGAAACAAGGTGTTTGTGTAGTTTCTAATGCTTGGTTAGTGGTTTATAATGCATTTGGGTTTTAAGAAGAGTTACAACAGAATCTTGATTGTATGTGTTTTGGGGTTTTATTTATTAGAGTTGAAAGGCCTGAACGATCCGGGAGAGAAGTGTCAGGACATAGTGTAAGAGGGGCACCCCCTGGGAGTCGCAGTAACGCTTCAAGCTATGGAAGCAGAGAAGGAGACAGAGTCATCACAGACCGGGGAAGTGGAGCGCAGGTAAATGCTTATGAAGGTTTACTCTCAACTCTGTAAAAAAAATTTAGAGGACTTATTTTGATGTGGCCTAGATTACTTAGATTAGAATGATTAGGAGACTAGTTTCCTGTAAAAGATCATAATATTTCTCATATTTCACTGTCCATAAACATCATTTGAACGTCAGTGGTCCAAAAAGTAGGATACTAGCTGTGAAATTCTTGTTCCATTTTTTATTAAAATGGAACATTTGAGAATTGTTATATTTGGTAGATGAGCCTTCCTAATGACTTCTGTTTTGTTTCTTTTTAAATAATTTAGGCTTTCAAACCAAATGGGAAATGTTTGGCCCCTACTTGGGTTTCCCTTTCACTTTTTCCTTTTTTCTTTAAAGCATTCTCAAGTAGCTTAAACTATAGAACTGAAATAAAACTTTATCTCTTTTTTGTTCTTTTATTTCTAAGGGTAGATAAGTGGAATATTTTATATTTTTAAATTGCTTTTTACTTGTGATATTTTATAAGTTAATGAATATTTTATAAGTTAATGAACCTGGACAGAGCAAAGTACCTTCATCTCTTAAGTAACTATAATAAGCAAAAAACCTTTTACCTAATTTGAAAGCATTTTATTAATGAAATACTGGCATATGAGTTGATAGTAGCACATACAGAATGTCATCTTAAATTAGATACAGAAGAATTCTGCAGTGTATGTGTATCCATCCTTCAGCCTGCATTATATGCTGATGCCCTGTTTTGTATTTGAACACATACTAGGTTTTGTAGGAAGCTTTTTTACTGGAAAATCTTTTAATCCCTTGGTGTCCTAGCTAATACCTCTATATGCTTTTCGTTTCATCCATAGCATTTATGAAAC
Source organism: Rhinolophus ferrumequinum (assembly GCF_004115265.2). Lineage (NCBI taxonomy): Eukaryota > Metazoa > Chordata > Mammalia > Chiroptera > Rhinolophidae > Rhinolophus > Rhinolophus ferrumequinum. The sequence goes on from NC_046289.1 coordinate 50,733,572, forward strand.
AGATTTGGGCCTGATGGCATTATAAGCTTTAATGTTTCTAATAAGTAGAAATGTCCAGTAGATGAGTTCATTGAGCTGTTTACCCTGAACAGAACTCTAAGACTGGGTTTATAATCCACATATTTTGCCTTATTTAAGAGTAAAACTTAAGGCAGTCTCATAGACTAGCCCCCTGCATTCTGATACTCTTTTAGGAAAGGTGTCCTGAAAAGGAGATCCTATACCCTGAGTTTCAGAATTTTGGCCTCTTCTTTCCTCAGATCCTTAGTTCTGTGGCTTTTGTTTCTTTATAGTCAGTACTATTTTTCAGTCATGGATGTAAGACTTTGTAAGAGCACTGAATAGTACTCTGTAAAATAAGATGACAATCTCTGTTTCTATGTGCTGTTTACCTGTTGATCATATACCCACCCTGAATTCTTAAGGTTTTGACCTCTCACTATGCCCTTTTTACATATATATGGGTCCAGAAATACTCAAGGGTCAAAAAGTACATGGTTGCTGGAAGGTATAGAAATTACAGTGCTGAATCACTTCCCCCATACCCTACCCTGAAGCCTGAGTAGCTTCTCAATGCAAAAATAGAGGGAAACACTTTATATATGCTGTTGTATTACTCATCCTTTTATCTTCTCAGACATTTTACTGATTTGCTTTTGACATTAAACACACACCAGCGTAAATAAATTGGTGTGAGACTGAGGGTGTCATGACTTTCCTTTAATATGCTATTCTTTAGCACTACCCTGAAGAACGGCATGTGGTTGAACGCCATGGACGGGACACAAGTGGACCAAGGAAAGAATGGCACGGTCCACCTTCTCAAGGGCCTGGCTATCATGATGCCAGGCGAATGGGTGATGGCCGGACAGGGGCAGGCATGATAACCCAACATGCAAGGTAAGTAGTTAATCAGTTAAGTTAAACCTTTCTGCAAGTACACAGCCAAACCTTTATCCTTTCTTATGAGAGATTGAATTACAACAACCTTAGGTCTGCCCAAACATTTCCCCATATGAACTCCAAATCTCCAGATTTTATGCAGGGCAGTTGATTAATTTATAATTTGTTTATATTCCTCATTATAAGTTAATAGATTGGTATTCTGGAATATTAATCTAAATATAGGTATATTCGTATGTCAGAAGCCAAGAGATAATGAACATTAACTTCAAGTTGGAACCATCTTCTTGTTCACTACTTACTATTTCTAAAATTCCTAGAAAGGAAGAAGAAACTGAAAGTATGTTTGGCTTCCTGCCTTTTCAAGTAACTCTAGCAGAAACATTTAGACATTTGACTTAAAGCCAGTTCATATGCTAAGAGGCAAGCTTTATTTTCTCGTCACGCTAACATCCATCATGCCCTTCAGCTGGCAAGTCTTTGGCCTCTCCCTCTCTTCCAAGCCCTTCTTTCTTTCCCATTCCCCTGTCTTACAAGAAATACTGGCTTGGCTTAGTAACCCAAGTTACTATTCTATTCGTCGTCGCTTCTACCATCGAGCTCTGAGGGAGTGTTTATCCTGGTGCCTGCACAGTTCATCACTCATTCTGTCTTTGATTTCTAAAGGTCACCAATGCCTTTGTTTCTTGATAAGTATAGATTCCTTTATTTTCTTAGTTTTCGGGCTTCTTGGTGGTTAAGCACTATTTCCCATTATTACCTTTCCATTTATTGAAATACCCCTGTTTCTAATGCACCATAATTTTCTTTTCTACCTTTTTTATTTCTTTTGCTGGCTCCTTCATTCAAATGGTTGAACTTTAGACACTACTCTTTATTTTTAGCTCTATATTGTGATCTCCATGTAAATGCCTTGCCGCATCCATAAATTCAGTCACAGGCAAACTCTCCTGTTCCAAACCTTTTTTTTTGGTTTGCTCCCAGTTGTTGCCTTTTGCTTCTTTTAATTTGACAGTGCCTAGACTACACATCTCAGTTAGTCAGACTGCAAAACCATGGGCCTCATCTTTATCTGTTTTCATTCCTAGTATACATTTTAAAGTGTGGTTTCAATTTTTAAAAAAATATTTGTAATAGCTATGCTTTCTTCCTCATTTTAGTTTCTATGTGGTCTTTCCAAATTAGTCTTTTTCCTGCTCCATTATTCACACTATTTCTAAATTGGACTATTGGAACTAGTCCAATAGATTTGTTACACGATTTTACTTGCTCCAAAACCACAAGCAGCTTCTCCAGGTCATAGGATCTAATCCAGATTCCTTAGCCTGATACTCAAACCTTTCCATAATGTGGTTTTATTCTACTTAAACCCTTTTACTGTGGGTTTTTGTCTCCCAAATTTGTTATAAGGTTTTTAGGGGGAGTCTTTCTTCCTGTATTACTCATTACTCATCTACTGTGTTGCATTATATATATAAAAAATTCCAGAAACATTCCTTGAATGATGTTTTCTAACTCAGAGGTTCAAGTTCCTAGTTGACACTGATCTGGTGACTGTGCTTTGATAACCACTGCTCCAGTCCATTCATGTGCACGCCATTATATTGCTTACTAAGAGGCACGTTCACCTACCCAAGTTCAAATCCTTGCCCCACCATTGATTAGCCAGCTCTGTGATCTTGAAGAAGTTACTTAACCTCCAGATCTCAGTTTCTTCATCAGTAAACGGGTTAGTGATGGTACATACCTCACAGGACTGTTCAAAACAGGAAATTAGTTAATATGGGTAAAATACAAAGAACAGTGCCTGATAAACTATAAGTACTCTGTAGGTATTAACTGTAATTATTTGTTCTTTTGTTCTCTGACTTTTATTTTCTTTTAAACCTTTTCCAGTAATGCATCCCCAATTAATAGAATTGTACAAATCAGTGGCAATTCCATACCAAGAGGAAGTGGCTCTGGATTTAAGCCATTTAAGGGTGGACCTCCACGACGATTTTGAAAATTAGTTCTCTGCCATGGTTTCAAGATAATTTATTGAAATCTCCTGTAAACTTTACTTGACTACTTATGAAGAGGACCTCTGACTTGCTTGAGAGTTCTGTCGGACTTTTCTTTGTTTCTCCTTTTTTAAAATTTAACATGATTGCTTTTCTCAATTTTGGAGAAGATGTTTAAATAGTTCTGTTGTAACTTTTAATAGTTTTGTGTATCATTCAACTTTTTTTCTTGCAGCACCGAGACATTTGGAAAGATTGGAATCAAAACCATTTTGTTTAATGCTGTGTGAATATAAAGAGTAGTTTGCAGCTGTGTGGTAGTAGTTTAATTTGCAGCACTAGCTCTGTGGTATCAGGCTCTAGAGTTACTTGTCACCAGGCATTTTCAGCCTCCATTTTGAAGGCTGTCTAAGCTTAAAAGGTCTGCTGTCTAATTTTTAGAGAATAAGATTGTTCCTTGCATTTCTGAGTATTATGTAACCTATTTTTGCAGAAGGTACTGTTACATTAAGTGCATCTGTGTACCCCGGTTTTAAAAATGTACTCTTTTTTGAAATAAACCTTCATATTCTGTAATAGTTGCTAAAGTGTTGAGAACCTTTTTAATTACAAAATGAGAACCGATTTTCAGTTTAGTGTAGAGCACACTTGTTCAGGTTTGCATGGTATGAAACCAAATAGATTTATGAAACCTTGGCCATGAGGTTTGTATCACTGGGGTTCTTAGACTGAGTTGTGCAGGTAAGTGCACTTCTAGGTAATTTGTACTGTTTGATGGATAAATTCCATCTCTGGGAATTATGTGGGTAATAATGTTTCCATGTTCCCAACTATGTTGAGAAGTGGAAAAAACCCAGGTTCTAGATTGGTGAATCACTTGGGTTATGTAAATACTTGTATGTGGGAAGGCATTGTTGTCTCCTTGTGAAAATAAAAATCCACACCCAGAAGTGTATGTGTCTTTGTTTCCAGCTTTTTAGCTTTTTAGGTGTTAGTCGTCCATCCCTTTCTGGAGTTAAAACCAAAGTAATTGACTAGGTTTAGAGTCATAAAGGTAGTCTTTTGGTCTTTGTACCTAGAAAATAAGACTAACTTTGACTCTTCAACTCTAACTGGGCAGTACGTTCTGTTGAAGTGTTGGTGATGTAACTAGTAATCTTACGGCTTTTTTTAAAGGCACCTTTTCTAGGAAAGCTATTCGAGGTAAATTCTGAATACTACCTCTTAAAGCCTCCTATATTCCTTCATGGAAATCAGTGATGAATAATCCAGATGGTCTAGCTTCTTGGTAAATTAAGGAGTCTGTATATTCCCACAAAGTGAAAGATAGGAGCAAGGAATCGTGCTGCGGTCAACTTTTGATTTGAGGAGTAGTCTTTTATGGAAATTGTAAATGTAACTGGGTGAATATGGTCGTGCTCGTGAGATGGCTCAGATTTCTGAGTACAGTCACTGTACCCTGGCCTTTGGCCCTTTGGGGGACTGACACTTTCTGTATTGCTCTGGATATTATAGCCTTTTTTGCCCTTCGCAGCCCTACAACTGTAGGAGCAGGTGGTGTGTGTGTGTGTGTGTGTGTGTGTATCTACCGTGTTTCCCCGAAAATAAGACCATTATATTATATTAATTTTTGCTCCAAAAAGACGCATTAGGGCGTATTTTCAGGGGATGTCTTATTTTTTCGTGTACAACAATCTACATTTATTCAAATACAGTCATGTCGTCTTCTGGAACATCATAACGTACTAAATGTGTCCATCTAGCTGACGATCTTAACTGGAGCCTATTTTCGGGGTAGGTCTTATTTTCGGGGAAACACAGTACTTCATTTCCTGGTTTCCCACACTTTGTAGAAACCTCGGATAGGAATGAACTAACTTCAGCTGTACCTCTCTCGGTGACTTTGGGTCATTGTGTCGCTTCTAGTCTGTTTCCTCCTTTGTAGAGTAGAACTATACAAGGGATTCCATGGTTTCTGGCATTTGCTAAGCACTTTACGTGCTGGGCAATGTGCTTAGCATTTCAAATGCTTCTGCTTGCCCTAATACTCAGAAGAATCCTGCTCGCTATAGGTAATAAGTACTGTCCTACCCAGTTTCAGATGTGTATCTGAGAAGTGACCTGCTCTTCAAAAAGTTACACCATGGCAACCTGAGGGAAAAATAATCACTTACATTGTCTGTGAACTATTGTACCCTTCAGTGTAAGTGAAGAAAAATTGGAACAAATCAAAGATCTCATTTTTTAAGTTGAAAAAACCTGACAATACAACCTTCTGAAATGTGGGCATTGAGGTTGGGAATAGTCCTCAAGCTTCAGGGAAACCAGTTAGTAGAAATCTCTCTGGCTAAGGGTCAGTAGTGAAAATCAAATTTACAGAGATTTTATAAAGGAAGCTGGGTTCCTCAAACCCAAGAGAAAGGAGGGAATTTTGCTCTTCTCCATATACTGGAGGAGCAATCCAGAAGTTCCACCATAATGTAAACAAAGGTTTCAATCATTTAGGAGCAACAGATAGCTTACAGTGGTTCAAGAAAGAGCCACTCTTGATAAACGTAGGCAAGACACAAGTCAGAAACTACACATGCCAAAAATAATTTTACGAAAAATAAAAGCTTTAGAATTACAAGAAAAAATTTCCAAGCTCTTAAGTTGTGAAGTTAAAGAAAAATGGAACTCTTCTGCCTATATTTATATCCCTTGCTAGATTGCCATTTAACTCAGTTCCTCCATACTTAAATTCCAACAGTGAAATACAAATACTTACTGAATCCTTATGGGAAAAAATGTCAAATTACTTTTGCATTCTTTATATAGAATGTCATCTAATCCAATTCCTTACCCAAAGATGAATCTTTTCCAATACCTCCAACATACACTTAATTGGCATTCTCTCAAGCACTTCTAATTTAACTTGTTCAATTACCCCCCCACAAGTTGACTAATCCTCACAAATATTTAGGCACTATCTTCAAGTCAATAAGGCTGCCTACATAAAATTCTCCTTCCTACATCATTTAAAATGCAGCAATCAACAAATACTGCTTATTTTTACCTGAAACCAGTTGTTTTCTGAAATCCTTAAGTACTTTCTACAAGATAAACTTGTACCTTTTCTTTCTCTTTCTGCTATACTTAAACATTGAACCAGGCTTAAGGGACAGGTTTCATATAACTATAAATTTCACCTAAATGTTCTGTACTAATCACCTTTATCTTACGTCTACACCACCACACCTCATATTTTTCTTTCCCCGCTTTAAACTCTCTGATACCTCCCCATCTCCCTTGGAGTAAATCAAAAATCTTTCGAGTGCTCTATTTCTCTTACCTCTTTTCCTACTATCCTTGTTCACTTTGTTTTAGTCACATTGCCCTCTTGTTTCTTGAACACAGCATCCGGAATGCACTTTCCCCAGATATCCACATATCTTTACTTTAGGTCTTTGCTAAAATGTTCTCTCAGTGATGCCTTCCCTGATACTTAAAACTGCCACACTCTTACCCCACCCTTCGTATTCCCTCTCCGCTTTCCCATCTGACATTTCTTATCTGGCTCTTACTCAGATGTATGTGTGCTCCCTCAGGACAGAAGTTTTTGTCCTATTTTTTCCCCACTGCTGTATCTCCAGCACCTGGCACTTAATAGCCACTCAAATATTTCTTGATTGATTAACCAACCATGACGAGGATTCAGACTTTTTATAGTAGAGGCTTACGGGCAGCAGTCTGGTTGGAACTGGGGGACAGGGTCTGGGTTTTGTCTTGAAATTGCATTGGTGTAACAAACATACTGTTCTAAGATTGAATACTTACAAGCGACTTTGAGAGTATCTGATGCAAACTAAAGTGAGGACTTGAGGCCAAAAGTCTCTCCCAAACCATACCTTGGTGCAGCCACCAGGAAGAAACGGGACTGTTGAGGGACAGGCTGCCCAGACCATGAGACGCACTTCCCCGAGAGGAGATGCCTGCCTCAGGCAGGAGCGTGAGCCAGGAAGTCATCTGTGCCCCAACCCTGTGCTCAGTCATATTTTGCTTCCCACTTGGATTTGTCATCAGACTTAGGTAACTGTGAAATCTGCTCAATAGTTAAATTTTCATCAGTTTATTAGAGACTGACTAAGCCCATCAAAAGCTCAAGCAATAACTTGTCATTGGGATGGAGATAGTTTTCTTTCTCTTAATAAGTCTCTAGTGATGTCCATCAACATATATTAATTCATTAATTTACTCTCATACTCTGCCAAGTGTTTAGAAAGTGGAGTGGAAGGGAAACAGATCAGATGCTATGACAAGATACGGTGCATCACTCAAGTGCATGGTAAGACTAAAACTTCTGATTCCATAAGAAAAGGAACAGCCTTCTAAAATGTTCTCATTTTCCTAAAACCATATATTTAGTCGTTAATGACTTACTGCTCTGTTCTCCAATTGATCTGCTATCCTTGGTCCCTCTTGTTCCTACCTCTCTGGTCTCGGGGAAGGCAGCCTGACTGGGCCTGCTTCCCCTGGTCTACATCTCACTACTCATCATGCAAACTTGGGCGAGATTACAGGGCAGGCCCTCACTTCTGGGACAGCTTGCAGGGTGCTCTAGTCTCAGGATCATAGGCTTTGGGAATATGCAGGAATTGAGGGTCCAAGGGCTAGTTGTGCCGTGTACTAGATGTGTGCAATTATGGGCAATTTATCTGTAGGTTCAGGATGCTATGATCAACATGGCTTACCTGACGGCTATTGTAAGGATTTCAATTCGGAAAATCTGAAGTGGAATACTGAACAAATTCTCGTTATTTCTCTTGTCACATTATACTCTCTGATTTTAAGACGAAGAGTAAGTTCATTTGTAAAGGTTGCTGGTTAAATGGAGAACTGTACTGGTACAGCTGCTGGACTGGACAAAATCTGAGGTCTAACTGGGTGAAATAAGGCAGTAGTTCCAAAGCTGAGTCCTAACCCAAAATATTAATGAGTGGGGCCTAGGCATATTTTCCCACAAAAAAGTTCCCCCAGAGGGTTCATATGTGCAGCCAGGATTGGGAATCACTATAGAGACACAGCTCAGAGTAGGTAGTCCCGAATGTTCTTTGAGGAGCAGCTCACAATTGTATGGGTAGGAGAGTTTTGCTCATCACTGCTCCAACACATCATTTTAGTTTTAGAAACCCAATCTTATGCCAGTGGGATGAGATGCTCTGATTGATATTATTTTCTAGTTAACTGATTATTGATAATTTTATATGGTTGAACCACTTGAGGTAGGAGAAGGGGAACTTATACATCAGCTTTAGAAACTTGTGTCCAGAGCTTTCAGAACTGCCCAGGTTGAGCTGTGAAATATTAAATAGTATGTATTATTTCTGTAAACAGTACTTTGTTTTCATCCTATTAGAGAGTCACCTTTGAAAAGGGTTTGAAAGAGTTATAGCCAAATACCAAGATTAAGAAACTAGTTCAAGAATTAGAAGGTCTAGAGTCTGGGTCTGATCCTACTCGCTGGAGGATGCAATTTAACCTTAAGAATCCCAATTTCTGTATCCATAGAGTTATGACCTTTATGATTCCTACTGTCTAACTTAAAATAAAAATTCAAAATACAGGCAGCTGATCATTCTAACCAATTATAGGAAACTAAAGGGAAAAAAATCTTACCACACAATAAGGTAACATATTTCAAGCCTACTGTATATCAGGTTTGTTAAATATGAGTAAGATTATCATCACAGAAGTTACTATTTATTGAGCACTTGCTGTGTGCTAGGCTTTGTGCTAGGTAATTTACGTGCATTAACTCAATTCCTGCAACAGCTTATGATTTAGATGTAGGTACTATTATTATTCCCAGTTTATATGTGTGGAAACTAAGGAACAGTTTGCCCAAAATCATAGCAAGCGGTGGAACCAAGATTCAAACATAGGCACATACAAGAACATCAAGTCCTTTTATCCAGGGTAGGGCAGATATGACCAGTGAATAAATATTATATAGGACACCACAAAGCAAATTCTTAACATAACCTCTATATGACAAAATCAGCTTTTGTAATTAGCATTTCCTTTATTTCTTTAGTTTTAAAATAAAAATTTTGAATTTAAAAGATACTACAATGCAGTATAATATTTTTTGCATCAACTAAAATTTGCACATAGCAAGCAAAAATATTACCCTTTCTACTTCTCTGTTTGTTTAAAAAATTTAAACATAAAAACTCCAAGTGAGCACATAGAATTACAGAAATGAAATAACTGAATTTCCGTTTTCAGTGTATAGGTCTTACACATTTGTTACATTTATATCTAAGTATGTTGTTTGATGCTGTTATGAATGGAGTTTTAAATTTTTCAGTTTTCAACTGCTGCTAGTGTTTAGAAATACAATTTTTGAAGTAAAATTTACAAATGATATGTGCACATTTTAAGTACACTGAGTTTTGGCAAATGGAGACACCCAAGTGACCACTACCTTGATCAAGGTGCAGAATATTTCCATCACTAAAAGTTTTCCTAGTGCCTTTTCCTGATCATCACAGTCCACAGCTCTGGCCCCAGGCAACCACTTACTTTTTATCACTACAGATTTTTTGTCTCCTAGAGATTCATATAAACACAATCATTCAGTAATGTCTTTTGTACCTGGCTCCTTTCGTTCAGTGTAATGTTTCTGCGATTCAGCCATGTTGCTTTGTATTGTATCAGTAGTGCCTTCTTTTTGTTGCTGGGTGGTTGGTATTCCACTGTATGGGTGTGCCACAATTTTTTATGCATGCACCTATTATTGATGGAAATTTGAGTTGTTGACACATTTTTACTATTATGAATAAAACTGCTATGAATATTTGTATACAAGTCTGTGTATACATACATTTTCACTTCTTTGACTAAATATCTAGGAGTGGAATTTCTAGGATATATATATACATATATATATATATAATTTTTTACCTATTATACATAATACAATTATCTATTATAATAGTAAGTATATGTCTAACATTACAGGAAACTGCCAGAGTTTTCTAAAGTGGCTGAACCATTATGCATCAGCAATGTAAAGGGTACACATTACTCCACTGACTCACCAACAGTTGGTATTGTCAATCTTTTTAATTTTAACCATTTTAGTGGGCATACAGAACTATCTTTCTGTGGTCTTAGTTTACATCACCCTGCTGACTATTGATGTTAACCATGTTTTTACGTACTTAATGACCACTGATAGATTTTTAGTTGTGAATTGTCTGTTCAAATCTTTACCTCATTTTTAATTGTGCTTTTTGTTTTCTTATTGAGCTGTAAGACCTCTTTATGTATCATGGATACCAGTCCTTTATCAGATATATATATATTGGGAATATTTTCTTCCAGTTTGTGGCCTGCTTTTTCATTTGCTTATTTTTAAAAAGATTTTTATTAAAAATATAGCTAACATACAATATTATATTAATTTCAGGTGTACACCATAGTTACTCAACATTTATATACCCAAAGAAGTGATCACCATGATAAGTCCAGCAACCGTCTGACACTGTACCACGCTATCACAATATTGTTGACTATATTTCCTGTGCTCTACGTTACATCCCCATGACTTAGTTGTTTTACACCTGGAAGTATGGACCTCTTATTCCTCTTCCCCTTTCCTTTTAAAATTTACCAATTACAGTTGACATTCAATATTATTTCATACTAATTTCAGGTGTACAGTCTAATGGTTAGACACTTATATAATTTAAGAAGTGATCCCCCTGACTAGTAACCACCTGGCACTATATATAGTTATTAATATTACTGTATCACTGACTATATTCCTTATGCTTTTCTTTACATCCTCATGGCTATTTTGTAACTACCAATTTGTACATTTTAATCCCTTCACCTTTTTCACCCTGCCCCCAACCCCTCCCATCTATCACCTCAACAAATCTAGTACTCATCTCACATATATACTGTGTTTCCCCGAAAATAAGACCTAGCCGGACCATCAGCTGTAACACGTCTTTTGGAGCATAATTAATATAAGATCGATTTTACATAAGACCCGGTCTTATATTAAAATAAAACTGGATCTTATATTAATTTTTGCTCCAAAAGACGCATTAGAGCTGATGGTCCAGCTAGGTCTTATTTTCGGGGAAACACAGTAGTTATTGCAATATTACTGACTGTGTCCCTTATGTTATACCCTATATTCCTGTAACTACTTTGTAACAACCAATTAGTACTTAATCCCTTCCCTTTCTTTCTCCCACACCCCCCACCCCTCTCCCATCTGGCAACCATCAAAATGTTTTCTGTATCTATGAGTTTGTTTCTGTTTTGTTTGTTAATTTTGTTCTTATGTTCCACATGCAAGTGAAATCACATTGCATCTGTCTTTCTCTGATATACTCCACTCAGCACAATACCCTCCAGGTCCATCCATCCATGCTGGTGCAAATGGCAAGGACCCATTCCATTCCATGGCTGAGCAATATTCCATTGTATATATATACCACCACCTCTTTATCCATTCATGCATCGATGGACACCCAGGCTGCTTCCACATCTTGGCCGTTGTATACAATGCTGCAATGAACATATGGGTGCACAGGTCCCCTCAAAGTAGCTTGGTTTCTTCAGATAAATACCCTGAAGTGGGATTACTGGGTCCTGCATTGACTTTTTTTACAGCCTTTGTTTTATAGTCTGTTTTGTCTGGTATAAGTACTGCTACCCCAGCTGTTTTGTTGTTGTCATTTTCATTTTCGTAAAAATACCTTTTTCCATCCTTTTATACTACGTCTATGTGTGTCTTTCAATCTGAAGTGAGTCTCTTGTAGGCAGCATAAGTGAGCTTCCTGTTTTCTTATCCATTCAGCCCTTTTATGTCTTTTGACTGGAGCATTTAATCCATTTACATTGAAAGTAATTGTTGATAGATGTGTAGCTATTGCCATTTTATTCATAATTTTGATTTTTTGTTTTCCATCCTAAAGTTAAGTCCCTCTAACATTTCTTGTAATACTGGTTTGATGGTTATGATTTCCTTTATCTTTTTCTTGTCTGGGAAGCTCTTTATCTGTCCTTCAATTTTAAATGATAGCTTTGCTAGGAAGAGTAATCTTGATTGTAGGTCCTTGCTTTTCACCACGTTGAATATTTCCTGCCAATCCCTTTTGGCACAGTTTGTTGAGAAATCAGCTGATAGTCTTATGGGAGCTCCCTTATAAGTTTCTAATTGCCTTTCTCTTACTGGTTTTAGGATTCTCTCTTTGTCTTTAACCTTTGCCATTGTAATGTGTCTCTGTGTGGGCCTGTTTGGGTTCGTTCTGTTTGGGATGCTCTGCACTTCCTGGTCTTGTATGTCTATTTCCCTCACCAGGTTAGGAGAGTTTTCAGTCATTTTTCAAATAGGTTCTCAGTCCCTTGCTTTCTCTCTCCTTCTGGTACCCCTATGATGTGAATGAATGTTGTCATGTTTGGTGGTGTCCCAGAGGTCTCTTAAATTGTCCTCATTTTTTTTTTTATTCTTTTTTTCTCTTTGCTCTTCCAATTGGACGTTTTCTGCTACCGTGTCTTCCAAATCACTGATTTGATCCTCTGCTTCATCTTGTCTGTTGGTGATTCCTTCCAGTGCATTCTTCGTTTCAGTTATTGTGTTCTTCACTTCTGACTGGTTCTTTTTTATGGTTTCTGTGTCCTTTTTTATGCTTACAATCTCTCTGTTGAAGATCTCACTGAGTTCCTTGAGCATTGTTACAACCATTGGTTTGAACTCTGTCTCTGGTAGGTTGCTTGCCTCCATTTCATTTAGTTATTTTCCTGGATTTTTCTCCTGTTCTTTCATTTGCAATACATTTCTTTGTTTTCTCGTTTTGGCTGCCTCTCTGTTTGTTTCTATGTATTAGGTAGATCTGCTATTTCTCCCAGTCTTGGTTGGGTGACCTTATGTAGTAGGTGTCCTGTAGGGCTCAGTGGCACAGTCTCTCTGGTCACCTGCTCTGGGTGCTCCAGGAGTGTCCCTTGTGTGGGTTATGTGTGCTCTCCTGTTATAGTTGAGCCTTGATTGCTATTGGCAATCAGTGGATGGGACTGACCCTCAGGCTAACTGGCTGTGGGCTTTGGCCACATCCACAGCTTATGGGCTGCTGTGGGGAGACTTATCCCCCTGGGTGGGATTCGCCCAAGCTGGCTCTGGTGCCTTTTGAGGTCACCCTTTGTGTGTGCCATGTGAGGCTAATTAGGCAGTGCTCTGTTGTGGTCTGAAGCCTCCAAATACGTGGTTTTGGGGCCTCATGGGAGGGGCTCTGGTGCAGGAGGTCAGCTACAGCCTGTGACTGTCTGGAGGCTACCTGGCAGTAGTTACCAAGTGATGCACAGTGTTTCACTGCCTCTGCTAAACCTGGAGGTGTGTGAGAGAGGCCACAGCTGCAGACTGAGTATGGCTGCCACCAGTCCCAGGCCTGGGGTAACTCTGCAAAAAGCCAGGACACTCCCAGGCCTGCTGCCACCTGCCGGCTCCCTTAAGGTTCAGCCACTGATAAAGCCTTGTACAGTTTGTGAGTTAAGTGAGGCAGGGTTTCAGGGAGTCACTAGAGTGGGAAGAGTTGTGGTCACCAGGTTAATGTAGATTCTGGTTTGGTGCCAGTGCTGAGCTTGGTGTAACTCAGCAAAAGTCTTAGAGCACACCGAGGCCAGTCCCTGTCTGCCTGGGGCTGTGGACTCTGACAGTTTTCCAAGAAAGAGTGCAGTGCAGGAGGGACTGGCTTCTCCTGGAGAAAATGCCTCCAGCTGTGTGCAAATTGGGTGGGGCGAGGTCCCAGCTGAGTCTGCAGGGCAGAGCTGTGGAGCTCATCAGACCAATTAGGTTCAGATTTGGCCTGTGGGGGCGGGCTCAACATAGGAAAGATGGCGCCCACTTGCCGGCTGCCTAGGAAAAGGACCCCTTAGTGGGAAAATGCTGACTGTCCTCCAGTCGTTCACCTGAAGCCAGCAGCACTCCTTACTCTGCCCTCCCACCACGCCCATGCATGTCTCCGAGGCCCCCAAGTCACCTTACCTCGTCTGGAGCCCAAGGTGAGTGCCTGTGAACAAGTGAGTCTGTGTGCGAGCTGTTTAAGACACGCCTTGGTTTCCCGCAGCTTTCCGTCCCACCCTAACAGTCAGAATCCCCACTATTTTTCACAGCCAGATGTGGGGGCTCCTCTTCCTGGCACCAGTACTCGGGGCTGGGAAGGCTGGTGTGGGGGTCTGGGGTCTCTCCCTCCTCCAGGGGGGTCGTTTGTGGCTAAGGTATCCCTCGTGATTCTCAACTGCTGCAGGGAAGTTTGGGGCTTGTTCTGTGTCTCTGCTCCTCCTACCAGGCTTGTTGTGGATTCTTCTTTATATTTTTAGTTATAGGACTTCTGTTTGGCTAGACTTCAGATGGTTCTCCAGGTTGATTGTTCTGTAATTTAGTTGTAATTTTAATATGTTCACATATGGACGTAGACAGTGTTTACTCTGCCATTTTGGATCTCTGCCTTTTCATTTTTTTAATGGTATCTTTTGAAGTACAGTTTTTAGTTTTGATGAAGTTTTAATTTATCAGTTTTCTTTCAAGGTTCATGGATGTTTTTGCCTACCCCAAGATCACATAGGTTTTTCTCCTGTTTTATTCTAGAAGTTTTATAGTTTTAGCTTTTACATTTAGATAAATTGTGTTTCAAATTGATTTATATATGGCAAAAATTAACGGTTGAGGTACATTATTTTTTCTATATTGATACACAGTTTTTCCAGTATAATTTGTTGAAAAGACTATCTTTTACCTATTAATTAGCACCTTTTTTTTTAATCAATTTGTATATGTGTGAATCTATTTCTGGACTTTATTTTGTTCCATTAATCTGTATATATATTTATACTTTCACCAATACCTCACTGTCTGGATTGCTGTAGCTTTATATTAAGTATTGAAATCAAGTAACGTAACTCCTCCAATGTTATTATTTATGTTTTTCAAAAATATTTTGGCTAATATCACTTCTCTGCTTTCCACATAAGTTTTAAAATCCGCTTACTAATTTCTGTAAGAAAAGCCTGCTGGGACTTTGAATGAAATTGTGTTGCATACATAGGTGAATTTGGGGAGAACTGACACATTAACAAAAAATACTGACTCTTCGAATCCATAATTAGTGTATCTCTTCATTTAGTAGGCCTTTTTTTTTTTTTTAAGGAGGGCGCAGCTCATAGTGGCCCATGCGGGCATCAAACCAGCAACCTTGGTGCTACCAGCACCACGCTCTAAACAACTGAGCTAACCGTCCATCCCTAGTAGGCCTTCTTTAATATGTCTCAGCCATGTATTTTAATTTTCATTGTGTAGGTTACACATTTTTGTAAAATTTATCCCTAAGTAGTTAATGTTTTTGATGCTATTATAAATGATACTTAAAATGTTTAATTTTTTATTGTTCATTGCTAGTACATAGCAACAATTGATTTTTGTATATTGACCCTGGTATAATGTGACCTTGCTAAATTTACTTATTAATTCTACTAGTTTTATTGTAGATGCCTCAGGGTTTTCTATGTACTGAAAACAAAGGCAGCAGTTAATCTTCCTTACCATTCTAAATTTCTTTTATCTTTTTCAGAAACCCCTTGCCTTTTTTGGTGGCTAGTAGCTCCAATAGAATGTTGAATAGGAATAGTAAGGGCAGACATTCTTACATAATTACCAATTTTAAGGGAAAAGCAGTTTAGTCTTTCATCATTAAGTGTGATGTCAACTGTTTTTCATTTATACCCGTTATGAGGTTGAGGAAGTTCCCTTTTGTTCCTAATATGCTAATAGTTTTTATTACAAATGGGTACTGAATTCTGTCAAATGCTTTTTCTGTGTCTATTGAGATGATCGTATAGGTTTTCCCCTTCATTCTGTTAATATGGTGAATTACATTAATATTAAATGTTAAATCAATCTTGTGTACCAGGGAAAATTCACGTTTGGATGTTATATATATATATGTATGAATTTGGTTGTATTATATATATGTAATATATAGTTATATGTATCTCAATTTGATTTACTAAAATTTTGTTAAGGAGGTTTTTAAAAGCGCTTTACTGAGCTATAATTCATATACCATACAATTCACCCCTTAAAGTATACAACTCTTAATCTCCTTAAATCAAAGTTTTTTCTCACTTAAAGTTCTTGGCTTGGTTAAAAAAAATGTTGTCCCTAGTGTGTTATTAGCAATCTGTTACAATTTATTGACAGTTTATTATGTATATGACACTTTATGTACATTATCTTCAATCTTTACAATTTCAAGAGGTAGAAATTATTCCAATTTAGAGATGAAAAAAACAGGCTGTGCAGAATGAAATTGATCTAAGACTATAGAGTACAAAAAAGGCTAAAAGGCCCAATTTTGAAGATTTCTGCAGAGTTTGAAAGAAAAGTTACTTAAAAATACCAGAGTCAGAAGTTGAACACAGACTTGACTTTGGCTTACCTGTAGTCTTCCATATATACGCGTATTTATAAGCGCAGGCTCTGGAGTCAGACTACTTGGCTTCAAATCTCAGCTCCAACAAATAGGATAATATGAAGTGAGGAAAGAGACCCTACAAGAAGGCTGTGAAATGGGCGAAGAACAGTGCTGCTTACCTTAGTCTTGTTGAGGCTGCTCTTCCCTAGGTGTTCTGCCATTGGTTCTCGGAGGATGTAGGATGATATCCAGGGAAAATCAGAGAAGAGGGGGTGGATAAAAGATTAAAGATTTTACTTCCCTCTATGTCCATAACTTTTAAGCTAAGAGGGAAAATTGATTCAGTAACCCAACTGACTTACTTTAAAGCACAGGCAACCATAACTACATAATATATTTTAAAATAATTCATGTAAATAGATATGAGAGTTCATTTAAAGTACCAATAATTATGTAACATGCCAAGAAAGTCAAGATGAATAACACACGATCACTGTCCTTAAAAGGCTCACAGTCTAGTTAGCTTAAGTGCTACAATGAGGAGCGTTCAGCAAAACACTATGTGGAATGATTAATTCTGCTTAAAGGGCTGGGGAGTCTAAAAAAGCTTCCACAGAGAATGTCAGACATTAGCTCGTTTGGACATTAACTTGTTGGACAAAAATTTTATATTAGGGTTGGCTTGGTGTAAAGAGAAAATGATCCCTTCTCAGTTCTAAGTTAAGTCCTCCAAGAGGATAGAAGTAGCAGATACAACAAATCTACCACTGGAATCAGATGGTTAACTAGTATATGGTTCAGATTTTCTTTATTCAGTGCCTGTGGTGGGGAAAATCTGTCTTTATCAAGAGTTGGTCCAAGTATTCTGAATTAATCCTTCGTAAACTTGAATCACCATGTCAATTCCCCATTTCCCCACTCATTTTAAATTTATAAGAAATAGCTTAATAAGGTGAATATACATAGCAGAAAGACTGTTTGGTCTAAATATCAAAGTTTATTGAAATAAAATATAATCTATAATAAAAAATACTAAGGGTGTTATCATTGGTTACAGTTTTAAGTATATTAACAAGAAATCCAATATTTTAATTCAAGAATAATACCATCTTGTGGTACAGTAACAAACATGAAGTAAAATGTTGAATAATACTGAATAATTCTGTCAGAAATATTTTATACTTTCCAATCTGTTAAGTATATCTTTTTAAGTGAAATTTTAAAGTTATTTAAGACATACTTTTTAGAGTGAAATAGTTTTAGCATAATCAGCATTTAAGACAATAACTTTCATGGAAATTCAATTCAACCCTAAGTGGCATACATGCTTTAAAGTGTCTTTATTCAAGAAATGTATTACAATGCTCTTTGCTATTAATCTCTAAGATTGCTATTATTCTTAAACTGGAATTAAAGCTGGTCATAAAGCAAAACAGATGAGTTATTTCAGAAGTAGAAAGGGCATTAGGATAGTGAAAGAAAGGAGAAGAGCATAGGTACTCATACACAATCTATGTGTTTAAACTCTTTGTCAATTGGCCAATCCTTAGCCTGGCACAGAGACCTCTGATATGTCATAGCAACTTCTGGACCCAAATAGTCCGGACAGTACAGGAAGAAAACTTGTTTCTTTTTCTTGTTATATTTCAAGATTACTTTCTCTGCAGTCTATAACATTTTACCTGCTATTCCACAAAATGTGTGCCACAATCCAATTATTCTGCACAATTCAAGGAAAAAGTCTCACATGCACTAACATTAGGAAATTACTTTCAGAGTTCCTATGAAGTTTCACCAGTGAAGATTATCCCTTTTACTGTTATGTAGCAATCATGTATCAATCTTCTATCATACTGTCCTACTTGTGTGTGGATCTGTGAAAACAACAGTTGTCATTTTATTGAGGAAGATAACCTTTTAACAAAAACCGCTGTAAGCTTTTAAAATCCTCATCTTTAAAAATCTGTAAAGCTTAGATATCCTATGTACTCTGGGGAAAAAAATGTTATTTCACACAATTAAGAAGTAAAAAAGAACAAAAGCTGACAAAAATTGACACACAGGAGATACCTCTTTAAAGAATAAATGTCAATCTTAGTCTTAAAACACATCCTATTAATTAGAAGCAGTCTGTAGGGTGTTTGTTGTAACTCCCATTTGGATAGGTGGCTGATTTGGGAATTTAAATGGGAATTTCAGTTTTCTGACTTCCTATTTGAGGCTGTAACTACTAAAGCCAAGCCAGGATCACCTTCAGAAGAATTTTGCTTTGTGCATTCTCTAAATCTGGGAGGCATCCGTGCCTCTCAAAGTAGGGGTATTACAGTGAGCTTGGATGCACAGCTTTTAAAGTTAATGGTGACAAATTAAGTGTTTTCAAAAAATTGTGCCAATTAATATCAAAGTAGAGAGTTGTAGACTAATACAACTTTTAGTTCTTTAATCTACTGTGGTTTAAAGCTTAGGTTTTGTATTTCTGCCATGGTATTTCAATACCTTATCTAAGATAGTACCATGCCCTAAAAAACATCTGTTATAGGCAGACAAGTCTAAATCTCCTTTCTTAGGATAACAGGATGAAGCTGAACTTGAGGCAGTAGTTGAAGACTTTTACCGTTTTTGAGTTTCATGTTTTTGTGATCAGAAGTGAAATTAGAAACTAGAATCCTTTATGTAAAATATATATATATATGTCACAATTTATTAAACTATAATTTCTTAACAGCAAAAACACCAGGATTAAGATACATGCCCAAATTGACATTTAGATAGATCTTCAAAGTAAATGAAATTTATCAGGGCCCTGCAATTTGTGACTCAGTCTCCCTTATCTCTATTTTGCAATTTATGTTTTTCAGGAAGCCTTTGATTTTAAATTTTAGTTTGTTTTATAGTATCAACTGACAAGAGTAACCTCAGTTCATGTTTTCCCAAGAGCTTCAGAAGTTTTAGCCGTCAGTTAAAAAAAAAAAAAGACACTAAATTACCAGAGAACCTAAGAACTCTGATTCTGATGAGTTCCTTTACCAGTTTCAGTCACTTTTTAAAAGGAATTTAACTGGACATCAGGTAACATTTTATACTAAAAATAGTTAATTTAAATAGCCCTAAAAATGACAGTACTTGAGAGATCTAAATAAATTCCATCCATCCAATAAATTGACATATATGGTATTAGTGAACTTATACCATTGTACTTTGTTCAATGGAGGAAAAGCAAAGAGAATCTAAATATTTAGATATATGAAAGATATTGGAAACAATAAATTTATAATGATTTTTATTCTGCCAACATACTCTTGATTTTGACCCTATAGTCCGCAGAACACAAAAGCAACTGTAAAATACATTTTGGGAAGAAATGAGGCTGTACTCAAAGACAATTTTACAAATTTTGACAGCATTAAAAAACTGGCTTAATAAATAGTCATTGGGGGAAAATCCTGCATATTCAACAACAAAATATCTGTATTATTTATGATTATTTAAGTAATACTCAGTGCTTATCGTATGCCCTTTATTCAGGAGTGCAAAGCACTAAAAAATAAGCATCATTTACATATTTAGAGTAAATTGAAGTACAGAAAATTTGCCCATGGCAAAAAAAAAGCAGGTTTTTAGACATGAAATGACTCAGAATTCCACATTTCCAGTTCCTTAAAATAGAAATTATATGCTATCTTTAATGCCTCCATCTTATTTTAACATTAGTTTACAATCATAGTTTAAATTGTATACTCAAGGATCATGTGATAGGTTAAAGCCCATAGGCTTTCCATCATTTAACTGGTACATTGAATAGGAAAGTTAAGTGAAATGTGATGTTTGCTTTTTGCTTTCTAAAAAAATTTTAAATGAGATCGAGGACATAAATAAATGAGTTCTGGAAACTCTTGCCTTGGTTTTTCTGCTTCATATGCCTGTATTACTATAGGACCACAATAATTCTTTCCTTAACTATCTACTTGACCTCTAATCCTTTCCTCTCAAGATCTTAGTGAATTGAATTGGTGATTCATTGAAAACAAAATGTTAAGTTTTTGTGGAAGTACAAAATGGTTAATGTTGGTTTCAGTCAACTAATCTCTGATACTAACTTGCCTAGTTAAACTAAGATCACGAAGTATGAGAAAGACTTTGAAACACAGTAGGGGATAAGTAGTCAAATACTAGATGTGTGAGACAATAAAACAAAACATATTCCAAAACCTAATCCTAAACTTAAATCGATGCCTCATTGAACTACTAACCTGACACACCTTGAAACATGGCAGAAGTTACTTTAAGCACAATGGACCAGCATATTACAGAAAGCAGCCACTGCCAATTTCAGCTGCCTCAAACTACTTAGTGTGTATAGTCTTAAAAAGGTGATTATTAAATTTGAGGGAAAAGTCCCATTCTTTTGACAGTCTAATAGAAGTCATGGATCCTTGCTTTAGAAACACATACTACTTTTAAGAGTTGATAATCTACTGTAAATCACAGTATCGTTGGTTCAGTGGGATTAGACATGAAGAAAATTTTCGTATTGTTAATAAAGACTAGTCACTAACCTTAAGGAACAGACTCTAAAAACAGGAGAAAGTGCAGTGATCATATTTATTCATGTGCCTCTTTTGCTAACTCTAATGGTATAACTGGTTGATGCAAATATGCCCCAATCTAGCTTATAAATATTAAAAACAAAAATGTTTGAGTTCTAACTTCTGGCAGCAGTGTACATGTAACAGTTTTCAAGTATTGCGAAATACTGTGAAGGAAAGACTTTAATATACCACTGTCAAATTCCAATGTATCCAAACCAGCAATGAAATGTCTGCATATATAATTTGTTGCCTTGAGTAAAATATAAGAAAATAAAGACACAATAGCTCTAAATTCTTTATAATCTTCAAGGATGGGAAACCAGTATTTCTGTATTTGTTTTAATAGAATTGAACATTTAATTTTCCCCCACAGTAATCAAAGCAAACATTTTATCATTATTACTCTTGGTATATCAAACAATTCCAGGAATGTAAGAAAGTCGGACTTGAAAATATTACATAGAAAAAGGTTGAATTAACAAACACATTACATTTTGTAGTTACTTATTAGTAGTGTACATTGACAGCTACTTATCTGATAGCAGCTCTGCTGCTTTTGAGTGAGCTGTTTTCTTCCAGAGGGAATGGAGAATGGCAGTGTTATCTTTGGAACAAATTCAGAAGACGGTAGCAAATAACAGAAGAATCACTTCTACACATATTTTCAAGGGCAATACATAGATAAGTATATAATTATGGAAAAATATGCCTCAAATACGCTTTTTAAAATTTGTCAGGATTTCTTGCTTTGTTTTTTTCTTATTAAAATATAATGTACTGTCACTGCTATCTGTTCTGGGAAAAACAAACCCTGAGGTTTGAGTTTCCTCCTTCAACCAACAGAGTGATATCAAGTAAACTTGGACTCAGGTCAACTCGTTGGAGCCAACAGAGAATTGTGTGGTACATCTGATTACTTTACCAATATACGCATATCCTGGTTTATCAAAGAGACTCACCAAATATTTTGTTAAAGTTTTATACCCCAAGCAGGTTCTCTGATGATGTATCATGCTAGCATAGTAAATCTGAAGGACTAACACATGGTATAATATAAACAGACATGCAATACAGAAGGACATAAAAGATACAGCTTGACCCTGGATTTTCCCCTTAGAATAACTCCTTCCATAAATAAGACTTTACTTTTTACATATAGACTAATCCTATAACTGGTCTTGGATCACGGAGAATGTTAAGGACACAGCTTAAGAAATCTAGACCACATTTTTTTGTAGTCTATTGTCACCCCACACCACAAAAAACTCTCTCCAAGTGGATGCTCAGGTTAGATTAAGATGCTCTTAAACCAACAAATTTACTGAGGCTTAGAATGTAAATCATATAACTATTTGCAGCAGCAATAGTCATTTCAAAAATGACTAAAACAAACTTTTAAATATAAAGCATATAAAAAGGACTATTAAGGATAGTTTTCCAAACTATATCTAGAAATACAGGAAAATATGTATTGCCTCATAATAAAGTTCAATAAATATTCTTTCTGAATCCTACAAACACTACAAGATGTTATAGGTTTATTTGGTTCCCATAAGTTAAAAAAATCTGATTGCTTTTACATAAATCCCTTCAGATTTTTATTAATGCTTTCTTACGAGACTCAGAGATTATCTATGTCTAACTTTCAGAAATGTGCTTTTTTGTTGGTTTTAATAAGTGTACTTAATTTTCTAGCAAATAAACATGATTTAAATTTTAAGGTTCAAGGTAATTCTAGAAAAAGGTAGACATCGAACTATTTGCTTTTCTACGTCCCCGTATTTACAAAGCCTAGCATCCACTGTGGATTCCTTCTTACTCTCACTTATCACACTATCAATAAATAGTAACTGTGGTCCAAGTTACCTATATTAAAGATTTCAAAATTCCTCAAAATGTCACACTACAAAGTCAATAATATCTGATTTTGATAGGATATGAATATTAGTGTTATGTAATTTTTTTGCTATTGGAAAAGAAATAGAAATCTTTATTTTTTTTCTATCTAAATTAAATCCAAGCTCCATTATCAATTCTCAAGATAATATCTAAAACTGTACATTCCTAAAGAAAGGTAAAGCTGTTCAAGGGCTGAACTAGTCCAATATACAATTAAGAGTTATTTATTCCTGTTATTTTTTATTATTATTATTATTTGCTTTTTAAATCCCTATATTAAACCCCTGGTTTCTTGTGGATTATATCATAATTTAACATTGTAAAAATTAATTTCAGAAACTATTGTGCTAATATTTAGATTTCGGGAAGGAATCAGACAAAATCAATTACCTCCATTCACTGTTAGAACAGAAGATAAAATAGCTTACTAACTGATATGAGTTATGAATGTCACTGTGACACAAAATTTGCTGTGATTTGCTTATTTGGCTACAAGTACAGTATTTTTCATGAATGACAACACACAGCATTTCCAACTTGTAACATGAACCTCCAGCTCATAAAGAGTGTACTGTGTGACTTGAAAGAGTCTGATTATAACTAAGTAACAACCTTTCCCCTGAAAAACATGAACAAAATCCATTGGGAAATCAGGCACAAACGGTATTTATCGGTTTTTCTTCTTTTCCTCCTGCGGTTTTGTTTCTCAAGACATATAGATGGTTCCGATATAATCCAACACTTGTTACAAAATGACACAGCTATTTTTTTCCTTTTCTTTTTCTTTATCTTTTTCTCGAGGTTCCTTTCGTTTACGTTCACTATTCCCAGATTGTCTTCCACTTGATGGAGAGGCTTGCGCTGGCTGGCTTTGCTTTAAGAAAAATAAACAGGAAGAAATTACCTCAACTTTTCTAAGGTGCTTAATCATAGTTATCTAGAAAGAAAAACCACGGAGAGTGAAAGGAATCATTAATGGTAAAAGAAGCTATTGGGGTATAGTTATGTTACATGGTATCTAAATAGTTGCCTCTACTATTCTGGACAGATACAATTAATGTATCTGTTATTCCAAGTAAATGGAATTTCAAAAAATAAATAATGTGTAGGATTATACTGCTTGAAGCCTCAAATTCAAGAAATGTTTATGTTAAAGTTCAGAAAATGTTAATGAACTTTTGGTAAACTACAATAGCTCTCCAAGTTCTCATTAAATACTATAATAAACAGATTTTAAAAGGGGAAAAAAGTCCTGAGAACTGAGAGTGTGGAGTAAGTGTATTCTGTGAAATAAAATAACTTTTTTTTAGTGAAAAGCTAGTCATAAATGGTTTTAAGCTTGGGATAGTCAATATTTGAGCTAGAAATAGAAATGTTATTTTAATGGAGACCTCTATATTTAAAGCTTCATCAGACCTTAAAGCACATCTTGCTTTCTTGTGTACCCAAATCAAAGGAACAGTTCTGGCGTGGTACAGTTACACACAAAAGAAGGGGAATATGTTTTCATTTAATGAAATGAGATTTAACATACAGAAACCTAATTAATAGTCACATTTTCAGTGCTTAAAAACATTAAACTGGGAAAAAAGTAAAAAGTGGGAAAGTGCTAACCTTTGTTGAATACTTAGTGTATGTCAGGCACTGGATTTAGCAGTTCTCAACCACAAACCTAAGAGCTAATCGAAGTATTATCTTCTATTTCACAGAAATATAGGGAAAATGAGGCTAAGAGAGTAGAGGACTTCGTCTAAGGTGTTGCAGCAGGAACTGCAAATCCATGTCTATCTGACTTGAAGTCTACATTCCAGTAGTACCTCACACTGCCCTCTTGACAGAAAAGACTTTGTTCAATTTGGTTTCTATTCTTTGCAGGTATTAAGAACCTAAAAAATAAATTTGAAAAATCTTGCCATCAGAACCTCAGGAAAAATAACTTTACTAAATTAGAAAAATATTCATCACAAAATTCAGACAATGTTATACAACCTAATGGGTACTAAAATGCTCACGTAAGTGAAGAGTCAACACCTGATTTAAATTGTTTTTATCTCAGCACAAGTTCTTTACTGTGGACGTGATCCCTGTATTTAAGAACCAGAGCACTAGTCTCACCTCAGCCTGTGTAGAAGCAGAAGCAGCCGCAGCTGCTGCTTGTTCCTGTTCTTGATAATATTGAGAAGCCCGTCGGTCCTCTTCTTCTTGGAGCTGCTTTGCTAGTTCCAAATCACTGATTCCTTCAGGTATTTGTTCCCAATTGATCTCTTGGCTCTGCTGTTCTTGTTGTAGAGATAACGCCATAAGATAGTCCTATGAAATTTAATTATAACCACCTTTAGCTATGAGACTTTACCAAAGAACTAATGAGTATAAATATAGAGGTTATGATCTAGAAAGCTATGAGACTGGCTTTTAAAAAACATACCAGAACTTAAATATAAAAACAAAAGTTATCTAAATGTTTCTATTTGGGAGTATAAACTCATTTCAGTGATGCTGCCATTGTTCTAAATATTTTTGGCATTCTTTGAAATTCTTTTTAGAAACAGTATATAAGGCATTTGAGAAAGCTTAAAAATAACTGTTTACAAAAGAGACATGTCAGTAGAAAATTAAGGCAAAATAGGAAACCGTAAGCAAGTTAAAATTACCATATTATTACAGAGATAACTATTGTTTATAATTAATATATATCCATCTAGTTTTTTCTACATTCACATACAAACTGAAACAAATCTCCCAACCCTTGAAACTATTGTAATCTGATTTTTTTCCATTCAGTGTCACAAGTCTTCCAGGTTTTTTTTTTAAATCGTAAGAATTTTCCAAGATTATTTATTAAATGTTCTTCTAAAACATTATTTTTAAAGCTAACATAGTTGTCCATCATACAGTTGTATTCAATTACTTAACCATCCCGTCCATCCTCCCACATACACAAGCAGATTATTTCCTATCAGAAAAAGATGCATCTTTGGTTAAATTATCTAATTTAACAAATTTAGATAATTTTAAATTTAATTAAGCATTAATGCTGAATGAATTGACTACTCTGTGCATCTCCCCCCACCCTTAAAATAAG
This sequence comes from Rhinolophus ferrumequinum, assembly GCF_004115265.2. Taxonomy (NCBI): domain Eukaryota; kingdom Metazoa; phylum Chordata; class Mammalia; order Chiroptera; family Rhinolophidae; genus Rhinolophus; species Rhinolophus ferrumequinum. The sequence continues at coordinate 50,759,514 of NC_046289.1, forward strand.
AGAATTTTAAATAACTGAAGAGAATATGTTGCTTGTGAAAACCTTGTATTATCTAGTATGACTATCTTTGTGATATCAAAAATTTATCCTTCAAATTTTCTCAATTATTCAAACTCTGCTCTTTGCCAAGTTCCATGGTCTTAAATCCACTCCTTCCTTGCTGTTTCCACAGATACTATCAACTATTTTATACACACACACACACACACACATACACACACACACCGGGGGTGTCAAAAAAAATGTATACAAGTGGACACTTTAATCAACGTTGCTCAAGCAGTAGTTCGTCATCAGAAGTGTCTGGACGCTGATGGTAACCACTTTGAGCACCTCTTGTAATTGCAGAAGTCAAACGTGACTTGTATTCATCTTTTGTTATCGGTGTGTATTGAGTATTACAATTTTAATAGTTTTTTCCTTTCTTAAAATGTGTAGACATTTTTTTGGCACCATGTGTGTGTGATCTCAACACCTTACAACTAGACCTACTGTGGCAATCTATTGCTTTACCTTCATTCTCTCTGCTCCAATAGTTTGTACATACAGTGGTTAGAAAAATCTTGCACATTTCTCTTAAGTAATATTTAAAAAACAATACCCCTGTATAGCTTCTAAAGGAAAATGAGTATGTTTATTATTATGACTGTTTGTCAAAGGAAAGCTAAGAGTCCTATAAAATTTGTTTGAATCAAGTATTCTTCTGTACACTCAATACCTTGATCTTCAAATTGCCATTATATAACAATATATAATATTAGGGGTCAAACATCTGCCTCCCCTGCTAGACTGCAGACTCTTTGAGGACAAAATTGAGTAATTTATCTTTGTGTCCCCAGGACCTAGTTATAGTGCTAGGAACATAACTGCTCAATGAATACTGGCTAAATGAACCCAGTCTCTATGCACTTAAACTGTCATCAGCAAAACATTTGCCAACCATTTAATATACCCAGATTTCTGCCTCAGAGAAGAAGTCACATCACTGTTATACTTCTAGTAATAAACACATTTGTGGCAGCAAGCCTGCTTACCTATAGCAGGCAAAAATCTTATCTGTCTCAGTTCTAAATGGGAATTCTACTCACTAGAGCAGCTCCTGCTGTAAGTGTCTACTCTTTGTTACCCTGGATTCTAAAGCTTCGAATACCCAGTGCATGCTATCTTTAAAACTCCCTCTTTTCTACTTCTTCTGATTAGCCAAAATATATTTCAAATATGTGCTCATCTCTTCATCTCTACCACCCCAGGCCATCATCACCTCTTGCTTGGACTGCTAGTCTCTACTTATACCTGTGTCCTTCCTGTCCATTCTCTACCTAGCATCCTTTTAAAAAGTAGATTATGTCACTTCCATGTGATATACTGGGCATATCTTCCCTACAGTAATTGGAATAAAATTCAAACTCTTTACCATGAACTTCACAGTTCAGTATGATCTGGCCTTCTGAACCAAAGTGTGTAATTAATTTACATGTAGAATGATCACTTACCTATTTAGGAAGTGTCAGGAAAATTTCACAAGCAGATTAATGAATAAATCTTTAATTCAGAAGTTTTGGACTACTAAATTCATATTTAAAAGGAATGAGAATTTTAAACAATATGAAGAAGACAAAACAAATTTACCTGATCTATCTGATCTTGTTGTCCTCTGTATACAGTTTCAGGATCTGAAGGAGGCCTCAGATGAAATTCTGAGTCACAGAAATTTCCATCACCATCGACATTGTGTAGGCTTTCCCAAACAACTTTTTCTTCAGTAAGAAACCCCTGGTCTGTTACCAACAAATAGAGTAGACCCTTAACAAGAAATAACAAAAGAAAATGGACTGTTAAATTGATCAAAACTAGTTAGTATTTAAGAGAAATTTTATAATCTGGATTTTGAAAGCACATTAATTATTCCTACTTGTTAGGTCTATACAACATAATAAATAATAGATCAAATAGACATCTAATTTGCTTACTGAATTAAATCTACCTAGTTTTAAATGTAATTTATAAATGGTACACTACAGTATAATGAAAAATAGCTCGTGGCATGCTCAATTAAATAAATGACTTATAAATAACCTTTAGGTTTTATAGTCTCATTTCACAAAATAGCAAATTACAAGTTCCTAAAAAAATATATCAAGTAACAAGTAAGACACAGTTACAATAAAATGATATCACATTGCCTGTTTTTTTTTTTTTTTAATGAAGCCTGTGTGACTAATCCATATCAATTTTTCCTTTCTCTGCACTATTAGCTGCTCTTCCTTCATATACCAACGGTACTTTGTACCTATTTCTGTTGTAGCACTGAATAACACTATACCATGATTGAGTTTTCCTGCCTTATTCCCCAGACTATAGTTTTTAATCTCTGTTACTCTGGACCTTATTGTAGTGTGCATCATAAAGTTGGAGCCTAATATTTATTGAATCAAGCAATGAACTCATACTGTATTTACAGTCACTAACAGAATTTAGCACTGACATGTAATTTTTCATAGGCATTAGTTTAACTCCAATCATATATAAAGTGTCCCTAGTATACCATATAAAGTTTGTATGCCATTTTCTTCAGATGTGCCTAGGATATGACTTTCATTTACTTGTTCAGAGTTCCCACTGGTTAACATAGTGTTTACTCACAAAAGTCATACTTTTCATGTTCTCTATTATCATTCACAATTAATCTTAATAATTAAGAATAAAAAATTCCTTTAAAGAGTTTGATGGTGTGTGTAGATAAAATTCTGAAGTTTTAAAAATCTAATTGTTTTTGGACATTTATTATGTGTCTAGCACTGTGAGACATAGCTCTTCCTAAAGTACAAAGTCTTTCCTGCTGTCTACTTCCAGTTACATTAAAGAATTAGCTGTAAATACCGAATAATATGTACTGAAATTACTCTAGCAACATGAAAAGTATTCATAAAGAAAAACATTTTGATACAAAGTTGAAAGACATTGTTCTAAGCAAAAATTAACTCCACGTTCACGCTTCTTAAGAAATCAGGTATGTTTCAATTCATCAACTATTTGAATGCCTGCCATACGTGCAGCAGCAGGCTAAGTGCTGAAGGATTCTTACGGGAAGTAATGATCCCACCTTAGCCTGGAATTAGGCGCCCCCTTTATGTGATTCCCGCACTTACCACTATCATAACACTACACATTAAATTGTAGTTGTCTGCTTACTTATTCATCTCTCTTAATACATTTCAAACTCCCTGAGGACCAGAGCCATAGTCCTCATTATGTGACACATTTTTAATTTCCGGTTAGGGTCTACCTTGTCCTAGGATAATGTAAGAGAAAAACAAAGTTCTTTCCAGCCAATTTTCTACTGAATGGATATGACTCTTCTGTTTACACTTATCACAATACATTTCAACATACCACTATATTATACAATATCTAGGCTTCATAATTTATTTTATGTAGATCATAGATTGGCTGTGTGTTAGGGGAGTAACCATAAACTTAATGATTTTTCTCCAAATGCCTCTTTAGGATGGGTAATTTCTGGAAGGGTTTCTATTAAAGCTATTATCATCCATAGAATATGAATATAAGTTTTAACTAAAATGGTATCCCTTTCTTGATACAGCTGACCTGTCTTCTCATAGACCATCAGCCTCAATTTCTTCTTCTTTTAGATCTTGACATTTATCAAAAAGGTCTGTCAGTGGCCCACTGTCAGCAACACTGGTTATTACTCAACAGTTTCTTTATATAATTGCAGTGTAGAACAGCAAACTATGTATCAGTAAAGTAATGATTAGTTTAAGCCCGTTTTTCCTGAGAATCCACGGTTAAATCACCATTAAGAATATAGTTTGTTTTTATGCTCCATCACTTTTGCTACATTATCTAGTCAAAGCTTTCTTTTCTAAGCCTTGAATCTTAGAAGATTCACCAGTCTTCAAAAATATTAATTTTAGTATTTAGGTCTCTCTCACCACTCTCTAAAATATTAATTTCATAAAAAATAACTAATACATGTGTTAATTCTTAAATTATGTAAACACAGAAAAATGCATAACATATAAAATGATAAATTAGAAATTTTTATAATTTTTTTTAAAAATAGGCAAGTGGATACCAAAACTGATAATATCCTGATAAATTAGTAGTACACAGAGTTTGAATAACACATGTGATTATCATCACAATTTGTAAATTGATAAAAGAAAATGTGTCAAACGTAATTTAAAAAAATTAAGTAATTCCAGCCTTTAAAATATGGAGGAAAGCACTGCCTGAATATGATTGGTTTACTAGCTTGGATTCAAATTACTTTATGTCTTTGGACTTTAGTTTTCTTAAAAAGTGATTTAGGGGCCGTTATATCTGAGAATTTCTAAGATATTTTAGAAATTGAAAGAACTTGACTTTTTACTTAACAAACAGAAATCTCATCCACAAAGAAGTCTCCCCGGAGAGGCGGAGCTGTGGAGAGTGTGGACGTGAAAGTCAGATTGGCGCTGCTGACAAGGCATGGTCTTAGGCAAGAACCTTAGGGGCTGTAAGCCTTTTCTCTCAGTTCTAAAATAATAAAGGAGTAATAATATTCGCATCTCATCGGAGAGTTGTGAAAATTAAATGAGATCATGAATATAAAGTGAAAGTGCTTCCACCATGTAATACACATGGTACTTAATGAATATAAGACACTATATTCATGAATATCCCCTAGATCTCAGTTTCTGTATCTCCTTCTCCTGCCTCCCATTTAAGAGAAAAAGATAAATCTCTCTTCCTATACTGTGGAATCTATCACTTTCCTTACTCTGTTTCTACATTTCTCTACCCTGTGCCCCCATTTTAAAAAAAATTCTTTTTAAAGAAGTGACAATTTTTGATGTATCAACCACCTTTTTAAAATAACTAAATTAAGTGAATTGTTACTTAAGTGTAGCCTTCTGTGGAAAAAATATTCCCACTGTAGTCTTAGTCAAAGAGGAAAGAGAATGAACAACTTTAATATGGCTTTAGTACCGGGGTGTCCAAACTTTTTTCAACGGTTTTCACCAAGGGCCATATGCGGTAAAATACACAAACAGCCGGGCCACTCACTCGAGGTGAAGGACGTATTGCCTCACCTGGTTTATTTAAGTAAACTAAATATATTTTTGGAATTTGCTGTGGGCCAATTAACAATGGATCGCGGGCCGCAGCTGGCCCGTGGGCCACAGTTTGGACACCCCTGGTTTAGTACTTATCTAGAACTGTAGTTCCTTCTAATCTGCTTTTTACTTCTAATTATTACATGTAAAGTAAAAAACCAAACACACAAAGCCAACCTCAAAAACCTTGATTTTATACTCCAGAGATGTGTCAGTAATTTGAAACCAAAGGCAGAGGAAACTGTTATGATGGACATAAAGTTGTTAGGGGAAAGGATGATGAAGAGGAAGTCACATGGGGAAAGAGTTATGCAGATGTCATTATATAAACCAAAGATCTAGAAGCTAGGTGATCTAGACAGGGACCAAGGGATCAGTAGTTTATATTACTCAAAAGCAAGCAGGAAGTACTGGAGAAGTGGAGAAAGATCATAAAAGTAAAAGAATGTAACTAGATCTTGGATATACAGAGGGTGCCAAAAAAATGTGTACACATTTTAAGAAAGGAAAGTACTATTAAAATTGTAATACTCAACATATACCGATAACAAAAGATGAATACAAGTCATGTTTGACTTCTGCAATTACAATAGGTGCTAAAGTGGTTACCATCAGTGTCCGGACACTTCTGATTACGGCGAACTACTGCTTGAGCAACACTGACCCAAGTGTCCGCTTACGTACATTTTTTTGGCACCCCCGGTAGAATTATATACTCGTATACAAGAATCTGACAGTCATGATCATATGGATAATATGAAAAGCAAAACAGACTTTAAGGGGCCGGCCCAGTGGCACATATAAAAAGTCATCTCACTATCTAGAACCACATGATTGGCCCTGAAAGCACTGGCCCTGCTCTCTCTCACTAGAGTCTCCTCCTGCTTCAGATTCTAATCTAGTCATACTGATGAAAAGTACAGATCTTGATAGGATCACATACTCAGTGTGCATTTGCCAAGATGATCTGTGCAGTTTAATTGTACAAGATTAAGCGGAAGTCCGTGGAGCAAGATAATGTAAGTGGTAGCAGAAATTGGGGGTTATATGTATTTGCTGACAATGGATAGATGAAGGATGAATATAATCAAGGGTTCAAGGAGAGTGCTATTACAACTAATAATTAACACGAACTGGACTTGATTACTTTGCTAGTAATGGAAGAAACAGCAGAGGTACTTGTCCAGAGTTTAGGAATGGTAAACCACAAAACTAGGAATGATAAGACTTTCCAACAATAGGAAGTCAATTAGCATGTGTGGTCAGAGAAAATGTCATGAGAAGCTGTGCAATTAAAACCACAGATCAGGGCCGGCCCGGTGGCTCAGGCGGTTGGAGCTCCATGCTCTTAACTCCAAAGGCTGCCGGTTCGATTCCCACATGGGCCAGTGGGCTCTCAACCACAAGGTTGCCGGGTTAACTCCTTGAGTCCTGCAAGGGATGGTGGGCTGCGCCCCCTACAACTACCAACGGCAACTGGATCTGGAGCTGAGCTGCACCCTCCACAGCTAAGACTGAAAGGACAACAATTTGACTTAGAAAAAAGTTCTGGAAGTACACACTGTTCCCCAATAAAGACCTGTTCTCTTTCCCCAATAATAAATAAATAAATAAATAAAATAAAACCATAGATCATACCATACTACGTTAAATGTGAGGTTGATTGGTAGATATTGTACAGAAAAAAATAGTCAATTTGATTAACACATCCATTGTGACTGCGTGATGATAGAAGTCCTAATAAAAAGTCTATGGAGATGGAATCATCAAGTTAATAAACAGAGAATACTTTGTCCAGGTACAGATTTTAGAAATATCTACACTCTTCAATGCTCAATGCTTTGATGTATGGAGAGTACTAGAGAATCTGCCCTTGCCTCTATCGAAAGTCTATTGACGGGAGTTAGAACAGAGAGCTAGTACTGGAGAATGTTGTAACAGAAGTATACCTCCCCTTGGGACAAAAGTCCATGGCTCATACACCTCTAGAATTTCAAAAGACTTTAGATGACAAAAGATTTTTACACACAAGTTAAGAGTTTAGTAAATTCCTACGGAAATTGAAACAACAACTAATGAAGCTGGAGATGACCTTTCCTAAGTAATCCTTTTTGTCCTGGACTTCTTCCTTGTTGGTCTTGGTCCTGAGATGACAATGGCATATGATATGGGTGCCAAAAAGCATAAAGATCCTTCCTGCAAATTCTTATAAAATAAGCCCTGCTAATAAAATAATCAATTTGAAGGTATTTATGACTGATTGTTAATTTACTATAGACTGGCAATTCATTATTATTATTGTCGGCCCCTAGTTATAGACACCACTTATATGTGATAGAAAGTATTCTGTCCAGATATGAAATTCATTTGTCGTTGAGGGTACATGTGAATTCTGTGGGATGCACTGTGTGTGTACAATCGCTGCTCCAAGGAGCTCACAGGTAAAGAACATGGGAAATAACAGCGCTCATTAAGCAGGAATGCATGAAATGCCCAAAGTCTCGGGGTCCTGCAGAAGTGACCCGTGAGCAGGCAGGCTGAAGATCCAACGCATTAGGCTGCTGCGAAAGGAACGGTGGTTTCCAAGGGTAGAAATAACTGCAAAAACTGCACTTACTTCTGTACCAACCTAATAGTATGAAAAGGAATCATACCTTGTTCGAAAAAGCAGTTTTCTAGTTCTTCCTTACTTGTATCATTTTTAGATCACGTCCGATTCCCTGCATTCAAGTTTATAAAGAACTACAGAAACTCAGGAATTACTGCTAGAGAATAGTTCTAATGCTTAACAGCTTTCACAGAACACAGACAGAATCCTCCATCCTATTTCCTTATTAAGCAAATGGATACCGTATTGGAGGAACCCCTTCCTAAATTCTATTAAGTATTCCTTTAGGGCTTCTAGTTCTACAGCAACAGCCAAAGAACTATTGTAGATTTTGTTGTAAATCCAGTTAATCAGTCACTGGACCAATGAGGAGGGAAAGTGTCTGTGATTCTTGTAAAAAATGTACTCATTGGGTACTCTGCCGTAGTAAAGCAGTGTTTTATTTCAAGACCCTCAGGAATGAAAATACAGTTCAATGGGAATATAGGAAATAGGACAGAGAGGATTCTAATGAGGCATAAATAAAGAGCCCAAAGGCCTATAAGATCTCTGTAAAACACAAGATTTGCATCATTATTAAAATGGAGTTACTTTAACCAAATGTAATGCATGGTCCTTGCTTAGATCCTGGTTTGAAGAAACCAATCATAAAAACACACAGGACAAGTGGGAAATTTGAATATGGACTGGGTGTTAGACGATATTAAAAATTATAGTTCATTTTGTTAGATGCTATAATGGTACTGTGATTTGAAAAGAAAATTTTCTTGTTTAGAGATGCATATTAAAGTATAAGCAAAAATATAAAAATAGATGAAGACAGTATAATGTCAAAATTGTTAAAAGTAAATGAGTATAATAGGCACACATTAGTCTCGTTACTTTCCTGTAAGTTTCCAATTTTTCATAATAAAAAGTAAAAAATAATGTTACTGTTTTGGTTTGGTGGTCACTATAGTAAACAGTGGCATTTCTCCTAGTGACTGTAGCCGCCAGTATAATTGTTGCCATTTATCCTTTCTATATAAAGAGAATCACCTTAGTGAAGAATGGTATTTTGTTTTCTCTAGGCAATATTTATAAATTCGGACAATATCATGTTCATAATACCATCATGTCTCTAAATTCTTTTGCGCTTCTACTCTGTTGTACCACTTAACAAAGTCCCAAGTCTAGAATGACAAACTAGCCACCTTCTCCATGACTACACTCTGATGGCTACTCCTGCAGAAAAATTACACAAGTGGCATATTCATGTAATAATTACCATTCCCAACACTGCCTGGTGATTCTTCTTATTTTCTCTAGTTAGAGCTTTTTCCCACGTGCTGTAAAGTCTACTTCAAACTTTCTTTCTTCAAATCTGAAACCAAACCTTCCCACCCCTTACTCAGTCTCAGTAAATGATCTTGCCTTCCACATAATATAGAAAACAGAAGCATTCAAACAGTAACTTTCTCTATTTCTTGTCATCAAATCTATAAATTCACCTGTAGTTGTACTCATAGTCTATTTCTTCCCTCCTTTACAATGAAGAGATCTCTTTTTTTAATCAAGAACCAATCCCCGTCACCTGTGAAAATTTCTATCCTTTCTTACCTTTTTAGGAGCCTTCTAACATCAATTATCCCCTCTCCAGTCTTCAACCTTTCTCTGTTAAGTCCTTCAATAGTTAAACATGATCAAATCTCTCATGTTAAAAAACAAAAACAAACACCCTCCCTGGATTCTACACTCCACTACAGCTATGAGGCATGTCTATGTCCCCTCACCGACAAACTTTCAGAGTTGCTTATCATCTGTTTTTAGTTCCTGACATCCAATTATTTCTTAACCAATTCAAATTCGGTTTTTTTCTGCTGCTACCGTTCTCTAAAAGATACCAATGAAATCCATATTGCTAATGGATACTTTCCCTCCTCCCCCAGTGCTCTCTCATCAGCATTTAACAACTGAAATCTCCATTATTTTTGAAACACTCTCTCCCTGTTGACTTACATGATACCACATTCTTCAGATTTTACTTTTATTCTTTTCTTTCTCAGTCTTCTTTGCTAGTTCATACTCCTCTAGTTGATCCTTAGATGTTGGCACTTCTCAAATCTCTGTCCTGGGCCTTCTCTTTTCTTCTCATTCCATATTTTTCTTGTAAATTACATCCTCTCCCCAAATTACTATTTGTACACAAAAATTATTCTAGTCTTTAACAATTTTCCCAACATTTCCACTTGCAGCAAGCCTCAGAAGTAGCTATAACAGTTCCAAGGCTGATTTCATATGTTTCTTCTCCTCTTCCAGTATTCTCTGTCTCAATCAAGAGCACCAGTGTTCATCCAGTTGTTCATGCTCAGAACCCAGAAATCATTCTTTCCTATTGTTCATACCCTAATCACCAATCTGGTTGATTACATCTCTGAAATGGCTATGGAATCTGTCTAGTCTACATTTCTTTACCCTCCTAGTCCAAGTCAGTATAACTTCTTACTTGGCCTCCAGCAATAGTCTAACTAAATCCCCATCCACTCTTGCCTTCAAGTCCAAAGCACTTTAATGTTGTGCAAGAGGCAAGAGGACAATGTACCAATAGTGATACACTGTTTAGCTATAGAATAAGGTTTACTGAGAAAAGCTTAGAAGCAGAGAAACAGCAGAATGCACACATTCTCTGAGCCATCACTATCTCCTAGAAAGGCACAGTTAGTCCAGAAACAGACACATGATAGAAAGTGCTCCAGGAGAGGCACCCCCTCCCCAACTACACAAAAAGATGGGGAATGCCTAGCTGACTAGCAAAGGACTTCGTGGTCAGGGATATGCCTTTGATAGAAAAGGGAACATGCAGAGCTCAGTTTTGGGAGGTGGTAGAACCACCACCAATGATAGCCAGACACCTTATTTTCCCAGTGAACTATCTTGTTCCTGCTGAGCCCAAAAGAGAGAACAAAAAGAACCACTAGGCCATAGGAGATCAAGGTCTGTTTCTCCTCTTAATTCAAGACTCTACAAGATCTGGTACCTGCCTATCTCTTTAGCCTTATTTCATGCCTCTTATTTTCTATGCTTCGGCCACATAGGTCTTCTTTCAGCCACACTTTTAACTTTTTAAGGAGTTAAGTTCTCTCCCTCCTCAGGGCCTTTGCACACATGTTCTATCTACTTAGTTAACCCTTTTTTTGCTAACTGATTAAGAAGATTCATTTTTCAGGTCTCAGTTTAAATGTTACTTCTAAAGGAAGTCTTTCCTGACATCCCCAACTATGTAATAAGTCCTGATGAAAGCTCTCACAGTATGTTGTATGTACCAGTTACAGAGTGTATTTCAATAGAAGTAACTAATTGTGTAATTATTTAACATTTGTCCCTTGCCAAAATAAGAAGTCCTTAAACGGCAGGAACCATAGCTGCCTTTCTCAGGCTGTGTGGTCCTAGTACTTAGCTGAGCACCCAGAATTGGGCTCAATAGATATTTGACATAATCATGCTCAATAGTTATTTGTTAAATGAATGAATAAAGTGTGGGCTTGAAGAGATCAGGTAAAGCAAGATGACAGCCATATTTACTATATAGCAATAATTCTGATCCTGAGGTTCTTTGGCCTTAGATTTCTGAGGCATATGGATGACTCGGGGCCCATATCTAGTACACATCTAGCTCAAATGTGGGAGCAATAAGATGAACCCTTGCCATAGCTAATATAGGAATAGGAGAGCTAAGGTATTCTTATGAAAGCAAACACATTATTATTTACACTCCTTTGTGCAATTCATTGATTAGTGTTACAGGAAACATGAAGACCTGATTCCTGACTTCAATAAGCTTACTTTCATTTAGAAAAGTAAGACACATTTATAAAGAAAACTAGTAACTAGGTATTCATCAATAAGGGTAAGCATGCTATGGCCCATAACAGCTAGAGAAGGATGGTAGAGTAGCGGTCCTCAGCCTTAGCCTTACCTTCACGTTCAAATCATCCGGGAGCGTCTAAAACATACTGACGCTCAGGTCCTATCTCCAGGGACTCTGATTTGAGTGGGTGGTAGGCTCTGTGCATTGGGGTTATTTAAAAAGTTCCCTAGGTAGTTCTAGCATGCAAGCTGGGTCAAGAACCTTTGGTTTAAGGAGAGAAGAAGTAGCTTTACTGAAGAGCTGATCTTTGAAATGCTTCTTAAAAGGTGAAATTTGGATAGGCAAAAAAGGAGTGATCTTTTCAAACAGGGAGTAAGCAGTAGTAAATGGCAGTAAAGGTACAGAAATGGAAAAGCATAAAGTGTGTACGGGAAAGGAGGATTATCAATGAGTAGACAGACCATTACGGCTGAAGCAAAGTGTTGGCAGAGGGGGAGAGTAGAAAATACCTTGCCTTGTTATCCTCTATGCACTGAGTGCTAATGAACATTTTTGCTATATTATTGACATGATCAGAGTAGTATTCTGCCACAGAAGTTTAGGTATAAATTCATATACTCCTGAATTAGGTGGCAGCTATAAAAATGAAGGGAAGGATAAAGAGATAACAAAAGGGATGAATCAGTAAGATTGTTTGGCAGAGCCATAAATGGCATGATAAGAAGAATTTAAAGTCATACTGATTAATAATAGCAAACACCATCATAAAGACAAATCTTGATTCTTTCTTCTAAACTCCTTTAGCCCTCAAATATAAACATCTACCATTAGCAGTCATCCTAGGTCTATCTGTAGGGTTTGTCTTCTTTTTGCTTAAAAAGGAAATAAATACGTTTTAATGCAGTAAGTAATCTGAAAAAGTAGTTGAGACTTAAATAAAAACAAAAAACTGATTTGAAAAAACACTCTATACTAACGAAGTACTTAATAATTACCTTCATCATTTGATGGTTAAGGAATATTATACTAAATTTATTTATTTTTGATTTTGAAGCAAATCATAAGACATCTCTAAATCAAGCTCCTTTAATTTCAAATAACAATTAAATAGCTATTTCGATATCATACCTTGTATTTGGTCATGGTGCTAAAATGATTATTCCGAAAAAACACACAAAGTTCTCCTTCCTGAACCGTTGAAGTTAGTTCACATAATCCATGGTACGTCAGTTGAGTGGCTGTGTTATTTAGAAACTGCTCAGCTACAAAGCCTATGGAACCAATGCATAATATTAGATGGAAGAATAATTTCAAAATTAAAAAGAGTTTCTACTTACATTGCATGAAGAAAGGCTAGTCAAAATAAGACTTTTCCTACTATAACATGATGGCCCCAAATTGCAGACTCTACTTTTTTTATTCTGGAAGATGTGTCTACAGACATTCCCATCCTAAAGAAACACTTATATGAAATTTTTTTTATCAATTAATGTATTTACTTATACTTCACCTACTTCCAAAAAGGATTTCCAGCAGCTTACAACAAAACACACAGACACAATACAACTAAAACCCATTAAAAGAAATAAGAAGGCAAGAGTTAGCAATTTAAAAAGTGCATAGGAGCGAAAGATGTATGTCAACAGCTACTTCCCCAATAAATAGGTGTTTAGAAATTAAAAGCAGCCTTAACAAATTGAGTTGCTCACGATTTTAACAAAGCTCTCAGATAATCCTCAATTCACAAACTGCTCAATTCTTGCCTTAAAACTAAAAGTACACATAAAATGAACAGAAAACAGTGCGATAATTGATGTCATTTTTATCCTAATCTCCTCCAACATATGCCACTTTAGATATATTATTGCATTACATAGATATATCAAGTTCAGAAATGGAAATGATCTCTTTTGTTTTCAAAACATAATAAAATATAAAGAAGATTTCTGGGGTTTAAAAGATATATGTACAGTTGATCCTCCTTATTGGTGCAGGTTCATATTTGCAAATTTGCCTACTACCTAATATTTATTACTCCAAAATCAATACTTGCTGTGCTTTCAGGGTCATTCCTGGATGTGTGCAAAATGGCAAAAAAATTTGAGTCACCCAACTTACACATTCCCCACTGAGGTCAAACAAGGCAATGTTGCCTTCTCTTTCAGCTCTCATACTATAAACAAGTGTCCTTTTCACAGAGCTTGTTTAGTGCCACATTCTTCACATTTTTGTGCTTTGTTGGGGGATTGATTTTTACTGTGTAAAATGGCCCCCAAGCATATTGCTGAAGTGCTGCTTAGTGTTCCTAATGCACAAAGGCTGTGATGTGTCTTATGGAGAAAGCACATATTTTTGCAGCTTTGCTCTAGTGAGGTATAGTGCTGTTGGCCGTAAGTTTAATGTTACTGAATCAACAATATATAGTAAATAAGGTGTCTCTAAACAGAGATGCACATAAAACAAGGTTATGTATTTACGAGTTGACGCAAATTTTTTGACCAGAGGCTCACAGGAACCTAATCCTGTGTTTCCCCTAGGAGCAGTGGTTTAGTATTCACTTAGTTCAGTGTTCACGGCAACTTTATAGAACATAACTACTGGGAATAATGAAAATCGACTGTATAATATTTTAAGTGCCTGTATTTCTCTTCTTCTCTTCCTCCTTTTGTTCTCTTCCTATAATAAGGAAGAAATGTCTCAAAAGGGGGGAAGAGAGTGTTCTAAAATATTTAAGTGAACAGACGTGCAAATATAGGGAGTAAAGATGAACCTGTGTTTAAGAAATTGACATGTCAACAAGAAATTGAAAACAAACTTGGTAGGGCTAGAGGCAGCTGGAGAATATAGGTTTATTCTACTCCCTCTCTGTCCCTCAACCTTAATGTCAAGCTGCAAAGTGGTTGTAAAAAGTTACCAATATACGAGGTCTGACAATTAAGTTCATGAACTAATCTCAGAAAAAGTGCTACACACCTCACTGCTGAATATCATTACAGTCACCTTCAAAGTACTTCCCCTGGGAAGCTTGCACTGACACCAACGCCTAGTCCATCCTTCAAAGCAATTTTGGAACTCTTTTCCTAGAATGGCCATCAGAGCTGTGGTCGTATTGCCCTTGATGTCCTGAATGTCATCAAAATGTCTTCCTTTCAATATTTCCTTTATCTTCGAGTAAAGAAACAAGTCATTGGGGGCCAGATCAGGTGAGTAGGGAGGGTGTTCCAATACAGTTATTTGTTTACTGGCTAAAAACTCCCTCACAGACAATGCCGTGTGAGCTGGTGCAGTGTCATGATGCAAGAGACATGAATTGTTGGTGAAAAGTTCAGGTCATCTAACTTTTTCATGCAGCCTTTTCAGCACTTCCAAATAGTAAACTTGGTTAACTGTTTGCACAGTTAGCACAAATTTATAACGAATAATCCTTCTGATATCAAAAAAGGTTATGCAACATCGTTGCAACAAAGTTCGCGAACTTAATTGTTAGACATCCTATTGCACTATTCCAAAGAATTGGTTAAGATAGGAGGGGAAATGCAAAGTTATATAGAAGGCCACAGCCAAAGGAAATTTATAGCACATTTGCAACTCCTTGGGATTATATATTTAGAAATAAGAGTTTCCCCCCGCTACTATTATCATTACTTTGCTAAGTACTACGTTACTGAGTAGAACGTATGGGTTATATACTAAAGTACTTTATTATTATATAGCATTTAAAAATTAAGTATAATGCCTGTGCTGAGATGTACCACTGCTGTCTGTAATGTCAGTGTTACTAAATACTTCCTTCAGAAAGATGTTTCTACATGCTCCTCACAGACCTCATTCACACAACATCCTCTCTACAAATCCCTTTCAAGAACATACAATAAGTGGGGATATAGCACATTACTTGTATGTGCTATTAAGAAATTCAACATTAGAAATTAAGAAATTCAACATTAGAAAGAAATTCAACAATTAGAAAGGTCTTTCTATAGAACAGACAGAGACTCAAAGAGAAGAAGTGATTTGCTCAAGGACAAAACTACACATGGAAAAGTGAAGACTGGAATCCAGAAGAATGATTGGTATTAAGTTAAAAAATTTAGTACTTATTATTACAAATGCAAACTGAATTTCTCCTCAAACCATAAAGTATAGTAATTTAGACATATAGAGAACAATGTTTCCTAATTCTTCTTCCAACTCTTAAACACTAACACTCCTGTGATTTTAGTGGAATATTCAAAAGCCTATTCTAGTTTCAACTTTTCATAACTAATTAAACAAACTTTGGTAAATAATTCTAAGTGTTACATAGCAGTGTATTTATTTCCATTGCTGCTTCAAATGACAAATAGTTTATTTGCAACATTTAGATTAATTTTCTATTTTGTAAAAGATAGTCGTATTAATTATACTAAAGTAAGGTAAAAATTAATTTAATGGTAATAATAAAATATTACTGAAAATAAATTTAAATTAAAAATTATTTTGCTGACATTAATGTGTTTGAAAATATTTATTAGTTTCAGAAATTCAATGCTAAATTAGTTTACCAAATTATTTTCCACTATTATTAAAGAGTTATTAGAGACAAAGTACTGAGTGCCTTAAAAGATGTAAAGTAAGAAAGAGGGGCACTAAATTAGGCAAAAGGTAACAAAAAGAGGAAACAGGATAAAAGGAAATTTCGCTTATTTTAAAATGTTGGCTAAATGTAGCCCTGCCTGAGATGTCTGCTCACATTTAAACTCAATCAAAATTTAACTGTGTCACTGTGATAGCTTTAAACAAATGGTCTGATTTTCTTTTTAAATTCATTTATGTAAAGTTTCAAAAATCGAACATATTATATGAATGTTTTCACTCAAGAATAGGGGGCAAAAACAATGTTTTTTAATATGTCCAATGGCCTGATTTTCTTTGAAAATGCAGGGGTTGATATGATTTGATTCCAGGGATGCAGTACAGAGCCCAGAACATCTTATTGTGATAGAAAACAAGGAAGTGCTCAAGAAATGATGAAGATGTCAAAAGAACATGGGATCCAACTTGAGACCATCCCATTGGTCATATATGGGAAAATTCGAAGCATCAGAAAGAATAAAGATAATAGTGGATCGTAACACACAGAATAAGAAACAATCCATGAGTCTACATTGATAAAAAAAATTTTTTTTAATAGGGGAGGAGAAGGGAAAGCTATTTTTTACAGAAGAATGCCAACTAGTAAATGTAGAAGCAGTAACAGAAATATAACCACCATAGTAATAATTGATTCAGGCAAGAATCAATGAATGCCAACTCTATTGGGTAAAAGACTATTAGGAACAGGGTATTCACACAGTTTCAAAGCATACCAGCAGAGATTACTTATTAATTACAAAGAGCAAAGGGCATCTTTACAACAAAAAAGTCTTGCAGATACCACCTTAATCATCTATGAACATCATCAATAACAGAATAATCAGACATCATGTGCCACCTCATTTGACGCAATGTCACCTATGTAGTATTCCCACCAAAAATATATAACCTAAATCCGCTCATAGAGAAACAATCACATGAACCCAAATTGAGGACTATTCTACAAAACAACTGGCCTAGACTATTAAGAAAAGTCAACAACACAAAAGATCAAAAAGAAAAAAAAGAAGACAGACAAAAGTTTAGCAATCTGTTTTAGATTTTAACAGACTAAATTGATATGCTAATTAGATGATTCTTGATTGGAACCTACAATGAAAAACTTAAAAGCTATAAAGGGCATTATTGGGACAATTGGGGAATTTTGAATATGAACAGTATATTACATAATAGTATTGTATTAATGATAAATTTCCTGAGTTAATTGTGTGGCAATTATACAGGATAATTCTTTGTTCTTAGGAGACAAATGTTGAAGTATTAATGGGTAAAGTGCTATGATATTTGCAACTAATTCTCACAAGATTTTAGGCAAAAACATGTGAGGGGGGAGAGAGAGGGAAAAAGAGAATAGAAAGCAAAAATTCAGTATGTTAATAATTGGTAAATTTAGGTGAAGCATATATATATGTGTGTATATATACATATATATACACATATATATATACGTATATATATATATTTATTTATACGTATATATATATTCATTGTGCTATTCCAACTTTTTTATGGGTTTGAGATTTTTTCAAAATAAAAGAAAAAGGAAATCAATATTATTCAATAAAAATAATATGAATTCAAACTATAATTTTCCGTGTTTATAGCACATAATAAAGGCTCAATAAATATTTGAATAAACGATTATTCTGGAATTATTTCTTTAAGCATGTTTTTCACCTAGAAACAATTGTTAAAAGAAGAAATTACTCCTGAGAGAGCATCTGGAATTAAATGACCAGCTCTGATGAAGTCTGGCAGCTGGTACCGTGCTATTGTTTTCGTTGTTGATTTTTGCTGCTATGCCACAAACCATCATTATAACTAGATTCAAGGAAGTATTAACACCCAGAAGAGATAGCCAATAATCTGCATTCTATGTAAATGTAGTATTTTTTGTATTTTTACTTATAAGGTGTTGTCATCAAAAGAAAATGAATGTCATCCGAAAGAAGTTGAAAGAATTCTATTTGACTGTCAGCTAAATAACATTTTTATAAAAAAGATAGTAAAAGTATTTCTAATATTATGCACCTTATAAAAATGAAATATTTGAATTTAAAAAATATAGTTATCATGTAAGACCAAAGCTTAATTCTTTTTAATAAAGAAGGATTAGAAATAAATCACCTTTTGCCTATTTTATTGAATAAGAAGGAAAGTTACAGTTGTAGGTTATATAGAAAAGAAAGCAGACTACTTCAGTTAAACACTATACCCAAGAAAATATGATGAAGAAAATGATGGAAGGAAGCTAATTGCTACATTATAAGTAAAAATGTCCCTTGTGGCCTTTTCTTTCCTGTATTTCTTAGTGCCTTATACAAGTAACTATTGGTCAAAAAATTATTTCAAACAGACTACATATTTGTAGTTTCTTATAAACAAAAAAGTAGTTTAGCTTTTTAATTGTAGTGAATCCCATATATAATTATTCATTGATATGGAAATCTAATATACAGAATTTCACCATTATAAAATTTATGTATCAAGGAGTTAATCAATTCTGATATATATTACCTGAAAATTCTATACCACTAAAGAGGATAATTCCTTCCTTCCTTTTACTGAGATATTCTTCTCAAGTTATCGATACTATATAAATTAGCTATTAAATTTCTTATTCTGGGGAATCAATGTCAGAGAAATAATAATAGTTGTAACAAATAGTTGTAACCAAAAGGGACGAGGTTTTTGTTGTTGTTATTCATTTGTTAATTAGTATATTACCTAAGTCCTACACCTTGTTATATTGCAGCCTGGCTTGGGAAAAATGCTGTTAACGGTGTTTCCTGTAGCCTCTTTCCCTGTAAGTCTGTTCACCCAAATATCACTTCGTGGCTATCATTCCATCTGTTAACACTTTCTGAATCCTATCGTTCCCTTAATTGCTATTGAATAGCATATTAGAAGTTACTGAGAAAGTAGGACTCCACAGAGGGAAATTTTCTTTATAGCCTGCTGTTTTGGGATATATTTATAGTAATGAGAGCTTGGATAAGTTCTAGTGAGTGGAATTTTGTTAACTGAGAGAAAATATTTTTAACAGCTTTTATTGTTCCTCTCCCCCCTAAAATTTAAACTTTGCTGCCTTAGGTTGTAGTGAAAGAGCTGTCATACAAATCAATGATCAATATCCCTGTACATTTATATGTTTATTGCAAGTAGACTAGGATAAGCCTCAAGTAAAATACTGTGTATTTTCTTGGTACTTGCCTCTTGCATAAATATGTTAAACTTATGGAGAATTGAGTAATATAATTAGTTGGGTTCTGGTTAATCAATATAGTATGGTATTCATGTGTACATCTTCTTTTATATATTCTCATATACTCTTCTAGTCATTTCGTTTTGAGTTTTAAAAATGTGCTCATTGTAATCAACTTTTTTTACCCCTCATGTAAAAAATTTGTGTCTTAGAATGATGTAGTTCACCCCCTGCTTCTCATGATTTCTCTTTATTTTGTTTACCCTTCAAACAGAGGAGAATAGCAGTTTCAGTATTTGAGCATATTTATGAAAAAGTGAAGGGGGTGGTGGGGAAGGTACTATGTAGAACTATATCCAAATGCTATAGCTCCTGCTAGCATTCTGGGTTCAAATCTGGTCTTCCCTTCACTGACTGGAACACAGCTGAAAAAAAATGAACCTGCTTCTATGGTGACGAATTCAGCGATTTTAAGTAGCTAAAGATTAGGAAAATTGATGATTAGAGGCATACTTTGATCTGGAATAGAGCTTTAGTATATACTATATTGTACTGAAACATACGGCAGAGCCCGACTAAAATGAACACTTGAGTATCGTAATACTCATCCCCGTCAACTGAAGTGTTCAGGATGAATTATAAAGTTCACACAGGGCTCCCAAATAATAATCCTTTTTAAAAAGAGCAATTATCAGTTACCCGTGGGTAACAGACCATATCAAAACTAGCAAGAGTCCAAAGACTTTTATTAAAATCCAGGCCTGATTTTACAAGTCAAGTGAAAAGGGTTCTAGGACAAACCTTTCACTGGCACCTTTATGAATAACTACTACTTTTAATTCCTACAAGTAGCATCACTTGTATTCTTTCGTAAGTCTTAATTAAGACATTTAAAAGATATTCAATTATCAGAGAAGTTATTTTGCCAAGAGTAAGTCAGGTAATAGCACTCACCCACCTTCACTAACCAGCTCACTATTGTCTGACTGCTTACAAGAGATGATCTTCTCCACTAGTTGGTTGTAGCTGCAGTTACCAACAGCTTTTACAATGTCATCAATCTAGAAAACAAATGACTGTCTCACTAATCATGATAAGATTAAAAACAATTACAAAGAAATCTACGTAAGTCTTTAGGGTTTTATTCTAATACAATGCTAAATATACAAATATTACTTATGAAAAAAATCAGCACTAAAATCAATACCCAACAGTTTCCAATTTTGTTTACAGCTATAACATATTATGAAAATTATTGCTCAGCTGTATTTCAATTATGCAAAAAATAATTAAATGGGATTATTACATGCAACTTTATTTCTTAAGGTCTTAAAGATGCATTTAAGTGATTAAAATATTTCAGAGGAAAAATAAGAAAATCTCAGTTTTTTATTTTTATTTTTTTACTAAAACACAAATGTTTTGTATTTAAAGCAAGGCAATCTAAAGATATTAATTTATTGGATTAAAGTTTTTCCATTTTATTTATTATTTACTTCCTAGCAAAGTACAGTGGAGATATGAGTAGACATAACTAATGTTGTTTTACTGAAGTTAATATACTATGTTAATGATGGACAGTATTTGCCTAATGATTCTTATTTAATCTTTGTCTCTGAAGGTACAGTAGGAAAATAAATTCAAAGTTTTAAGCTATAGGAAAATAAAATTGGGCATCTCTACTCTTCCTCCATTATACTTTGCTTTGATTATTGAAGAAAAATAGGTTTCTGCTGTCTAAATAACTTATGTTGATTGCACTCCCATCCCTAAAATACACTTCTAAATTATTTATGTGTACTACTGTATTAATGATATATGCGTAATAAAACACGTACAAATTAATATAATGATATAAAACATAAGACGGCCAATGTTTTCTTTCCACATCCAAATGATCTTAAATACTTAATCTCTGAATACCACAAGTCTTGACATATATCGGCACAAATAATCCTCTGGACAGTAGTTCCCAAACTGGGGAGTTTGTTAAAAAGATCTAAAAGAATTCCAGGCTCAAGTTGCTTCTCAGTTGTCTAAGTTTTATTCCACGGCTGCATAGTAAAGTTGGAGAACAACGGCTGTGCTCTAGGAGAGAATTTATTTTCTTTGTTCCTGCAAAATTCTAGGATGGTAAAAGCCTCTTAGCTATGCAAGTGGGACTGATGGATGATTGGGAAGATCAGGTAATTGAAAAAGTCAAAGCAGAGAAATGTGTTAAATGTTATATACATATCTTAAACATTTCATGTTAATTAAAAACACACGAATGTATTCACTTGTCAATCTTTTGATGTAGAGCCAAATAAGGCCTTTTCTTTCAAAGGTGATCTTCCAGCTATAAGTTTATGTAAACCACACAAAACAGTATGACTTCTAGCTTTGATTCATTTAAAATGAAAACTTAGACCCCTAAGAAGCAATTTGAGGGCACAAGCTCTTATATTTTCATTATTTTTCTTAACACTTTTATTGTTTACAGCAATTGTCTTTAATGAATCAACTTCATTGTCTTTTCCAAAGAATCTGAATATTCAATACTAAGGAATCCACAAAAATACAACTAGAACAATAAATACAAGATCAATATATAAAAATCAATTGTACTTCTATAGACTAGCAATGAACAATACAAAATTTCAAGTTTTCATAGACCGAATCTACATTAATATTTCATTCAATTAATTCAGTAGTAGCCATTTATGCACTACTATGTACCAGGTGCTGTGAGAGAAACTGCAAACTTAGCAGTGAGCAAAATAGATGGTCTATGCTTTTATAAAATTTATATTCTGGAGCAAAGACAAACAATAAACCAAATAAGCAAACATATAATATGCTAGGTAGTTGCATGTAGTGGTATGTAGGTGTTCTTTGTTTTCATTGTTTTTTAGTGTTCCATAATATGACTATACCATAATATATTTATTTATTCATCTTTTGATGGCTGTCTAAGTTGTCTGCAGTTTGGGTCTATGCCAAGTAATACTGCTATGAACTGCAAATGTTCTTGTACATTTATCCTGTTCCACATGTCAAGAATTTCTCTAGAGAATATGCCTCGTTAAATTTCTGAGTCTTTGGATATGCTTCAACTTTACTAGGTAACTCCAAACTGCTTTCCAAAGTAGATAGCCAATTTACATTCTCATCAGCCCGAATGAGAATTCTCTACATTGCATATTTTTGTCAACATTTAGTATTGTCAGACTTTTAAATGTTAGCCATTCTGTTGGGTGAATAGTGCTATCTCATTTTTGGTTTTAATTGGCATTTCCCTGACGACTAGTTCATATGTTCACTGGCCATTTGGATATTCATTTTTGTGAAATGCCTGTTCAAGTCATTTACTCCTCTTTTACTGGGTTGTCTGTCTTTAAAAAAAATTACCCATAGGAGCTCTTTATACCTTCTGGATATTAATCCTTTATTCATTATATAAGTTGCAATCATCTTCTACTTTGTGGCTTACTTTTACATTCTCATTGGGATTTCTTTAAAGAAACAGAAATTCTCAATTTTAATATATTCATGTTCTACCAACGTTCTTCAGTTAATGCTTTTGTGTCTTGTTTTAGAAACCCTTTTCCATCATTAAGGTTAGAAACATATTCTCAAACGAATGCAGTTTTATCTTTTCCAGTTAAACATCAATGTACATGGCACAGAATTTTATGGTGTGAGTTTGGGGAAATAATTTCATTTTTTTCTAATTGGCTATCTAATTAGAAATTTGAATTGGCTGTCTATCTGCATATCTAATGGCTATCTGTCTTAGCACCTTTTATTGAAAGGACTGGCTTTTCCTTCCCCCACTGCTCTACAGTGCACGGTCTTTTTGGCCTCTCTATTCTCTGTCACTGTTCTAATTCTTAATAATAATATTTAAAATATTTTGTATCTAGAAGAGCAAGTCCTTCCTACTTGTTCTGCTTCAAGAGTATCTTGGCTTCTATTCCTAGCTCTTTGCATTTTCATATAAATTACATAATGAACTTGTCCCATTCCACAACTACTCCCCACAAATCTGCTGGGATTTTGTTTGGGGTTGTATTGAAACTGTAATTTATTTTAGAGAGAACTAACATCTTTATAAATTTAGTCTTGAAATCTAAAATTTAAGGTGTATAAAAAGAATGTATAGTCAGGTTCATGAAAAACAAAGACTGAAAAAATGTCATGGACAGGAAGAGAGTAGGAAGATACGATGATTTAATGCATGTGATACCCTAGATGGGATTCTGGAACAACAACAAAGAAATTAGTGGGAAGATTGGTGAAATGTGAATGAAGACTTTAATATATTTAATAGTAATGTACCAATATTAAATTTCTGTTTTGACACATGCACTATGGTCACATTAGATTAAGGGAAACTGGCTAAAGGGTATACGAGAATTCTCTATAATATTTTTGCAAATTTCCTGTTTCTGAAATTATTCAAAAATAAAAAGTTTATTAAATTCTTTTAGAAGAATGTATGTTCATTAGGTTTTCTTTCATGCTCTTAACAATTACAAAGAAAGGTATATTAAAATTTTCCAGTATGATGACCTATTTCTTCTTATACTTCTATTAAATTTTGCTTTATGTACTTTGAAGTTATGTTATTAGATGCATACAAATTTTGTTTTTCATTGTCAAAAACTGACCTTTACTTTTTGTGACAGTTTCTATGGGTTCAAGGAATGAACAGTCAATTAGAGGTTTTTATACTTTCCAGGTGTCTCCAGGCACATACAAATTTAAAATGATTATATCTTCTTAGCAAATTAAACAATCTATCATTAGTAATGCTGTGACTTAAACTATAAGTCTATTCTTTCTGAAAGTACTATAGGTACACCAGCCTTCTTTTGATTAGCAATTGTATGGCATCTTTTTTTCTTCTTTTTATTTTCAATCTTTCTGTTTAATTTCATACTGTTTTATATATGTCTCTTGTAAACAGCAAACATATATATTTAATCTAGCCTCAGAATCACTATCTTTTAACTAGAGGATTTAGTCCTATTTATACTTACTATAATTATTCATATATTTGAATTTATTAAATCTACCATTCTCTCTATCCTATCAGTTCAATATTCTTCTCTCCATCCTATCAGTTCAATACCTCTTCTTTCTTCTTGGATTGATTAATTTTTCCTTCTATTAATCTAGAAGTTACCCACTATATTTTCTATTCTTTTCATGGTTACTCTAAAAGAGCAATATCCAAAAGCATATTCTGTAATAATGGAAATATTCCAAATCTGTGTTGCCCAATAAGATATCCACTAGCCACCTGTGGTTAATTAGCAATTGAAATGTGTCTAGTGCAACTCAGGAACTAAATTTTTAATTAAATTTAAATAGCCCCACTTGGCTACCATATTGAACAGAGAAATTATAGATATTATAACATCTCTCCCTACCATATCAAAGTCAGAAGTTAATACTCTCTTTTTGAAGAATTAATTCTAGGCCCTTAGAATACTTTCCTCCCACCTTATGTTATTTTTTGTATATGCTAATGTTCTTTATTTAAACCCCAAAAGATAATGTTATTATCTGATACAGTCAACATTTATTATTTGTTCACATATTCATCATGTTATTTTCTCTCCATTCACTCTTCCTTCCATCTGGGATCACTTTCCTTCTCAAAAATCCTGTTTGGAGTTTCCATTAATAATGGTCTACCAGCAGGAAAGTATCTTAATTTAATTAATCTAAGAAATGACTTTATTTTGCTGCATTCTTGAAAGATAATTTTTCTGGGAACAGGATTGTAGGTTAGCATTGTCTTTTTTCAGCACATTGAATATATCACTTCCACTGTCATCTGGCTTCCAATGTTGCTCCTAAAGATTAGTTACCAATTAATGGAGAAATACCTTCTCCGTGGCTGAATTTTGGTACCCACGATTCAGAGAACTGATGATAATTTATTTTTAAGATAATTATTTGCAGAACATATAATTAGAATACAAAGAACTAGCCAGTTCTGAAAGATATTTCACAGACCTATTTCAAACTTTGCCCTATTCTTTTTTCTTTCCCAGAAGTAGAATCCTTTTGTCACAAAACAAGTAAAATAGATATAGAGCACAAGACTTTGAAAACCGCTGTGTAGATCAGAAAAGTCTGATGAACCATCTCTGTCCTATATTACGTTTTTTTCTTTAAGCATATGAATTTAACTGTTTACCAAAACATATAGCTACATATAGTCAGAGGGATGATCTGAGTCCAATTGTAAGAACTCAGGCTTAAGTTCCTCAGGCCATCAGCTCACTCTCAAGAATCTAAGCTACTTGGCACTGTCCTCTGTCAGCATCCAACAAGTCTCCCCATGGATGTGTAAAGTGCTGGATATGTTTAGACTTTTCAGTGATATTCTTAGAGACAGAGTGTCACTAAAAATACAGATATCCTGCTTACAGAAAAATACCCTTTCATTGCCTAGAATACCCGTTGCTTTTACCAATGGTCAGGGATAAAGAAACACTGCCAAGTCCTTGCTATTGCGTTCTCTACCGTGTAGTTAATGCATGTCTAAATGCAAACTTCATTCCATCAGTCATTATTCGAGAACCTACTATGTCCCGAACACTGTTTTAAGTAGTCAGAAATAAGAGCCCAGTCCTAATAAAACATACATTCTCGTGGGAGATGACGATCAATCAAGTAAAGAAATAAATAATAATTCTAGATAAGTGGAAAAGAAAATCAAATAGGGTAATGGGAGAGGAAATGACTGGAGAAAAGGAGGGTGACTAATTTCAACAAGTTGGTCAGGGAGGGTCTCTCTTACAATGTGATATGTGACCTAAAGCCTGAATAATGAGGAACTAGAAATGTGAAGATCTGGTAGAACAATGTGTTAGGGTAGTAACACAGTGTTCCACAGTGGACAATCAACTAGTATAAAAGCCCTAGACAGGAATGAACTTGACATGTCTGAAGAACAGAAAGTCAGTTAGTGTAGTTACAGGGTAGTAAAAAGTAGGAGAATTATATGAGGTGAATTTGGACAAATAAGCCAAGTCTGGATCATGTAGCATTATCATAAAAACTCTAATAAGGATTTTGCATCTTATTTTAATTACACTGGAGGCTTTTAAGGAAAGGAGAAGAGTACAAGGATAAAGGGGAAGGTTTATTTTATACAGATCACTGTGAGTGCTAAGACAATTCAATGGGGGAAAGAATAATCTTTTCTACAAACTGTACTAAATCAACTGGATATCCACATGCAAAAGAATAAAGTTGGATTACTTCCTCAAACAATACAGAAAAATCATCTCAAAATGAGTCATACTCCTAAACCTAAGCATTAAAACTATCAAACTGTTAGAAGATATAGGAGTAAATCCTTGTGACTTTGGTTTAGTCAAAGCCTTTTTAGGTAGGACACCAAAAGCATAAGCAACGAAAGAAAAATAGATAAATTGGACTTTATCTAAATTAAAAACTTTTTTCAAAGAATATCATCAAGAAAGTGAAAAGACAACCCATAGCATGGGAGAAAATATTTGCAAATCATGTATCTGATAAGAGAGTTATACCTAGAATATATAAAGAACTCTTGCAACTCAATAACAAATAGACAAATAGCCCAATTAAAAATGGGCAAGGGATCTGCAGACATTTCTCCAAAGAGATATACAAATGGCCAATAAGCACATGAAAAGATGCTCAACATCATTAGTCATCAGAGAAATGCAAATAAATCCACGAGATATGACTTTACACCTATTAGGATGACTATAATAAAAAAGACAGATAATAACAAATGTTGGTGAGGATGTGGCCCCTAACTCCTTGAAATTACTCAGCAGTCTTGGGCAGGTTTAGCAGTCTGCGCCCTTAACCTCTCAATTTGGCTAATTCCAGGAAAAAGCATAAAAATATAAGTATCAGAAAACATAAATCTAGATTAATTTGCCAAATTAATAAAATTTTACTATATTTGTGTTTATATAATTTAAATTTTTCTACTTACCTGAGGGTCTACTAACCACCCATGGTACAAAGGAATATCAAGAAGATCAAATACTATGCACTCTGGAGTATATTCGAACACTCGAACACCAGTGAATTTTACATTTACATCCAAGCCTGTCTGCAGTTTGTGCAAGATTGCCATAGCATCACTCATATTCTGAAAACAGAAAGGCAAGGGTAAAAATGAAAAAAGTCAAACAACTACAACAAAGATACGTAAATGTAAGCACATCTACTTCTAATTTTTCATTTTGTTCAATTTATTCATCCCTTCAACTTTTATTATTAAGTACCTACTAGGGGGTGGCCGGTTAGCTCAGCTGGTTAGAGCGTGCTGCTGATAACACCAAGGTTGCTGGCTCGATCCGGGCATGGGCCACTGTGAGCTGCACCCTCCTTAAAACAAAAGTACCTACTAGGTGCCAGGCACAAATCTGAGTTCTAAAAATCTAATAGTAAATAAAATAGACAAAGATCCTGATCTCATGCAACTAACAGTCTACTGTGAGAGACAAATATAAAAATATATAATATAATGTCAAGTACTGGTAAGAAAAATTGAGCAGATAAGGATGTACAATGTGACAGGGATGAGGGACCTATTTTAGACCAGGAAACCTAAAGATAAACGTTTCTAGTCAAAGAGGAAGGCCTCTCTCATTTCTAGGTATATATCTAAAAGAAATGAAAGCAGCATCTTGAAGAGATATTTGTACACCCAGGTACAGAAGTAACCCAAATGCCCATTGACAGATAAATAAAGAAAATGTGGTATATACATACAATAGAATATTATCCAGCCTTAAAAAAAAAAGGAAATCCTATTACATGGTACAACAGGGATGAAACTTGAGGACACCGTGCTGAATGAAATAAGCTGTTGCAAAAGGACAAATAATGCATTATTCTATTTATATGCGATACCTAGAGTTGTCAAAATCATGGAAACAAAGCAGAATGGTAATCGTCAGGGGCTGGAGAGAGGAAGAGCTGGGGAATTGTTTGATGGGTATAGAGTTTCAGTTTTATAAGATGAAAATGTTCTAGAGATCTGTTTATAAAACAACATGAATATAGATAACACTACTGAATTATACACTTAAAATTGGTTAAGAGAGTAAATTATATGTTTTTTAACCACACACACACAAAAAAAGAAAAAAAGTAATGAGCTATCAAGTCATTGAAAGATACAGAGGAAATTTAAATGTATGTTACTAAGTGAAAGAAGCCAATCTGAAATGACTACATGCTGTATGATTTCAAACAACATTGTGGGAAAAGTCAAAAGATGGAGACAGTAAACAGATCTGTGGTTGCCAGAAGTTAGGAGGAGGGAGGAATGAATAGGCAGAGCACAGGATTTTTAGGGCAGTGAAATTGTTCAGTATGACACTATAATGATGGGTACATGGCATTATACATTTGTCCAAACCCATAGAATATATATAAAATCAAGAGTGAACCCTGACGTAAACTATGGGCTTTGGGTATTAATTATGTGTCAATGTAGGTTCATCAGTTATAACAAATGTATCACTCTGGTACAGGATGTTGATAGTGGGAAAGGTTGTGTGTGTGTGTCGGAGGGGATAGGAGGTATATAGGAACTCTGTACTTTCTACTCAATTTTGCTGTGAACTTAAACTGCTTTAAAAAAAGGTCTACATAAGAATGATACTTAAATAGTGACCAATAGTGACCAAGCAAATTATTGAGTCTTGGGAGCTCTGGAAAAAAGGCATTCCAGACAAAGTGGGCATCAGTGCAAAAACTCTGATGCAGAAATGAGTTCAATGCTGTGTCCATGGAATAGCAAAGAGTCCGGCACGGCTAGAACAAAATAAATGAAGTGCAAAGTGGTGGGAGATGAAGTCTGCAAGAGACAGAGGCTGGATCACAAAGTCTTGTTGGCCAAATTAAGGAGTCACTCTGTTCATATCAGTTTTCTCAATAAATATGAGGTCACATAAGTTTGTTACAAAGACTATTTTAAACGTGTTTTTCTAAACATCTTAATACATTAAATATGGATATGCTTATAGAGGATATATTTGATGGAACAAATAAAAGCCAATATATAAAATTTAATAAAATTTTACTGAATCCCTAATGTTAATCAGACACTGTGCTATCAAGCCATTAAAAGATATAAAGATATAAAAGTAGACTATAGGCTATTACAGAGCTTAGAGTAGAAAGGGTGAACATGAAATAAATCCTTTTATATTAAAACTCGGAACTCTCTAAAATCTGAAAAAGACAAATTTAGGTCATAAGAACAAAGTTCTGTTTTACTAAGTAACTGACAAAATTCCATTCTAAGAGACTGGACAGACTAAAAACAGAAATTATTCAAATATTTAAAATTTATGAATGAGAGATTTATAACAAGATAACATTGTTATACAGTCTTTGGCTTTGTCAGTTTCACTTCTTCCTAATAACTATGTTCCCCCAAAACAATATATAGTTAACCCCTGAATAATACGGGTATGTGCATCCACTTAGCTGTGGATCTTTTTCAGTAAATACTGTAAATGTATTTTCTCTTCCTTATGATTTTATTTTATTTTATTTTTTCAATTATAGTTGCTATTCAATATTATCTTAGTTTCCTTATGATTTTCTTAATATTTTCTTTTCTCTAGCTTACTTTACTATAAGAATACAGTACATAATACATATAACATACAAAATATGTGTTCAATGACTGTTTGTGTCATTGGTAAGGCTTCCAGTCAACACTAGGCTATTAGTAGTTAAGTTTTTGGGGAGTCAAAAGTTATATGCAGATTTTTGACTGTGTAGCCTGTCGGTGCCCCCAACCCGTGCATTGTTCAAGGGTCAACTGTATTTTCTCAAAAGTTGAACCCTTAAAAACACGTTTTTCCCTTCAGTGTTTTTAAAATTGTGCCTAATGCTATAGCAAAGATGAACACAAAAAAATTGTAACAATAGTGAGCAATTATATAGGATTGTAGTTCTACTATTACTGATTTTTCTTTTATATTTGTTAAATTCTAGGTTACTAGTCATCCAATTTCCTTTAGGGGAATTGTAATTTCAAATAGCTCCTGGGCTCATGCTTGTACCTTTATATATCTTCCACATTTTTAATAGATTATATAGTATTAAAATAACTAAATTGATACCATTTGATAGTCTTTGTAATGATTAATAAATGATAAAATAAACAAATTTATAAACAAAGAGTTTAAAAGGATAAATATTTTGTTATCTTGTTCCTAAATCCAAATTATGATAGTATTATAAAATACAGAGACCTTAGGTATGGTGTAAGCAACCCATCACAAGAAAGAATTACTATTGGTTCCTTTAAGCTAGTGGTTAAACTGTTTCTTTGAATTTTCTCCAAACGTACTTCTAATATGGTGAAATATTTTTTTTTTTAATTAAAGTTTATTGGGGTGACAATGGTTAATATAAAATATAGTTTTAAATATATTTGTATTCATTTAAAAATCTGTCATAAATACATACACAAATACACAATGTTTTCTTATTTTTTCAGGGTATCCATCATTAAGCAAAACTGGGAAAAATATGCTCTTTGTTTACATTACAACTTCTGATAAAGAGGTTTTAATTAGGAAGGTGGCAGTTCTGCACTGGTCTTCCTATAATCCAGGCTTGAACATTTTTGCTCATATAAAATTTTACAGAAAATAACATTATTACATCATACTTGTGGAACAATAGATACCAGCTCATACTCAGACATGCTAGCTTGATACATACTACTCCCAAAGCTAATGATAATGTAATCACAATACCTTATAAATAGTTTTAGAGCTTATTTTAAATGCAGGGTACTTTTTGTCTGGCATGTTTATAAGCGGTTGTTAGATATTGTTTGTTTCGACTCTGAAACAAAACTTTACTTCCAATCATTTTCCAAGAGTCTACAACACCTTAATGAAAGTGTATCCTGAGACTGCAAGATGGACCTGAAACAAACAAAATACTGATATCGTTTGCAAAGATTCATCAGGATTCTCTCTAGACTGTATAACAGAAGTAAAATGAATTTTGAGGTTGAATTGAAATTGCAATTATCATCCATAATTCTTAATTTCAAGTTTTTAATCAAAACAGCCTGATTTCAGTAAGAGATGACATAAATTTGATAAATAATAAACACTAAACCATATCAGTTTATACTTATAAAATATTATTTACTGGTTTTATATATTGGAGGTTACCATAAGATTTCATTTGAAAAGTGGTTTCTATTGCAAAAAATATTTTGAAACCCTTGCTTTCAGCTATAAATTTCAATAGATGTTAAATGACTTAGCATACCAATTCGGCTTTAGCTACAGATTTCCTACCTCACACAGTGATGCAATGCAACATGTTAGCTTTTCCATTCTCTTAGGACTAGATCATCTGAATATTCAAATTCAATAAATTTTGCAATACTAAAATGAGGTTTTGCTTCCTTTTTGCAAATTTGATACTGGTGAAAATATATTAAAAAGCTCTGAAAGTAAATGTAAAGGTTCCAATGGTGTCTACTTCTTCCCTGGTTGAGACTTCCTTCCACTATAGGATCTTGCCTTCTACTATCAAAGAAAGAAAGGATACTGAGGAAAAGGAAGCTCTGCTTGCTTTCTTCCAGTTCCAATAATTTTGAGCCTAGTGACCCCTCCTATATTATGAACAGAATCTCTAAAGAACATGCTAAGAAATGTGGACACATTGACTATGAAACCCCAGGTTCCTAATGACATACCCTAGATATCATTTGCTCAACTTTCTCGTAAATATAATTATAAAATATAAATAAATAAAATGAGGAAGGATGACTCAATGACAAAATCACCTGAAAGTCAATTTTTGCAAGGAAAATACCAGGTTATCATTCTACATAGTCCTGTAGAATGATATCTATGTTTCATTCTATATAGCATATATGTTCATATAAAACAGACTGGCCACGGATAGAGACCAATGAATACGTCCATAAGTTAAAAATGACATATTTTAATATAACAAAAATTGTTTCTATTACCTGTTCATAGTTTAAACGTTGAATTTCTGAAATTTCTTTTGGCTTTGCATCAAGCATGTAATCTCCTGTAAAAAGAAATTATGAAGTTGCCTTTTTAAAATAGTACTTTTTTCTGATTACAAAGGTAATAGATTTTAATTATAAATTACAGCAATAGGTGGCATATAAAATTAACTACCCAACTCCATTCAGAGAAAATCGGTATTAACTGTTTGCTAGTCTCACATATTTTTTTCAAAGTACATCCTCTAATTCTTTTGAGCTTTCTTTTCTTACATATTACAATATATTTGAGCATCTTTCACTAACTACAATAAAGCTCTAAAGGGTTGTACCAAGTTTCACTGATATTAACAATATAACTATTACTCCATTACCAAGAATGGGTGTTATCAGTCTTCTAAATGTTTGCCATTTTGAGAAATAAAATTATTTTGCATTTAAAAAAATTGATATCTTTTTATATATGTATTTTTATTTGGTTTCATCTTTTTAATATATGTATGACTTTTAGTATATGTGGCACCTTTTAAATATATGTAGCTCCATTTTGATATTGGCTGTACCTTTTAATTTATATTTTGTCTTTTTAATTATGTATTAACTATATATACTCCTTTTCTTTGAATCGCCTGCCTATACAACTATTATTCTTATTGAACTATAAAAGCTCTTTTTGAATTAGAGGAATCAGAACATTTACTATTATATAGGTGGTAAATACTTTTTCCCCATATGGGCTTCTGACTTTATGCTGATGATTTTTTGTCTACTTTCTGTGATACAGAAATATTTAATTTTAATATAGTCAAACTCCTCTATTACAGCTTCTGGGTTGAATGTCATGTTTAGAAAGATCTTCACCTCTTAAAGGTATACAAATATTCACATATGCTTTCTTCATGTAATTTTATGTTTGTCTTTTTTAATGTTTAAATCTTTTATTTATCTGGAATTTATTTTGATATAAAGTTATATATGAAAACAGCTTCTCACCGACCCTCCGAAATCACTAACAAGTTGATTAAATTCTTTATAATATAAACCTTATTTTCTAATTCAAATTAACTTCTTAAGACTGCATCAAGTATTCTCTTAAGCTTTCCAACTGATAAAAATTCCTATGAACATTAATATATTATTATTTGTACTTCTAATTAGAACTTCATGATAGCAAAACCTAACTAGTAAAGATTTTATTTCACAAAGGTATAAGAACTACTTCAAAAGCACTAAGTTAATTGATTTGCAGAGCTATATAAGCAAGTCTATTTAACAAGTATTGTTGAGTCCTTCCCTATATGGCACATGGTATGTGTGCCGGGTGTGCGCGTGTGTGTATATAGAAAGAGGGGTTTTAATACAGCATTTAACTGAAAACTACTATACTTTATTTTGAGTAAATTCTATACGTTATTTATTCAAATAATCAAGAACATAAGTGCTATATTTGTATCCTATATTTCATTTATTAGAAGAATCAGATAATTTTAAAAGGCTGAGTTTGAGTTTGTTTTTTTTAATCTTTTTTTTTAAAGTTTATTGGGGTGACAATTGTTAGTAAAGTTACATAGATTTCAGGTGTACAATTCTGTGATACATCATCTATATACCACATAGTGTGTTCACCACCCAGAGTCAGTTCTGAGTTTGAGTTTCTAAGGTAGCATCTTTCAGTTTTAGATACCTAAATAAATCTTCTCTTAAGAGTGCTGTTTTTTCTAGCTTATCTAACCTTTATTACCTGAAATTAGTCAACAATACTATTTCAATCTATTAATTATTTCATGAGAGTCTGTGTTTAGTAATGGATTAAAACAAATTCATTAGGAGATGAATGGTTCTCTTAAAAAACCAATAATCCATTTGAGCAAAGAACATACAGGAAACAGAGAATAAGATAATGATAATGTATAATACAGTGAAAATGTAATAAATGACTTAAGTATCATATAATTTTGAAAAGAGATATTGATAAAGTCTGTAGTACTCAGAAATATATTTTGGAGAGGGTAGTATTTAAACTGGATTCAGAAAAATGGGCAGAACTTGGCAAGGCAGTGAAGGAAACAGCATTCTTTGAGGGAGAAAGAGTGATGGAACAAGTACATATTAAGAAACATCATTTCATACAGACAGCTTATAAGAAGGTTTATATGTAAGATTTATGTTGCAGAGTGGTGGGAAATATGGCTGGATGAGTAAACTCGATCAGATAATAATAAATCATAAACAATATGGCTGCTTATAAAAGATCATAAGGGATCTTTATGTTTTTAACTAGACAAGTGCAGGATGAAATTGATGCTTTCTAAAGATAACACTGGTATGTAGGCTTATTTGGAGGGGAAAGGAAATAATAGAGTTTGCAATAAATCATGTTGTGAAGTATTAGTTACAAAGAGGAGAAGAATTTCAAAGAGAGAATTCCTAAGACTTTGCTACTAATGGGATATACCAAATAAGCAGAAATCAAGAAACAAAAATCTGAGCGCTTCATTAGGCCAAAAAATGGGAGACAGGGTCTGGCAGCAGTGAGCTCATCCCACGTGAACATTTGGAAAAGAGGAAACATGGTCAACTCTGGGCAATACTAAAATGCTTCAACATTGACCAACCAATATAGTGCTTATATTCAAAAGATAAAATATATTGTCTCTTTCAAAGTCAGAGAACACCACCATCCCAACAACCATTTTCCGTACTGTAATACTATGTTAACCTCATCATCATATAAATTATTTTGGATGCGTAAAGTCATAGCATAAATTCCAATTTGTGTGGCACTTTTTTATGTTATCTTCCTACTATTTCTGCCACACTTCCTCCCCACTTTACTTTATTAGATCTCTTAGTACTTCCTAGGTATCCCTGTTCTGTTCTTCTTTACACCAAAGCCCTACAACAAGCCTTGTCCACGTGTGGCCCTGCTCTACTACTCTAGTTAACAAAAATTTCCAAATTAAAATCCATTCCTCCTCTAATCTTTACCGATCAAAATTCCTATTCCCTGTGGTTCCTCAGCTTGGTGCTAGGAAATCAATTAATGGTTTCTCTTATAATCTTGCTACTCGTGTTTGCTTATTAACTCAAAAGCATTTCTAGTTCCTCCAGAGAACTGGAGTAATCTCAAGAGGAGAAAATTCAAATAACTTAGAAAATTAAACAATTTGTCCTGGCCAGATTGGCCCTGACTGAAGTTTACTTTGGCAAGGCAAATTCTTCAGAATCTTTTCTCTCGCATCACTCTTGCTCACGGCTCCCCCACATCCCATTACCATTCATTACTTTCATGCTGCCTGCCCTAATAGCTCAGTCCCCTCACCCAGGACTTCCAAACTTCTTTCACTATCCTACATCTAGATATTTCTTCATCAATTTTTGTTTATCCCCCATTAAAATTTCATGATCTCTCTTAGTCTAACCCACTTTATTTATGTTTTCTGGTCCTAATGTAAATTTACAGACTAGATCTGTACTGTCCAATATATTAGCCAGCAGCAGCATGTTGCTATATAAATTAAAATTAAAATTAAATTTGATATTCAGTTCCTCAGTCATGTTAGTTGTATATTAAGAGCTCAAGAGCCACATGTGGCTAGTGGCTACCAAACTGGAGAGCACGGATATAGAATATTTCTGTCATCACAGGAAGTGCCATTATACAGTGCTGATCTAGATCTTTCCTCTGAACTCTACATTTTTATATCCAATTGCCTTCCTGAAATCTCCACTTGGATATCAATAAACATCTCAAAACCAAAATTGTGATATTCCTCCCTAAAAACGTTCCTTCCATTTTTTCCTATTTCAGTTGAAGTGAACTCCATCCTTCCAGTTGTTCAAGCCAAAAACCATGGATAACCCTTGACTCCACTCTCAATCTCATCCCATATTCAACCAACCAGCAAATTCTGCCAGCTCTATATCCAGAATCTGACCACATTTTACAACCTCTATCTCTGCTACCCTGTTTGAAGCTACCACCATCTTTTGCCAGGTCTAATAGCTTCCTGATCTCCCTGCTTCTGTCCTTACCCCACCTAAGTTCTATTTTCATCATAACAGCTAGAGAATTCTTGTTAAACTCAAAGTCAGATGATGTTAGTTCTTTGTTGAAAATCCTCTAATGGCTTCCCAGCTCATTCCCAGCAAAAGTTAAAGTTGCTGTAATAGCCTACAGGGCCGTATATGATCTGACCCCATTACCTACTATCACCTTTTGCTACCTCCCCTTTGCACCCTCCATGGCAGTCATACTGGCTATTCCTTAAAAGCATGACACATATTTCAGCGTTCCCATGAAATACATCTTAGAAATCACAAAGTCTAAGAATCACCAAGCTAGACTAAAAGAGGTATAATTAGAAATTCTATTTCTAGATATCTAGGTAGTCAAAGTAATCTACCCACATCTGTGAGGTTCCCTAGCCAGTAAATGGGATTAAATGAGATTAATTACATAAAGAAAAGGGTTTTCCAAAAGCTGCAAACTCTTACTTCATCAAGCCTACATCTCATACAAAAAAAAAAACACAAAAAAAAACCCAGCTAGTTGTCTAAAATGGCATAGACAAACTAATCAGCTAACAAAAAAAATTAATTAATAAAAATATTGTGAGAATACAGATTAAGATGTCCTATTTGGTAATAGTATAAATATATAAATTTTTATTTGCTAAATTATAAAAGACCTCAGTGTGATACACAACTACCTGCTCATAAACAAGTTCTACTCAATGCAGTTGGTCTGCAAACTGTGTATTACTGGTCTATTTTGAAATAAGAAGCTTGCATAAGAATGCAATTCAATACCACTGCTTCCTTCATCGAGAAAATTTTGCTATGAAAAAATTTCAGGTGAACAGAACAATGTGCTTATTAATGTAAATGTTTTACATTCTGATACAAGCCCCTATCTCACTGCAGACTGGTAGCTAACATTTTATAGACCGGCATAGGTCCATGAATCATACTTTGGGTAGCACTGTTCCAAATCACCTCCTGGGTCTTTAATTCAAGTCTACTCAGCATTTCTTAACACTTTCTACAGGCAATATCAGCGTTTCTATGCCATTTCCCATTCTTCAATTTATTTGAATGAATATGTATCTTGTTATCAGTCTTCTTATTTATATTACAAAATTTTAATCCTGGTCAGAAAGAAGGCTTTAACATCCAAGAACAGTAGCATACTGAAACAAAATTTTAATTAAGACGTTAAAAATTATAATTTAAAATAGATTATATAATAGCACTTCAGGAAGGTGAGATTTGGTACTATATTAGCTTTGAAAACTTTGTTTTATTTTGAAAGGATAAAAAATCATCCACTTTTCAACACTAACCTAAATATTCCATCAGCTGTTCAGCGGTTATGATTTCCATCATCGGTGGAAGTTTCACCTGAAAAACAAAGTATATTTTCTATAAAATCAAATGTTTTAGGTGATTAAAGAATTTCTTCTAGAAACACAAGTGTGTATGTGTATCTACTGTATGTATACATCGACACTCACATTATTAAAATCTTTATAACGAATTGTTATAAAATACAACAAAGTCAATCCTATCACCATAAACTTTACAAAATGATATAAGGTCTCACAGAGACATTGAGAAATCTGTTTTCAGAGCCTCGTGCTCTGCTTTTCACCACCCACCATGACTGTCATTAGGCACCTGCAACAGTGTTCTGCGTGACAGAAATGCAGTTAAAGGGCAGGAAGAGGCACCAAAAATATTGTGACAGGTCACCCAAAGAGCAGTTTTACTGAAGACAGGCTTGACCACAACTCAATATCCTATTACTTCAGTCTGCACTGGACATTTTTTATTGTTGAATGGCTAAAATGAATACAGTATTAAAGTATCAGTCACACATTGAATAATTCATACCGTATGATACGCTACTTGTAAGGTTTTGAAACAGACAAAATTAAGCTATATTATTTAGAGCTGCACATTTGGTGATAAAACTATAAAGAAAAGTAAGGAAATGAATACCATAAAAATCAGGATTATGGTTAGCCCTAGGGATAAGGGGAGTTGGAAAAGAGCATATAAGACACACCTGAGATGCTGGCAACTCTTTGTTTCTTGACTTGTATGATAGTTCCACTAACATTTGCTTTATAATAACTTATTAAACTAGATATGTGTTTTATGTACTTTTCTGTATTATATTTGACAATAAACATTTTAAAGTAGATACATACGTTATAGTCATATTTGTTTCTAACGTTCATTCAGCTTTAACACAGTCTAAATTAATTTTTCAAATGAATTGTCAGATGAGTTACACAGATATTATAGCTAATGATTATAAATATTTTAACTGACTTATTCAAAAGCAAACTCTGTGGTATAGTCATAGGAGAAAAGTAAATACTGTAGGATGGAAACTCAAACAAAGTAATTAATATATCAATGATAGAATAGCAACATAGTTTAAAATTCTTCAGGAATTATTTTCAGTTCAACCAAGGAAATCATTGAAACTAGCAATTTCTCTAACAATTTCCCCAAGGGCTGAAAAAGGTGCTCTGGGGTGTTTTTGGTACCACATGTGTTAATAGTATGTCACAATTTTTTGTTTATTTGTTTTAGTCAATGAATAGGTTCTAAAAAAGATCCCTGTACACAGAACAGTGTGAGACCGTCTGAGAGCATACATGACAGTTGACAATGATTTAGTCATCCAGTGGATTTATTACTCAGTGAAAACAAAGAGATTCCATGGAGGTTTTGATCATTACTCGATTCTAAATATTTTTATTTTCTGTGACTTTTTTTTTTTAAATGCAAAAGACTATTTTTTTTAAGTAGTTTTAGGTTTACAGGAAAAAACTGGGCAGAAAGTACACAGTGTTCCTATATATGGTATATTTTTTAATTGACCCTCATTGGCAAATTATAGTCCCCTGGCTGTTTTTCTAAATAAAGTTTTATCGAAATACACCCTTATTTGTTTATGAGGTCTGACAATTAAGTTCGCGAACTTGCTGCAATGATGGGCTAGCCTTTTTTGATATCAGAGGGCTTATTCATTATGAATTTGTACCAACTGGACAAACAGTTAACCAAGTTTACTATTTGGAAGTGCTGAAAAGGCTGCATGAAAAAGTCAGACAACCTGAACTTTTTACCAACAATTCATGGCTCTTGCATCATGACACTGCACCAGTTCACACGGTACTGTCTGTGAGGGAGTTTTTACCCAGTAAACAAATAACTGTATTGGAACATCCTCCCTACTCACCTGATCTGGCCCCCAATGACTTTCTTTACCCGAAGATAAAGGAAATATTGAAAGGAAGACATTTTGATGACATTCAGGACATCAAGGGTAATACGACAACAGCTCTGATGGCCATTACGGAAAAAAAGTTCCAAAATTGCTTTGAAGGGTGGACTAGGCACTGGCGTCGGTGCATAGTTTCCCAAGGGGAGTACTTCAAAGGTGACTGTAGTGATATTCAGCAATGAGGTCTGTAGCACTTTTTCTAGGATGAGTTCGTGAACTTAATTGTCTAACCTCGTATGTATTGTCTGGCTGCTTTTGCACTACAGTAGTAGAGTTGAATCTTTGCAATAGAGCTCATATGGTCCACAGTCTAAAAGATTTACTATCTGGTCCTTTACAGGAAAAGTTTGCTGATCCCTGCTTTAGATAATATAATACTTTATCAGGTGCTTCAGTATTGCTTTTGAAGGTCTGATATTTAAACCACTGTGAATGTTTATATTCTGAACTGTCAGACCAATTGAAAGTCCCATCTACATCTAGCAATGTTTCTTAAATAAGATCTATGCATTCTTTTATCCTAGACAGATTCACTACAGAAATATATTCACCAAAATATTCCATAAATGAATAGCTTACTTATCACTCTGCTTTGGTTAATGTAGTAATCCTACTATAGAATTATAAAAATAAGAAACCAAGGCACTAACCAGTATATGTATTTGTGAAATACATTCTACAATCCTCGATTTCTACAAACAGATAATTTCAGGGTTTAGCCTTGAAATTTCCAAATAATAACTGCCTACCATGTGTTGCTTCAGATATTTGAAATAGGAAATGACGACCTCTATACTGAATTTACAAGTGAAACAACAAATATGCAAATATTTTAACTGACTTATTCACAAGCATACTCAGTGGTATGTTGATTTCCTGAATCTTAGCCAATATAATATTCTGGATGTTCATTAAAACTAGGGACAAAAGAGTATCATAGTGAATAAAAACGACTGCCTCTCACTAATACTTTGGAGCCATCAACAGATCTGAATTTTTTTTAACCACAAAATGATCTTCCTAAAAGCTTGCTTCTCTTTTTGCTTTCCTCTACCACCACAGCCTCAAAGCAAGTGCTAAAGGTTTTGTTAATGATCCTAAGACTTTCACTCCTTTGTCTCTTTAAATTTTATTAAAGAGCAATAGGTTATAGGACAGCTAGCTAAGAATATACAATTGGCTAAGAATTAACAATTGTGGCCTTCTGTCTGAATCTCTAAATTTACAATTTTATAATTAGAAAAAAAATAAATGGAGTATGACCTAGGTTCTCAGGCGGTCCTCTTTTAGTAATAACCTATAACGTTTATAAGTAAAGGAGCGTACTTTAATGTATATGTGGGTACTTGGAAGGTATTCTCTTAAGTAGTTTAAATAGTCTTCCTGAAATCTGAGCAAAGCCTCCCAAATTAACACATAGTTCCAAATTAATAGAGTCCAAATAAAGTGAAGCTTTTATTCTCCAGGAAAATAATGTCCTATCCTATAAATATTTTATTGTATTAACTAGATTTCCTGAGCAAATTAATAATATAAGCACAGCAAGAATAGTTAAATTAACAAAGGAAATAGCTACTCCAACTCCAAATACTCAGCTATAGGATAAAACCTCATTAATTCAGCCCAATTATCTGATTTTTAGTCATTTAAAGAGTGAAGTGTATTTTAGAGTAGACTCAAGCAACCAAAAGGGAGAACAACAAAAGACCTTCTGTTTAAAGTGTTAATAAAATCTTAAACAGGAATGTAAAACATCCAAAAAGATATACGCCAAGACTTTGACACCTATGATTTTAATATTCTGAGGGTAGAAAGAAATGCAGAGGACCCAGAAATAATTAAGAAATAAGAAGCAGTTTATATAGGTAATGGTAAGTATGAAAATAACCAGCCAAAGAACATTATTAAATGTTTCATTAGAATACCAATTAATAAGTACTCAAGAAATACATAGTTTGAATACTAACACCTCTTTAAAGTTGGAAAAATACTTAAGGAGATAAAATATTAACTGCCAGTCTCTGCTCTTTAGGAAAGTCAGGAAAAATATTTAAATGTATTGAACTTCTACTAATTGCCATTCAATTTACATGTTACCCTTAGTCCACAACAATCCTATGAAGCAGGCATTATTACGTTCAAAGAATAAACGAAGGCATTAAAAAGTTAATTTGTCCAAAGTAGAAGAGCTGTAGTGTGAATTGAGATCCTGACTCCTAAGCCAATTATCTTCTCCATTATACCAGCATTTATACACTTGTACAAAACAATGAAATCATATGTAAAACGTCATCTGAAATATATTTTAAATGAATAATTGACAGGACTTTGTGACCAATGAAAAGTGGAGGATGATGGGGAAAGAATAATTGAAGTTGACTCTAAGACTCAGAAGACTAAAAATCAAGATCCATGCAATCAATAAAAATCAGATTTTGGGTAAGGGAAGATAAGTTTGTAGAAGATGATATCTGCTTCAGAACTGTGAAGTTTAGTTTAACATTCAAACAGAAAGTTGAGTTGGAGCTCAGGAGAGAACCATTATTGATTTGTACATGAAATATTTGATTCCTGTGCTACAGTCTATTTTTGCATTACTATGGTAAAATGGACGAACTAAATAATGTAATTTCTTCTTAGCAAAAATTTTACTAATTTTGAATATGCTGTAAATCATACTTCATTCATGATATTTTTAATTGAAATTGTAAAGAAATTATTTTTTTGAAAATATTAGAAGCATTATTAATGGGAATTAACAGGAAATGTCGTTTTTTCAAAATAAGGACTAAAAAATTAAGGATTCTTTCAGCATGCCTTTAATTTTGGCTATAGCAAATAAACTTATGCATTACAAACTATTATACATCATGCTTTATATTCTCATTTCTTATATGTACTATGTATTATTAATAATTACTGTACTTAAAAATACTAAAACTCAGATTTTTAGTAAATCTGACTTTCTACTTGCCAGCAGTATTTCAAAGCAGGAAAATTTTATAAGAGACAACGTTCAACTTAGAAAGGCCAATTTGAAACACTTTCACCATCAATTTTTATCATAATTTAGACCTCATCCTCAGAGTAATACCAAGGCCTACTTTTTAAAACCATCAGAAACTGCAGATATATTCACATATATTAGATTTTCAAGAATGTCCTATTTTATATGCAATTCAAAGGGTTTTAGAGTAATGAAGAATGGTGTTACAGTGAATTTTACCAGTAAAAGATTTACTAGTAAAAAAAGACATCTTCAGTTCAAAATACACTGGATTTATATTTAAGAAGGTCAGCAAACTTACTATGCTGAAAATTCCCCCCTCCCTCAAAAAAAGCTGAAACTTTTACATAAATTGCTTGAAAGATAGCCAGTAATAGGGTAAGACAAGAGACCAGTTAGAAGGCTATTGAAGTAGTCCAGGTGAGAGACGAAGGTGGTCTGAACTAGATAGAGTAGTGGTAGTAGAGATAGTTACTAATTGTTGAAAATATCGTATTTAATAACTATGATGGAAAGGCAAGCTCATTCACCACAGAACCCAAGAAAGGCTCTGAAATTGGAAGTGTCTGAGAAATCAGAAGACATGGGATAAAGCATAGAGGGCTAAAAACAGAAGGAGTCTGTACAAAGAGCAGCTGGTACCAGATCCCCAGGTTTTCGTCTAAGGAATCATGGAGTCTAGTTCTGTTTCTCTGACTTTATCACTGGCTCTTTCACCCTGCTTTGTTTTAGACCAATTGTCCACAGGCTTACTGGTATCTTGAATTTTAACTTCCCAACCAAATATCCCAAGTAAGAGTTCAGGTTCTGGAGTGGGTGATAATCTTCCTTGGGCAAATTACTTAAACTTTATGCACTTCAATTTTCTCTCTATATAAAATAGGAACAATATCTACATGAGGATTTCATGATGTGGTTGAGGAAATTAAAAGAGAAAATGCATATAATGCCTGTAAAATACTTAGCATAGTACCTAGACATAAAAATAATTGAGTACTTACCATTATTACTCAAAGCTCTATGATTGCTGGTACCACCTGTGCTCAAATGTCCTTCACCCGGGACTCAACATAGACAAGGTTGGAAGTGGGAAGGTTTTCCCACTGAAGGGCTATTCCATAGCAAGGGGAGAGGAGAAAATGAACACACTGATAATGGGACAATCACCCCACTGTCAGTATGGATACTATCATCAGTCCT
Organism: Rhinolophus ferrumequinum; assembly: GCF_004115265.2. Classification (NCBI taxonomy): domain Eukaryota; kingdom Metazoa; phylum Chordata; class Mammalia; order Chiroptera; family Rhinolophidae; genus Rhinolophus; species Rhinolophus ferrumequinum. The sequence continues at coordinate 50,803,475 of NC_046289.1, forward strand.
CATCCACTTTATCTCACCAATCTAGAGATACCACACCAATCCTAATTCTTAGGAGAGACTAGACATGAAAGTCTCTGAAGAGTTACTTGCACCTATTGTGTAAACAACACTCCATCACTGTGTGAAGTTTCTAATCTCTTTTTACAGGATCTATATTAAAAAACAGGGTGGGCAGAGGCTAAAATGGAAGCTCACCATCTGTTTTTCCATTTTTACAAGTAATAAACACTCTTGGAAAACCTCAAAAGAGCTTTCTGTCTACTTTAGGAAAAGGGGAATATGAGAAAATTTGTTGATTGCAATGTTCCTACAAGTCAGGAAGTTAAAAAAACAAAACAAAACCCTAATCAGAAGCAAGAAGAGGTATCTGAAGAGTATGACCAAAAAAAAAGTCCTCAAGGAGGGAGGGAGAACTAAAGCAAACACTCATTGCTGGCAAGAGGCTCACCCTCATGGTGTCCCACTATGCAGGTGATAGAGGATGTCCATTTAAACGTCTTTGAATTTTCTGTTAATGGCCTTTTGCTCATTTTGCTACTGGATTGCTCATCTTTTTCTAATTTGGAAGGGCTCTTTATAAATTAAGAAATTAGCCCTTAGACACATAATCTGGCAAATAGTGCCCTCAGTTTGTAGTGTATGTTTTGATTTATTAGTTTCTGGTTGGATTTTTTTTTTGGGGGGGGTGGTGTTTTTTGCCCTTTTTTTAACCTTAAGTTTTTTGGTTTTTTTACAAATTCAAATGTATTTATCCTTATGTTACAGTTTCTAGGTTTACTGTCTGGAGAAACCAGTTTAATGTAAAAAATCTTGCTCCAGAACCCTGGTGTTTCTCTCTTGACTTGGAATAGGAGATCATCTCAGCTCCTATTAAGCACAAAAAGAGAGGGAGAAAAGAATTTCCTACCCAAAAGGGCTGGGGAGGAGAGGAGGTGTGTCTCCAGCATCTTAAATCAGAACAGTGCACTCATTTTTTCTACTAGAATGCTATATAATGATTAGATACATAATGATTAGCTATAAAATATGATATGTCCTCTATCACAATGTACAGTATAAGATATATAAGGTTTTTTTGGAGTGTGTGGGGCCCAGAACCTATAACATTCTTTCTATAAGAAAACAAAAATATGACAAAGCAGATACTCCCTCTATTATTAAATTAATACCTACATAAACATAAAAATATTAAGGCAGAAAGTTTTTTAAATGTTTCATAATATAAAATTTAAATCATACACAAAAATAGAAAAATAATAGCGTAATGAACTTCTAAATCACTTAGCTTCAACATTTATAAAATAAGGCCAGTATTACCAGAAATCAAATTTTATATTTTATATCTTCTGACTTGTTGATTTTTATAAACACATCTAATTAAATGAGTCACAGCCCTCAAATATGACTATAAATGGCATTGTTTTTGACATAAAATGAGAGATTAAAGAAAAACTAAAATAATCACCAAATATAGTCTAAAGTAAAGAACCAAATTGGAAATGTATTCCAAGACATAAATGTACCTGATGTTAAACAGATTTAGAAATTTGAGCTTGCATTAAATTTAATGAGTAGCTTTTCCTTTTTTCTTGATTTGTTGGGATTATCACAGCTCAACTGTTTTACAAATTATGAATGATCACCTACCTACTCTCCAGTCCAAAAACAACACTTTTAATTAAAACTCCAACATTTCAACTCAGTACTTACATTTGATAATTTTAACTGTTATCTCTCATGTAGAACCATGGCATTTACTTCCTTTGAATCATTCAAATCCTCCCAATATGTTCAGTTTATTGGTTTTCTCATTACTTCATCCCCCAAAAAAGAGATGATCAACTATTTCACTTTCAACTCTAATTCCACTGACTTTCCATCAGTGGAAAGTCAACCCTTGAAAAGCCCAATCCCTGATAACACTAACTAGCCATTCTTCCTGTCTCTATTTCCAGGTATAAGAGAATTACTGGGGCGGGGGGAAAGCAAAATTAATATATCAAGTTTTTAAAGAATACCCTAACTTATCCATTGCTATTTATTACCTTTCTACCTATACCTCAAATTCCTACTATGTATAATGTCCAATGAGATTAAAATTTTTTAAAAAATAAAATGTACTTTTCTCACAAAACCAACCCCTCGATGCTTTACAACCTCTTTACCTCTTAATTACTGACAAGTTTGATGTTAATAGTTATTACTGATGAGGTCAACTGTTACACTGTCAAAATGGAAAATGAGGCCTCAATTTCCCTCTGCCTCTCTATCTTAACATGTCTCTGTATGTCTCTGCTTTGTTCCATTCCTTCCATTACTTCAGAAAATGAGATTGTTGTTTTTCCTCTGAAGAGAAGTTTACCACCTAGTCTGAGGAGTCCATATCTTCCTGATTTTTTCCCCTTGTCCTCACGACTGTCCTTTTGGACAAAATCTTTCCTCCACCATCAGCTCCTCGACGCTGTTGCTTTTGACAATAACTAACCACTTGTTTTTTCTAACCACTTTTTTTTAATTACAGTCTCTCTCCCAGACTATCATGACATTCTCCTATTTCTAGTTCTTATTCTTGTCTCAAATTGTTGATATTCTCTCCCTTAATCTCTAGCATTCCCCTCTTCCCACCAAGTTTAGTCTTTATTCCTCTGTTTTCTCTATGTCTGCTAGAGAATGGGGTAGAAGAGGGAGTGGGGAAATTGAGAGAGGATAGGGATGATGTTTTCCCCGGCAATTTGTAGTTCCCTTTATTTACAGGGATGGAAAAAGTTAACAACTATTGCTCACCACTCTATAGAGAATTCATTTATTCTCATAGCTTACATCTATGTAGTATTTCCCCAATTCAATTTTTCTCCATAATTTTGACCTCTTTCCTGAGACCCAGTCCATGCTTCTAGAGACATAACAAACATTTATATTTTTATGTCCCACTACCAGACATTTCCAACCTGACACAACCAAACTTTGACATCAACTTTCTAGTCCCCATCTAAAACATCTCTACCTTTTGAATGACCCAAGCAATCTCCATTGCCCAGATTAGAAACAGTGGTGTCAGCTCCTTCATTTCCTATAGCCAGGTAGTGATCAGTGCATCATTTAGGCTGTGACATCAAAGAGAAAAGGCAAAGAACTCCCCATCCAAAACAGCTATGCATCAATTCTTACTACATTCACTACAATCTTACCTCTAGTCTCATCTCAAACAAAAATACCACTTTCACTTTCAAAAATTCCTCTGTCCAGTAATTTACAATAGCTCACTATAATCAGCGATATATAAAGTCTAAATAACCCCAGTGATGGGACCCATCTGAAATCGGACAACTACCTTCATAGCCTATTTACTATTTTTCTCTACTATAGCATTTCTCAAACTTTTTGGTCTCAGGACCCTTACAGTCCTGAAAAATTATTGAGGACCCCAAAGAACTTTAGCCTATGTGGGTTACATGTATCAATACTTACTGTACTAAAAATGAAAATTGAGAAAAATTTTACACATAAGAATACACAAGCACACATTCCATTAACTGTCAAAGCAATGATGTCATCACACATCAGGCAGCCTGGAAAATTCCACTGACATTTGTGAGAGAATGAGAGGGAAAAATGCAAATGATATCTTAGTACTATGAAACAGTTTTGACCTCTAGAACCCCTGGCTCACTTTAAGAACACTATCTGACCCCATTTTCTTAATCAGTCTCCCTATCAATCAGTGATGACTACTGATGAGTAACTTTTGTGTTCAGCAATAGCATGGAGGCAGAAATAAAGCTAAGAATCACAAATTTTAAAATACTCTCCAAATTCATTAGCATGCCTGCTCATTCAGTCTAACCTCACCTATCACTTTTATTTCCTACTATTGCCATTTCCTTTCCCTCCTCCCCCGCACTCCAACCCTCAAACAGAACAAACCTTTTTTTTTGCTTCAGAATCTTTGAATACACTATTCCCCCTGCCGGGAAGGTCTTCTCTCATCCTTCAGACCCACTTCATAGGTTGCCAGTTCTTTGAAGCTTTCTCTGACACATCCCATCCCCAATTACCTTTTTCTTTGCAATTCCAGAGCACATTTAGAACTTCTCACATTGCCCCGTAATTATTGTCTGTCTCCCCACTAACTGTGAGCTACATGAGGACAGACTTGCATCTTACTCGTCTTTGTATTTCTAGTACCTCACACATAGTGGGTTTGATCATTCACTTGAAGCAATGTCTTTCAAACAGTCAGTTCAATACTCATCTATCCGCAAACAATCTAGCCCACAGTATTTGCTCCTTCCTCTGAACTTCTGCAGTACATACTATACAGAAACTAAGAAGAACGAAAAGCCTAAAGGAAACTGTTATAACCTTCCTACAAAAAGACTGGGAACATTGGCCCAGAGGATCAAGTCTAATTCCCTAGTCTGACATTCAGTGGCCTCCTTCATCACGTGGCTCTTCACCTTTTCAATTTTATTTTCTATTATTCTCCCTCTCCTGTCATCCAAAACACACTATTCATTCTATTTTTTTTCTCTTTTGTTTATACCCTTCTCTCTCCCAGGAATTCCATTTCCTTGTTATTCTAAATTCTACTTTTCTTTAAAAGCTTGGTTCAAGACCCAAAAATTCCACAGAGCTCTCTGGGACTATGCCAGGCCAAAGGAAAATTTCCCCTTTTGGGATATCTAATGCATTTCAATCTGTTACCTATAATCTAGTATTTATAGTGTATTGTCTTGCATTGTTCTTTAATAATTTCAAGTATAAGTCAAAGCTGCAACCCCAAATAACTCGACAGCTCTTTAAGAGCAAGCACAGTCTTCATTCAAAATATTTGAGTGGCAGTATGTACCAGATGCTGATAAGTTTTTTCTAATCTTATTTCTTTTGCATCAACCTTTCCTAGTAACAGGAATACTAAGGCACATAATAAATACAATTCCCTTTACTTGATTTTCTTCCTAACTGGTCAGAATAATCCAGGTTATTTTTTCTAGGGAACGTTTTATCTATAGATATAATTATCAATTTGAAAATAAAATATGTGTTATAAGCGACATCTTCTCAGCACGGTACAAATGCAAGCCTAAAAAAGGCACTCCATTTATAGATAACTCACTCACTTTGAGTCTGAGTCCTCAATATACTTACTTTTGATGGGCACTTCCCTTTTATGCTCATTTACCTTGAATATATCTTTCTTATTTTAGTTGATACAATTTTAGCTCCCCTAACATTCTGATGCGTGGTTACTGGTAATAATGCCAAACTAAAAAGAGCCAAAGAAATGAGACAAGCAAAAATCATGCATAAAATTATAACAATCTTTGAAAACCAAGAAGTTATGGTAATTGGGTCTCAGACCAAAGCTTTTCCTTAAATGGAATTTGTCTAAGGGGCCACATCTTCCCTATCACCATTTCGTTAAGTGTCCAGACCCAAATAGAGCTAGCATTAGTTGGAAAATAGACTAAACATAACAATCAGAACTTGCTCCCTGATATCATAGATTGATGATAACTTCTGAAAATCATTTCCCCCTATTATTCACTCTTTTGCATATGTGATAAAGTCAGTAAGAAAGAATAACATAGAAAAATATAGTTTAAAAATAATGATAAGGGTTAGGATGTTCTAAGTCCTAGTTTATTGTAAGTATACCAGCCACAACTGAAAGTTAAACTCTTATTTAAACAGTACAAGAGAGAACTGAGGTTGCCAGCAATTCTTTCTGACATACGTATAATGCTTTCAACATGGTAGTCTCAGAATGAATTTCATGTAAGAAGAAAAGGGGACTGACTAATGAGGAAAGAAAGGAGGAAGTCATCAGTTAATATACAGCTGCTCCCCCACCCCGTTTTTTCCCCCTCCCCAAAAGCTGTAGGAAATAAAAAGCTGCACAATGTACCTTCCAGGCCAGAAGCAACACATTGAGGATGGCCAGTAAAGGGCAGGGTCCATTCTCATTCTGGGTAATGATGGGTGTGTTCTCTTCTTTCCACTGAATCCACTTGATGTGATAGACAGATTGTCCCGGGAAGCGTTCCTTGGAGGCCGCCAGCACCTGAGCTGCCTCCCCCTCTTCCTCCTCCTCCTCCCCCCTGCACAGAGGCACAACCCCGGGCAACACCGCCGTGCCGCCCTCTTCCTCCTCGGGGACCCTGCTCTCAGCTCCTTCTTCACTATTGAACTCAGAGCTACTGGGGAAAGAATGCAGGTTAGAGAACGACTCCAGGGAGTCCAGGCTCGGCGATTCCCCAGGAGGACTCGGGTCGCTGCAACTGCTGCTGAGGCCGCCGGCGCTGCTGGGCTCCGAGGAGCCCGCGGCCAACTCTGGCCGGCAGGTGCCGGCGGGATCCGAGCGGGCGCCCGAGTCTCCGGCCGGACCCAACCCATGGCCCGCTCCAGCCTCGACTGTCTCCGGGGAGGCGGTCACCTTGTGCTGTCCTCTCAGAGGCACCTTCTGGGTAGCAGGACTCTCCAAATCGCTCTTCTGCAAGTCCAAGCCCGTGAAGGAGCTGCAGGGTTCAGGAACCTGAGGGGAGCTGGCGGGAGGAACCGAGTCCTGGAGGCTCCTCCCGGCGGCCGCCGCCCCCTGCCCATTCCCGCCGCCGCTCTCTGCCGCCCATACTTCAGGACCATCCCCAGCGGCGAGCCTGATCTCCTGTCGCCCTTCCTGCGGAGAACCTGTCCCTGGCGCTGGCCCGGTGGCCTCCCCGTGTTCTAGCGGCTGCAGGCTCTCGGGGCCGCTCTCCATACCCAGCCGCCCGCCCCTCGCTCTAAAGAGACCGCTGCGGGTTCTCCTCCGCCAGCGCCTCCGACGCCATGACAGCGGTACTGGCAGCTACAGCGCCCTTGCGCGGCCTCGTCCAGGCACGTCACGGGGGAGGGCACCGGGAGCGCGCACGCGCGCCGCCGCGTGGTCGGCAAACTCTGGGCGAGTCTACGCGTTCCTGCGCGCCGCCGGGTGACGGCGATCTGCGCCGCAGCCTCCCACGTGGCCCCTCCCTCCCACGCGCGCTCTCGCCGGTCCGTCGAAGCGCGCGCTCTGAAGGCGGGGCGTGGTGGGCGTGTCCGGGGCGTGGCCAGGAGGAAAACATCCTCTCACTATGTGGCCGGAAGTTGGACTACGAGGCATCCTCACCACATGCGGCTTCTTTAAAGGCAAGGCGAGCGGCGCGCAGCTTCGTTGTGACCCTACAGAGCTGCGTCTTGTGTGGCCCAGTCTTGGGCTCGTGAATGGGAAAAAGCTCGTCCTGAAGGGTTGAGGAGGTTTGTTTCCCCAGCATATAATGTGGAAAGTTGAAGGAGTTTCTTACAAGGCGCAGATTTTAAAGGCTGGGATCTACTTGAGGTGTTTGGATTACCACACTGCACAAATTCCAGTCTCCTTCGGGTTTGGCTGAGAAACAGTGCTTCCCATCAGCTACCGGTGAAAAAGTTCGCCCTACAGCAGGCGTCAGTGCGGTTGTGGATATTGGCCTGCGCAGCAGGAAAAAAAAAAAAGAAAGAAATGTGGGTAATTTGGGCCAATAATAATAAATTAGCTTTTGCTTGAATTAGCCAAGTCTTTGAGGTTTGGTTAACTTGGCCTCACTTTGTATAGAGTAGGAAGAGCCTGCTCCTAAAAGTTACTTTTCTAATTAGAACTGACTCCTCTTAGGGCCATGCAATTTTCAGAGAGGACAAACTAGGCTGGAAGTTTTGTAGGTAAAATGGATTTGGGTCCTATTCTGACCTGTTCCAGACAAGGGCTTTTTTTCCTATTATTTTTTAAATCTTTCAACATTTTCCAGGGATGCAAAAATTGACAAGTGTTCCTTCATAGATATACAAATACCTGATACCTAATAGAATAATCTTTTGTATCTCTTTTGGTTAGAGTGGGCAGACAAAATTGCAAGTAGTGTTTCATTCACTCATTTTAACACATTTCAGTACCAAGCACGCACAGCACGTGGATGGATACTGTGTTTGGCTGCTGTGTTTGGCACTGAGGATGCCATGGTGAATAAGAGGAAGTGCTCATCTCTTTTTTTTTGGTTAAATTTTATTTATTTAAGTGTGTTTTTTCAGGACCCATCAGCTCCAAGTCAAGTAGTTGTTTCAGTCTAGTTGTGGAGGGAGCAGTTTACAGTGGCCTATGTGGGGATCCAACAGGCAACCTTGGTACAAGCCAGGTGCTCTAACCAACTGAGCTAACCAGCCCACCCGGAAGTGCTCATCTCTTCATGGGGTTTACTGCCTAGCGGTTTTTTCTTATTGCTACATTTTTAATGCTTGGGAAGAACTGTTTCTTGAGAATGCAGGAGATAGAGCTCCTTCCACTTTTTTTTACATTGACAATCATATTTATCCAACTCTTGGAAAAGAGGAAAATTAGAAAAGATAATGGAAAGCTTCTTTAGAATGTTGAATTAAGGAATTTTGTGTGTTTTGATGTTCATGTCAATCTGTGAACAATGAATAGTATTGTTCAAATGAGAATTTTTCCTGAAAAAGAGTTGCAATGTTAATAGATTAAGAAATATGCTGATAGTCTAAGCACTACAGTATTTCAGGCCATTAAGTGCAAATGAGAATATTACATATTTCAGGATATTCAGAATTTAGCATGGTGCCTTGATTATATAAAGGAGTTTTATAAAGATGTGTAATATGAATAAATTGAATGAACAAATTATTTCCAGGCCAGAAACCATAGTAGAGCCAAAAGCCATGAAACACGTCTCAAATAATGGCTTTTCACTGTTTTATCAAAACCCTACTTAGATAAATTGATACTTGCTCTGGTTGTTTTTATTGGTATATGTTTCAAATGCTCACACGCATAATTTAATGATATATTTGTAACAGAAAGAAACAGAACCAGATTTCTTTTCATATGTTGTCAGCAGTTACATAAGCCAAGATGAATATGTGTGTATTTGTTTAACTTTGTGAAAATGTACATAGTTATTTTTCTAAGGGAGGTGGGAAGTGGCATCTAGGGAGAAATGCCAGAAGATAATAAAATAAAAAAAAGTCTCCTCTATCTCTCCAAAATTTTTTTTCACCTTCTCAATTAAAAAGCATTTTTTAAATTAAATTTACTGGGATAACATTGGTTAATAACATCATATAATTTTCCTCCACAGTCTTGAGTCGTGTTTTTTGGAGTAGTCGCACTCAACTTGTAGATATACTTTAGCTCCTATATCCGTATTCCTAAGTAACATGATGACACTCTGATTTTTTTCAATTAAAAAAATTGTAGATACTGTTTATTGATTTAGTCTCATGAAGGATGAGGATTTAGTTCTTTTATCTCACACTATTCTTCCTCTTCTTGCTCCAACCTTCCAATTATTTCAAAATTTTTAATTAAATAAAGTGCTCAAAACTTAAAGCATTAGAGTTATGTAAATATTCACAGTAAGTCAGACATTTTACTTATATGTAAAATGTCTTTTTTACTTGTGATTATATTTCTTGTTAAATTTTTTTTTCTGGAATTAACAATTGCCTTGTTTTATTTGCTTAACTCTTCATCTACCTCTAACTCAGCCACAAACTTACCAACATGGTCAACTAGATCAAGTTACCTCTCAGATCCATTTTAGTCTTGGGTCCATCCCTCCTGGAACAGGCACTTCTCTTGCTCTGATCTGGACTTGTTGTTTTACAGACCGGATGCACTGCTGTCATCCAAGGAGTTCTCTTTGCTATTGTCTTAGGAATTCCTTCCTTCTGTCTTCCACATTGATTCCTTTCTTTTTGGAACTCTTGTCTTTCTTTTTCTTTAATTTGGTGGAACATATTCTTAGCTTCCTGAGAAAGAGTGCATAGAACATTTCTGTAGATTGTGTATATCTGAAAGAAGATAGATCTTTATCCTACCTCTACATTTTATAGCTTGGCTGGATATAAAATTCAACGTTGGAAGTACTTTTTCATCATTTTAAAGTCATTGATCAATTATCTTCTAGCTTCCAGATGTTTGTTCTTGGATACTATCAGACTCCAAAACATTTGTATGTAACCTGTCTCTTCTCTCTAAAGTTAATTTGATTTTCTCTTTCTTGTTGGTGTTCTGACATTTCAGTATTTGATATATCATTGGATAGGTCTTGCTTTATTCATTGGGCTGGGTACTTGGTGATCTCATTCAATGTAGAAACTTATTTCCTTCAGTTCTGGGAAATTCTCTTTTTTCATTTATTTTATAATTCTTTAATTTTATTTATCTTTTTGTTCTGCTTTCTAAGAGATTTCCTCAACTTGATCTTTCAGTTTTTTTTAATGCATTGTTTATTGATGCTATTGAATATTTAATTTCCAAGAGTTCATTCTAGTTCCTTTTTATTGTTTAATGGCATTCTGACTTTTCATCTTTAGAATATTGATCATAATTTTTAATGTATTCTTTATATTTTTCAAAGGATAGCTGAACTATATGCTATAAAACAGTATACTTAGTATGGAGTTATTGCTAGTGCCAGAGAGTGAGATATAGGCGATTCAAATGTAAAACATTGGTTTTACTCTTTGGGAGGGCAAAATCTGTTTGGGGAAATAAGACATATACACCTGAAATAATCATAAGTGGTACAAATAATAACTTATAAAAATTTAGATGAAGAAAAATTTTTAGTGTGAGATAACTAAAGAGGAATTAAGCTACATTCTCCTAATTAAAATCACAGGCTGATTATTACCTCAGGTTTAAGAAATCCAAAAAATATATGTCTCTAATTCTCAAAATGAATATTCTTTTAAAATTCTGTTTTTCTTAGTTGGATCATAGCTTTTCTAGCTACCATGACAGAAAAGTTGGTGCTATCTTTGACTTTTACTCAAATTTATTTACTGACTATTATCTTATCTATCAAGTCTTACTGATATTATATACCCCTTTCCTACTTCACTGGTCTGTAGCTGCCCCCCGCCCTTGACGAGTCCTCCTTATCACCTTACGACTAGAGTATGGCAGCATTCTAATTATTGCCTAGAATATCATTTTCTCTTCCTCAGCTTATCCTGCATAAACATACCTGTAACAGCTGTCATCAAACATCTTGCTTTTATCTTATTGATGGTTCTGCTAAAAGTAATTTGATGGTTCTTCATTGTTAGCCGAATCAAAATTGACTCTGAGCAGAAGATACGAAGTATATACCCCTCTTAGCTATCTACTCAAGATGTAATGTAAAAATTCTGAGTTAAAATCAAGGGTTTCTGTGTAACTCAAATTGTCCTGGCTCTAGCCCTCAACTGCTTATGCAGAAACTCCAGCCTCCTGCAAAGTACATTCCCTGTTTAATTATTTCTGAGAGCCCCCATGAGGAGTCCCACACCTGTTCAGAAACAAATTCAATCCTATGATATCCTACCATGTGCTGCTTCTACTCCATGCTGCTTTACCAGATGCTAGTCTGCCCTGGTGGTGTTCTAGATGCATGATGGAGAATGGAGGGAAATGACCTTCTTTTCCCTTTTCACATGCTACAGTATTCATGAAACAGTTCTCTCAATTTTACTTATGTAGTCCTTTTCAAAAGTGGGACCTGAGTATGGGTCCAGATAGGCTGCACCAGGAATGAATTTAAGGAACATATTGCATCACCTTCAACTAAAAATCTCCACTACCCTGGTCTTACACCAAATTTCAAAGTTTTGTTATTGGATCAAGTGCATCGTGCCTTAGGACTTCTTTCCTTAGAACTTCTGTCTTCAAACATACTTCTGCCCTGCCAATCTACCAGTTTGACAGATATCTCTCAACTCTAGTACAGTTGTTCTCAGTGTGGTTTTTGGATTAGCAGTATCAGTATCACCTGGGAACTTGTTAAAAATGAAAATTCTCTAGTCCTACTGCAGATTCTACAGAATCAGAAACTGGATGTAGAGCCCAGCATCCCAGAAGTCTGTGTTTTAACAAGACCTCTAGGTGATTCTGATACATGATACAGTTTGAGAATTACTCTTCTAACATTAGGAAAAGCCTCCCCTCCCTACATGTAGGGTAAATAAATAAATCTTAGTAAGAATAAAAGGCTTCTAAATTCACTTTCAATAGCCAATGCTATTTTTCATTACTCTCCCAGAACTCCACAATGTTCCAAAGTTAGTCTTTTGGCCATTTTTTCTATATATTCTCTCTTGAGGGGTGTGTGTGTGTGTGTGTGTGTGTGTGTGTGTGTGTGTGTGTGTGTGTCCACCTTTAAAGCCAGGTCTAAAACTATGTTTTATCATCCTGATCTCAAAATGCTTTCTTTTCTTGTCTCCTCCACATTTTTCCTTGTTAATATCAGTCTCTGTCACCCAGGCTTTCAACATTCAGTAGTTTTGTTTTAGTTTCCTCACAGTCAACAAGTCTTATTTTTTAATATAAAATGTATAACATAAATACATAATTTTGATTTCTTAATACAAAACCAAAACATACTCATTTTAGAAAAATTAGAAAACATAGATAAGCAAAAAGAAGAAAAAAAAATCCTTTATCATACAATGTAGAATGAAGTATTAGAGATAACACTAGTGATACTTTGCTGTACCTATATTCTTCCCAAACTTTTCTAGGCATCTGAACACATACACATTTTTGTAAACAAAAACTGGACCATTCTGAACACATTTTAAAAGATATCAATACGTTGTGAATATCCTAACTCATTAATATGTATTCATCTATAACATTCTTAGTAAATTAATAATCTTTCATTATGCAACTGAACCACTTCCTGCTTCTTGGACATTTAGATTGTTTCCATTGTTTAATTATGACTTTCACTGAAATTCATGTTCTTGTAACTGAATCTTTACATATGTGCTTATAACAATATTCCTCAGATAAATTTTCAGTCTTTCAAGTCAAATCAAGAATTGACTCTTCCTTTGTCCAAGTCTTACTTTCCATTCTCTCTGCTGCTGTCCTAGGTCAGTGAGTGTGTTGGAGTAAACCTGCTAAATAATTTGTCTACTGTTTCTTTTCCTTCGACTACATTGTATATACCACCAGATTAAAGAGTGCTTTCGTTGTTTCCATTTACTTCTGAAGAACCTATAAAGGTACTTCCTTAATCATTAAATGTTATGAGTTGGCCTGGTATTCAAGCCTTTCTTGATTTGTCCTCTTTCTATTTAACCAGCTTTATCAACTACTAAAAAGTAATAATAACCCTTTTTCTATAAGATTTGCTTTGCTCATTTACTGAACTAATTATACTTATCCAAATCATTGGTTTATTTTGTTTTTCTAATTGAAAATGCCCTTCCTCTTCTCTTAATCCCAGATTAGCTTTCAAAGTCTACTCAGATCATGTCTAACTTCCCATCTCCAAACTTCTGTTTCCACTACACCATTTAAAATATAATTATTGAATTTCTTCAGGTCTAAGGTTTACTTTACTAATATTTAAAATTTTCTAGATTCAGAATTAAATTTTTTTGAACATTTAATGCTGTTTGCTTCAAAAGCTAGCATTACATTAATGGTATATCCTCCAATTGGGGGTATCTTTGAGTCAAGGAATTATGTCCTCTATATTTTTATATGTTTACATTGACTTTCAAAAAGAACCTGATCTTTCATATTCATTCTATCCCTCATCATGTTTATTTAGAACAGCGATTGTTAAACTTCAGTGTGATTAACTCTCATGAGGGAAGCCTATTAAAATGCATGTTTCTCGGCTCCATCCTCAAGAATTCAGATTGGACAGAAATGGAGAAAAGCCCGGGCATCTGTTTTGACAAGCATCCTAAGTGACTGATGCAGGTATCGCACTGGCCATACCCTGAGAAACACTCATCTAGAACAATGTCAGAAAATAATCACTTGCATTGTTGAGAAGTAAAGTATAGCTGGTAATTGTTAATATGCATGTAGTAAGAACTATGACTCATTTGACTTATAATTACAATAATGAACCCTGTGATTATTTATTGAATATTTACAATGTGGTGCTTTGGGGCACAGAAGAGAATGTTAAGCACGGTCACATAGAAGAGGCCTAATGTAGTAGAAAGTATGGTGAATAGAGACCACAAGACCTGGGACCAGAGCCTGGTTTTGTCATTCGCTAATTTTACAAGCTCGGGTAAGTCAATTTACTTCTCTTAACTTTGGTTTTCAACTTTTGTAAAAAAAAAAAAAAGGGGGGGGCAAGGAAAAACCTTAACGTGAATGATTTTGCCATGTGGTTTCTTGAATGAAATGGGAACATATAACAAAGCTCTTCAAATACATTGGGGGTGCCGAACAAATGTATACACATGGCTTGTATTTATCTTTTGTAACCAGCTTACATTGAGTATTACAATTTTAATACAGTTTTTTCCTTTCTTAAAATGTGTATACATTTTTTTTTTGCACCCTCTGTATTATTATTGTTACTGCCCTCAAATTGATTACAGTCTGGTTAGAAAACAAGACATAAGCATCTGCAGGTGAAGTAAAAATATAACACCTGAGGCAGTTCATAAGGGCTACTATGAAGTGCTTCTCAGAAAGATGAAAGTAAAATTATCAAATCAGTTATCAAAATTATGTTATCAAAATTATAAAATGAATCAGATTAGCTATTTGTTAAAATTCCCTTAGAAGACAGGGTTCATTCCAAATCCAAAAGAAGTAAAAGTAAGACCTGGAAATTGAATCAAAGTCTGAATAAATGTTAAAAAGTTGTGGCTTAATCAAGTATATTAGTTTTTTTAAAAATTTCTTTTTTGGGGAACAATGTGTTTTTCCATTCGTTGTTTTCAATCTAGTTGTGGAGGGCACAGCTCAGCTCCAGATCAAGTCATCGTTTTCAGTCTAGTGGAGGATGTAGCTAACTGACCCATGTGGGAATCGAACCGGCGACCTTGGTTTTATGAGCACTGCCCTCTAACCACTGAGCCAACCAGCCGCCCAATCAAGTATATTATTACTGACGAAAGTGAATAATAACAAAAGGGGAGGTCTTTATGGTGTCTAGGAAAGATCCCAAAACAAAAGCGTTTCTCACAGTGTGCTTCGATCACCATCTGGGGTGGAGGTTACCTGAACAGATGGATGGCCTGGTACCTGTCTGGTCCCTTGATAGATTTTTGATAGAGTGGCATAGTAGAGTGGCCTAGTCTTGATAGAGTGGCATAGAAAGTTGGATAGTCGGATGAACTAGCCAGTAAAATCATTCAATTAATTTCTTTTGTACTGATACCTTGCTTACTAAGCCACTTTCAATTATGATTTAGTTGCTCAAATAATGAAGACAAAAAAGAGAATACATTGACTTGCTAACATGAACATCTAACTTGTAAAAAAGTCTCCTGACAGTTTAGCTCCTATGAATTAGTCCTTGTCAGCTGATCAATTCAGGTTGCACTGAGAAAAATAAAGCTTCTAGATCTTCAAAATGAAGAAGTAGATTCGGGACTATGTGATGATAATAAGGATAGAGTCACCCAGTAATTCAGACTATGAGATTCAGAGTTAAACAAACTTGGGTTAGAAGCCTGGCCTACCACTGTTTCCTCATTTATAAAAGGGATATGTCTACTTCATAGCTTTGTTGCAAAGAGTAAATGGGATCATACATGTAAAGTGCTACCATGTTATCCTGAAAATAAGACCTAGCTGGACCATCAGCTCTAATGCGTCTTTTGGAGCCAAAAATAATATAAGACCCGGTATTATATTATATTATATCATATTATACCCGGTCTTACATTAATTTTTATTATTAAATATTTTAATTAAATCATTTAATATTAAAATAAGACCAGGTCTTATATTAATTTTTTTCTCCAAAAGATGCATTAGAGCTGATGGTCTGGCTAGGCCTTATTTTCGGGGAAACACGGTATCATGGTGCCTGGCATTACGTCAGGAATATTTTCTTGGCAATCTGTAAATCCCCAAATTGGGAGCAGAACAAGTATTTGTTGTATAAATGACTACTGTAGGGTGTTTTTGGTTGCCCTCTGTTTGCTTTAAAGTCTCTCTATCTCTGCCCTCTGTAATATGAGGATAATAACATGAAAGTTTCTGTAAAGTAACACATGATTAATTGCAGATGAGGGATCTAAGTAACAAGTGTTTTGGAATTTTCAAAATGTGATTGAGAGTAGTGGGGCTCCAGGGGCCTAGGAAAATACTCCAGGACTATTTGAACTTGGTCTAGTTCTTAAAACAGGGGTCACAAGCTCAAATACCTGCAGGGATAATGCAGAGTGGGGTGACATTACATTAGCTCCATCCAAGGAAGGCAGCCTCTACTCAATTTCAGCCAATTGATATTTTGCAAGAACTTAAGTCTGCTTAACTTTTCAGTTTTCACAGAAAATCTGGAATTTAAGTTTTAACACAAAAACTCCTAATTGTTGAAAATTGACTTAAATAAGAAAAAAAAATTGACTACAAGTCAAATCAAACATGTCTGTGAGTGTAATTTGTTTTGTGAGCTACCAGGTTGTGACCAGAGTTTTAAAGTCTTGGTAATAATTTATTAAGAGATAAACTGAGACATACTAAAATTTTCAAGTGTTTGAGTAAGCATTGATTCAAATCAGACAGCATCCAATCCAGTGGGTAGAAAAAAGATGTACAAAATGAAAGACTTTTATAGGCAGATGGGAGAGGGAACAAGGTTATACTGGGCAAAAGAGCGAGTTGGTTATTGCAAGTTTACTTTCCTTTAGGCGATGGCAAGGTCTGTCAGGCAGGTTACCTAACTGGTGCTGATAGGCAATTCCTAATGACTGCTTTAAGATTCCATTTCTGGGAGAGCTGAAACCGTAAGTTAGGTTTCAGTTTGTTGACAGGGAGCTTTAACATAAGTGACTCCATTTTAGGCCTGTTGTCTTTTTTTTTAAAACATACGTAAGCAGAAAGGAAAAATTGGCATTTTTTATTTGACTTCTAAATGCCTTATGTTATAAATACCATTTTTCACTGTTCTCTTATCCCCCAAAATGGATTTTCTACGTGCTTTACTTCTCTGATCCCTTTTTTACACAAAAAGCAAAATCCTAACGAAAAAATGTCTCAAAATGAATTATTGAAGGAAAACTTAGAGCGTAGTTTTGTAGAATATATAGCATGAAGGGAAGAGAGATTTCTCATGGAAGGAATAAAATGTGCAAAGAGGGAAGTGACATGTGTTTGGGAAGACAACTGAAGCTGCACAGCAGCATAATGTAGTGATTAAAGCACATACTTTGGAGACAGACTTAACTTTGGGTGTTGGCTCTGCCACACACCCACTTTGTGACTTTGGACAACTTATCTAAGTTCTTTAAGCTTCCATTTCCTTACTAACTCCCAGCTACCGTGTTTCCCCTGAAGTAAGACCTAGTTGGACAATCAGCTCTAACGCGTCTTTTGGAGCAAAAATTAATATAAAACCCGGTCTTATTTTACAATAATATGAGACCGAGTCTTATATAGTATAATATATTATAAGACCGGGTCTTATATAAGGACAAAAATCAGAATAACAGTTTCCCCGAAAATAAGACCTAGCCGGACAATCAGCTCTAACGCGTCTTTTGGAGCAAAAATTAATATAAAACCCGGTCTTATTTTACAATAATATGAGACCAAGTCTTATATAGTATAATATATTATAAGACCGGGTCTTATATTAATTTTTGCTCCAAAAGACGCGTTAGAGCTGATTGTCCGGCTAGGTCTTATTTTCGGGGAAACTGTTATTCTGATTTTTGTCCTTACTACTTTTAGAAGATAAAGTAAGAAAAGAGAGTAATGAAAGATGGATCTGTTAAACAAGGTAATGACTAGATCATGAGAGCCTTATATTTAATCCTGGGAATGTAAGGCTATATATAAATAAATAAATAAATATATATATATATATATAAAACATCTTTAAATATATATGGACTTTAAATATATATTTATAAATATATTACAAAAATTATTTATGTTTATAAATAAATCTTTTATAAATATATTTATAAACAAATATTTTATAAATATTTATAAATCTTTTATGTTTATATTTATATTATATTTATAAATTTTAATTAATTATAAAATATTTATAAATCTTTTATATATATTTATAAATAAATATATATAAAAGATTTATTTATAAATATAAAGAAATTTTGTAATATATTTATAAATATATAAATATATGTATATGTTTTATACATATTTATTTATTTAAAGATCACTCTGACAGCAGCAGTGACAAAATGTCAGGTATTGGGTATTGTGAGACAAGGAAACCAGAACTTGGACTGTGGAAGTACTGAGATAGGAAAGGAGTTTAGGTAATTGCATGGATGGTGTTGCCACTAACCAAAATAGGGAATTTAGGATGAAAAAACGGTTGGGTAGGTGATGTAGGGTGTTTTTCAGTATTGGGTATGTTGAATTTGGTGTGGTTATGTAACTTCAGGGAGGAGTTAGCTAGTATATGTTAGATATATAATGATGACAACACCTAAAATTTTATAATGCTTACTATGTTCCATACAATATTCTAAGTGCTTTGCATCCATTAATTTATTTAACTCTCACATCGACCTTCTGAGGTAGGTATTACTATTCTCCCAATTGTAAAGACTAGGAAACTATGGCACAGGTGCCTTAACTTAAGGTCACACAGGTGGTTAGTGATGCAACTAGGATACAGGTCTGGGACTTGGGGCACAGGTCCAGGAAAAGTGCTGACTGTGTGGTAGGCAGTGGGGTAGAATTCAGAACAAGAAAGATCCAGCTTTGTTTTCATGGAGTTTACAGCTGTGTCATAGACTCTTGAGGGTAGTAAAAAAATAATCATGCAAGCGAAGAATGAGAAGATAAGAAAGCCAAGGATAAAGTCCTGCAGAACACTGACTGATATTTAAAAGATAAAGAGAAGAAAAAGCCCTAGGGAAGAGATACAGAAGAAGGCACACTTAAAAGTAAGAAGGAAAATCAGGAGAGAGCAAGTCTTGGATAACCTTGAAGAAGAGAATTTTGAGCAGAGAGTTCTAGTTAGATCAGGAGTCAAGGTGTGCAGTGGCATTGGTGACTAACAGATCTTTGATGGCCCCAGGAAGAGTAACTTCTTGGGGATGATGGCATGGAGCCAATTGCAGTGGATTTATTGATGGGAGGTTTGAAAGCAGGACCAGAAGCGAGAAAGACTGCAATGAGATGGATTAGAAGTCCTGCAGCAGTTTAAAGAATAGAATAATTTTGTGAGTCGGTGACAGTAGTGGGAAGGGGAGGGTTAAAGGCACAAGAAAGACAATTTTAAGGAAGAATCAATACTTGGTGACTTGTGACGAGTAGACAAGGAGAGTCTAAGATGATTCTATTCTCCATCGCAGGTTACTGGAAGAGTGGTGATGCCATTATCAGAGTTAAGAAGTTAAACATTGAGTTGGAATGATGCTAAGACATCCAGCAAGTGGTTAGTTTATTAGGAGTTGTAAATTTAAAATGTAATTGTTGAAACATGTACCAGATTGGCTTCAAATTGTTCAATAAGCATTTTTCTGTAGTGTCACTTATGTAGTATACTGTATCTGACCATATGCTGACTAGCTGAATTTCTCATTATTAAACTTGAGGATAAATTTTATTATACTAGTAGTATCAAAGCTGCGTATTGTTGCAAAGGAAATAATGCTATTAATTCCTGCCTTTGAATGGATGTTTGAGTGTTCATGGAAGGACCATGATATTTATATATTTTTGCTTAACAACCACTTATTTTTAGCATTTTTAGCAATTATTATCTATCAGGCATTGTTATAATCAGCTAATAAATGTTAACTAATTTAAATTTAATAATCGAAACAGTCCCATGAGGCAAAATGTTTTATCATTCTCATTTTGCAAAAGAAATATTGAGGTTAGAAAGGTGAAATAACTTGGCCAAAAGCCACGCAGCTTGTAAATGGTACAACTGGGAGTCGAACCCAGGCAGTCTATCATGGTGTAAATGCAGACTTTATACTTCCACATTTCGTCGGTTAACCATACAATTGCAAAATGCTAAAAATGTAGTAAGTTAAAACTTCAAACAGAATAGTGGTCCACATTTGTAACATTGGAATACCATTCATTACAATGCTGGAATATAATGTATTCATGTTTTAAAATAAAAAGAAATACAGTCTTAAATATAATTTTCAGTGATCACCTTGGTAATGCAAAATATGATTTTGGTTTTTTTCCAGTTGAATTTTAAGAGAAAGTGCCATTTGACTCTAACCACTGGAATTAATGATAAAAAATATTGTGCAATCCTAAGCATGCTACAAGGTGGTCTAATAGTTAGAAGATCAAAACATCATTTGTTGACAGCATCATCAAAATAGAGTAGTAACAAGCACAGGTGATATGCAGTATCAGTCCTTGCATGTAACTGTTTCCTAAATTGGACCTTTTAAGAAAGGAAAAAAATCATTCATAAGATTCTGCCATCCTTTAATAGTTCCATACATCTCATTATAAACGGATGTTGTTGATGATGGCTTTAGAACTTCTGTATATTTGAGCTTACTAATGTTGAAGCAAAACTATAACTATAATAATTCATTTCTCAAATGAGAATTAAAGAAACATACTCTTATGTTAATGGTAATAAGTTGAAATATGCAGAGTGAAAAGAAGTGTAGAATTTCCAATGTATTGTTAGTATCAATAATAATAATAATAATATTAATACTTATATTCCCGAATTCAGTCTCTTCAAGCAGAATGCCTAACAGATTAAGACTAATTAAATGCCATCAAAAAGTTCTAGTTCATGAAATGCAAGTTTTTTTCTTCTTAATTTCCATATGAATATGTTTTGGATCTGGATAGTGGTGATGGTTGCATAACATTGCGAATTTACTAAATGCTATTGAATTGTGTACTTTTATTTATTTTTAATTTTCCAGCTTTATTGAGATATAAATAAGGTAACATCTTATAAGGTTGAATGTACAATATATTGATTTGAAACACTTATTTATTGCAAAATGATGACCACAGTAGGGTTAGTTAACACTTCCATCATCTCATGTAATTACCTTTTGTTTTATTGAGAGAACATTTAAGATCTACTCTCTTAGTAACTTTGAAGTATATGATACAGTATTATAAACTATGGTCTCCATACTGTACATTATACCCCCAGAAGTTTTTCATCTTATAACTGGAAGTTTGTACTCTTTCACCATCATCTCCCCATTTTCCCCATTTCCCAGCCCCTGGTAACCAACTTTCTACTCTCTGTTTCTATGAGTTTGCCTCTTTTGGATTCTATATTTAAGTGAGATCAGATGGTATTTGTCTTTCTCTGTCTGACTTGTTTCACTTAGAATAAATAATGCACTCAAGGTTCATACATGATGTCACAAATGGCAGGATTTCTATCTTTTTCATGGCTGAATAATATCCCAGTGTGTATGTGTGTGTGTCTCACATCTTTATCCATTCATCAATAGAGGGACACCTAGGTTGTTTCCATATCATGGCTACTGTGAATAATGCTGCACTGAACATGGGAATGCAGATATCTCTTTGGGGTTCTGATATCATTTCCTTTGGATATACTGTATACCCAGAAATGGAGTGCTGAATCATATGGTAGTTCTATTTTTTATTTTTCGAGGAACGTCTGTATTGTTTTCTGTATGGCTGTACCAATTTACATTCCCATCAACAGTGCACAACCGTTCCCTTTTCTCCATATTCTTGGCAACACTTTCTACTATCTCTTGTCTTTTTGATGGTAGCCATTCTAACAGTGAGGTAATATCTCATTGTAGTTTCGATTTGCATTCCTGATGGTTGCTGGTGTTGAGCATCTTCTCTTGTACCTGTTGGGCATTCAATGTCTTCAGAAAAATGTCTATTCAGTTCCTCAGCCCATTTTTAAATTGGATTGTTTGGTTTTTTTTTTCGCTATGGAGCTGTAAGAGTTCCTTATATATTTTGGATATTAACCTTTTATGAGATATCTTATTTGCAAATATTTTTTCTCATTCTGAAGGTCTCCTTTTCGTTTTCGTGTTTCTTTTGCTGTGCAGAAGCTTTTTAGTTTGAAGTAGTCCTACTTATTTTCACTTTTGTTGCTTATGCTTTTGGTGTCATATCCAAAAAATCATTGCCGGAGCTTCCCTCCCACTTTTATAAAGGAGTTTTATGGTTTCAGGCCTTACGCTTAAATCTAGTCCATGAAATATGCATTTAAAGAACAAAGTAAGTCACAAGAAACCAAATCTATGCTTCAAAGAAGTTAAGAAGTTGGGGTGAAGTAGATTTGAGAATGATCTTCAACGATGGGACGGGGTAGAGCACATTTTTGGGGCTGGAGATTTAGAACCCTGTGGTTTAGGTTGCACGCTTTTAGAACAGTATGGTCTGGTATGTGACACAGATTTGTAAAGAGCTCAGAAAAATATGCCTGTGTCTTCTCTTTCTGCTGCTTGAAGATACTTACATTTAGATTCTGATCACTGTTTGTCGCTGGTATAATTATTGCTTGTTAGTACTTTGCTTTTGTTTACTTGTTGGCTGTCATGCAACACCAGAAGCAGAAAAAGAAACAAAACTCTCCGTTCCTCGCTAAGAAGTGTAAAGTGGACCCTTAACATCCTTCACTCTTTCATTTCAGCCCACTGCACGGTTCTCAGCAGCTGTGAGAACTAGCGGAGCACTGTCCCGTCGCGGGGTGGAGCTAGAGGAAACCCCGCCTCCCAAGCCCAATCCCAGCTCTCCGCCGGCGGACAGGAAGCGGCGGCGGGCCTAGCAGCCCGGGAACCGTCCTCCGTGCGCATGCGCGCGCCCCTGAGGCGCCTGGGGGAGGGGGAGGGGTGGGAGGAAGGGGTGCGGCTCCGCGTGCTAGTTGGGCGCCCGCACGTCACGTGGTGAGGAAGGAGGCGGAGGTCCCGGGCTCGGGGAAGGGAGGTAGAGAAGAGGGAAGGAGCGAGGGAAGGAAAGCGGGGAAGGAAGGAAACGAACGAGGGGGAGGGAGGTCCCTGTTTTGGAGGAGCTGGGAGCGTTGCTGGCCCCTGAAGTGGAGCGAGAGGGAGGTGCTTCGTCGTTTCTCCTGCCGGGGGAGGTCCCGGCTTCCCGTGGAGGCTACGGACCAAGCCCCTTCAGCTTCTCCCTCCGGATCGATGTGCTGCTGTTAACCCGTGAGGAGGCGGCGGCAGCGGAAGATGGTGTTGCTGAGAGTGTTAATTCTGCTCCTCTCCTGGGCGGCGGGGCTGGGAGGTGAGGCACGACCCGGAGCGCTGGAGGCGCCGTGACCCTCGCGGACCGTGCGGCGGCAGCGGCATTGGCGGCGGGGCCGAGCGGAGCCCAGTCGCGCGGCGCGGCGGGCGCATCAGTCAGCCCGGCCGGCCGGCGGCGCCACTCGGGCGCGCAGCGCTCCCCACTCCCTATTGTCCCTCGTACCCCGACCGCGTTCCCTTCCGTGGCATGCCGAGGAGGCTCCGAGCCTCCGGCGAGGCCTTCCCCGCCCCCTACTCCCCGGCAGCAGGGGAGGCTTGGGTCGTCTTCCAGAGAAGCAAAGTCAGGAGATCCGGGTCGCCAGGCAAGAGCCGTGGTTGCTCCATCCCTCCAGCCTGCTCGCCGGGGCGGGCAGCCGCCGCGGTCCCGGCGGTCTTCGCCGCCCTCGTTCCTCGTCACTCTCCTCATCCTTCCGCTCTCAGTCCCTGCCGGGTGGCGGATTCTGGAGTCTGCTCCGCGGAGGAGAACCGCAGAGCAGGCTCGTGGGAAGTTGTGATGTGTGCGGCCGGAGTGGTGAATTGTTTTTTACCGGGGGTGGAGAACCAGACCGACGGGGTTTTGCAGAGGGGCCGCCGGTGGAGGAGTGGCAGTGGTGTCCCGCTCGTCTGAACCGAGTGGTTTCCGCTCTCCAAAGTGCCCTGCATCTGCCCCTGTGTTTGGAGAGAGGTCGCCAAGAGGGTGTGTTTATGTTCAGTGAAAACATTTCTGTTGCCCAGGGGAAAGGGTTTGGTGGGAAGAAAGGTAAGCTGTTGCGGGATGTTCTTTGATCTTGAGACTGGATTGGGTCTCTTGGAGGGACAGTCCCCGGGTGACCCAACTTGAAGAGTTTTCTTAAACTCTCAGGTGGAGTAGGCGTGTAAGTGCAGTTAGTGGTGTCAAAACCGTGGCAAACCCCGACCCTCCAAATTGTAGTTAAATTTACTAAAAGCATATAATTTCTTGATTACTCAGGTTTTGAAGACGATTTTTATTTCTATTTTATCTTAGGACTCGCTGCATTATTTTGTGTAAAGTGCTTTATTTTAGGTAAACTTTTTGAGTTGCCCAAAGTAGTATACTTAAAAACATCAAAGTATTTTTAAAAACATTGGATTGAAACAATTTCTGGAATGCTTTGGATGAATATAAGCTCATTTGATAAATTAGAAAATATCCAAATATTTCATGTAGTGTATTGTTTCTGTTCTTTTGTTTGTCACTTTGACTTATGACTGCAGAGCAAAGCATATTTTTGTCCTGTATTCTATGTAGTCTGAGGTTGATACTTTTGTTGTAGTTTGTTTGTAGTGTTCAGTTGTTAGATATCTATTTTAGATTAAGAGCTTCTAGTAGATGTTTAATTATAGTATCATGTGCTAGAGACCCTTTATAAGGGTCATTTCAATTAACATTTGTATTTACATTCTAAATGTGGCTTCCAACAAATCTCTTTTCTGTCTGTTTTCACTTTATTATAGTCAGGAATTAGACACTGATTTCTATGAGGTAGTAAAAAGTAAGAAACATAGGAGGCAATTTAGTATATAAAATGTCCTTTTATATATAGTATATAAAGTGTAGTATGTAAAGTGTCCTTTGTTTTTAAAGAATGAAACATTTCAAAACATGAATGTTTGATGGTTAAAGAAATAAAATAACAGCATAATCTTTGTGAGTTAAGACCCTTGTCTAAAATCACTCTGGATTCATTTATAAAGTATTGTTTTGCATTAAGCAGTGGTTAAAAGGCTACTTTTGGATATTTGTTTTAAGCAGAACTTTTTCAAAAAGGCTAAAAACTTTGATTTTAAAATTAGCATCAAGATTGTAGGTTTTGTGTACATGGAAATATTTGTAATTTTATGGTAATATATACTGTTGTCATTTATTAATCTAAGCTTTTTATGGTCAAGTTTGTAAGAAATTTAAGTGATACATAGAATATATTCAAATTGAATATCTGTTTTAGCATGTGAGAGAATGAATATGTGTAGGTTAGTGGAAATATGGATTTAACTTTAAAGTAAAAATCATTTTCAGGTACTCAATAAACCATTTTAGTTGCTTATCCCTTTCCGATTTGTCAACCACTGTTTTGTATTAATTTTTTCTTGCTCTTGATATGATGGGTGGGAAGCTGGAAGAGATGATTGAAGTGTTTAGAGTCATAAAACTTAAACTTTCCTAATGCTGTATGTATAACCTTTCTAGCACATTTCCCAGCCCATTCTGTATTTGTAGGAAGATACCATAAAATTTCTAAAATTCAGTAAGTGCCTATATAGACATATGCTCAAATATATATACATACACACACACACACACACACACACATATATATATATATATATATGCTTTTAAAAGTTATTTGTAACCACATTAGAATTTATTGGAGCTATTCTTATTAAGTACAGCCCAAAGAATTTTTATGTGTGTATGAATATTTTTAACACACATATGTTGATGTTTTTTCTTTCTTTTTAAAAAAATTAATTGGTATGTTTGGGAGGTCAGAGGTATTTTAGCTGTAGCAGTAAATTCAATCTCATAATGTTTTGGTTTGATGAAATCATACATAAACTTAACTTTAGAGTATGACATGTTTTTTGTATTTAAAAAATCTGGTGTAAACCCTTTGCTTTGTACCGTGCAGTCTATAGAAATAAGTTCTCCGGAAATTTGGCCCAAAGTGTTAAAAATATCAAAGCTTAAGGATAAACTATTTCTTTCACTTCTACCAGTAAGAAACGATCTATGTAGTTAGTAAACGTTTCATCTTTATCATTAAGGAGCTCCGTCGGACTCTTCACCTTTGTAACTTGAAATTGGTAACCGGGGAGCTGTATAACTTGAAGAAGGTGCATTTCAAGCATCCCCTAAGTTAACAGTGTCTTCTTTGTATGTGTGCAGGACCTCTCTGAGTTGCCGGGGTAGGACATGGCAGGCACCTGTTTCCTGATATCCTTTTTATAACTTGCTTATGATCTTCAAGAGTGTTTCGTATCTGATATCTTAAATTATCCTAAGGACTTGTACGATCAGGTAGGGAGAGTAAGGAACATTTCTTTCATGTCTGTTGTGTATCTGGTATTGTGTTAGTTTTACTTTTCAACATCTATGAAAGAGTGGTGATATTTTACAGTTGAAGAAATAATTTTTCTAGCATAATCCATTCAAACCCAAGCCAGTTTGAGCTCAAAGCCTGAGCTTTTTACTCATTACCCCTTATCTACCTTTTTGAAAGTAGTTTTCACACATTAGCTCAAAAGTGGCCTCTGGACTGAACCACCTTAGAGATATGTTTTGTTTGATTTGTAATGTCTTTGAGTTTCACCTAGTGATCAACAGTGAAAAATTGGGAAATTTCTCAATGAAACTCATGGGTTTCTGGATTTTTGGGGGAAGACTTGAAAATCCAGGTGCTGCTGGGCTGCCTTCCCATTGTCTGGAGCAGAGTGGTAGAGCAGTAGCTGCTCTCTTCAGACTGGGCCTGTGCACTTAGCACTCAATGCGGTTTCCATCATTTTTGCCTGTAATACACTTGGCCTGCTTCACTCATTTTTGTTATCTTCCTGAGTCCTGTAGGCATATTATTTGTATTTCTGCCTCAGCTTCATCTTGCATAGATGACTCCAAACTTATAAAAATGTTTTTTTTTTTTGACTGCGACCTCTTACCCAACTTTTTAATATATATTTTTTGTAATTCTTTAGTTTTTCTATAGTCTTAAACGTGTTAATAAAAACTATGGCATACACAATAATTTATATCTAGCATTAGGTTATTAGATATTTTTTAAAATCTTTGTTTTCATAATAGTAACAATTTGAAGGTTTTAAAAAGAATGATGGTTATAGTTTTTCCAAACCTCTATCTCATTGAGCAAATAAAAAACCATTTCTTTTGCTACTGGGATGAGATTCTCAGAAAATTGATTGTGGGTCATATAAATAAAAACTAACGTAAGCTTTTTTCTTTTCTTTTAAGAATTGGTTATAAATACAAACCAATTTGAAATAAAGAAAGTTGAAATGAAACAATAAATCCAACAATAAGCTACATTTTTCTAGCATTGTTGGGAGATGACAGATTCAGATATGAGAAGATTCCTGTATAACAAGTTTGGGACCAGACTTGCAATTTTGGCTGTTTTTTGACGGAAGTTTTTCTAAGATGTGCACATTTACTGTTTTAAAATGGGCTGACTTTATTCTTTTCTTAAATGATTGAGGTTTACTATAAGAAAAACTGTTACTGTTTTGGGGTCTACTGTATTTTCTATTTTTTATTTTTCCAGAAATCATTGAAATGGGCATTCTAAATTTATTCTAGGTGATCGTGGTTTTTTGATTCTTGTAGCTGATTTTAGTAGTGTTTCCAACTGTTGCCTGGCTTGCTTGGAAACCTTGAGGATATCACTTTTTAATTAGTAGTTTCTGATATATTTTCTATGGGGAAAGTAAATAATCATACATAACATACTTGTGTATAAAGTGGAATACATGTGCTTTAGATAAGCTTTTATTTTTTAATGTACATATTTTGGCTTTGTAGAGTTTAGTGTTGAGGTTGCCCTGTTCTTATTTTCTAAGCAATTGGAAGATGCATTCTTTTGGTAGTTAAAGTGAGGCAAGGTAGAGTGGAGAGAAGAAACTGATGAATAACCAGGAAGACAAAGCAAATAAAATGCATACTCATTTGGTTACAGGTAGATCATTTCCTAGATAGGAATCATAAGTACTCTGGCTTCAAGCTCCTGTACTCGATTATTGATATTAACATGCCCTAAAATATGCAATTGTAATATTCTTTACAGAAATGTAAATTGTAAGTTAAGAAAAAGTATTCTCTGTGTTTAAAGGAAAGGGTAGGTCAAAGGTAGATGACCAGATACTGTGTTTTATTGTTATTTTGCAGCATGTAGCTTTTGAGTGTTACAGCTTTGGTGACTTTGGGATTTGTATAAAGTTAAATTTCTTGTTAGCCTTTGAATCGTATCACTTTCTAAGTGCTAGAAAAGTTTTGCCAAAGTTGGAGGTATACTTTTGGAGTGCTCTAGCTTAAAATACAGTCTATGTGGAGTGCAAAAATGGAGTTTGTGTGTGGAGGGGGAAGGTTTGCGTGCAGGGAAAGGGGAGTCATTGGCCATAGCTGCTGCTAACATGAAGTTTCAATGAGAGGCCTATGTGGCCACTAATTGGGGAAGATAAATTGTAGATATGAAATGCTGTGGACACAGAAACACCCAGTAGTTTCAAATGTTAGCTCCATGTCACAGGGCTTACACTCCAAATTGTGGGAATTGTTTTGCATTTGGTCTGTTTGCACAAGGGCAACTCTATGTTACATGCTTGAGTAAAGAGCCCCAGGTATTTTGTTTTTGATTTTTTAAGCAGTAATTGATTTATTTAATGATAGTGATTCTTCCAAGCAACTCTAAAAAGTCTGCTTGTTCTGAATAAAAATCCAGCAGTGGTAATTCTAACTAGGTTAGCTGTCATTTTATACTAGGAAAAGGAAGCAATGTTAAGGATAAGTAGAAAAAGTATTAATAATAATTCTACCAGTTAGGTTCCTATGCGGGTAGTAGCATTGCTGTCCAGCAGTGTGAAGGCTTTGCCTCAGTACTAACAGCGACAGTCCTGTCCTAGTGAGGTTGGAGGACAGCAGCACTGAGAACAATTCTCAGGAGTGTAGACTGCCTTGGATAGTGGGTGAACTCACTTGAAGCTACTACAATTCCAACTAAATGGTGTGAGAATGTGTACAGCTACAACATGTTATTTAGTCACCAGAGCTTATTGTATGTCTTGCAGCTAGTAGGAGTCACGAAGCCACAGTCTTGAGAAAGAAGGAAAGTGAAAATCACTGAGTTCGCCAATGTGGACAGAAATGCCAGGATATAGAAATGTAGTTCCATTTATGTATTGTAATAGCAGTTGAAATGAGGATGTATTAAGCTGAAGGGACATCAACCAGTTGAGGAAAGCTTTTTGACATAGAAGGGAGTGGCATATAGTCTAGTAAGTTGCTTGTAGGCTTACTTGTTTGGAATGGAGAGTCCATGGCAGGAAATGAGGAGAAATGCTAACTGGGCCATCATTACCAGGACTCTAATTATTCATATTCTAGATCATAATAACTGTGCAGTAGAGTATTTTGGAATGTTGGTTGGAGTCTATGTTGAGGAGTTGGGATATGATACAATAAGGAGTAAATTAGCTGCTTGATGAATTGGGTGATTCGAGTCCTGGATTAAGGTTATGATTATAGAAATAAAGGATAGAACAAGAAATCACAATGAAGAAAAACTGGTAAAACTTGGCAAATGTTTAATATGAAACTAACAAAGTGTATTGAGGGCTCACTCTGTTTTTGAATTTCGATCTTAGAGGCTGTTGTATTGGCGAGTGTGGTTTATAGAACTTTGAGGACCTAAGTCTTTGAAGTTCAAAATACTAAAGATTTTGAATCTAGGTAAACGGTTATAGGTTAGGATGTGTTCCCGTCTTGGATTTTATCTTAATTGCAAGCTAATACTTGTTGGGGTTGGTTAAGACTTTGTACAGTTCTTTAATAATCGGTGGCTAGTCATTTGGGAAACAGTGCTCCAGATAGTTGGGAGATAGAAGTTTGGTAAATTGAGTGGAGGGGAGAAGTTAGATTTAAAGATATTTTAACAAGCCTGTTTTTACTTCACAAGTATATATTTACTTTCCTTAAGTTGGAATTGCACTCTTCAGTTCAAGAATATGCTTGATGCTTTTATATGTGAATTGTGAACTTCCTATTTCAGAGACAAATTGGGGAAAAGAATCTGGTCTTGAGACAAATGTACACACATGATTTGTGGAGCAGAATTTCTTTCCATTGATCTTTGCATTGCTGATGGCAAGGGATATACAGATACATATTTGAACTTTGGATTTCATTTCCAATAGAATACAGATAGAATCCTACACTTATGTGTTGAGTGAGATATTAATTTGCTATCTATTTTCCTAAGAATTAAATGGGTTATGTTTGAAAAAATGCTAAACAGACTGTAAAGTTCTGTATAAATATTATTAAAATTACGGTGTTTCCAGGCCTACTTTCGTTTGGAATTTACAAAATATAGATGGGTAAAATGTATTTTTCGAAGATGAAGTACTAGAATATCATTACCAAACATTAGAAAATAGAATTTAAGAAAATCCATAATTCCTTTTCCAACACAATTTTAGCACTTTTTAATATTAATCTTTCAGGCTTTTAAAATGCCTTTTATTGTAAGTTTACGTTACAGTATTTATGCACTTTTGTATTCTTTACAAAAATTAACGTGTAGTTGAAATGTATACACAGAACATAGACTGAAATATTCCTAAGTAGTCTAGAGATAGTTTTGGTTGTCACAGCTGGAGGGCTGCTACTGGCATCGAGTAGGTAGATGCCAGAGATGCTGTAAACATCTTCCAATGACCAGGACAGCCCCTCCCTCCCCCATAATAAAACATTATCTGGCCAAAATGTCAGTAGTGCTAAGATTGAGAAACCCTGTTCTAGAGGAAATTTGAATCTTCTTACCTTTTTTTGTTATTTCTGATAGTTTGCTGTCTGAATTGATTACTTGAGTTTCATACGTTTCCCATATTCCTATCCTGTTCAAGCCTTCCTCTCCCAGTGCTCTAAGCGCTGCAGTTCTGAAACATTTACTTTATTATTTATCTTCTGGCGTTTCCCATTCTTTTGATTGTTTAGTTTGTGGTAGGGAAGAAAATCTGATCCTGTTAATTTATAATAGTAATTGAATGACTGATAGCCCATAAGGATTATTTAAAAATCAAACCAAACCAGTTGCTTGTTAACCCAAAAGAGCCATGGATTAGTAGGATTTCAGCTTCTGTGGGGAGAGATATTTTGAGGGACTCAGTCAGCAACTTACTCTGCAAATCTATCTTCAGCATTAGTTATACTCAGTTTCAACTTTTCACAATTTGTTTTCTTCAAAATTTTAACTCAAAAGTCCTCAAAAATTTCCGTGTCTTTTTCATAACTCCATTCTCCCCCACCCCACACACACTTTATTATCATCGTTGTTAAAACCTTTGGCAGAATTTTTTCTTGCACATCCCGAGTTCCTGGAAGGAGGCAGAGGCAGATGGTTTGGGGTATGATATGGAGAAGGGTGAGGTAGTAAGAGTAAGTTTAGGATGAAATGCAGAGTCTGGGGTGCATAGGGTGTGTGGCTAGAGCTATTTGTGTGTGTGTGTGTGTGTGTGTGTGTGTGTGTGTGATTTAAGTAGGTTGAAAGTCATAGTCCGTTACTGTCTGTGCTTTTTTGAAATGGTATAAAGGCATTTCACATCAGCATAGAAAGCTAAATTATGTACACGTTTCCATTTTTGGATTTTTAAATTGTATTTCATAATTAGTGGTGGAAATTGAATAATGCATTCAATAGGTTTTTTTGTTTTTTGTTTTTAATGAGAAAGGGAGAGATTTAAAAAAAACTTATTTATTTTAAGTGTTTTTCTAGGACCCATCAGCTCCAAGTCAAGTAGTTATTTCAATCTAGTTGTGGAGGGTGCAGCTCACAGTGGCCCATGAGGGGATCCAAACGGCAACCTTGTTGTTAAGAGCACCGCGCTCTAACCAACTGAGCTAACCGGCTGCCCGTTCAATAGATTTTTAATCACTGATGTTTTGTACTCTTTGTGTTTTCTTTCATTTATAAATTTAAAAAGAACTGCTTACTTTCACTTCTGAGCCAGCTGGTTTTATTTTTAATTCTTAGAGACTAACTTGTCTCAAAAAGTGGGTGTGTTGAAATATATTTATAATTGTAGACACACCCTCTTATCTTGAACTTTCACTTGTAGCTGTTTGGTAGGTATTTGCTTGTAGAAAATGGTTTGACTGGTTTCTAGTGAAGAGATGGATATGGTGGCTTAAGTTTGAAGTTACACGTGGAAGTAACTTTTCCAAGAGTGCGGTAACTTTTCCAATGCACTTAAGTATATCGCATGAAATATAGGACATTTGTCATACAAGAGAACACTTTTGTTAATGGTAGTGAGTGTTTCAAGGTCATAGTGAATGCATATCAAATACAAGCTGATCATTTGATCAACACAGTGCGATGCCTAAGATACAGTTGATGATTCAAGTTCCTTAAGAAGGAAATACATTTTTATGTTGGGGGAAAACGCTGTTGGTACCTAATTTTAAAATTAAACAAGTGAGAAGTCTGTTGAAACAACTTGATTACAAGTAATTTTTCTGAGGAATGGAAATGTGCCATCATTAACTTACACGTCTTCTTGTTTATTGTGTTAAGTTTTTCTGTAAATAGGAAGATCTGTAATGGCCAACATTTATACAGATTTTTTTTATCCCATTCTTAAGATTGTAGAACCAACTTTTTTTTTTATTGGAAAAAAATTAAGCTTATTTGTTATATAACATTGCTATCCCACGCAAAGATGATGACATTGACCCATCATCAGTAAGCTATACTTATACTCTGTTTTTTCTCTGATGTTAATAAAGTTTTTGTTCTGTGTTTTTTGTCCTATTATGTTTAATTTATATTGGGACAGAAGATTGTAGGGTTTGGATTCAGGAGTTGGGTAGGAAGCTTTTGTTTGCAAGTGTTCTGGGAAGTACGATGCTACCTACCCATGGAATATGGAAAATAATCCTAATGGGTAGTTATGGGATACTTACTATATGCCAGGCACTGTTTTTAGGGCATTTGGTGTATCAACTCAGTCTTCACAACCTCTCTCTAAGATAAGATCTGTTATTCTCATTTTATAAATGAGGGAGCAGGTTCAAGGAGGGTAACTTATTCAAAGTCAGACAAGTTCTATAGCTATTAATTGGGAAAGACATGGTTTAAATATAATCAGCTCCAGAATGCATGCTTTCAAATACTGTACTGCCACTTAGAAACATATCTCATGCTCTAAAAAGTATAGCAAGGTTAGATTCTGCTTTTGTACGAAGATTGGATCATTTTACCGTCAGAGCATAATTAGGCTCTTTGTATTTACAGTATTTGAGCCATTTGCTTTTGGTCAGTAAAGTTCTTTATAAGGTATTTTATTTATTTTTTGACATTAGAAAATGTTTACAATTAAGGGGTGGGTAGAAACACCTTATAGAATATTTATACACAGTATCATTTCAATTTTGCCACAGAAAAATTTATGTACGTATTCATTTTTTTAAAAAGCTTGGTGCTAGATACTAAATCTCTGGATAGTGAGATGTAAGGTATATGTTTCTACAGTAATCACTTTTGTAATCAGGAAAAATAATTTTCTTTTAAGGCAGATTACCATTAGTAAATACTAGTATTCCCGTGACTGATAAAAGTTATAGGAAATCAAGTTGGTCCTCTGTATCTGTGGGTTTCACATTGTGAGTTCAACCAACCGCAGATTGGAAATATTCAGAAAAAAAAAATCTCAGAAAGTTCCAAAATCAAAACTTTAATTTGCCATGTGCCAAGCACTGTGCTGTATCCACACAAATGAAGTGATTATGTAGGCATATCCTGCTGTAGCCTATGCAAATACTGTGCCATTTTATATAAGAAACTTGAACATCTGTGGGTTTTGGTATTCACGGGAACCAATCTCCTGCAGGTGAGACTATACTGTTCTCAGATTGTAAAAAGGGAAAGAGAGACCTGAGCTCTCTAGTGGCAAGGAGACTAAGTTAACGTTTTTACACTACTTACACCTGCTGGCCATTTTCTACTTTTGCATATAGGTGATTTTTTTGGTATTGCTTTACTTTTTTTTGGCCAGTTTTTCTTATACAATTTTGAAAACTATCTGTTTTCTCCATCTTATAGAGCCAATTCAGTTATTCTACAATTTTACACATAGGCACTTGCTTGATATACTGTATTTACTTTTTTCCTAACTTTTTATCTTAAAAACTTTTGTAAGGTTGGAAGTATTAATATATATAGCCCAATTAATATTTGTATACCTTTCACCTAAATTTATTAATGGCTATCTTTTGTCACGTTTGGTTTCTCTCTCTCATATATGTTCCTTTTTCCCCCCTGAAATTTGAAAGTAAGTTGGACCCCTAAATACTTTGGTGTGCATTTCATAAGATTAAGGACATTGTCTTATATAACCAAGAAGATTATTTTCTCTTTAAGTGTGGGAATGTTCAAATATCCCATGAAGCTTGTAAGTACTCAGTGCCATGTAAATTTATTATATGGTTTGTGAAGGCCCGATTTCTGGCAACTACAGCTGAGGACCAGAAAATAAATGCTGTTGTTATGTACTATGTATACATATAAAAAGTAACAACAGAGAAAGGAGGAGGTGTTAGAATAACTTATAATACAGAATTGAGCTATTTCATGTAGGAACAGTGGCACAATAACATATAATAGCGTTGAGGTTATCACATCACTATGACCTCATAGGGTAAAGATATTAAGAAGGATGAGCCTGGCTCACAAAGATGTTAAGGTAAAGGAAAAAAAATCAATAATGGTTCATATGGAAAAATATTTGGCACATAAACTTCAATTATCTAGAAATTTTCCACAGTGGAAGCTATCATTTTCCACTGTTGTCAGATTGCTAACATCTTACTGTACTCTAGGTTAGATATATTTTATTTTCATCATTATCAGGTAACAGTTCTGTTTCTCCATTGTTAAGACTTTATATAAGAACATCTTCATTCAGTGAGTATTCTGTTCTTTATCAGAAGGAATAACAGGAGTTACAGATTGCCTCCGTTGAGACCTTCCTGTTACTTTCTTTCCATGTTGTTCATTTTGCCTTGCATGGGTAATGTATCAGAATGCTAAAAGAAGCGCCAGCTCTGTATTCAGGGACAGCAGCAGAACTCAAGGTTTTTTTTTTCCCCCCATTGTTGTTTTGTTTTTTACTTTTAGATTTGTAGGCTGTGTTTACTTTTGTACAAATCTACTTCATGTATTGGGTTGGTGCAAAAGTAATTGCGGTTTTTGCAATTATTTTTAATCCTTTAAACCAGTTACTTTTGCACCAAGCTAATACATAAAGAATTTAAATTAGAGGAAGAACATATTCTATATTATGGGACACCAATCATATGTTAATTTAAATGGCAACAGACCTTTGGAAAAATAAGTTTCTGTGCCTGTACTTACTTATTAGTTGCTAATATGCTGATGACCCCCATATTTGTGTCTTTAGACTAAACCTCTCCCTTGAATTCCAGACTCCTGCATCCCAACTACATCTCCAGATAGATGTCTATTGGACATCTCAAACTTGCTTAAACTTAACATGTCCAAAAACAAACCCCTGATTTCCTTACCCCGTCTTTTGTTTGGTAGTCTCTCCCATCTCAGTAAATGGGAGCTCAGTTCTTCAGTCACTGAGGCCAAGAACTTGGAGTTCTTCTTGATTCCTGTCTTTCTCTTCCACCCTGCATGCAGTCCCGTCAGCAAATCCCGTCAGCAAATCCCGTCAGCTGCTTCATCAAAGTATATGCAGTTTGACTATTTCTTACTAGCTCCACTGCTACTACCCTGATTGATACAAGCCAACATCCATTTCACTGTAGTTACTGTAAAACCTGCTAACTGTTCTCTCTGTTCTTAGTCAGTATGATTCTGTTCAAAAGCTACTACTTTGGTCAAAACATCTACTGGCAAATTTATACTTTAAAATGGTTAAAATAGTAAGTTTATGTGAATTGTACCTCCATAAAACACATGAAACAAAATAAATTTAAAAAACTCACCCCATTCATGACCTACTATTTTAAGGAAAAGCCAGAGTCCTCATAGCGGCTTTTATGACCCTGCTCAATATACATGTACACTTATCCTTCTCTGCCTTTACAGTTCTTCCGCCTTGTTTGTTTCTGCTCCAGCCACTTTAAAAAGCTCTTTAAAAAATGCCAAGCTTGCTCCTATCTCAGGGACTTTTTGCACTTGCTGATCCTTTTACATGGAACACTTTCCTCCAAGATGGCTCTATTGTCTGCCCTCTTTCTTTTTTTTAAACTAAAAAAAAAATTTTTTTTAAACAGTGGTGAAATATACATAATGTAAAATTTACCATTGTGACTATTTTATAAGTGCAGTTCAGTATCATTAAGTACATTCACATTGTGCTTTGCTCTCTCTTAAGTGTTTGCTCAAATGTTAGTGAGGTCTTCCACTACCATTACCTTATATAAAAGTACTAACTCTTTCCTTTGCATACTTTATCTGGTTACCCTGTAATATCTCTCTTACAGCCATCTGAAGTTATTTACTTGTTTATTTTATTGTCTGTCTTCCTTCTCTTGAATAAAGCTTCATGAGGTCAGTAACTTTGTTTTGTCCACTGCTTATTTCCAGCACCTGCAACAATGCCTAGCATGTATCTGAGTGCCCATTGTCTGTGTTGAGTAAATAGATGAATGATTACCAAACTAAATAATTTTACTTTTTGTAAATTACGTAAGAATTAGAAGTTTCTAAGAGTATGTCGGGTGGAAAAAAACAAACCACCTCTTACGCTTCTAAATCTTTTTATTGTTATTGGCTTTAAAATGGAATGCAACCACCATTTTTGTTAGTGTACTGAATATTTTTATATGCCCTTTTAATTAAAAAATTAGGTAGGTTAAATGAGTTAGAATTTTCTTTATAAAAGAAAATTGCTTTTTATCAACTACTGTGTTTTCGTTTTTATTGTTTTTAAAGCACTTAGCAGTTGTCATTCACTGCAAAAATTAGACTTCAAGGGAAAATATAGAGGATGTTCATGGTTTTCTGATTATGCCCAATAAAACTTGAAAACTTTACTGTGTTATTTAGATGAAACTTTTTAAAACCTGTTTACATTTTGGGGTAAATTTAGAATCACAGAATGTTAGTGCTAGAAGGAAGTTTTTTCGTCTTGGGTGGGTCACTTAACCTCTCTTTGCCTCATCTTAAGATTATACTTGCCCTCTATGGTTGTTAAGAGGGTTAAATGAGATAATACACTCATTAATTAATTTGGCCATAATTTACTGAATTCTTACCTGTATGTACTGTACACTATTCTCAGCCCTTTATGTATATTAATTTATTTAATCCATATAACAACACTGTTGGGTATAGGTATTGCTATTTCACCTATTTTACAGATGGGGAAACCGAGGCACAGAGAGGTAAGTAAATTGTCCAAGATAACTCAACTAGTCAGTGACAAAGGTGGGATTCTAACCCATGATGTTTAGTTCTACTTATAAATAAATGTGATGCTTGCTAAACTGTTGCATCGTGAAGTAAGATAATGTGACCATATACTTCTGTGGTTATTGAAAAACTTAGTTACAACAGGAATATGAGAGATGACTGTACAGAAGAAAGTCATGCAATATGGTTATGAAAGCTGCATGAGTAATTGCAAAGACAAATATCTGAAATGCACTCATAGCATCAGTAGAAGATTTTTAAAAACATATCTGGTAAATCTATAATAATTTTATTTTTAACCGGTTGCATTTTGCAAATGCTTGGCCTGTTAGAAATTCTGGATACTTTCTGGATGAGTATTACAGAATGACATTTTCTGATGATTGATTTGTGCCTATCTTATCAGCAAGGGATAGGCTGCTTTCTTTTCTTTTTTTTTTAATTAGTTTCAGGCGTACAGAACAACAGAGTGATCAGGCATTTATATAACTCCAACAATGTGATAATCCCAACAAGTCTATCCAGCCGACACTGTACACAGTTATTAGAACATTATTGACTATATTCTCCATACTGCACTACACGTCCCTGTTGCTTTTTTAAAATTATAGTTGACATTCAATATTATTGTACATTAGTTGCATAGGCTGCTTTCTTTTAAATACAAATGAAAATGAAAATTTCCATGAAATATTGAGAGGATTCATTGATTCTTACAGCAAACATTTATTCAGCACCTATTTTCTGTCTGTTCTAGGTACTGAGGGTACATTATTGAACAAAACAAAGTCCTCGTTCTCATGGAACTTACACTCTGGTGGTGGAGGGATATATGTCCATAAAGCAGGATATTAGAATTTATGTCCATAAAGCAGGATATTAGAATGAGAATGACTCATTCAATATACTTTTAGATAGGGTGGTCAGAGAAGGCTTCTGAAGACGGGGTATCTGAATGAAGTGTGTGGCAGCTAACCCTGCTTTGGGGACAGTGGTAGAAGATAAGGTGAGACAGATATAGAGTGGAGTGGGGGGATGGCACCCCCTGGGAAGGATCACGATCAGCCTTGTAAGCCTCGGTTAGGAATCAGGGCAGTTGGGAAACCTTTGGAAGATTTTGTAGAGTAGTGAAACGATGACTTTACTTGAACATTACTCTGGCTGCTGTGTGAAAAATAGACTGTAGGGGGCAAGAATGGAAGCTAAGAGGCCAGTTATTTACCATGGTTTTTTAGTGTCCAGAGCCTTTTGAAGTATGCTGTGTTTGACACGTTTTCATCCTTACGAATTCCATCTCCTTAATTCCAATGCCCAGCCTTTCCGTTGCAACTAGGACACCAGCATGTAAACTAGTCTTCTGAACTATAGGCTCCTCTACTCAGAAGCATCACTGGAGACCGGGATTCTGAACTGAGCAGACTTGTTTGCTTGCTGAAGTTTTGCCAATAGTGTGCATCTTTCAGACACTTGTGACAAATTTGTTTCCTAGTTGTTTTAAGGTTGTGTTTCTGATACAGAAGTGGCATTGGCGAGGCATGGCAGTGTTGGTGTTTTACACATATTTTTTGGGATAATTATGGTATATTCTGGTGGTTTCTGGGGACACCTGGATAGTCTTGAGGAAGTTAAAAGTGGCAAGGGTCCCAGTAGTATTATCAAGTAATAGAATATTACTTCAAGTAAGTGAATATTGTATGGGAAGTATGGGAATTGAATAGATCACAATGGAGCATGCTTTAGTGTTTATGGAACAACCTACAGGTTCTGAGTCAGAATTCTTTTGTGGGACTTGCATGTTGATTTG
The DNA here is from genome assembly GCF_004115265.2 of Rhinolophus ferrumequinum. Lineage (NCBI taxonomy): Eukaryota > Metazoa > Chordata > Mammalia > Chiroptera > Rhinolophidae > Rhinolophus > Rhinolophus ferrumequinum. Next base: position 50,842,667 of record NC_046289.1, read on the forward strand.
CAGGAAACATTAAATCTTGGATTCTTATTTGTGCCTGATGTTACTTTACCTCTTTCAAGCTTGATACTATAGAAGCAATGGTATTGTTAGTACTAGGACACATATATTTTTAGATTGATGGAATCTGGGAGAGTCTAGCAAGTGATAGCATCAGGAACAGAGTAGTTGATTAGGAATTAGAGTAGACAGGTAGGTTGGATGTAGGGAATTAGGAAGATCTCTATCAAAGGGAGATCAAATACAAAAGTGAGTGGGTCAGAAGTCAAGCTCTGTTCAGATAGAGTTGAGGAGATGGGTGAATATTTAACTATCAGTGAGATTTAATGATAGAGCTACATTCTGTCCCTATTTTTTGAGTCTTTGACTTGTTGCTAGAGTACAAGAACAAACTCTAGTTGAGTAGGTCCAGATACTGCATGTGAGAACAGGCAATTTTGTGGCGTCTGACTGAGCTAAGTCGTGCAAGGGTTGGAGACTGGCATGGGGTTCCTGTAGAGTAAACTGTGCCAATTTCATTCGCTGGCTGTGGAAAGCAAAGGTGTGTGTGTGTGTGTGTGTGTGTGTGTGTGTCCTATAAAAAATACATTCTTTGGTATTTCATTACATGTTTTTCCACATCTTAGAGGTAGATGTTAGTTTTGAAAGGTCGCTGCCATGTGTTGTATTTTGATAATGTTTTCAGTTTTCTGTAGTCACACCAGAAACGTTAAATGGTGACTTACCTTGCTTATGATGAGAGTTAATAGAATTATTATAGAAAATCACGAAGTCACTGAAACCAAAATTATCTCCTTGGTACTGCCTCCCATTTGCTGTGTGACCTTGAGTTTGTTACATACCTCTCAAACCTCAATTTTCTTTAAAATGGGCTAATAGTTATTACTTTGTAGGGCTGTTGGGTGGGTTAAATGAAAAAATGTGGAATATTGGGCCTGGCTAATAGAATGTACTCAGTAAATTTTAGTTATCATTACATCTAATTTATAAACATTTAATTAAACACGTAAAAAGTTTATTGAGTCAGGATATTTTTTACATGTAGCAAGCTATCAATGTACATTTTGAAATATTGGAATGCATTTTTAAAATAAAATAGGCATATGTAATTTTGGATTTTTAATTTTTCCATTTAAAGATATGAAGCTTTTTTTTAACAAATGACTTTTAGCCAGATTTTCATGTGAATTTTAAAATATTAGATTTCTAAAATAGGAATGGGAACAAACAACCTTAGCACAACATTATGAATATATAATATGAAAAACTGAAGATATTAAAGTTAGGAACAAAGTAAAAAAATGCCCTCGCTCACTGTTACTCAGTCCTAGTTAGTGTAAGTTAAAAAAAAAAATTATAGATGAATAAAAGATTTAAATATGAAAAGCAGAATTAACAAAGTGCCAGCCCCCCCCCCTTCAAAAAAAAAGAATATTATTCTTGGGATTTTGCATGCAAAATCAAGGGGCTCATAAATCCCCTATAGCAGCACATGGATCTCAGATTAGAATTCCTGTTGTAGAGGAAAAAAAGGATGGATTCTATCCAGTCAACACTAATGAAACTAAATGCTTAAGTGACTTCCTACAGATTTGGTACCTGTTTTTGCAGTGCCTATTCAATTCTGTTGTAGTATGAAAACAGTGATAGAAAATATGTAAATGAATGAGCATATAGCTATGTTGTAAAAACAGGTGGCCAGCTGAAATTGGTCTTTGGGTTATAGTTTGCTTACCCCTGTTATATATTATTTGGGAACTTTTTCTAATCAGTACATTGCCTGTGACACCAGTTAAGGTGTTCGTTGCTTAAATGGTAGCACCTGTGGTAAATTGACCCTATTAATGTACTGTTAAATGCTTAAGAGTAAAGCCAGCATGTAGAAAAAGAAGGAAATAGCTGCAGGTAGAAATCAGGAAATTTCTGTATGCAGAAAAATTGCAGAATTTCTCACACTTGAGTGCGCATACATATCACTAGGAATCAGGTAGAGGTGGGTAGAGTCTGAGTCACTTTGGGGATCAGTAGATCTGGGGGGAGCCCACGATTCTGCGTTGCTAACAGTTCCCCAGGATATGCCCATGCACCTAGTCCCTGAAACACAGTTTGAATAGCAAGGTTGTGTGTCAAGAAAACACAAAATGATGTACACAGAAAAATATTTAATTGCATAAGGACTGAAAACATCCACAAACAAAAATTTCCAGTCTCAGGCGTAATATATAATGAATGAATTTGTTATTCAAACACGTGGTGTTTGGGAATAGTAGGCTCCCAGATTTTTTTTTAGCTTTTTAGTTTAAATGTTGAGATGGACCTTTACGACAGCTAAGAAGTTCTTGAAATGGTCTAGTTGCTACTTGCTCAACATGTAGTTTTCCTTTATGTTTGGTTTCCCCCAGTGTTCTTTTGGTACCTGTGATCACTGGTGTCATTTATTTGCCACATCTCTTACTACGTATGTTCTATTAACAAAAAACATAGTTATTTATGAATAATGAATCATTATAGGATGTGTAATAGTTTCTTGGAGGTGAGTAGAATGTTGATTTCATTTACTTTTCTGAAAGAGGACAAGTTAGAATACTTTGAATTGTCTTTGTTTTTGATTCTGGATTTTTTTTTTTTTGAAAATTTTATAACTTAGGGGAAAGTAAAGGAAAAGCCAAATACCTATTTACCTACCACATTAGTCAACATTTTTCTTTTAAAAAATTTTTAATTATATTTATTGAGGTATAATTTCCGTACAATAATTTTCAAGAATTAATTTTGAGACGTGTATATAATTGTATAACCACTACCATAATCGTGATATAAAATATTTATATCAATATGTAAGTTCCCTTATGCTCTTTGCAATCAACACAAAATACTTTTCTCATTTCCCTTTGATTTCTTCTTTAACCCATGGGCTGTTTAGAAGTATGTTATGTTCCTAATATTTGGGGATTTTTTCCAAATTCTGTTACTGATTTAATTGCCCTATAGTCAGAAAACATATTCTATAATTTCAGCCTTTTAAAATTTATGGAAACGTGCTTTATGGCCTGGAATTAAGCTCTGTTATCCTGGTGAATATTCATGTGTCCTTGAAAAGAACATGTATTCTGTTGCTGTGTGGAATGTTTTGTTAAATGTTATTTGGGTCAAGTTGTTTGATAGTGTTCAAGTTTTCTGTACCCTTATTTTTTTGTCTGTATGTTTAGTGAGGACTTACGATTTCCAACTATAATTATGTATTTGTCTACTTTTGGTTCCGTTAACTGTTTCTTCATGTACTTCGAAACTTTGTTATGTGATACACATTTACGATTATGTCCTTTTGATGAATTATGAAACGTCCTTTATCCCTCATAATTTTTTTTTTTGGAAGTTTTCTTTGTCTGATAATACGATAGCCATTGCATCGTTATTTGGATGGTTTAACTTTTCCCTTCCTTTTTACTTTAACTCATCTTTATTTTTGTGTTTAAACTTATACACAGTATGTATTTACATTTTCCTTTCTTTAAAATAAGATGACTTTCTGACATTTAATTGTTGTTTTTAAGTTCATTTACTTCTAATGTAATTATTATTGATATGGTTGAGTTTAAGACTACCATCTTACTATTTGTTTTTTGTTCCATCTGTTCATAGTTCTTTTTTTTTTTTTACTCTTTTTCTGCATTCATTAGGATTAATTTACTTTAAAAAATGATTCTGTTTTATTTCTGCTATGGCTTATGTTGTATACCTATTTGTGATTTTTTTAGAGGTTGTTCCTGGGGTGTACAATATACATATATAACTTATCATATACTTTCAAATAATACACCACATCATTTAGAGAGTAAGTATACTTCCATTTCTCCTGTCCTCCATTGTGCTCTTATTATCATTTATTTTAATTCCATATGGGTCATAAAAGCCACAGTACATTTTTTAAAAATACAGTTATTTAACTTTTAAAGAGATTACAAAATGAGAGAAGAAATCTTTTTTATTTTCTCATATATTCATCATTTCTGGCACTATTCTTCGTGTCAGTACAGATTTCCATATGGTTTCGTTCCTTCTGTCGGAATAATTTCCTTTAAGATCTCTTGTAATACAGGTCTACTAGCAATGAATTTTTAGATTCGATATCTGAAAAGGGGCTCATTTCATCTTTTTTCTCCTTCACCTTCATTTGTGAAAGTTATTTTTTACTGGGTATAGAATCATAGGTTGAGTATATTTTTTTCTTGTCATAATTTAAATGTTGCATTATCTTCTGACTTATATAGAGTTATGCTGTCGTTTATACCTTTGTTCCTCTGTGTATAATGTTTCTTTTTCTCTAGTTCCTTTGATCCTAACCTACTGACAGCTGATATTCAAGTTTTTGGTTTCTAGTTTTCAGCCATTAGCCTATGATTTATTTCTGTGTGGTTTTGTTGAGTTTCTTGGATCTATAAATTTATAGTTATATCTTTCACTTTTCCCCCTCTCATCGTGCTTTTTTCCTGTATACTTCTTAACATATGGAACATATTTATAATAGCTGTTTTAACCTTTTTGTATGCTAATTCCATCATCTCTATAATTTGTTTCTAATGTCTGATTTTTTTCCCCAATTATGGAAGAAAAATGTATTTATATTTTCCTGATTTTTTTATATGCATGACAATTTTTGATTGGATGCAGATCATTCTGATTTTTACATATTTTGTGTGTTTGATTTTATCTCTCCTTTAAACACTGTCAGATTTTTTGGTGTACAATTAAACTACTTGGAATCAATCGAATTCTTTGGAAGATTGCCTTTAAGCTTTGCTGGGATAGGTCTAGAACAGCCTTTATTTAATCTGTGGCTAATTTTATCCCATGAATAAGTTGCTCTTTTTCTGAGGGCTATACCCCGTGCTCTATGTATTAAAGGTCTTTCTTCTCTGGGTGGTGGGAATACAAACATTTCCCAGCCCTGTATAAGCTTTGAAGATTGTTCTGGTTACGTGTGTGTGTGGGGGGGGGTTATTTTTCTGGCCTGGGCTAGTTTATTCTCTCACATGGTCAGATTAGTACTTATCAAACACTTACGGGACCCCTCTTTAGGTCTTAGAATTTCCTCTCTGTTCAATTTCTTTGGCACTCCTCTGACCCACAAATTCTAAATGTCAGGCCTCCCTGAACTCAGATGTCTGGCTCCTCAATTCAGTGACACTACCAGGCTTTATTTGGGTTCCTTTACCTTGCACATTGGCCTGGAAACTGCTTGTAGGTAGTAAATTGGCCATTTGTAGATTTCACCTCATTTCCTTATCCTCCACATATTTTGTCCAGTTTTCTTAGTTTTTATGATGGTAGGTTAAACTCAGTCCTTTTTACTTCATTATATCTAGAATGCAAAATGACTTAACCATTAGTACTCTTTTTCTTTTTTCTCCTGCAGGAAATCACATCAATGAAAATTATGCATGTCACTTTATCCCTAAATACTTGAAAATATGTCTCCAAAAATTCTAATTGTTCTCCTGTATGACCACAATGTTGATATAATGAAGAAAATTAACAAGAATTAATGTTACCTAAGACTTATTCCTGTTTGTCCAGGATTGTTTCCAAATGGTTTTTGTTTTCTTCTCAATTGTGTTCTTTTCCATTTTGCTTTTTAAAAATGTTTCGTGCTCTAGTGTGTTTGGATAATGTTATGTACATGGTTATATGGTTCTTCTCTGTCCTGTTGTTCTTTTTGCTGTGGTATAGGTAACGTCTTTTTTCCTTATCTCTGAGACCAGTGTATTTATTTTCCCTTCAATGTATAGTTTGAGGGACTGATTATTTTGTAGTCATGGGACCATGATCTTATATAACCTTTTGAGAATTCCAGGGCTCTGTTCTCTTTTGAGATTTAAAAAGTGAATTGTATGATTTCTGAGGGTTAGGGGCAGCATCAAGGAGTCCAGTGCGCTATGCTTTCTTGCGTTCTCGTTGGAGTACTCTTGTTTCTTTCCTTGGCTGCCTGTTTGAAAGATTATACCATTAGGTTATACCCAGTGTTGTATTAGTGCACTGGCTGTCTTGAAAACAAGAAAAAAAATCCTCTGATTTTTTTCTGATTTCACTGGTGTAAATACACCCCCATGCTGATTTTAAACTGCCAATATAATGTCATCGAACACAGTTAGGAATCGAACTGTCACTCATGAGCCTGCCACATACTGGTTATATCCGTTTCTTATTTGGTTTTAGTTCTTGAGGTTTTTTGTTGTTGTTGTTGCTGTTGTTTTTTAACATGGAGAGTGAGCTACCTTTTATAGATTTTTATTTATTTGTTTTATTTTCATGGTTCCCCCTTCATTTCATTAAGTATCGGGGAAGAGAAGTTATGCAGTACAGTTTCAATACATTATCTTAACTTCAGTGATTTTTTTTTATTTTATACATTACTGAGATCATGGCATAAATACTGATAATTAGGCGTAGTTAACACAGCAACATAGGTCTTACATAGTAGATGATAATGATAAATTGATAACTATATGTCCCTGGGTAGCATTTTTAACTTTCCCAATTAAACCCAGTGAATCATGTTCTATCTGAATTATAAGGATTCAGAAAGTCATTACTCAGGTTCTTTGCCAGTAAAAGTAAACATTACCTGGCTTTATAAAATTCCTTCGTGTGTGGGACTGAGAACAGATGACTGTGTAATAACTCTCCCAGTTGTGTTCCTCCCGTGAAAATAATTGAGCTTTTATCACATGCGCTTCACTGGAACAGCAGTAGTTATTGTTTTAAGTTATCAGAAGTGGCAAATACTTTATCTTAACTGTGCCTTACAAAGTTGACTTCTTGGTTCTGAAAAAGCAGTGGAGTAACTTTGCAAAGGCAAGTTTGTGCTGTAGTTGTTCAGTCCACTTGAAAAAAACCCAGTTCGGTAATCCAATGGAAATCCTACATTTGCTGTTCGTTCCTTCTTGATATTCTCTCTTGTGTGGGGTATCTTTTAAAACCTAAATGTCAACTTAAAAATATTTTTAAAGAATATGGAAAATGCATCAGTATAATATAGAATTCTATTATTTAGTCTTAATTTTTAAAAGCTCCGTACCAGTGGGCTTTATTATCTATTCCACCCCGGCCTCGTCGTGTTTCTTTGCTAGCAGCAAAGACAGTTTTGGGTTCTAGTTTTGTCACCTCTCATGACAGCAGCAGTACATTCAAGAGTGGTGAGTGACTCAACAATAGATTAAACTGAGTGGTCCTTTCCTGCCAGCCTTTGTGCTAAGCATTTTACCTGTATTTTATGTAGCCATTGTTGTCTCTATTTTACAGATTGAAAAAAACCCTGAGATTTTTTTAAAAGGTTAAATAATTACCCAGCTCATGTGGTTATGGCTAGGAAATGTCAGACTTCAAACCTAGGTCTGTCTTTAATCCTGAATTTATGGCCTCAGTTTGTGTATATAGGTCTCAAAGGCAAGGAGGAAAAGGAGGAGGGGGAGAGGGAAGAGATGCTGCTGCTGCCGCCCTACTGTGATGTATGGTGAGCGCTTTGCTGTTGCCACACAGTTTAAATCATTTAATCCCTGTAACAGCCTAAAGTGAGAGGTATTCTGCTTATCTGCATTTTAAGTACGGGGAACTGAAGCTGAATTTGCCATTTGATCAGGGAATGAAGGTAATGGGATTCAAACCCAGATAATTTTTTTATGCTAATAATAAATTTACTACCTTAACCTGCCGTAAAATTTACTACCATAACCTTTTCTAAGTGTACAGGTCAGTAGTGTTAAGTATAATTACTTGTGCTGCTGTCTGTCTCGAGAACTTAAACCCACATGATTTGACGCAAGAGTTTGTGTCATTAACCATAGAGGGTACTAGCCATTGACTGCATAAACAGAAAATTTAGTGATGGAACACTTAGACTTTATGTAGCAACTTAGGGAAACCAGATTTTTGTTCTTTTTTAATTTGGTGTTTTATGTGTGTTATAGAAGAGGGCAGTTTTCTTTAGGGGAAAAGTTTACTTGATTTGTTAAGGAATCACTGTTTTCGACTTCTGCTCATGATGAAACTGGAGGAAATAAGACCAGATTTACCCTCCTGCCTGAAAAAAAAACAAACCAAGAAGAATAGGGGAAAAATCTGAGAAACAGTGGTTTTTAAAACAGTGGTCACCGGGAGCCGGAAGGTCAGAGATCCCTGAGAGAGAGGGAACAGATGAGGTGAGACCTGTGATTGCTCCAGCTTTCTGCCTGGGGAGAATTTCCATCTGCAGTGCTATGAGAAGGAACCTAGGTAAAGGGCAACAAACTGTCTAAGTTGAGGAGATGGAATAGAGTAGAGCCAAAGCAGCTTGAATTAGCAGACAGAATATCATTGAGGAGTGCTGCATAGAGAGAATTCCTAAGATCTGCTGAAGGTTTGCCTGGAGTGTTTGGCAGAATATTAATCAATGTGTACATATGAGGAAACTGCCTGAGGCCAGGGAAAGAAACAGTGCCTCTTGCTCACACAATACAGGAAATAGTGCCTGTTCTCACCGGCCAGACTGGAAAAGACTCATAATTTGTGGAGCAATGGGTGGAGTACTCAGATGGGTGTTGCCTCAGTAGTGGGGAATACACTGACTACTCATAAACGCAAGACTCAAAAGGATCAGACTGTTTCCAGATAATTTTACTTTGCTGGTAACAAAGTCTGAGAATATTTGTAAGAATACAAAAAATGTCCAGAACCTAAGAAGGTGAAATGCACAATGTCTGGCAACCGGTCAGTGAAAGATGATGAGGCATGCAGGAAAACACAATCCATAATGAGAAGAATAAGCAATCAATTTGAACCAATCCAGAACTGACACAGGTATTAGAATTAGCAGACAAGAACATTAAAAGAGTTACTATAACTGTATTCCTTATGTTTAAAAAGTTAAATAGAGACATAGAAGATATGAAACATACAAATCTAATTTCTAGAGATGGAAACTACAATATGTTCAATGGAAAGTACACTGGATGTCATTAACAACAGACATTGCAGAGTGTTAGTGAACTAGATGACATAGAAATAGAAACTTCAAAATGAAAACAAAGAGAATTTGTAGTAACTATGAAGAGACCATCAGTGGACTTTGGGAAAAGTTTGAGTGACCTAATGAATTTGTAATTGGAATCCTTGGGTGTGGGGTGGAGAGCACAAAAAATTTTTGAAGAAATAATGGTTGAAAACTAAGTTCACAGATCCAAGAAGTTCACTGAAACTAAATTTCAAGAAATATGAAAAAATCAAACCATGTCATAATCAAATTGCTCACAGCCAATAATAAAGAGGAAAATCTTAAAAGCTACTGGGGAGGGAAAAGACATGTTATATTCAGAGGACTAAAGAGAAGGATGACAGATTTGTTGGAAGTAATACAAATGAAAAGATAGTCGAGCAACATTTTAAAAGTATTTAAAGAAAAAAAAATACAAACCTGTCAGCCTGGAATTCTATGCCCAGTGAAAATATCTTTAAAAAATGAAGACAAAATAGAGACTTTCAGACATACAAAAGCTGGAAGAGTTCTTCATCAGCAGAAGAAATGTTAGAGGAGGTCATTCAGGTAGGAGGAAAATGAAACCAGATGGACATATGGATCCACACAAAGGAATGAATAGCCCCAGAAATGATAAGTAGAGAAGATTTTTTTCTTGTTATTTATATCTCTTTAAAAGATAATTGTCAGTTTAAACCAAAACAGTAACAATGTATTGTGGAGTTTATAAGATATATGTGGTGTGTAAGTAAAATATATGATGGCAATAGCTTAAAGGCCAGGAGGAGAGAAATGGAAGTTTATTAATACCAAGTTCTTCTTATACCTGAAGTGTACCACTTGAAGTAGGTTGGGGTAAGTTAAAGGTATATGCTGTAAGCCCTAAAACAGCCATTAAAATAACCAAAGAAAGAGTTGAAACACAAATAGGTTAAAACTAAAATGATGGAAAAAGTGACCATGCTAGTTTAAAAAACAAAAATGGACTGACTGGGTTAATATCAGACAAAGTAGATTTTAGAACATAGAATATTACAAAGAATAAAGATCATTTGATAATGATAAAGGAGTGAATCCAAAAGGCGTAATAATCATTAACATTTATGCATGTAATAACTAAAGTCTTAATGTATTTAAAAGGATTGATGTCATGCAAAGTATGTTCTCTGACTATAGTGGAATTCACTTAGTATCAATAATAGAAAGATAATGGAAAAATCCTTAGTATTTGGAAACTAAATAGATTTCTAAATAGCACATGGACCAGAAGAAATCAAAAGGGAAATAAAATATATTGAACAGAATGAAATGGTAACATAATAGAATCTGTGGGGTGCTGCTAAAGCAATATTAAAAGGGGACATTTATAGCACTAAAAACCTGGAATAGAAAAGAAGAAAGGCCTTGAATCAATGGCCTCAGTGTATGAAGCTGAGAAAAGAAGAGCAGTTAAACTCAAAGTAAGCAGAACAAAAGAAATAATGAAGAAAAAAGTGAAAATCAACAAAATAGAAAACAGAAAAATAATGAAAAATCAAAAGAAGTCACAGTTGATCTTATGAGAATAGCAATAAAGTCAATACATCTCTAGTTATTTTCTCATCAGGAACAAAAGAAACAAGATGTAGATTACCAGTATCAGGAATGAGGGAGGTAATATTACTGTAGATTCAAAAGATATAAAAAAATAAGGGAATATTATGAATAGCTTTATCTCCATAACTTCAACAACTTGTGTAAAATGGACAAAGTCTTACCAAAGTGCTTACTTAAGAAGAAACCAGATAACCTGAATAGCTCTTTATTTATATCAAATTTGAAATTGTAGTTACACACACACACACAAACATACATACATATATACATACGTACATATATACATATATGTGTGTGTGTGTATGTGTGTATATATACAGATATATGTATAGCATACATACATACTGAGGATGCCAAAATAATCAAAAAAATGTATACAAGTGGACACTTTGGTCAGCATTGCTCAAGCAGTAGTTCGCCGTAATCAGAAGTGTCTGGACGCTGATGGTAACCACTTTGAGCACCTCTCGTAATTGCAGAAGTCAAACGTGACTTGTATTCATCTTTTGTTATTGGTACATATTGAGTATCACAATTTTAATGCAGTTTTCATTTCTTAAAATGTGTATACATATTTTTGGCACCCTCTGTATCTATATATCTATATATCTATATATATATGTCTATGTTTCTATCTATCTATAGAGAGAAATTGTATTAGGTAGGTGCAAAAGTAATTGCGGTTTAAAAGGTTAAAAATCATTGCAAAAACTGCAATTACTTTTGCACCAACCTAATAGTTAAAGACTTTTTCACAAAGAAAATCCAGGCCAAGATGGCTTCACTGGTAAATTCTACCAAACATTTAAGGAGGAAATAATACCAATTCTACATAAATTTGTCCAAAAAATTGAGGAAGAGGTAGTATTTCTCTACTCATTTTTCACCCTGATATCAAAACTTCACAAAGACAGTTAAGTACAAGAAAAGAAAACTACACACCAATGTCTCTCATGAACATAGATTAGACTTCTAAACAAAATCGCAGCAAATTGAATCCAATAATGTTGTCGAAGATAATACACTATTACCAAGTGGGATTTATTTCAGTAATGAAAGATTGGTTTAACATTAGAAAATCAGTTTACCTCTTCCCGTAAGCGCCTGAGGTGACCTCTGAAAATGGTTCACTATTCACTTGACCCAGAGAACCCCACAAAATATGTAAATCAAGAGGTTCAAATCTACGTGTTCATTTTAAGAACACTCGTGAAACTGCCCAGGCCATGGAGGGTATGCATATCTGAAAATCCACCAAGTATCTAAAGGATGTCATGTTATAGAAGCCGTGTGTACCATTCAGTCATTACAATGGTGGAGTTGGTAGGTGTGCCCAGGCCAAACAGTGGGGCTGGACGCAGGGTCGGTGGCCCAAAAAGTGCAGAATTTTTACTGCACGTGCTTAAAATGCAGAGAGTAATGCTGAACTTAAGGGTTTAGATGTAGACTCTTTGGACATTGAACACATCCAGGTGAACAAAGCTTCCAAGATGCGGCGCAGAACTCGTGGGTCAATTAACCCATACATGAGCTCTCCTTGCCACACTGACGGGATCCTTACTGAGAGAGAGCAGATTATTCCCAAACCAGACGAGGAGGTTGCATAGAAGAAAAAGATCTCCCAGAATAAACTGAAGAAACAAAAACTTATGGCCCGGGAGTAAATTCAGAATTCAGCATGAAGTAAATGCTAATAAAAGTAAAAAAAAAAAAAAAAAAAAAAAATTTAATTTTCCATATTAATAAACTAAAAAGAAAAAAGACAATATAATCTTAATAGATACAGAAAGAGCAGGTAACAAAAGTCAACAGTTGTTCCTGATAGTTTTTATCAGCAAAGTATGAATAGAAGAGAACATCCTCAGCCTGATAAAAAACATCTAAGACAAACCTATGGCTAACATCCAGACTTTTGTGTATGATTGAAATTCCCATTACAGTAAGTTTTCTTAAAAGAATGTATGTGAAAATAAAATATTAGGATTAGTGAGAAAACTGTTGCACACATATTCATAGATATTTGAATAATCATGGAATCATATTAGAACTAGAATGGGCCTTCAAGATGATACTAATTCAAACTGTTTATTTTTCATAGGTCAGTATGGAAATCCTTTAACTAAATACATTAGACATTATGAAGGATTATCATATGATGTGGATTCATTACACCAAAAACACCAGCGTGCCAAAAGAGCAGTCTCACATGAAGACCAGTTTTTACGTCTAGATTTTCATGCCCATGGAAGGTGAGTAAATTATTGCAGACTATGTTTGAAGTTCCCCTCTCTTCAATATAAGTTGAAATAAGAAATTTATACTCTTAATTTTTCTTCACTAATGGAAAGGTCTCCATTTGGAAATTCAGCCTACACTGATTTGGCATATGCATAAAAAAATGTTTTCTTTTAAAATGGATTGCCTTTTTTATATTGTTAAGGAAACAGTCTCATTTAAATATTTTTAAATTTATGAATCAGATTCTCTATTGTGTTATTGGAGGATATGTCTTTAAAGAAGATTTTATGTTCATAGTTTTCCACTACTTTTTATGTGTTTTATGGGCAATATATCTGTCTTCTGGTACCAACAGTGAAGATGGCTGGTTGTATGCCATTGAATAAGTCATTTAATATCTCATTAACTCAGTTTTATCAGCTCTAAAATGACAACTTGTAGATAGATTACCTACTGTACTGCTCAATTCTCAGACAGAATTGTTAAGGGATAACGAACAGGGAGCCAGGGGAGAAAGGTAAAAATCACGATTATTTAGTGCCTGCTGTGTTCCAGGTGCATAGATGCTTCATTTGCATTTTCTTATTTAATCCTTTCAACACACAAACAAGGTAAATATCTTTTTTATATCTGAGGAAACTAAGGCTCAAAAAAATTAACATCTTTAATGTTATATAGCAGAAATTTGTCCCAGACTTACATGACTCAAAACCGCATATAGGGGTGGCCGGTTAGCTCAGTTGGTTAGAGCATGGTGCTAATAACACCAAGGTTGCCCATTCCATCCCTGCATGGGCCACTGTGAGCTGCGCCCTCCTAAAACCAAAAACAACTCATATATTTTTTCTGTCTGTTAGGGGTACTTAGAAACAAAATCTTTAAGTGTTCTTTGTCAGACTCTCTTACTTGCGTGCTGTAATTAGTAAATCTACTCCATTTGTACTTTTTCTACTGGTGTAATCCTTATTTATTATTCACCTCCTAATAGGTTTCCCAGCTTCCACGCCATTTATCATTAAAGCTATCCTGTGTACTACTACTACTACAAGATGACGCTTCCTTAAATTCTTCCTTTTTTATGTCAGCTTATTATTCTGAAGTCTTCAATTAACGATTGTTAGCCAGATTTCTTAACTTAATTCAAGATTCTCTGTAAATTAATTCTAGTCTATTCTAAACTTCACTCCACTTCCCAACATTAAGTGTCTGTTTCACCCAGAATGATCTTCTGATTGCTGATTAAACCATGTACAGTTTGTTCTCTGTGTCATTTATCTTAAATAAATTCTCATCTTTAAATGCACAATTCAAGTTCTACTTCTTTGAAGCTTTACCTACATCTTCCTCTGAACTTTTAAATTAATTATCGTGTCATTGGCATTATATTTGTTCTCTTGCTTTTCATGTGGGTATTGTTTATTTTTCTATAACTGTGGTTTATTCTTCATATTTAGTATGTTCATTATTTGCACTTGTAGTACAGATGCTTAAGAAAGATTTTAATGGATGAAAAAAATCAGATAAGAAATGCTATGAAACAAAAGTATTTTGTACATGGAAATAAATGTATTACTTAAATTATTTTCCATAGTACAAAGTAATGACCATTGTAGAAAAAAGTACATAAGTTATAAAATCTCCTACTTTTATTTGAAGGAGGGAAAAAGATTCATTTCCGGGTCTGTTTGCTTTTTAGATACAAATTTTAGTGGCAGCGTTTTATGTAAATTTTTGTGACCTTGAACTTCAGATAGTTTTTAGTTACCCTTCTTTATTAGTACCCTGAAATAACATGCATTCATTAAGCCTCCCTAAATTTTTAGTGACCTTCTCAAAATAAACTTAATACTATATTACAAATATGGGTGACAGCCAAAAGGAAAGTTGAGATTCTAGCTGCCTTTGGTTTGGGTGTCACATTCCTATTACATCATTAGGTTTTTATGAGATCTGTCACATAATTCATACTGAACATGTGGCAAAACCAAATCCCTACCTCCTTTAGTTTTCTTGCCTGTGTGTGTGAGTGAATGAGACAGAAAGAGTAAGTGTGTGAGTGCATGCTGTTATTTAGTCATCCAAAAAATATTTGTTGACTGCCAGTTAAAAGTTACCTAGTTGAGGCTGCTGGTGATAGAAACACAGATCAAATATAGATCTAATAGCAGCAACTACACAAGTCATTATATAAGAGGAAAATGTGATATGGTGCTTTACAGATGAAATACCGTAGATATTCAAAGAAGGGAGAACTGACTGAGGCTCTCAGCAAAGGGCCTGGAATCAGGAAATCTCATGTTCTATATAAGTTAAGTGGTCATCTTAGGTACTATTAATTAATTATATACTCGTATAACATTTTCTAGAATAGATACAAATTCAGGTATTTTATTTTGTTGTCTCAATTATTATACTTGTGTATTCACAGTGCCTCAGAATTTGTGCCCTAAAACATGGTCGTTGGTACCTACCTTCTGATATACCTTAGTTAAAAATGTGATGTTCTGATAGGTTTATTTTTCTTTTTTTTGAAATAGGCCTACGAAATGACTTGGGTAGTATAATTAATACATTTCCTGCTAAAGTGTCTCCTTTTCCTCTACCACATACAAAATGTTAGTTTTGGTGCACTGCAACTCCTCCTACACAGGATTTGTTCCTATGTACAAATTATTGGTTAATAACTATTTGTAACACAAATGAGAAGTAAAATGATTATGATAAAGCAGCATTGTGTTGATTGAAAGACCAAGCCTTATTCTGAATATCGTTTTGGGATGACTTTGGACTATAGTTAGCTGTAGCCCAGCCTATGAAATGTGTATTGACCATCTCTGGGTACCAGCACAGCCTTTGGGGGTGGGGGGTGGCGGGAGAGACAGAGAGGGAGAAAGAGAGAGTAATAAAGTCATTCTTGTTTTATGCCTAAGCAGTGAACAGACTTTTTTCAACCTGATGTCCAAGTTTCCAAAATAAGAAAGGGTATAGCACATCCCAAGTTTACAGATGTTAATGTTAAGTGAAGAGATGTTGAGACTTTGTCAGCCCAAAGTCTATTCTTAAGAATTCTATGAAAAACTATTGTTCTTGAAATATAGTTTAAAGTTGTTTGAAAATAAAAGTATCATGTGAGCCAGTGATACAGTTGTTGAGGAAAAATAGGTATTTTGAAACAAACTTCAATTGTATTAATTCGAATATTAAAAATATTTTGATAATACTAGGGTAAAAAAATACTTAGCTTTGCTGAGAAATTAAGAATTAATTTTCTGATTTGGAAATTACTTCACTTGGAATGAGTTCTGATAAATGAGATGCCTGAGTAATATGCCCCAAGAGCATTGCTTCTTCCTCTAAGCTCAGTTAGCAATAAGTATGTCAATTACAGCATTTATCAATTTTATTATAACTTTGTTTACATGCATATGTTTCCTGTTCCCAGAGAACCTGAGTTGTATTCACCTTTTCTACATTGATGTTGATCATTTAAGTTATATTGAATGAGTGAATGAATGAACAAAACATTATGAAGGAAGTACAACATTTATAAGCATAAAGGGCTGACAGGGGAAGTATACTTTTGTTTAGGTCTGGCCCTCAGCATAGAATTGCTTATGGCATATTTAATTTGATGGATAATGAAGTACACTAAAATAGTAGAAAATAGATTTTTGAGCTTAAGTATTGTATAGTCTGGAATATCTCGTCCTCTTTAGCAGTTGTTTTTAATCAGTAGTAGTAGGCAGATTTATCGTATTGTGGATGCAGGATTTTAAAAATAATTGTGGGAAATTTGTTCTTTCTCACTCCTCATGTTCATGTGAAAGTGTGTGATGTATCAGGGACTATTGTGATTCCCTTTTTTTATTCTTCTGTAAATGCCATTCCTGGCTTACCTGTCATGTGTTATAGAGGCTTGTATAATACCAGTGCACTGCAGTTTCATTAGGAATTGTGCTTATGTGATTTTCATAAAATGTAAATTTTATATTGTTAAGTCTTGGTTCTATATAACAGGATGGAATATAACCATGGTCCTAATAATGATTTAGATGAAAATTTAGCATAAATATTCCTTGGATTTATCCAAGTCTATTAGGATAACAGGAGAAAAACTTCGCTGCAAGATTGTAGAGTAGTGATTCTCAGTACAGCTCAGTGTTAGATTCTAATGTATATATATTTTAATTTATGCCTTTTATTGGCAGCTGTCATTGAAGAGAAGCATAAGGGATCATTCCACTATTTCTTCTTCCTAATAAACCTGTACATTTTCTGAAATACTACTTCATGGTGGTATTTAAAAAAAATAAGTAGAAAGAATATCTGATATAATATAGTTTATCTTTTTGGTGGGAAGTATGCATATACTGTTATACTGAGTTATGGTTTTGTTTTTTTTCTTGTGTGTATGTGCAATTTTAAACCCTTCCCTTCTTCGTATCTTGTTTTCCAAATTATATACTTTGGGGCAGTCGTCTTTTCTTTATATTCTGGTCTTCTCACCATTTTGCTAACTGGACTGCCTCATATCTACCAACTTTGCAATTGAGTGGGAACCCACTTATTTAAAAAGTTGTGATTTTATAGGAAGAGGAATTAGGTATTAAAACAGTCGTAAACTGCATAGTGAAAGTAGTACTGTGGCATTTCAGAGGCTGAATGGAGTTCCCTTCTGACTTGACATGAGTTATCTAAAGATTTCTTATGAGCCTCATTCCTCATTAGTAAAACCTTGAATTTGGGGCAAGATAATGTTTAGGCCCTTCCTGCTTTAAAAAGTCTGCACAATATATTAGTAACACCCAAGTAACTAAACTTAAAAAAATGAAAACACTGTCTAGTTAGTGATAAACTGTTTTTCCTGCCTCTTTTTTTTTTATTTGGGTATATAATCAATAAATCAAAAATTGTTTCCGTCAAATATGTGATTTGATTATAGTATAGAAGATGCCAGTTTTTTCTGAAAGTGCAGTTTTGGAGAACTTACAAGTTGCTTTTTTCTGATTTTGACAAGATAATTCTTCCTATACCCTTATTAGTACAAATTGTTCAAAAACAAATAGCCATTTGATTAGAAGTTTTCTTTGTGGTTTATAACTCAAGTTCTCCCTACTCCTAAAATATGAAGATATCAAGAATGTGGCCCAGATAACCTGTAAAAAACAGGTGTTGTTTTTTAATGACAAAAAAAATAAATATCTTCCTTTAATGGATCCTGATGAGTTGGGTTAGTCTGGACGTGCCTTGGGCTCTATCTTTGTCGTATCATGAGTGGGGTAGCAGAAACCTAGGATACTTTTAACCCTATAGACAAACCAGCATACTTTGAGAAGCGGTGGTACAAGTCCAGGGAGCACAAATGGATGCCAGCTCGTAAAGGAGAGCAAGAGAATAAATTTGAGGTGTGTGAAAACTTTATGGTTATGGATGTGGTGTAACAGGATTTTGAAAAATACTGACTTGCTACTTACATCTCTCCCAACAAAACTTGAGCAAGTTTGAGCAAAAATTCCTAAAGGAAAATGGTATTTATTTAGTACCTCATTTATGTCAGGTACGTGTCCTTTAGAATATATTATAAGTTTAGGTATATTTCACACTCCTCTTTGTCTTAGCTATGTGTTTTCTAGGATGTGGTATTCTTTATTCTTGCTCTGTTCCTCTTTACACAGAAGTTAAAAGCCTACAAATACGGTTTACAAGAATCTGAAGGGACGCTGGCTACTTGAATTACTTAATTATAAGAAAAAGCAAGAGCTGAGTTGTGTTCATGTTGATTTTGTATTTAAGAAGATAAATTGAGAGCTGATGATTGCTCTGAGCTTAGATTCTCAGATATGATTTGAACATGTAATATTTTTATTTTATATGTTTTTAAGCATTAACTAGCCTTTATGTGGAAGAGATGGAATGAGTTAATAAAGAAACAAACCAAAAACTTAAACCAAGCTGCTTCTTCTCTCCCATTTTGCAAATGGAAGTAAGAGTGTAAAAAGTGTTTTTCTGACCATTTTTAATTCTTTAGATACATTGATTCCTCTAAAAGTTGATCTGAAACATGCTGTATCTGGTAACATGTCAGAGTTTTCAGAGTTGGTGACCTAGAGAGTAAATGTCAGAAGTTAGGTATATGTTTAGTAGAAAAGCTCACCCATCATTTTTCTCAATTTAAAGTTATATTTCTTACTAAAATGTTGCATGTGCACTCTGGTCTTTTGTGAGATGAGCACTCTAGCTCAGGTTTAATTAGGATTCATATAGCCAGCCTTGTTTTTCAAGTGATTAAGCACCATATAAGTTGTTGCACTATTTCTTAGAAAGTATAGCAAATATTTTATATGACTAAAGATTATTTAAATGTTCTATTTCATTATATCTGTAAATCCTTTATATGACTGTGTTGAATGTTTATAATATTCTTGTTTGGTTTGTTTTATTAAGCATTAGTTAAATCTTATTGTATAGTAGTGTGATATTTTTAAACTGATAAATATGTTTAAAAACACTTTCATACAGTTCCTTTTTGAAATAGCTTCTGAATACTGAGAATCCTTACTGGTTGTATCAAAACCTCTTCTCTGACTTACTGGAGCCTTTCTCTACTTCTTTGGGTTGACAGATATTTTTGATATTTGTGCTTAGGGATAAAATTAAGTTGTTAATTTGGGTGTCTCTCTGAAATCTTACATTATAATTACTTTGCACTAGTTAGGTTCCAGAACAGTTTGTACTGAGAGAACGATACTGAACCAACAAATCAAATACAAACACAAAATCTGGCATGTCAAAAATCATAGATATGATGGTATGGGACAAATTGTTGTGTTATACAAATTCAATTAATGGAATTTTGATGTCTGCATGGAATGAACAAATATATTGTGCATTTCTTTTTGTTTAAGTTTATTAGAGCTATAAGAGATGTTTCTGTAGTTTTAACATGCCATAATTTACCAAGTCCAATTTCATATTTTAATTTCTTTCAACCCTTTTATTGTTTTATATATTTGTTAAGCATCTAATGTATTCTAGGCACTTTAGTAGTCCCTAGGAATAGAGTAGCTGAACAAGACAGGTTCTTGCTGTTGGTGGAGTTTATGGACTCATGAGAAAGACACATATTGGATTAGGATTGACAGCTATGATAAATATTAAGAAAGGAATGTTTAGAAGATAGCTATGGGAGCACAGGGAGATGCCATCGTGTGTGAAGGTCAGGGAAGGTCACTCTTAGGAAATGGCATTTAAACTATTCTGGAATGATGACTGAAGAAGGAGTTGGTTAGGCAAAGGAGGAGAGGGACTGTGTTCTAGACAGGAAACAACATGTGCAAAGATACTGAGATGAGAAGTGGCATGTTCATGGAACTGAAGGAATTGCAGTATGACTGGTGCTTAAAATGTGAGGAAGAAAGGTTTCAAATGAGGCTCTAGATAGATGTAAGCAGGAGCCAGATCTTTGCGAGTTTGTGTAAGTCATGGTGACAGATTTTTACTTAGCCATGGAAGGTTTTTAATAAGTAACTATGAGCTTTCAAAAGTCCAGCCCGGCTGAGAATGAAGAATAGTTCAGAAGGAGTAATACTAAATGTACTGAGGCTAGTCCTCGCGGCACATGGGAGCCTGGGTTAAGGTGGTACTAGAGGTGATGAAGGAGAGTGGTTTGAGAAATGTTTCGGTTTGAGAAATATTTGAAGGCAGAATTTATTGGACTTGTTTGATATGTAGGAGGTATAAAGAGAAGGAGTCAAGTATGACTGTTTTCTGGTTTGAGCAATTGGGGGGCTACTGGGACCATTCACTGAGTTGAGAATACTGGAACAAGTGGAAATGTGAGGAGAAATCCAAAGTTCAGTTTCAGAGCTGTTACGTGAAGGTCGTGAGGAGGGCCTAGGAGAGAACCCTGCTAAATGTCAATGCTTTAAGGGTTAGGTGGAGGGGGTGATGCCAACACTGAAAAGTAGAAGAAAGGCTGGGAGCAGGGTATCCTAGAAGCAGGGGGACGTGTGTTTCAAGGAGGGGAGTGGTCAGCTGCTGCTGCTTGCCCTGGTCATGAACAACAGTAGCAATGTTCTTAGTCCGTGTTGCTTATCTTTCATTGAATTCCTCTAGTTCTGTTCGCTCTTGCTGGATATAATTACACAGAGTAGTCCAGGTTTGGTCACACGACAGTCAGGGAGAAGGGTAAAGGAACAACAGTTTTTGTTTGAATTTCTAACGAGTCATGATATTTTGGTTATGACAGTATATTGGGCCAATATCTTTGAGGAACCATCTCTACTAATTCTGTGGTGATTGCAAGGACCCAGCTATCTTTTGAATATAGCTTGGCTAACAGATTTTATTTGTCCTTGCTAAAGCTGTTCTGGCCATATACATGACTCCCAAAATCTTTTTATGTTTCAGTTTCACAAATAGTTTACTCTCACCTGTCAAACTGAGTGAGCCTTTCACATAGTTTATCTTGAGATACTTTAGAGGTCTCTATGTCCAATTTAGTATTGGATGATGTTTTTGAGACATGGTCATTCAGCTTCACCTGTATGTGCTTAAAGTCCCCGAATAGGAGATTACCTGACTGCTTTCTGTGAACATTTAAGAATCTGCTTTATTAAAACCTTTGCTATTTTATGCTGTTGTTTTCTTTTCTTGTTTTAATAAACTATAAAATGATGGCTGATGTCTTCTCCCTAAGTTCTTTTCACGTCATCATTGACCATTACTATTCATAATTATTCATAGTTTATCAGTATTAAGTCTAGAATAGAAGTTCCCATCATTGTATTCTTTTTCTTCTGGAAGTTGAGATTATTGCAAGACAAATTAAAAAGCTACCAAACACTTTGCTATAGCAGCATAGCAGTACCTCTATTAGAAATTGTGTTTTAAGTGGGAAGGAGATTGAGGATAAGAAGTGAATACAATTCCCACTTGTCCACAGGAAAGGAGACCAGAACTACTTGATTGGCCACATCGGGTGGGCAGAGCCTGGGAGTGGACCGTGAAGGAAGGGTTTGGATCCTTAGGTCTCCCTGGATGTGGAAAAGTAATAGGGGCAGGGAAAATGGGAATGGGAGTGGAATAATTGAGTTGCGTTGGGAAGAGATGATAGGTTTTATCTTTCAAAAGGAGAGATCTGAAATGAGAATGTATGGCAGGCAGAAGGGCAAGTTCCCTTCCCATTCCTCATCCTCCCCCCCCAAAAGTGAGTAGGGAATATTGTAGTTTGAAGGAATATAATCATAGAGATGTTTTATAGAGAGTTTTCTACATAAAGAATAACCTGCTAGCTGCCTAATCAACAAAGGTTTTGAAGTCCTTTTGTGCTAGATTCTATTCTTCTACCTTATCTCCTTCTCTCCTCCTCCTTTATACCAACTGCTGTAGTGCCAGTGATTTTTCTTCAATGCACAATGCATGCCTTTGCACTTGTAGTTCCTCTGCCTGAAATCCTTTCCAACCTCCACTCCATAGCCACCTGACTCTTGCTCCTTCACTTCATTCAAGTCTCTGCTCAAATGTCATCTATTCAGAGAAATCTTTCCTACCACCCTTTGTAAATTAGCATCCTTTCCTCCTACCGCTCTGTCCTTTTGTCCTGCATTATTTTTCACCATCGCAATTTATTAACAATACCAACTTCCTTTTTTCCTCCCATCCTTCCTCCCCTCTTCTCTGCTCACTAACCATGCGTAAACTACAGTGTCTTCTGTGAATTATGTTGTTCATGCTTGTATCCCCTCGCTTAGTACTGTGCTTGCTCTAGTAAATGCTCAGTAAATATTTATGAAATGAAGGAATAGCATACAATCAAGTTCCTGGTTCTCATCACTTTCTTTGGATGTACACTGCCAGTTTTAATTCTTTGATTGCTTATTTTAGATTCCTTTCCATTGACACATTCTTCTTTTAGATATAAGAATACTATTGATTATCCTGCTTTTTAAGTCAGTCTTTTATTTTTGTCTTTCAATAGGAAGATATCCTGTATTTTGCTATCCTGGAGCTCCCTAAGGGGATGGGATGGGAGACTAGTTTGGTGTGGTGGAAAGATCATTGGCGGGCTAATTGAACATTTTGGTTTAGATTCAAGCTCTGCTTTTATTCATCTGACCTTGGTCAAGTCAGCCTTCTCTGATATGTGAAATTAGAAAATTTAGGTTATCTTCATGATTTTAGACACTTGATTTGCATATCTGAATAATTGAAGTCTCACTCTATTCTTAAGTCCTGTTATTTTTTTCAGTGTTTTGTATACAGTAGTTTTGCTTGCCAATTGTTTAGTTAAATAGCGATATAAAGTTTGAAAGTATTTACAGAAACCTTCTTTCCCCCTCTTCAATAGATAAATTGACTTATTCTGTAATCATGGATAATACATGTAATCATGTGTTCTGTTATCCTGCCATTGTGGCAGGTTCTTCCCTTTGCTGTCCTTTATGTGGAAAAGACTCACAATGATATCCACTTGTCTTCTTACAGGATAAAGTTACTCATTTTGCTTAAGTTTTAGTTTCACTTTTATCTTCCTTGGGAATTCTTGAGGATTTTTATGTATTTTCACTTAGTGAAGTAATTTATCTACCTCAGGGCCTGGAACTAATGTTTTTCAAACTGTTGAGCACTAGAATTTCTGTGGAGGATGTCTCAGTGTGATGCACATGGACTTTCTGCCCTTTCTCCTTTACTAACTTGCTCTATTTATCCCCCTACCCCTTTTAAAATACTGGCGGCTTTAAGATAATTTGAAAAAAGGACTTTTCTGTTTCAAAAAGTACTAGTGGAAGTAAACAAGATATTTGAATCATAGTGGTATTTGATGTTATTGGCAACTTGTCTTGAAAAATAATTTGAACGTGAGACTCTCAGGCATCTATATTAAGAGAAAGGTGAAGGAAAATAACATTTAGAGACGTCAGGGATTCCCTATTAAGTCCAGTTTTATTTCTAGGAATCCCTACCCCAGGCCTACCACAGATCTATTCCATATGGACACTATAGACTGCTGTTCATGAGGATGGACCTGTTCTCCGGACTGCTGGGTACACTGACACACTGCAAAGCAAGGCTTTCGCTCAGGTTTCTTCCCTGTGTTGCCAAGAGACTTCATTGGTTGAGGCTTTTGGTCTCAATATGACTTTCGTTTAAGGGATACACTCCATCTATTGCTCTTTTCTTCTGAGAATCAGAGCATATTGTCTTCGTCAAAATAGCAATTATATGGGAAAAGGCAACTTCTTTTTACTCTCTATTCTTACTGTTCTAATCTGTAGAAAGGTACCTTTTTATATAAAAAAGGTATACAAGGTACATGACCTGCCAGAAACTTACAGAATCATATCCTAATATAATTTATTTTGTTGATCTGCATCAAAGGTGGTTCTGATACCTCTATTATTTGTTTGCTTTAGACGTAGCGTGCTTTTCTGGAAATCGGTTATTTTTACCACATGCTACAACTGCATTTTCAAAGCACTAAGGCTGGAAAATTGGAATCTGGTGTATTTTTTCAAATTGCAATCATTTCTTAACTGATTTTTGCCCTCCTATAATTTCACTCCTTTATAACTTTACTACAATGCCACTGAGGAAAGCCAAAAAAGAATTATAATAGAACTACTATAATCAAGATGAGAGACAAAATACTATTGATCCATAGAAATCAATATAGTGGTTAAATCTAAGGGTAGAAAAACATCCCCAGTATAAATAGTGTTTTTTATACAGAGTATCTTAACGCCTCAAAGGAAATCTAAAGTTTAGTTTTGGTGACAGTGTACCATATCATAATAATACAGAGAACAAAACCTGCTGAAAGAAGCATAATAAAAGGGGGCAGACTTTAGCCTTAGTCTTGAAAATGGCTTGAGCATTAATAATCAAAGAGAATTTCTTAAGGTGGTGTTGGAAAGTACAGTTTTCAGTGAAAGGCAAATAAAGTTAAATTTTCATTTCTATATCTTATTTGCATTTGTTCAGATTTTAAAAGGTGACTTGTTGGTGGAGACTGATAATATTACATCAAGACTACTACAGCCCTCAACATATATTAGCTTGACTTTTCATCACATGCTTGAGAGCCATTTGTGGTATGGCAGAAAGAATAATATGCAGCAGTCAAATACTGGGGCTCTAGTTCTAATTCTAGTCTCGTGACCTTGAGTCATGCCCTTTTATAAAAATATTCATCGTGCCTTATTCGCAATGGTACTGTGAGGATAAAATGCAGTAATACATGTTAAAGTGCTGAAAATCGTAAACCTACGTAACTTTAAGAAGAATGTTATATAATTTCATCATGATCATCACAATACTACTATCTCAACCAAATCTTTTGGGGCTTTTACTGCCAAGAAAGGTAATTCTGGCTACACAATTTTTTTGTACTCTGGCTTTTTGGAGTGCAGTGATTTAAAAAGTTTATATGTTTATTTCTATTTTGGTAAAATAACTTACAGCTTACCATTTTAACCATTTTTTAAATATACAATTTAGTGACATTAAGTATATTCACAGTGTACAACTATCACCACTCTCCATTTCCAGAGCTTTTTCATCATCCCAAACAGAAACTATATACCCATTAAACAGTAAGTCCCCATTGTGCCCTTCCACCACCCCCTAGTAACCTCTATTTTACTTTCTGTCTCTATGAACTTGCCTATTCTAGGTACTTCGTATAAGTGGAATCATACAATATTTTTCCTTTTGTGTCAGATTTAACCGTAATGTTTTTAAGGTTCATCCATGTCGTAGCATTATCAGAACTTTGTTCTTTTTTAAGGCTGAATAATCCATTGTGTGTTTAGCAATCATACATATACATAATTTTTTATCCATCTGTTGATGGACATTTGGGTTGTTTCTATCTTTGACATAGGGTTAGGGTTAGGTTAGGGTTAGGGTTAGGGTGTGAATAACATTGGTGTACAAGTATCTGTTTGAATCCCTGGTTTCAGTTTCTTTGGGTATATACCTAGTAGAACTGCTGGATCATATTATAATTCTATGTTTAACTTTTTGAGGAACCATCAAACTGTTTTTCCAGAATACAGTGATTTTTATAAGGCAATATTCACTGTACTTTTTCTGACCTTTGGACCAAATATTTCAACAATTAAAGAATCAGTTTGTTTTTCAGATCGTTTTTTATTCAGGGCTCATTGAGAAACTGGGAAGGCAGAATGCGGTTAGCCAGCTAATTTTTATTATTTTATAATGTGTATTCCAACAGGAATATTGCAAAGAATTTATAATTTATATAAATATTAAAATAGCATAAAGATACGAACTATCAAACAGATGGTAGTGGAATTAAAATTAGGGAATTGGAATTTAGTTGCTTAGTTAATGGAATAAATTATGTTCAGCTTCTGATTATTCATTTGTAGTTTGTTTATTTCATAGATTGTGACAGACTTCAATCTAGCTTGTTTCTACCATTTACCTGCCTTCCAGACTCACTCCTGTTTCGTTCCCTCATCTGTTGATACATGTTTTAGATACAAATTAATTTTGATATTAATAAAAGCAGTGCATTTTGGGAGTATGATCAAAATTTTATTTTTTGTTATCTTTACTGCTACTTGACTGTGCATGGATCCTTGAGAACTGATTGTATATGTGGTTTTAATCCAATTTAAATCAATACTGAGAATAATGTTTTATATATATCAGACAATTTTCTTATAGTATGAAATCAATATCGGGGTTGGAAGGGGCTTACCCTCAAGTGTTCTTAAATTCTCTGATATAACATTCCTCTAGGGTTGCTATCTGCTTAGACACTTTAAAGTGATGTAAAACTGTTTTTTGGGGGTGGGGAGTGTAGTACAGATTATTCTTATTTCGAACTTAAATATCTCTGAAACTTTTACCCCCTTTTTTCTGTATAGAATACTAATGCTCTTGCTTATAATGGTTTTGCGGAATAATAAATCCTGGATGATAAGTATGTTAAACCCTTGGACATTTATTGTTTAGTCTGTTTAACAAAGATTCCCTTTTAGATGTAGTATTAATGCAGTAAATTAAAAGTATATCTAATGATAAATTAATGATTTTTCAAACAATTGTGTTAACTATAATAAAATACATGTATATATGTATGCATATGTACATATATGTATATGCATACATATATATTTTTTCACAGGATGTGGAGTACAGCATAGGGAATATAGTCAATGGTATTGTAACAGCCATATATGTCATCAGAGAGGTAGTAGATTGGGAGTTATCACTTTGTGAGGGGTGTAAATATCTATTACATTGCTTTGTACACCTGAAACTAATAAGAAAAAATTGTGGCCCCTACATATATGATCAAGAATTTCCTGTCTATTAGTTGAGGAAGTAATTTTATGAAAAGACAGAGTGTGTAAGAAGAATTCAGGCAGGAATTCTTTTGTTTGTTTAGGATAGACTGTTTTTAACTTTGTGGAGTTTTCATTTAGAAGGTGTGTTTGACTTTGTTGATTACTTGCTGCAATAATTGGAACCTTAAGACTCTAAGGATGCTTTTCCTAGCCTAGAGTTCTTGTTTCAGCACCTTGGAAGCCCTAAAAGTATTTTAGCGAGAGTTTTTGGCAAGTAGAATATGTGCACAGCCTCAAAATAAATTGGTACCAAGATAGACGTGAAATTAAGGAAAAGATCAAATAGACACTGTTCAAAAAGGGACACGCTTTCTGAAGGTAATGAATATATCTTGTTGACCCCTATTCACATGAACAGTGAGTTGGGTTTTTTTTTGTTTTTTTTGCTTATTGAATTATAATTTACATAAAATGCACTCATTTTAGTGTATAATTTGACAAATGTGTACACTTGTGTAACTACCATTCAAATCAAGATATAGAATGTTTCCATTGTAGCAATAAGTTCTTTCATACCCCTTTGGTCTTAGTCTCTCTCTCCATCTTAGGCAACCACTGATCTGGGTTCTTGCTCTATAGATAGATTGTGCCTATTCTAGAATTACATATATATGGAATTATATTGTACGTATTCTTTTGTGTCTTTACAAAAGTGAATATTTTTAGTAGTACGATCTTTTTTATTACTGAGTTGTTTGCCATTGTATGAATAAGCCATGATCTTTTTATTTACTTCACTTGTTGATAGACATTTAGGTTATTTCTAATTTGGGGCTTTTATGAATAAAGCTGCTGTGGACATTTGTGTCTAGTTGTTTGAATATATGTTTTATGTTTTCATTTCTCTTGGAGTAGAATTGTAGGTCACCGGGTTTTTGTATGTTTAACTATAAAAAACTGCCTGTTTTCCAAAGTGATTTTACCATTTAGTACTTCCACCAGCAATGTGTGAGAGTTCGAGTTACTCTGTATCCTGCTAACATTTAGGGGTTGGCTAATTGAAAACTTTGTTTCAGATTCATTGATAGAAATTATGTTATGTGCAGACTTTTATGGCAATTTTAAGAGACGTGATATACTTTTAAGAGTTTAGTAATGATAGCTAATTTGTTACCATTTATTATATATCTCCTATGTGCCAGATACTGTGCTAATGACTTTACATACGTTGTAATCCCTAGTCCTTAAACCAGTTCTACAAGAAAGAATTTGTTATCTCGTTTCATTAGACAGTAGTCCTGGGCTAATATTTTAGGCTTAAGATTTGATTCCAAGTTTGATTCTAAACCCTAGATTCTTTATGTAATTTCATTTCTTTTTGGTCTTTCTCCTAGAGTTAAAACAGGTATGATTTCAGCTAATATCAACGTCTTTTAGAGTTCCCAGATTGAACTGAGGAAGGTCCACAGATGATTAAAAGAGTTAGAAACCCCCGGGAAAAATAAAGGAGTTGAAAGACTGTGTGTGTGTGTATGTATGTGTGTGTGTGTGTGCGCGCGCGTGTGTTTGTACAAGAAAGAGCATGTGTCTCAGAAGAGATGTTAAGTAACTAATATAGATGCTGCTTTCCTATGTATCATCTTCTTTGAGTGTGAAAAGTGGGTGGAAATGGCAAAGCTGCAGAATGACTCGAGAGGGGAGGCAGGTAGTGGTGAATAATAGTAATTGGATCAAGAAGCTTGTTTTTTAATCTCCAAGCAGTGTAGTTGCTATTGGAATGATTTATTTTTTTACCATGTAGGAATCAGTCCATTTGCATTTATTTTAAAATATATCCTAGACAGTTACTGTTTAATTATATATAATTTAGAGTTGTGTCACAGTGTCACAGATACTAGATTGAATTTTGAAGCAGAATTTTTATAAGAAAATCTTGGTCAGTATGGACAGGTTTTCCCAAATAGACACATTGTGTGAAACTGTCCATATTTTGCAGACATTTTTTAATTAAAAAAATAATTATTTAAAATTTGGATCCTTTAAATTTTAATTTTTCCTTTTCCCGTACCATTTTGCAGACATTTCAACCTACGAATGAAGAGGGACACTTC
Organism: Rhinolophus ferrumequinum; assembly: GCF_004115265.2. NCBI lineage: Eukaryota > Metazoa > Chordata > Mammalia > Chiroptera > Rhinolophidae > Rhinolophus > Rhinolophus ferrumequinum. The sequence continues at coordinate 50,871,940 of NC_046289.1, forward strand.
CCTTTTTAGTGATGAATTTAAAGTAGAAACGTCAAATAAAGTACTTGATTATGATACCTCTCATATTTACACTGGACATATTTATGGTAAGTTGAACCTTAAAAGAACCCTTTTCTTTAATGTTTTTCTACCCAAGGAAATATATATATATATATATATATATATTTATATATATATTTATATATTTATATATTTATATATATATTTATATATATATATATATGTATGTTGAAGCATAGGCAAATATTTCAGAAAAGATGGGATAAACTCTGAGGAGATTTGAATATATCATGAAGGGTGTAATGGTCTTTAAAGAATGAAGTAATCCTTGGACCTATCTTTACATGTATAATGTTGAATTATGCGGTGTCTAGCTTCTGAAAAGTATGGACTTTTGACGGTCTAATACCTCCAAACTGTTAGATTGAAAAAAAATTTAATGACCTATAATTTTCTGATCTTCCAAGCAAGGGATTAGCAGTAAATTTGCTGTGTCTTATAGAAAAAGAGGGGGGAAAATCTAAAAGGAAACTATGAAGATCATCTTAACAGCCAAAAATAATGTGACAAAGTCATTGATAGGAAAATCCTCCCAGAACCTTCTTTTCTCAGAATCTATTTGCTTTTGTTCACAATTCTAACATTTCTCTTACTGTACGAGGGTATGAAAGTACTGGAAGTGTGGGGAACACACTTAACCCAATAGAAAGTTACCTTTGACAGTTTAGTAGTCTGGGAAGAATAGAACAATTACTGAAGTCATAAAAAAGCTAAAAAAATCAAAGTCTTCTGGAGGTATTAGAGAAGGGCAGAATAAGATGGTGTTATAACTGTGCTTTAGTAAATACTCAGGCTGATCCTCAGTTGTAAGAGGATTGGTTGTAAGACAAAAGGAAATTTCAATTCTATACGTTAGAGAGATTTCCACTCAAAATCGTAACATGAAAAATTAAGTGCTTGAAGAAATGTTTTTTATTTTTTCATTATGCCAGATAAATGAGGCATTTCTATACTTAAATTTCTCACTTGTAGGTTAAACCTAGTTAATAAATTAAGTTTTTTGTACTCTTAGAATTATGTGACCAAAGGAAAGTATTTCTCTTTCAGTCTAGATTTTTAATGTTATAATATAGTTTTCTATTTTTTAAATTATTTATCTTGCTGGGCAAATAACAGGTAGTTTCTGCCCTTTTTGGCTACGAGTTAGTCCACAAAAGTGTTAAAGACTAAGTAGGTTTGCAGATAAAAATCATGTCACTTAAAATACCAATGTCTTGGCTCTTACCTTCAGTCCATGATTCAAAGTCAGCTAATTATTTTTAATCTTTATCTTAGAAATTATGGCAAGCTTGATTTTTGTTTTAATGATACAATGTTAAAAAACAAATTTAACTTTTAAACCCCCTCCTCCTACTTTCCAACTCTTCATATCATTTGATGTTTATTGCTTAGCTTTCCTTTGTGACTGAATTATGAACCAAAAATACCTTTTTTTTCTATTTTCTTTCACAAGAGAAGTATAATTAATGGGACAGTATTACAAATCTTTGTCTAGTATCTTAAAGGGGATTGTTGGTTATATTTTTGTTCAAATAGCTTCTGAAATATTTGACAGTTTCTTATTTTAAAAATGAGGTAAGGAAGCCAAAACGTTCATGAAGAATATATCAAGTGGGAAAGCAATTTTTTTCTTATAGTAATTAGAGCAAAATTTTAAAAGATTAACTTTACTGTCTTTATTTTGAAAGTGTTTTTTAGTGGATCAGCTAGCCTCTTTCTATAAGTTAGATTAACAATTATTTATTGAATGACTACTGCATACATGCCAGGCACTGTGCTTAGTGCTGGGAATGATTATCAGTAGACAGATGTTCTATTTTTCATTGTTACTGTTAGGTTGGTACAAAAGTAATTGCAGTTTAAAAGGTTAAAAATAATTGCAAAAACTGCAATTACTTTTGCACCAACCTAATAATAATTGTATGTTTTAACTAAGTACTCGTTGCTGCTCACATCTCAAATTCAGCTATATATATTTTATGTTAAAATTTCCCCAATTAAAAAAATATATAAAAATGGCTTTTTAAAGAAGAATGAATTTAACATTCATGTGCAAATTAAATTTTCAAGAGTTTGTTGCTTTCATTAATAGGTGAAAAAGGAAGTTTTAGCCATGGGTCTGTTATTGATGGAAGATTTGAAGGATTCATCCAGACTCAAGGTGGCACATTTTATGTTGAGCCAGCAGAGAGATACATTAAAGACCGAAGTCTGCCTTTTCACTCTGTCATTTATCATGAAGATGATATCAGTAAGTACTTAACTTTCACCAAGTAGCCTTTTGCAAAAGGCATGTAAATAGTTAAAACTATGTGGCGACAAATTAAACCTGAGCTGTTTTCTTTCCTGTGCTATTAATCAGGCTAGAATAATAGTTTCACAGCCAAAGTCTCAATTTAATAAATAGATCTAATGAAACGAGGCAGTTTCCTTACCAATCCACACGAGTCCTACTTTGTTGATATGGTACAACAAATTCTATTTGTTCTATTTGTTACATATAAGATAAACTATGATTGAACTGGAAATCCTATATTCTGATGTCAGCTAGTCGTTTAATGCTGTAACACCTTTGGGTGTGTTACACCGAAGCACTATTATCTTATGTAAGTTTCAATGTGATATTTGTGTAGTAATTAAGGAATATTTTAGGAATTTTGTAATTTCTGAATCCTTTGAGTATTTCTTTCTGGAATCTTGAAATAATGACTTCAGCTTGGTAAGACTCCAGGTTTATCTTTAGGGATTTTGTCCTCTAACATGGCCTTTATATGATGGTAATTGGTCAGGAGAATTCTTTTTTTGTATTCTAAGAGTAGAAAATGTATTTAAACTTCACTTTTTAATTCGCTATTATTTATATATCGGTAGTCATTTAATCATGAGAATGCTTTAATGAAATACCACAGATTCATTCCTCTATATGCCTCTTGAATACTTATATTTTATTTTTCACTGTAATTAGATTAGTCTCTAGTTTTGCGTAATTTTTTTTAACTTAGCAGCTTCCTCCTGGCTTGATTTTCCTTTCTACAGCTGCAAATTTATTGTTAATAATTTCATTCTCACCCCTAGTAATGTACTGGGAAGCCTTAACTCTTTTGACTTTTCACAGCTCTGACAGTTTCTGTACTTTAGTTTGTCCAAATGTTTGTTATTTCTGATGCTGGATTAGTACAGAAAATAGCATAATTATTCTAGATAGGATACATTTATAATTTTAGCTACTTGCTAAATCATAAATTCATTAATACTACTTGTCCATATTTTTGCTCATCCTTATTTGATTCCTTTCCCAACTTCCCCTCCTAGTATTTCAAACTCCCCTCAGTCTCCAAGCTGCCGTCCTCCTTCACAAGTTGGAATGTGAATTCCTTTGCCTGCCTTCCTTTCTACAAGAAGAATTACCATCTTTCTTATTTGTGTGTTACTTTGTAATTTTCTTAGTAATTTAGTCTTTTTGCAGGTTTACCTCCTCTGTCAATGTATGTAAGTTCTCCAACTGTAATTTCTGTTCTTTTGCGCCTTTAATATTCCAAATATCATGTCTGCAGAAGGTTCTTCACAGATACTTAATGAAATCTTGAAACATTTTCCCGTAATGTTTTCTCAAAATCAAACAAGACCTTTTGGGGAAGGAAGGAGAGAGAGGAGGAGAGTAGTTTGAGAGATTTCGAACTCATCTTTTTCTTCCCATCATATTGTAATCAAACCTTTTCCCTTGCTTTACACTTCCCATAAGTACCCTCCACAGTGTTTATTCTGCCTTTTATGATTTCTTTTATTGTATCTTCTCTCTCTTGTCTTCTCTCCTCTTGTCTACTTGTATGTACAGTAGTTTAAGATATTCTGCACTTTGTTCCTAGTTTTATTTCTTCCTCCTCATAAAATTGTGTTTCTCTTTTATCTTACTTGTATCTTACAGTAACTTTCAAATATTTTCCTTTATTTCTTTTTCCACTTTTTCTTTTTGCCCAAAGATGATGAGTTATTTTGGAGGAACAATGACATTGGATGAGACTTAATTTTCTATTCCTTTTGGCATTTAACTTTACTATTGATTTCAACTCTTATATTTTATTTGTCTAAGTAAATATATATTCGAGATACAGAGGGCTTTTCACCTTCTTTTAAAAAAATTATTATTATTACATACCAATTGTGGTATTAGAGCTTAAAAGTAGTAATGTTTAGAGTGATTTTCTCTGGTAATTGGAAATGTAACAATACGAGGATGAGAATATGGGAAGGAATTGCTTTAAACAGAGTTTTTAATGCTTACAAATTTAGACAATTACTTTTGAAAAACTGAAAAACTATGTGAAAATTGGTCAAGGTAACTATGGTTTAAGAAAAGAAAACACCCATGCATTAACCTTTTAGTTAATAGTTGCCATATTCTAGATTCTAGACCAAGCAAGGGTTGGCAGACTTTTTCTGTAAAGGGGCCAGATAATGAATATTTCTGGCTTTGTGGGCCATATGAGCTCTATTGCAACTACTCAAGTCTGCTGTTGTAGTGTGAAAACAGCTATAGAAAAGAAGTAAACTAGTGAGTGTGGCTGTGTTCCAATAAAACTTTAGTTATATACATTTAAATTTAAATTTCATATAATTTTTACATAATACCAAATGTTCTTTTAGTTTTTTCAACTGTTTAAAAATGTTAAAATTTAGCTTGCACGCCAAACAGAAGTACTCATTGTCTAGCAGTCTGTAGTTTGCCTACCCCTCTTCTATGGGATGGATAGATAAATTTACTTTCGATTGACCTCTTTTAACCTTACTGTATAGAATACCTAAGGTTGTAATACTAATAGTAGTAGTAGTAATAAGAATAGTGATTACTGTTTAATGTGTACCTAGCACTATATAAAGTTCTTTACTTGAATTGTTTTCATTTAATCTTCACAATAACCCTATGTGGTATAGGCACACATATTATCCCCATTTTATAGGTGAGGAAACTAAGGCTTAGAAAACGTATGTCCCTTGATTGTGGATCTCGTGTTTTTAACCATGTGCTCTTATGGGAAAAAGCTGTGAACTCCCATTGCCACTACTTCACTGACTTCTAGGGCTTTTCTGAAATCTGTAAGCCTCTATAAATCACACATTTGCATTTATTGCTGTTTTAAACCACATTTTCTTAATATATTTAGCAATGGGTGTTTTATTTTATAATGAATTAAAAGGTAGATGATGTCTCTTTAATGTATATTTTTGTTTTCATACAATTTGCTAAAGTGCTAATAATTTATTTTCACCACTGAAGTACCGCACGGTTGTTTAGATCACTGTGTATATATACGTGTGTGTGTATTTGGTATCTCCCTGTATGTATTATTTTTAGCAGAAGCAAATGACAGGGGAGGCACACCAAACTTGGGTAGGAGTTCTGATGAGAATTTGGCTACCCTACTCTTAATAGTGTTTTTGCCACTGTAGGCATAAATGTGTGAAACTACCATGGAAAATAATATTGCTATTCTGGAGAGCCTTAGGGAATGGCGTCTGAGGCCTGTACCAGAACACAGAGACAGTTTTCAGCAAAAGTTTCTAGGCGCTTTGATACCCAGTTAGATGTGATGATGATAACTACATGTAATTATCAGCTTAAAATTCCCACTTGTTCAATTCCGTATTTAGGTAGTAAAAAGCACTCTCTTCTAGGACATAGAAGTATGAACAGTTATAACAAGGTAAGAATACCACTTAATCCTCTGCCCCTTGGCACAGTTTATTTTAAAGAAACTGGGTAAAACACTGTCCATAAACTCTACTGTTAATCTTACTAATTTAGGGATTTAGGACATTCATTAAGTTAAACAGTCTTAGGATTAATTAAATTTAGGACAGCTTTTAGGAATGACTGACATACGATTGCTTGGAATCACCAGTTGTAAATAGTGTACGCTGCACCCTTTTGTATACTACCTCTCTGAAAGGGCAAAGGTTTAAGTAATTTTTCCATGCTGTAGTTGTATAGAAATATTTCATCTCTGCATTTAAAACTATTTTAAGTAAATATATGAGGCTGCAGAGTGGTTTGGGTTTATTCTTCTTATTTCAAATTTCTGTTCCTGTGTGTGATATAGAAAAACCAAGAGAGCTTGAATTTGCCTGTACCTCCTACTTTCAGCACATGTCAGCCGTGACTGTATTTGTTGCTTCGTTCCCTTTGTGCTTCAGTGGAAAGACCCCTTATTCCTTGTATTGAAAAATTTGGATCATTAAACTTTATTTCAGAGTGAAGTCCGCATTCATGTAGAAGCCTCCTCATTTGTAGAAACTTGAGGATATTGCTTCTAAAACCTTTTAAAAATCTGTTAATTTCATATTATGTTTTTGAAGCTGTTGACATAAATGAATTTTGCCACAGTCACTAAGACTTCTTTTTGTGTCACTATTAGTGGGAGGGAGGCACAAAGGAAAGAAGAAAAAGAGGGAAGAAAGAGTTGAATTGGAAAGTATTGATAATGGTTAGCATTGTTCAAATCTGATATTATCAGGTTGCTAATGTCATTCCTGTCATATAACAGGAAACTCTGAGGACTGTCCAAAAAGTGTTCTAGCTATACTTAAGGTATAGTCTAGAACTTGAAAAATCTGTTCATGCAAATCAGGTTGTGACAAACTATGCTAGACAATTGGAAAGACTGAGGAATGGAGTGTCCTGATTGCTTGATAATTACCATGTTTCCCCGAAAATAAGACCTAGCCGGACAATAAGCTCTAATGTGTCTTTTGGAGCAAAAATTAATATAAGACCTGGTATTATTTTACTATAAGACTGGGTATAATAATAATAATATAATAACATAACATAATGTAATATAATATAATACCAGGTCTTATGTTAATTTTAGCTCCAAAAGACACATTAGAGCTGACTGTCTGGCTAGGTCTTATTTTCGGGGAAACACGGTAGTTATTGCAGGTAGAATGAAGGCTAAAAGGAGGTTATTATGGTCAGCAGGTTAATGGATGGCCTTTGAAAAGAGGTATGGAAACCTGCTGCTGACTGAAAAATTCAACAGGTGTTTATTGATTTGTGAATATACAGCAAGGATTAAGACTTTTTTAAAACCCTTTAGGGAAATTCTCAGTCAATAATAGAGAGTGAGACTGTGATAAATGCTATAACAGAAATGTCCTCAAAGCGTTGAGGGTGGTACATACTGAGGGAGCCTGAGAGATACTTAGGAAGACTTCCCAGGGGAAGTGGCATTTGACTTGAACTTTGAAGATAGGGATAGACTTTAGAGCTAGAGATAAGAATCTGTGATGACAGGAGAAAGGTAGCTGTTACTCTGGCTGCAGTAATACTTCATTTTAGCTGCCACAGCTCAGGAATTTCAGGAATTAAAATAAACCGACATCTTTGGCGGAATCTCCTGTTTTCTGTGTATAGGTGTATATAGTCTGAAATTGAATAAATGGTTGCCTAAAATTAGTGTGTTACAAGTTTTCATTACAGGTTTCAGCTTTACAGGTTTAGTGATTGATTAATGTATTAATTAACATTATTTGAGTACCTAATCTGTACAAGACATTTTCAGATATTGTGGCAACGGATCTGTCTTAATGCACTTTAAAGTCTAGTGATTCTATTTATAATTGATCAGAATAACAGAGCAGCATTTTCTCCTACTAACCTGATGCCTATGATCTGCTTTGTCTCCAACACTATTATTAAAAACCATGGGTGAGGTGGGACATGACTGGCCCAGCTCAGCACCTCTGTTGCCTGGGAGATCAGTGTTATGAGTGCATGTGGAAAAGTGGACCATCTTCAACTTCCTCTCCTTTTCAGGGACAGTCATACTATGACCCTCTTCTCATGCTCTTTCCTCATCCTCCCCAGAGACTGCGTGAGGGGTAAGGGATAGTAGGGAAAAAGGAACTCCTATCCCCTGGAATTAAAAGGGAGAAGTACATTTGGGGTCCTCTCTACCCATTCTAACATCCCTCTTTTAAAAAACGAAGTTCAGCTGAGTAAATTTTCAAGTTCTTATTGGCATTATTCAGCAGTTCATGAACTGGGCAGCATCCCATCTAGCAGACAGAAAGGAAGTCAAGGGGCTGTACAAAATGAAAGAACTACAGGCAGAAAGGAGCAGGAACAAAGAAGTTACACTAGCAAAAAGTGATTGGTTGTGGCAAGGTCACTTTCCTTTAAGGAATGGCAGTGATCTATCAGGCAGATTCCCTCACTAGTGCTGACCAGGTGATTCTTGATTGACTGGTTTAACATTCAATTTCTGGGAGACATGTAAAGTGTAATTAAGTCTTCGTATGGTGACATGGGGCTTAGAGTAAGTGACTCCATTGTGGGCCTGTTGTCTTATTTTTAACACCTTTAAACTCATCAATTCTCCTTAAAAAAAAAAAAAAAAAAAAAAAAGCCTGTTCTCTTTACTATCCTTCCTTCAGTGAATCCATGTTGATTTTTGGCAACTTTGGGAATAAATGGCATTTTCATGGGCAAGGCTCCACCTACCTACCCTCCAGATATTAACAAAGCAACTTTTTGTACATTATCTATCTGAGGCGTCACTCTGTTTTAAATTCAATTAATATAATAAAAGTTGGATTATTTTATTGGGTTTGATGATTCACAGCATGTTGGAGTGATTACACCAAGTTTTGACTGTTAGAGTCATCTCATAGGCAAGACCTTGGACTTGTCAGTCACATCCCTAACCTGCCAGTAACATAAAGGGAGGGATAGCTTGCTGGGGGTAGTGAGGATGCAAGGTCTACTCTAGTTAGTATGGAGTGAGAAGTGGGTGTTTTATTCATGGTTCTGTTGGGCAGCGAATCTGAACTATAAATATTCTCCCTTTCTGGAGTGAATGAGAGTTAACTAGAGCTATTTCCTGCTTGAGGTGATATCACAATATAATGTATTATTATATTTGTGCCTCCTGCAACAAAACAAAACCAAGAGGTTGGCATGCAAAGGACCTGGAAAAAAGGCAATAGATTTAAAGCTGATCTTTGTTTTAAATAGGCTGAATACTCTACACCAAATGACTCATTCTTTGTGAAAGAATATGCTGTGTGGCCTTTTCAGGGGACTACAGTGCATCCTATGATTTAGCATCTCAATGAGGGCTTATTCATTAGATGAACAAAGGCTTTTTCTAGAATTGGGGATTATATTGTCAGTAATTTTAAAGGGAAAATGTCATTGTCCATTTTCATAGTTAATGTGGAAGCCAGGGAAAATAGGCTCTTTTAGAAGTTTTAAAAGTATATAGGAAAAATTTTATACTTGATATTTTTTATTTTTTATTTTGGGAGAGTTTTGTGCTGAGAATTTGATCCATATATAAATACTGCTGTGTTGCTTGGGGAATTTTTTTTTTTATCCTAAATATCAAGTTTTCAAAAAGAGTGTATGTCTTTAATTTATGGTATGTAAAATATAATTTACAAAGAAATAGAACACTAATTTTTCTTTTAAAATATTCTAATTCTTGATATTTCTAATGTTTTAAATTACAGTACTAAATTAACAGTTTTATTCTTTTTCAGCCCCCTGTATATTTATAAACAATATAAGAGAGTTTTAGTATTTTGATAAAAAATACTAAGGGTCATGGAACAATTGTAATTTTGCCCATGGATTATTAACATCACTTTGTATAGTTTCAGCTTGCATGGTCACTTTTGCTGCCTCTCCTAATGTGGCAAAGTGAGCACTGCCTGGAGTTAACTAGGTAAATTGAGAATGGACCCTGGAAATACAGTGTCATTGCCACGTGGCATAAATTAACTGTTTGAGGTTACAGATTATGATTTTTGAGTGAGAGGAGTTATAGTTACCAGTTTTTCTCCAGCCACATTCAGCAGCAGGGGTATAGGTATAGAGTCGAATTTAAACAGCATTTGGTTGAGAGTTAGGAGGTGGGTGCCAAGGGAATTTAAGGCAAATGCAGTGGAGTAATTATAATAATAATTCAGCATGGGATTTTCAAGTGAATGAGGAAAAGAAAGAAACATCCAGTGCTGGCCATCGAACAAGGGAGTAGCATTGGTGGATTAAAGGCTTTTAGGAGTGTTGAAGGACTGTTGGAGTCTAAAGGGAATGTTCTGAACAGATAAGTGATAGAAAGTACGGTTTGGAAGTTGAGAGTATGAAAGGGTTTCAGTTATCAGTAATGACAGGTTCAGTAGTATGAACGTATAAGTGAGAAGAGAAAAGGTGGTGTGAGTATCGGAAGGATCATCAACGTGAATGTAGGAGTCACTAAGAATTACGCTGGGGTAGTGTTAGAGAGAGTGACAATGAGTTAGGAGCTAAAAGTAAGGAAATAGAGGGAAGTAGTGACTTGGGGGGGGGGGGTACCAAATATCTCTAATAAATTGGAGTAGTTGGTGGTATAGTCTCATGTTTATGAAAGCCAGGCCACAATGAGAATAGTCCTCATGGTCCCAAGGCTGAAAGTGGTAAGTAGCTGTGAGTGTTCAGTGAAGTGAGGGGCAAAGGAATGTCTTCCCCAGAACAGGAAGCATTCTGGAGTTCTCTCTTGATTCCTGCTAGAAACCTCCTAATGGAGGTGAGGAATGCTACAGAAGGACTCTCTTGACCCCTGCCAGGTGATAGACAAGAGAGGTGATTTTCTAAAACATAGGTACTCTCTTGGTTCCAGCCAGGTGGATAGGGGTGGGATAGGGGCAGGGAATCTGATTGTTAAATCTAGACCATCTTTTCACCCTGGGGAGTGATGGCCTGATAGAGTATAGTTATGTTCTTAAGTTTCTTCTGGCTTCCTTTCAATTCCTGTGGATACTAGCCTGTAGGTGGTGCGGTATTACACTGGGACTTACTCAACTTCTGATTATGTGGAGGAGTGGTAGAAAGAAATCCACACGTTTTGTATGTGTGTGTATTATATACACAGTGTTACAAATATGTGTATGCATGTATTTATTAGGTTGGTGCAAAAGATGGTGCGGTTTAAAAGGTTAAAAATAATTGCATAAACAGCAATTACTTTTGCACCAACCTAAGTGTTTATGTATATAAATATATCAATTTTATATATTTGATCAAGTAGATTAGATACGCATCAGACACTACTTGTTTGATTACCTTAATCTTAATGTTTGTAGGGGAGTGAAATTTGCCATCCCAGATATGTCTCTTTGTCATTTGGATTATTTTAGGCTGATTATTTTTAAGAAACAGAAGACTCAGGAAGTTTTTCTTTTTACTGCCCCCTTACCTGCTTAAAAAAAGTTAGGTAGAGGGCTTATTCCAGGAAGGGAGCGATCACCAAAGATAACTACAAAGTATGTGAGCAAGATGTGGTGAAGGGGGGTGGGGGGGGAACAGGACTTAGCAAGGCCTGTTGTTTACATTCATCTCCATGACAGCAAACGTTTGTTCTTCCGTCTCCCTGTAAATTGTCTTCTTCCCCTTTGAAGTGCCAGACCCTTACCCCTTTCCCTTAGCTCAGGGTGTTCTGTAAGATTTAGTTACCTCCTGCCCTTTGGGCTTCATATTTTTATGGAGCTTCTGTATATACAAAATATTAAATTTGGGCCTTCCCGGTGGCTCAGGAGGTTAGAGCTCCATGCTCCTAACTCCAAAGGCTGCTGGTTCGATTCCCACGTGGGCCAGTGGGCTCTCAACCACAAGGTTGCCAGTTCGATTCCTTGAGTCCCCCAAAGGATGGTGGGGATGTTCATTTAAAAGCACCCCCTGCAACTAAGATTGAACACGGCACCTTGAGCTGAGCTGCCGCTGAGCTCCTGGATGGCTCAGTTTGTTGGAGCACATCCTCTCAACCACAAGGCTGCCAGTTCGATTCCTCAACTCCCGCAAGGGATGGTGGGCTGCGCCTCCTACAACTAAGATTGAACACGGCACCTTGAGCTGAGCTGCTGCTGAGCTCCCGGACGGCTCAGTTGGCTGGAGTGCATCCTCTCAACTACAAGGTTGCCGGTTCGACTCCTGCAAGGGATGGTGGGCTGCGCCCCCTGCAACTAGCAACGGCAACTGGACCTGGAGCTGAGCTGCGCCCTCCACAACTAAGACTGAAAGGACAACAACTTGACTTGGAAAAAAGTCCTGGAAGTACACACTGTTCCCCAATAAAGTCCTGTTTTCCTTTCCCAATAAAATCTTTAAAAAAAAAAATTAAATTTGTTTTTCTCATGTTAATATGTCTCATGTCAATTTAATTCTTAGACCAACCAGAAGAACCAAGAAGGTAGAGGAGAAATTTTTCCTCCCTGACACGTTCAAATGCCCACCAGCTTCAGTGCCAATGTAGTGATGACACAGAGTGTGAATGTGTTGAGTATTATTAATATCTGGAGAATGTTTATGTTTTATTGGGATACTATATAATAGGGATTGCTGATTATATATAAATCAGACATGTATACTCTTCTTTGGCTTCCCTTATCATTACATTAAAGAAAATGATGTTGTAGTTGTTTAAGATAGATCCTTATTTTTGTTCTGTTCTTGAACTTAGTAAGATGTTCATTTAAATGCCATGCACAGAGTTTGGAAACTGTAAAATCCTCTCTTCCAGAAATATTTTGTAGTAGCTCTTTTGTGCCTGTGTAGAAGCAGATTCAAAGTATAGTATGCTTTGACTAAAGGTCAATTCTAATTTCTATCATGATTAGATTATGAACTTTGTTATTTCTCAAATTTGAATAAAATCAGACATATCAACTGCCTTACATTTTGAAGTATATTAGTTGAACTAAACTATACATGGAAACAGAAATGTTGTTTTGACGTGTTCATTATGTGATGGACTTGTAACTAGATTGCTAATGAACTTCATAACTTTGCTTTCTGAAACTGAAAATCTTACATTGAAATCCTCTTGAAAAACTGTTTGAAGCATGATAATAGCACTTATTTCTCTAAGCATGCAATATTTTTAATTTGGGTGTTGTAGAGTCTGCTTCGGTATTTAAAAGGTGGAATTATTATTGCACTGTATCAGTCTTCAACTTAACTATATGGCTGACTTTTTTGGCAAAAGTTGTATCTTGGGATAAGTGAAAACTAGTTATAAATGAAAAGATTTAGAAAATAACAAATATCAACACTGCTAAAGGATTTCTTTTATGCTAGGCCAAGATTATTTTGGTATTGCCTGTGATAAGAAGATTGGCCAAATGCCAGTGGAGAGCAGATATAAAATCATTTCTTCTATTACTGACAAAAGTTTTTACCATGTATTTAAAGTAATGCTAACTGCAGTACCAAACAGCCTCTAAGTTCAGGGACAAAATGCACTACCAGCTCATTTCTCACTATGGAACAGCTTAATGTGAATATTCCATATTGGGCAGCTTTTTTTCAATGTGACTAGGAATCTCGCGACTTTATTTTGTGGCTATATTATATTGCTGTTCCCAGGTGTTTCCTACCAACCATTCAGAAGGGAAAAGAGCATGGAGGACCCTGGCTAGTACACTTCCCTACTGTTCACATTACTTCAGCTAGAACTCGGTTATGTCACACGTAACTTGGAAGGCAGGCTGGGAAATTTAGTCCAGATTTGTACTCAAGATAGTGAGGAACCTATTTGGTCGTTGATTGCCAATGTGTGCCAAGAGGAAAATTGTTTTTTCAAATAAAATCTTTGAATATTTAAAAACTTTTTTTCTTTCTTCGTTCTTACTGGTTATGTGATTGATGAACTGTTAGGAAGTGTTTTGGGGAAGGTTGTATATTTTGGTAAACAGATTTTTCTCCCCAGCTCCCACCTTTTTTTTTTTTTTTTGGATTTGATAATAATGAGGCGTGTGGGATGGGGAGATCACTTATGGTAGACATTTGGGGGAAGTTCATCTGAAAACTGGATGTAGTGATTTAATCGCAGGACTTTTCTTGTGAAAGGCTAAGTTAAATCGTTTTATTTGGGAGTGGGGTCATTGATGTCCGTGCTCTTGTGTCTGCTCTCACGTTCGTGTGTGAGAGGCAGCAGTTTGGGAGGTTATTAAGATAATTTTAAGAAAGTTTATGATAAATTAGAACTGTAGTTTAAAATAACTCTTTGTGTGTAAATGGTAAAATAGATTAACTAAAGTATTGTCTTAATAAACAAATCTAAATTAAGGCACCACAGACTGATCTGTAAGGGAAAAATAAGAACATGTAACACACCAGTTGAATCAGAAATTAGTTCCTTATCACATTGGAACAGAAATTAAAATAAGCTTTTGAAAATATATTAATTAGTCTTACCCATTTTCTTTGGCAAAGTATTTTGTGTAAAAGTATTCTGAAAGCATTTTTTACTTATCTGCCTAGATACTGCCAGGGTTGGCAGAAGGATTCCTCCTCATTCATTCACATTGTTACCTTGTAAGAAATAGATAAACCATTTTATTCATGATTTAAGGGAAAACTAGCCAAAGAAGCAGGCCACATTTTTAGTTGCTGGAGACTGGACTATCCCAGTATTGGGTAAAATAACACAAAATGATGGATGTATATAAATAATATCAAACTATGAACTTGGCTTTCTGTAATAATCAAAACAAGTAGGAAAATTCAAAGAGATCTGAAGTCTGTTAACTGAATAAAGAACTTAAGTATGTACACTTGTCTGTACATTGTGTTCTAGACATGGAAGAAGTTCCTTAGCTGGTGGTCTTGGCAAGTTAGTTTCCATTAAGAATCTGGGCAAGGCTTATTGGGACATTTTCAGGTTAAAATTACAGTATATGGAAGAAGGCATTGTGGTGATAATACCTTGAATCTACTTAATACTGAGAATTGAAAATCTTGGCATACTACACTGTAAGACTTTCCAGCCTTTATGGTAGATTCTTATTAAATATATGTTGTATGGTATTGTATTTTCTCTTTGGTAAAGCCAGCCTTTGAAACAATAAAAAATATATACATTAGTTTTTTTTCTTGTTCGTCACTTTAGTTGTGTTGGCTTTCCATTTCAAAATCATTTGAACTTGTTCCACTGATACAGCAGTCTTTTAGTCCTAATTTTATTTTGACAATTTCAAACTTAAAAATAGTCAAAACAATTGATTAATGAACACATACATCCTTCCCCCAGATTTGCCATTTTTTTTTTTTAACATTTTATAGCTCTCCCAACACACTTTTTTGGGGAACCATTTGAAAGTAGGTTGCAGACATCATGAAACATTATTGCTAAATACTTGAGCACACATCTCCTACGAACATACACGTTTTCCTAAATATGTTTGGTAGTAGTTTACCTAAAAAATTAACATTAATTCAATAATATAATTTACTATACAGTCTATAATAAAATTTCTCCAGTTGTCCAAAAAAAATTTTTTTTTGCATTTGTTTAGATGTCTCTTTTCGTGTCTTAATTACCAGGCTCTCCCACCCACAGTTCTCAACTTTTTCTCTTTTTTAATGACATTGCCTTTTTTTCATGTGACTCATAGAATGTTCCACATTTTCGGTGTGTCCAATTGTTTGTTCCTGATTAGATTCAGTTAACATACTTTGGCAAAAATAGTGCACAGGTGAAGCTGAATGTTTACCTGCATCACAGCAGGAGGCACATAATACACATCAGAATGTCCTATTATTGGTGATGCTTAATTTGATCACTTGGTAAATGAAGTGGTAATCACTGTATATCTCTTTAGTGTGAATGTTCCTTTTCCCTTTATAATTGTTAAGTAATCTGTGGGGTGATACTTTCAGAGAAGATGACTATCCTGTTATCCAACATCTTTCACTCAGTGGTTTTAGCACCCATTGATGATCCTTGCCTAAATTAGCTTATACGTGTGGGGTTATAAAATGGTAACTTTTAAGTCTATGTCTTTCACATTTATTGATTAGAATTTTACAGCTGTTGCAATCTTGACCCCTGATAAAATCTAATTTAAGGTTTAAATCAGAGCTGTCGTATCAGTATAGGTAGATTATCCATAACCCTTACCTTCTACTTGCCAGTTTAGATTTGTATTATGATATTTAATTCATATTTCCAATGAAATAGATTACTAGTGTCCTCTTTATGTTCTAGATTTTATTAAGAAACTACCTGCAGTGTTTCTAATTATAATTCTGTGTATTACATCTATAAGCTACTTAAGGATTTTTCAGTACTTCCCCTCTCACCCTTGTCTTAGTATTTTACTTTGACAGTTCTCTTAATTATGGTTACCAGATTGAATTATAAAACAAGTTCATGAACTAAGGAAGACCTTAACAGAGAAGTGGGTGAACTTTCAGAGAGTGAAGTAAATTTTTACATGAGTAAACTAAAATGAACAGCTATCTGCAAATAGAACCAAGGATAAATTAATCATTATTTAATTATAAAAGGAAAAAATGATGATAAAATAGTTATTGGTTTACAAAGCATTTGCTTGAATTATACATTGAATAAATTTAAACTCTGTCTGCTTTTACTGTGCCATGGAACATGTTTCTAGGTCACTTTTATGAGGCCAGTTGGTGTTCATGAAGGAATTCAAGCCAAATATTATATTAGCCTAACTGTAGTTCTGATTGAGGTGGCTTTGTACATTTGCAGCAAATGAAATTTAATGTGTTTGCAGGGAAAGTTATAAATTACAAAATGAAGTAAATTGCAGTATAAAGATGCTCTATATATCCAAACTGGGAAAGATTGGGAAAGTTAAATCCAGAATAAACAATGATTGTTGTCCTTTTTTAGAATTCACACATCATCCATATGATAAAGATCTAGAGACCAGTGGTGTTTTATTGAGGGAGAATTTAGGAACCTGCCAGGTTTGAAAATTGAATGCCTAGCATAATTTCTTTCCTACAGGTACTCAATAAACATTTATGACTTCTATTAATTATGACAGTTAAATTTTCATTAATAAGATAATTCATAATACCTGAATATGTGATGGTAATGACATTTCTTCTTTGTGTTTTAGATTATCCCCATAAATATGGACCACAGGGCGGGTGTGCAGATCATTCGGTATTTGAAAGGATGAGGAAGTACCAGATGACTGGTGTAGAGGAAGTAACGCAGGTAAGGATTTTAATACTAGCTTGCATTTAAGAAATGGAAATGAACTTGGGAATGTGTTCCTACATTAAAAATATGTTTTCTAGGATTTCGGAAAGCTTTATTCCACTGTGTGGAAATATTTATATTTTTTAATGCTCAAAGAGGCCAGGTAACTTGCCTGTAATAAAGATGTGGTACTCAGATTTGAATACAAATCTGCATGACTCAGTAAATACTACATTACGTGTCCAAAACATACTCAGTCTTACATGTTTTATTGTGAAATTTAAAAAATAGGCCATACTTGTGTTTTCTATAAATGTAAGT
Source organism: Rhinolophus ferrumequinum (assembly GCF_004115265.2). Taxonomy (NCBI): domain Eukaryota; kingdom Metazoa; phylum Chordata; class Mammalia; order Chiroptera; family Rhinolophidae; genus Rhinolophus; species Rhinolophus ferrumequinum. The sequence continues at coordinate 50,889,321 of NC_046289.1, forward strand.
ATTTATATTAGTATGGAAATTAAACTGACCAAATGTCCTTTGCTTGCCTGGGACATCCCAGTTTTTAACACTGAAAGTAATGTGTCTCTAAGTAAACTGAGATAGTTAGTCACCCTAATAAAAATCACATTACTGTTGCTATTTTAATTGTAAGACTTTTTACCATTTGACTATTGCTCTTGTATTCTTTTTTGACTTCCTTTTTCCTTAGTCATAGGTGATAGGTTTATAGTTATTTAAAACACAAGTTTAAAATGAAAAAAATTATTTTTATGATAAAACATTTATCATGTAGTTAGGCATCCTTTCTAGAAGTCATAGGATGGAGTAATATTTCTTAAGTTTCTTGTATCACAAATGCAGATTTGTGTGTTTCTTGATCTGTAACATGGCAAAACAATTCTATTTCAGGTGGATCTTTCAAGTATAAGTGAGATTTTATTCTTGCCTTCATTGAACAACGATGTATTAATCTTTTATGTCAAATGTCAGAGGCTGTGGTAGGTTCTAGGCATATGTGGAGATTAAGATAAAGGCTTGGCCACAAAAAGTTTATAATTTAGTTGGAGGCAGAGAAATAGTTGAGGATAGTAGGAGATAGAAGAGGATCAAGCATAGGGTGATAATTCTATACTTAGGAGGAATTGTTAACCTAGCCTGGGAAGTATTTGAGGACAATAATAATAAACTAAAAGAATAAGTAAGAGTTAGGTTGGCCATGAATAGATGGAAAGACAGGAGGAACACTACACAGGCATACTTTGTTTTATTATTACTTCACAGATGTTGCATTTGTTTTTTTTTTCCCCCCTTTTCTTCCGCCCTCCTGCCACTCCAGTTCAAGCTGTTGTTTCTCAGTCTAGTTATGATGTAGGACACAGCTCCTTGGCCCATGCTGGTATTATGAGCCTTGCACTCCCCCCGGCTGAGGCAGTTGGTTACCAATAGTTGATCGGCCGCTCACGGCAGCTCTCACCGGCTGCCAGCCATTAATGCTGGCTGCCGGCCACTCACACTGGCCACCAGCCACTCACGCTGGTCACCAGCCATTCATGCTGGCCACTGGCCATTCATGGCAGCACACGGTATCCCATGGCAGCACACAGCAGCTCACGATGGTTGCCGGCCACTCATGCTGGCTGCCGGCCGCTCATGGCAGCATACGGTAGCCCACAGCGGCACACAGGAGCCTGTGGCAGCACTCAGCAGCCCACGGCAGCTCACGCCAACCTCCGGCTGCTCACGGCAGGCCAGCTCCAGGGAAAGCTGTTGTTCACAGTCTTAGCTGTAGAGGGCGCAGCTCACTGGACCATGGGGGAATCGAACCGGCAACCTCGGTGTTAGGAGCACAGTGCTCCAACCACCTGAGGCACCAGGCCGGCCCAGATGTTGTTTTATACAAATTGAATGCAAAACCCTCCACCAGCAAAAAGATTATGATGGGCTTTATTGCAATTCTTGCTTTAATGTGGTGGTCTGGAAGTGAACCAGCAGTATCTCTGAGGTCTGCCTATATACAAAGGCCAGAGAAATAGTAAGAGCAGTAAAGAATTTTTAATTCCAGGGTGGGCTGCAAGATTAGAGACTGGGAGACTAATTAGAAGTTGTTGCAGTTATTCAGTTGAAAAGTGATAGTGGCTTGTACTAAGGTACCAGCAATGTGGATAGAGAAGATAAGACTACACATTGCTAGATATAGTAGAGCTTGACAGTGGCTGGATATAATATTAATGTACAAAAGTAGGCTGTATTTCTTTATATCCAGCAGTAGACTACCAGAAATAAGACAAAAGCTCAGTTCATTAATAATAGTATCAAGGATATCATGGTATTGAAGAATAAATACAACAAAGAATTGTAAGACCTATTTAAGAAAAATTTTTAAAATATAAAGAATATGTTTAAAAAGATGAATTTTAAACAATTGAAGAGATATACCATGTTAATGGAAAGTAATATCTATTATAAAAATAACAATTTTTCCCCATATTTATTCATAGAGTCAGTATAATTCCAATACAACAGGGTTATTCACAGCACTTGATGAGTCTAAAATGTTATATGAAAAAGTAAAAGCTAAGAAGAAATAGGGTCCATCTAAAGGTGATGAGCAAGAAAAGGGCATTTACCCTAAAAGACATTGAAACTTATTATAGTAATTGAGAGAGTGATATTAGTGTAAGGATGAACGAATTAACCAGAGGAATACAGTTGAGTGGTCAGGAATAGACCCATACATATATATGAAACATTGTTATGTGGTAAAGTTGGAATTTCAAATCATTGAGGAGGAAACAGAGACCAGTGAATAAATGGAGCCAGAAAAAACTGTTTATCCATTTGGCAAAAGATGAAGTTGGATCTCTGTCTCATACCATATTTAAAACAAAATGGGACTCCAGATGGATTAAAGTAGTAAATGTCTAAAATGAAAACTTTGCAACTCTTAGTAGAAAAATTAAGTGAAGATTTTCCTTTCCAGCTCAGATGGAGTAACTGGTATCAAACTAGTTTTCTTGCAAAAAACGATGAGAAAACTGAACAAAATATATGAAACGGTTGTTTTCAAACATTGGATAACAGGCAGTGCAGGATTGAGATTTTTGAGAGAGGAGAAATAAGTATCTCTGTGATTTCCCTGACTTTTTGACTGGAGATGAAATTTCAGGTATGACACAAGGAAGGGGATCTCCAGACGACCAGAAGTACACAGCAGTCTTAATGAGTTGAAGAGACAGGTCAAAGTTCAGGACAGCTGAGGTATCTGAATTTACGGGCAGAATACCTGAATACCTGAGAGGAGATAGCTACACTGAGAAAAAGCTACAGATATCTGCACAAGGGTTGCCTTGAGTCTTAGCTGAATGCTAAGCTGTGAATGCACAGGATGTGATTCCATGAGAAAACTATCAGAGAAAGAAAAACTGCAGAATCTGTGAACTAAACAACTATCACAAATTATACTTGGTAAAGATCCCAAGCCATGCTAGGAGTAGGCTAACTTCACCCTAGGGTTAAAAGCTACTGGAAATCAGCCCTGACTAAGCTAAAAAACCAAACTTTAAACAGATCAAGGTGACTTTCAGGTATATTAACTGCTCATCAGAACAAAGCTCAATAATACTTGCTAAAAGAGCGCACAGAATGCAGTTGCTCAATAATACAACATTCACAATGTCCAGCATTCAAAAAAAATTACAAGATGACAAGAAGTTGAAAATTGTCCAAAATCAGGAGAAAAATCACCTAGATAGAAACAGAACTATACATTATAGACTTAGCACACAAGGTCTTTAAAACAACTATTATCAGTATGTTTAAAGAATCACAGAAAAACATGAAAACAAAGAGGAGAGAATAGAAATTAAAATAAAGAACTAAATGTGGCTTACAAAACTGAAAAGTACATTTTTCTGAATTGAAAACTTTAATGAATAGGCTTAAGAGCAAATAAGTTACTGCAGAAGACAGCATAGGTAAATGTGAATAAAGGACAATAAAGCAATAGAAATTATCCAGATTTAAGCATAGAGAGAAAGTAATTGGAGTCTGGGGGAGGGGGGTACAGAAAAAAATTTTGAAAAAATCAATGTCTCCAAAAGTTTTAGATATGAAGAAAAATTTAAATTTATGGTCCAAAAAGGTCAATGAAACACAGGTAGGATAAACACAGAGAAAACCATACCAGGTCATATTATAGTCAAATTATTGGAAACCACTGAAAATGAGAAAATCATAAATAAAAGCAGCAAAATAAAAGATAAATTTAGATACAATAGGAGAAATATAAGAATAATTGCTGATTTCTCATTACACAGAACAAACTGAAGATGTACTTCATCTTCAAAGAGTTGGGGGGAAAACTGTCAAACTAGGATCTTATATTCTGTGAAAATAATTTTCTAAATGTGGGCAAATTAAAGATCTTTTTTACACAAACAAAAGCTGAGAGAATTTGTCTGTAGGAGGTATACAGTGCAAGAATTATTAAAGAAGTTCTTCAGGTAGAAAAAGGATAGAAGGTGGAAAACATAAAATAGTGAATACCGGGGGTGTCAAAAAAAAATGTATACGCATTTTAAGAGATGTTATCTATGTATAACTTTTTGAAGTTTAATTGAATTACGGTAGCGATGTGTAGTATGACATTTACTCAACAGATGGTGTTAGTTAATCAAATGAATGCTAGTGTCACCATGTGACTGGCAGGACAAAGAAAATGGCAGAAGCACGATTGTCGTTTGAGGAGTGCAAGAACATTTTGAGGTGGTATTTGAAATTTGAGAATGTTGTAGAAATACAATGAAAATGGAGGCGTGAGTGTGCAACAGAACCTCCAACACATCTAACAATTGCATGCATCCGTGATAAGTCTGAGACGCATGATACCATGTGTGACGTGCACAAGGGAAGATCCGGGAGGCCTCGCACAGCAACAAGTCCTGCTTCTTCTGCTGTGGTGTTGGAACGGTTTACACGCTCGCCACGGAAGTCTACCAGTGTTCACTGTAATCAGAGGTGTCTGGGCGCTGACTGTAACCACTTTGAGCATCTCTTGTAATTGCAGAAGTCAAACGTGACTTGTATTCATCTTTTGTTATCGGTATATATTGAGTATTAGGAGTTTAATACAGTTTTTTGCTTTTTTAAAATGTGTATACATTTTTTGGGCACCCTCTGTATGTAGGTAAATATAAAGGACTTTTTTCTCGTTAAAGAAATTAAAAATTTCTTTAAGAGGTAATTTAATTTAAATTTAATTAAAATGTTAGCAGAAAATTGAAAATGAACAAAAGAACCCGATGGAAATTGAAAAATGTAACAGAAATTAAGAATAGAATTTGATGGATTTAGATCTGGATAGCATGTCATAAGAAAATAGCGTGAACCAGTATGAAACAAAAGGATAGAAAATACAGAAAAGAACGTAAGAGACATAGGCAATACATTAAAAAGATCTAACATATGTATAATTGATCTCTAAGAAGAAAAAAAAAAGAGTGAAATGGGGACAATAATGGCTGGAAATTTTCCAAATGTGTCAGAGGCTATCAAACAACAAATTCAATAAGCCCTGTAATTAGAGCAGGATAAATACTTTATCATGAAAACAATACCCTGGCACATTATTACAAAAGTAAAAAAGCTAAAAGATACACTACTAAAAGCAACCAGTAAAAAACGTCCAGTTACCCTCAATGAAGCAGCAGTAAAAATGACAGCTCATTTCTCATTGGAAACAGTTGAAACCAGAAGACAGTGGAATGTTTTGAAACAGAGTAACTGCAAACCTAGAATGATGTACTCTGTGAAAATAGGTAACAGTAAAATGAAGGCAATAACTAAGAGCAGTTAGACGAGTTGTCAAGGAAAGCGTAAATTTGGAATTGTGGCTTAAAATTTAATTGGAATGTTCTGTTAATTGTGTCATCAAATTCACTTAAAATGGTGCGTTTAGATGTCAACAAATGTTCAAGTCCTTGGATTCAACGGCAGTGGTAATTCTTTAAGCAAATACCTACGAGTATCCCGTTTGCCTGCCAAGTCTGTGTTAGGTGATAGTAGTATAGAGAGAAGCAAACAGAGATAGTATCTTCCTTCTAGAACTCATATTCTAGATGTAATAGGTGATGGGCTGGGGACAGAAATTAAACAAATACCCACACAATAAACTGTAAGGTTGCTCTATTTAAGGGACATGGGTACATGGATCTATGAGATGATATAATGACTAAATTAATCTTCACTGAGTCTGAAGGAAGAAGTTAACTAGATCAGGAGAGGTAGCACCAGCATGTGCAGACTGTGGGAGGAGAAAACTGTGTTGGAGGATTGGAAAGAAGGCCTATTGAGCTGTAGCACAGAGAGCGAGGGTTGGGTAACGTGGTAGGGTCTCTTGGATTTGGTGGCACATGTAAAGGATTTAGGGCTTTACCCTTAGAGCAGTAGGAAATCATTGAAATATATTATGCAGGTGGGCAACATTTTCAAGTTTGCATTTTGAAAAGATTGCAATATGCAGAATAGACTGAAGACCAATAGTGAATATGGATAGACAACGTTGCTCTTACTGCAGTACTCTAGGTAATAAGTGATGGTAGCTTCAGCTAACGTGGTGGAGCCGAAGGTAATAGGCAGGTTCCTTAGGTATTTAGGAAATAAATTTGGCTGGGGTAGGTAATAGATTGGGTTTATAGAGGTGAGGTAGAAGTATTACAAACTACCATGACTTACTTTATATCCAAATGATTACATATTGAAAGGTATGTTTTGAAAATGTTTTAAAGTGAAAGAATTACTTGAATAAGTAATAAATCATCTATGCAGTAGAATGTTATAAGGCTGAAAATGATGTTTATGAAGAATTTTTAATGGCATGGGGATATGCCTATGGTGTTACATAGTAAAGCAGAATATGAAATTGTTTATAATGCATATTCTTAACTATATAAAATTGTGATAGTGAAGTATGCTAATGATTAGAAATGACTCTCTTTTTGTGGCATACAGACACCTCAAGAAAAACGTGCTGTTAATGGTCCAGAACTCTTGAGGAAAAAACGTACAACTTCAGCTGAAAAAAATACTTGTCAGCTTTATATTCAGACTGATCATCTGTTTTTTAAATATTATGGAACACGAGAAGCTGTGATTGCCCAGGTATTTATAATTTTCTTACTATTTTAGGAGTTCTCATATTGTATCATTTTACCTATATTTTCCTCTTAAAGTTTAAGTTAGCATGTATCTCATTTTGGGAAAATAAAGAATGTGTATTTTCAATTGTGAGATGATAAAATATGTAAGCTAAGCACACAGATAACTGAAAGAAAGACCAGTTAGGATATTTTAGTGTCATTTAAAAAACAAATGTAAGAAAGTGATTTTATGAAGGAGATGATGATGATGATGGTGATGATAGAGTTTAGCTTTGGAAAGAGGGTTGAATTTTCATTTGTGGTCTTAAAACAGGGAAGGATAGAGGAATCCTTTCAACAAGAAGGATTTAATTTCTATTCTGTATTCCCATTGTACTAAGCACTTTCTAAATTACATTATTATTTGCGTTTATGTCTTCTCAACCTTTATGAAAGTATAAAGTCTTTGGCGATACCCTTCAAAATGTCCTTCATGTTGAAGCTATCCAGTGAGAGTCTGATGAATGCATTTTGACTCCAAGGATTTGAGACTGAGAGGACTGATGTGACACTAGTATAAATGGTGAACTCAGTTGGTGGTGGTGGTGATAAGCTTAATTTTAGACATGTTTAAAAGCCAGGTGGTTATTCCCTTAGAATATCGAAAATGTAGAACTAGAACTTGGGACAGGTTAGCCTTGAGCTTTCTGCATGGAATTTAAGGGCACAAAAGAGATAGTTAACATAAGGGGAGAGAATGAAATCAAAAGGGAAGAAACTGGGAAATAATATCTGTATATAGTAAACAGGACGAGCAAGAGAAGCTATGGGCTAAAACATAATAGTTAAAGAGATAGGATTAAATAATTAGCCAAGGAAGAAACAAAGTTTCAAAACAAAGTGCATAGCTAATACTGTCATGTTGTGGAGCTATCAAAGAGAATGACATGTTAATTAACTAGATGGCAGGAATCCTTCACAATGTATACATATATAAAATCATTCTGATCTCTTACAGTTTTGTCAGTTATACTTTAGTAATGCTGGGAAAAGGAATGACTACAAAAGGTAGTTAGTTGGTTTCTGTTAGGTTGGTGCAAAAGTAATTGCAGTTTAAAAGTTTAAAAATAAATGCAAAAACTGCAATTACTTTTGCACCAACCTAATAGTTAATAAGAATTTTAATGAGCTTTAAGCAAGCTCTCAATAGAGTTGAGGGTGAAAACGTTGTGAACGTTTGTAAGGAATGGGTTGGCAGAAACAGTGCGAGTTTCAAGAAATGTGAAAAACAGAAAAAAATGTGGCTTAAAAATAATATGAACTATTTGGGGGTGAAAAAGGGGTAGGGATTACATGAGATGTTGCTAGTAAGAGGAAAATCATCCAGTAGAGAAACAGTGGTAGTATATAAGAGAAAGAGTTGATGTGAAAAAATGTTCTTGAAGACCCAGTAAGGAATAAAGAAAAGTTACCCTTTAAGGAAGAGTACCATTTGGAAAAGATATAAATGGATAAAAACAGAAAAAGTTCAAGGTAAAGAGAGAGGGAAGTCAAGATGAACTCTGGAGAAATGTTTGAACCACCACTGTTGAGAGTGGAGTAGAGGATTGCTAGGCCAAACTGAGGTAAGGTAGCATGAATTTATTTATAATGGACCCTATCAGCAATGTTATGACTTTATCAATATTTGGCAACCTGGACTACTTTTGAAATTATTATTGTTAATGCTTCTACTTGACTATCTTAATGTTTCTATAATTTCTTTGAAAATTGTGTGTGTGTGTGTGTGTGTGTTTTCACATAAATGTTAGCAAGAGCTTTTTGTAAATGAAGATGGGAACGTTGTATAGAGTGATTTAGAAGCCAGAGAATTTAGTTGGGAGTCAACAGGCTAAACAGGATTATTTTGTGTTCCATCATCATGTTAATCTCTTCTAGTGGTTAGCAAAATCTGAACATACCTTATTTATATTTTAATTATCCAGCCCCACAAATAAATTTCTGTAAGTTTATGAGGACCTTCTCTATTTTGTTCACCATTTTATCCCCAGCACCTAAAACAGTGCCTAGCATATACCGTGTTTCCCAAAAAATAAGACCGAGTTTTATATTAAGGTGTGCTCCAAAAGACTCATTGGGGCTTATGTTCAGGGGATGTCAATCCTGAAAAATCATGCTAGGGCTTATTTTCTGGTTAAGTCTTATTTTCGGAGAAACACGGTAGTTAAATGGTCAACAAAACTTACATAATGTGTACTAGTACAGCAATAGAAAGACCAAAGTCAATGAATGACTGAGTGTCCTGATATTATCAGGAAGTTCTCACAGATGTTTGAGCTGAGCTGAGCCTGAAGGATAAATACCCTAAGGCATAAGGAAACAGCATGTAAAAAGGGATGCAGGTGTTACAATGTAGGATGGCTGAAACAAAAGTGCGCATTTGGTTTGGACCAGAGAAGAGTGTGGAAAAAGCTCCGAATCTTCCCTCTCAGCTTCAGCTCACTAATCTTTTTCATTCTTTTTTTTTTTTTTTTAATTTATTGGAGGTGACAATTGTTAGTAAAATTACACAGATTTCAGGTGTACAATTCTGTATTACATCATCTATAAATCCCATTGTGTGTTCACCACCCGGAGTCAGTTCTCCTTCCATCACCATATATTTGATCACCTTTACCCTCATCTCCCACCTCACCCCCCCTTCCCCTCTGCATTCTTTCACCTAGTGTATGATGTAGATACGTTAAAATTCGATTGGGAACATGAATAATTCTTGATTTAGGAAATGGAAATTCAGTCTTTTTCACATTTCAACATTGTGTCTAAAATGCTTTTCTTTTTTTAAATAGATATCCAGTCATGTTAAAGCAATTGATACAATTTATCAGACTACAGACTTCTCCGGAATCCGTAACATCAGTTTCATGGTGAAACGCATAAGAGTAAGGAATTTTAATAGTTAAGAACATTAGAAAAGAGAAACAATAAGGACCATGTTTACAAAAAGAAAAATGTATGCTTTTTACTTCATTTTTATGCATTAAATAATTTAAATTGTATTTACTGATGCAGTTTATCTTTACTCTTGACTTTTATACACATACACACATGCGCGCACACAGAGGGGATACCTGGGTTTATGATTTAAGAATAAGACTTTAATCTGGACTTCAAAGTAGGTATGGTAGTACTGTTTTCTGTCTATCTGATTAACATACTAGTTATTAATGGAAAGCCCTAACCTCTCAAAAACTACAGATACAGTACTTGACATTTTTTCCCCCGATATTATTCCCCAGTTTCTAAGATTTGCCTTGTGCTGTGTATTTCAGTGTGTGTCCCATTTCATGCTCCAGGAGAGGGAAGGATAGATACAGTGGTTAAATAAAGTTAGAAGTTTGGAAATACACTTAGTAATACTATACCCTCTTCTTGAAAATTCACATTGTATACTAACATACCTCAAGTTTTGAGAAGTCCTTTAGGAAAGAAAACTATATTTTTCTAAACTAATTTGACCGTGAGACCTTTTTATATTAACATCAACTGAGACTCCAAAGAACTGGCAGACATAGCTTGAGAAATGTTGATTCCGAGCCAGTAATACCCTCCCGTTACTACTGACATTTTCAATAGACTGTTTACAAAAAATGTTTACTTTCATACATACCCCTTTTTATTCTCTATCAACAGTATTGTGTGCGATTCTCTGACTTACCTGAGGAAAGCCAAATTGTTCTAGGACTTCAAAGGGCAGGTCTCTGAAAGGAAGCAGAGGCTGATAAATGAAAGCTTTTGTTTAGTAGAAGTTTGGTATCAGAACCAGATTATTCTTCAGATTGTGAAGGAGGAACCTGCACCAGGAAAGAAACATTCTGGAGGAACTCAGCTTGAAATAATAAGACAAACAAATTGGCAGTAAGAAAAATAAAATTCTTGCCCACATCCAGGGAAAAAAATTGAAGTTTGACTCATGTGGCTCTCTTGGCAAGGAGAGCCAAGAAAATGATTTGTCTGCTGAATTGACAGTCTTGGGTTTGATATTTGTTTTGCTCTAGTAACTAGCTAAAATACAGAGTTTTATTTTCTTATACTTGTCACCATATATAGGAGATGAGCACTAAAAGAGACTTGCTCAGGTGATTAACTTTGGGAAACTACTTTATTAGAAATTTTGAAAGCAGAACTTGTTTTTCCACCCCAAGGAATCAGGTGAATACTTACTCAGAAGTTTAATATATTCAATTTTAATTCCCCTACCCTGCCTTGTTAAAAATTTTCTTTCTGTTTTGGCTTCTATAATCAGCCCAGGGATGGAGAGGGGCATTGGGAGCAACTGTAGAAGTCTTAGTTGAGGCCTGATTCCCCTGGGCCCCCAAGCATGTTGTCCAGACAGATTCAGAACAAGACGAGCAGAGACTTACATTAAGACTCCGCTAACATTAATGATTTAAATCATTGTTTTGGATTTTAGATCAATACAACTGCTGATGAGAAGGATCCTACAAATCCCTTCCGTTTTCCAAATATTGGTGTGGAGAAGTTTCTGGAATTGAATTCTGAGCAGAATCATGATGACTACTGTTTGGCCTATGTCTTCACAGACCGAGATTTTGATGATGGCGTTCTTGGTCTGGCTTGGGTTGGAGCCCCTTCAGGTAGTTTATCTAACTGTCTTGACTTAATACTTGAAACAAAAGGCAATTTTTCAGGGAAGATTGAATTTTACAAAGTATAGGAGAAAGTGATGCTTGTACAATATCTTAATTTACACAACTTGAGTTAGGCAAGATTCATTAGCATGATATATATGGAAAAAATAGATGAAGCAGCTTGTTATTTTGAAATGAATTCTAACAGGGAGTTATCCTGACATTTGGTACATTGAGAAGCTGAAATAAATAATTTTTTTAATTAAAATTTATTGGGGTCAATGGTCAACAAAACTACATAGGTTTCAAGTGTACAATTCCGTAATACATCATCTATATATTGCGTTATGTGTTCACCACCCAGAGTTAGTTCTCCTTCTATCACCATATATTTGTGAAATAGATTATTTTAACGGAAAAAATGGTACTTATTTCTAAAATCAAAACAGAATACTAATTTTTCTCACAAAAGTTAGTTATTAATTTAAAAATTTTAAAGAAAGTTATAGAGTCAAAAGGGAGAAAAGTATGTTCTTAGGTTCTGTGCTACTGTGAGACAGAAAGCAGAGAGACCCTGGTCAGGAGCAGCAGGTAGAAAGAAAAGAAAGCGTGCATTTATTATTTTTTTCTAGCCTTTATTTTAACAAAAGTGAAGTATTGCTTGAAATGAGATGCAGGCAGGAGGCCCCAGTACCCACAGCTCCATTGGCTGCACCGCCTGGGCCCATATTCTGCTGGTCTCTCTGCTTTAGCCATGAAAGCTACTATCATTTGATAATTGTGGGATAAGATAATCCCCTTCTCATTACAATGGGGGTGAGGGTCTATGATTTACAGTATAAGTTCAGTAGCTTAGTTTAGAGAAATATAAATTTATGAATTGAAAGATGAGTAGAAAAAAATCCCAGACTCTTTGAATATAAGTTTTGCCATATATAGCTTTATGAGTAGTCTGTCATCTTTTGAGCTATGTACAGAGGGAGCCAAAAAAAGTATGCCCATTTTAAGAAAGGAAAAAAAACTATTACAGTTGTAATACTCGATATATACTGGTAACAAAAGATGAATACAAGTCACGTTTGACTTCTGCAATTACAAGAGATGCTCAAAGTGGTAACCATCACTGTAATTTTAATACAGTTTTTTCCTTTCTTAAAATGGGCATACTTTTTTTGGCACCCCCTATATAGAGCTCTTTTTTATTAATGCGCCATTTTTATCTTCTTGAAAGAATCAACTTCTGTTTTATCCAAGGTAAGACAGGCTTTTCTGTACCCATTTTCATTAGTTTATTTTTTGATCTGTTATTCTTATTTTCATTTGTACCTTATTTTCACTTTTATATTTCTTGCTTTTTTTTTTGAAGTCAGCAACGAATATCCTTTTTACAGTTTTCAAAGCTTCGTTTTTTCTTTTCCACATTTTAAAGTGTTCTCAATTTCATGATGTTTCATTAAAGTACAAGTTTATCTCATGGGCTGCATATATCGTAGTACAGTAATTTTTAATTTTTGTCCCTTATGATAATCTGTATTGATTTTGTGTTACTTGGATTGTCAGCGGATTTTACAGCTCACTCTTTCCTATGATGTTTCACATTTTATATCTTTTATGTTCTGAAAGTTCTTTTCCTGTCCTTGAATAGTTGGATGATTTTATCACAAATTTTATGCTCCCTTCTTATTCATTAGTAAGTACTGCAGAAACTTGGGGATTCATTTAATTTTTGTTGGTATGTTACCATTATTAGTATAGTGGTTCTCAATGTGTGCTCCGTGGACTAGCAGCATTAGCATCACCAGGGAACTTGTTAGAAATGTATATTCATGGGCCCCACTCAGGTCTACCAAATCAGAAACTCTGGATGTGGAGCCCAGCAATCTTTGTTTGAAGAAGCCCTCCAGGTGATTCTGATACATACTAAGTTTGAGAAACACCATATAAATATTTTTGTCTCCAAAGAAGCTTGCTCACAAAATGTCTTCTGGGCAAATGATTGGATGATCTCAAACTAAAAACTTGTCTGCCATTTTGCATAGTCAAAACAATAGTTAACCCCAGACTATTGTTCATTAAGAATGTAATATTCCTGGGGCGGCCAGATGGCTCAGTTGGTTAGACGGCAAGCTCTGAAAAATAGGGTTGCTGGTTCGATTCCCATATGGGCAGGTGAGCTGCGCCCTCCACAACTAGATTGAAGACAACGAGCTGCCACTTAGCTTCTGGAGGGGTGGTGACATGGCTCGGTTGGTTAGAGCACGAGCTCTCAACAACAAGGTTGCTGATTCAATTCCTGCATGGGATGGTGGGCTGCACCCCCTGCAACTAAAGATTGAAAACGGCGACTGGACTTGGAGCTGAGCTGCGCCCTCCACAACTAGATTGAAGGATAACTACTTGGAGCTGATGGTTCCTGGAGAAACACACTGTCCCCCAATATTCCCCAATAAAATTAAGAAAAAAAAAAAAAAGAATGTAATGCTCCTGAAGGAGTTTGGTCAGATGTTCCTAAATCTTCGGATGTCCTCATGTCTATAGATGCAGCCAACTTTTTTTTTTTTTTAAATTGGCTGTATTTTTAGAACAGTTTTAAATTTACGAAAAAATTGTACAGACAGTATAGAGAGTTCTCATACTCCCCTACCCCCACCACAATTTCCTATATTAACAGCTTACATTAGTATGGTAACATTTGTAACAATTAATGATCCAGTATTGTTAACTAAAGTCAGTCCATAGTTCATTCAGATTCCTTTAGGTTTAACCTAAGGTCCTTTTTCTGTTACAGGATCTCATCTAGGGTACCATATTACATTTAGTTGTCATGTTTCTTTAGTTTCCTCTTTGCTATTAGGGTTTCTCAGACTTTCCTTGTTTTTGAGAACTTTGAAAATTTTGAGTACTGGTCAGGTATATTGTAGGATGCCCCTTTGTTGCAATCTGTCTGATGTTTTTCTCATGATTAGACTGGGGTTATGGATTTTGGGGACAATTTATTTTTATGTCTAGTTTATGATATTTGGACCACCATTTGTGATGCTGCTCATTTTACTGAAGCAGCAGTAAACAGTTCTGGATTGAAAATGGGGTGGGACATACCATGTTTCCCTGAAAATAAGACCAAGTCTTACATTAATTTTTGATCCAAAAGATGTGTTAGGGCTTATGTTCAGGGGATGTCATGCTGAAAAATCATGGTAGGGCTTATTTTCCGGTTAGGCATTATTTTCGGGGAAATACGTTATTACTTGTATTTTATTAATTGGGTTCTTTATCTGATGCCCTTTTCCTTTACTCTGTTAAACTCCCAATTTCAGCTTTTAGAAGCCTTTCTTCTAAGTGCTTCTGAGGAGGGGCTAAGCAAGGACAGAAGGATGGGGGCCAGAGTGGGAAAGAGAAGGGAATCTCTGTTCCTTTAACCTATTTTTTTTTAGCTTGTTAAGGGTACCTGCGTTGACATAACATTGAACAGATTTCTTCTTCATTTCCCTTTGCCCCAGACTACTCGAACTGAGTTTTATGTTTGACTTACATTTTATTTTTTTATAAGGAACTTTATATATTTGGTCTTACTATTTCAATACACACATGAGTACTACCTCCATTTTATAAATGAGAAAACTTGGGTTCAGAGACTTTGACCAACCCAATATCACACAGAACCTTGAATCTGGACCTTTTGACTCCAGGTTTAGTGCATTTGGTAGTTATTTTACTAGTTATTATATACTGTAACATTCTAGCTTTCTCAAGACATTTTTTTTCTTTTTTTAAGATTTTATTAGGGAAGGGGAACAGGACTTTATTGGGGAACAGTGTGTACTTCCCGGACTTTTTCCAAGTCAAGTTGTTGTCCTTTCAATCTAAGTTGTGGAGGGTGCACCTCAGCTTCAGGTCCAGTTGCTGTTGTTAGTTGCAGGGAGCGCAGTCCACCATCCCTTGTGGGAGTTGAGGAATCAAACCAGCAGCCTGTGGTTGAGAGCCCACTGGTCCATGTGGGAATGGAACAGGCAGCCTTCGGCGTTAGGAGCACCGAGCTCCGACCGCCTGAGCCTCCGGGCCGTCCCCAAGACAGTTCTAGTAAGTTGAAGTGTTTCCTGCACCTTAGTAGAGGTGTTATATTGTTGTAATCCATTTCCTTCTTTCTTAAAAGAGCGGAATTATAAAATAGTACTACTCCATAATATTTAGGTATCATTTCGGGTAACTGTCAGGGCATAATGGGAAGAGCACTGCATTGGGAGCTACCGTTTGAGGCTGGGTTTTTTGCTGTTCTGTGTCTATAAACTCAGGTAAATCATTTGCTTCACTTGTTTATTTTTCACTGTAATTTCTTGTCTTTGCTCCTCCTTTGAGACTTAATGTTTCTGCCTATAGATTTAGTAATACTTGCTATTGTCTTGTTTTTAAAATAGTGTTTCATAGGTGATCTGTTCAACTTGTAACCTACTATTGTTTCTTAATCTTTTCATTTGTATTTAGCTTAATTAATTTTGATTCTGTTGTATTATTTAGCTTAATTTCATTTAATTCTGCAGATGTTTCACTATTCAAATATTTGGTAGTTGAAAGGATTTTGTTGTGATATTATTTTAATTTCCACAGAATAGTTACTCAAATGATTAGCTGTTGTTCCTCTTTACTGACTCATTTAAGCTGGGAACTGCAATGAGTGTTGAAGCATTTGAGTAGTAGTTTTCTTGTCTTCAAGTCTTTTTTATACTACTTTTTATTTGTTTGTATTTAATTTCATATTGTACTTGGGTGCTGCCTCCGGTTTCCTTAATGAGGAAAACAGCATCTCCTTCCTCAGCTCCATAATAAGTAGAAACAGCTAGTGAACTGGGCTGACTTGGTGGCTCCCATTTAAAATTATACTGGGCCTAGAAGGGAACCCCCAAAAGGGAGTCTGGTCTCCAAAACAAAGTCAGTCTTGAATATGAATCTGGAAAGATTAAACTTTTCTTTATATGACCACTGTTCTGTGTTAAGCAGGTAGCCTCTTATTTAATTTAGAGACTGAAACATTGGTTCCTTAACAAAGTAAATTCTTTATGTTAAATAATCCCTTGTTCTACTTCATTGCTTCTGACACGCCTTTTGAGGGGCTATTTTTGGGGAGGTTATTAAGGTACATTCTGCTCATGTATTATCCATCTTAATGTTACCAGTTAACTGAATGAATGTAGTCTCAGTTTGGCCAGGTCACTGCATCAGGCGAGCTCTGGAATTCCTCTCCATAGTTAATCCTGAACTATTCAGTATTCCTCTGACCATTTGTGAAGAAATTTTTTTCAGACATTTCATTTGGTAAACATTTGGTAGTCTCTTCTGTTTTTCTTAGAAATTTTAATTTAATTTTACATATTAGGATTTGAGAGCATACAGAGCTTAACATGGATTCTCAAGGTAACCCACAGCCTGTTGAATTCTTAATCTATTGTTTGAAAGTCTAATTGCAAGGCGAGGAGAATTACATCATTAGGATATTGCGCTTAATATTGGCGTTTTGTTCAGGGTGGTCTGGATTGTCCCTTGTAGGATATTTAACATCTCTGGTCCCTACTCATTACATGTGAGTACTGATGCCCAGACATGAAAGTCAAAGAAATGCCCTCAGACATTTCCTAATAACCTATCTGGAAGTGGTACCCCTGTCTGGGTCAGCATTATAGCTCAGATCAATATTGTATGTCAGCATGCTACTATTAAGTTTTAGGCGTTGGGGCTTACCTTACATCAAAACTGTATTCATGGACCCTGTCAAGGTAGTATATTACCTTTGGAGTTTTTCTAATTTGGTGTGGGGTCTGTTTTAAAGTTTCGAACTGATATTCTATGGTGTTAGCTCTTAGACTATCCTATCGATAGAAAAATGTGGTTATACTTCTTTGCAAGTCATTGAGTTATCCATCCATCAGTAATTGCTTTTGACTTGAATTAAAAACATTTTACCCTTCTTATTGTAATTCACAATTGTGTTTTTCAATGATGACATGTAGTAAAATTTTAAAATTATAATATAAAGCAGTTGCTGAACTTTAGTTATGGCTTAGTTATAGGTATATATGATATCTCATCACTAATTGAGTTTCCAGCATATCAAAACTAGTTAACAGTATTTTTAAAAAATTAAACCATAACTTATAAAATTAGATGTAGTGTTTTTCTTCATGTATAATTGAGTTGTTCCAACATATGCTATTAGTCTGTAACAAATATTAAACTTTCCTATAAGCAATCGTCATTAAAAAGCAGTTGTTTAAGAAGTTAAATAAGATATGAATCACAAAGACTATATTTCAGAGAGTACACTCAAATTTATACACTCCCTTGAACTAAATAGACCTTAAAAATACAGAAAAGTATATTATCAGAGTTTTTAATATACGTTATTTATTTTTTAACTGATAAATTTGCAGTGTGAAGTCTTCTATGCTTAATTCAAATTTGACAGTGCTACCTATATTTTGCCGAAAATTAGACTGGGTCTTATATTAATTTTTGCTCCAAATGACGCATTAGGGCTTGTGTTCAGGGGATGTCTTATTTTTTCATGTACAACAATCTACATTTATTCATTTATTCATGTACAAAAATCTACATTTATTCAAATACAGTCATGTCATCTTCTGGAACATCGTCATAACTCTCCAAACCCCAAATTCCAGCTTGAATTTCTTGCGACTCCATTTCCTGTAGAATCATTGGCCCCAATCTCTCATGTCCAGCAATAGAGCTCTCCTTAAATGAGCACTTCTTGTCCATAACCTGCTCGCAGTGCATTGGCAACACAGCTGTCAGTGTTTTATCCCATGAATTCTTCATCCAAGTCATGACCTCTTGCAGGCTAGGCTTCACAGTTTCCACACTGATTACTCTCCATTCTATTTTCAGTGTAGTTGTTGATTTCCATGCGCAAATGGTCCTTGAATGGTCTGTTTATTGCAATATCAAGAGTCTGGAGATAGGCAGTCATTCCTGCGGGAATCCATTATTTGATCAATTGTTCTCTCTGCAAGGAAGTCCTTCATGTCTTTAGCACAGTGAGTGCTGGCTGAATCTCAGACTAGCAGACCTCTTTGGCCACCTCGAAAAACAAATGGCAGCATTAAATTGACTCACTTCCTTATAACTACTTGTGTGCACCAGGCTTTTTCAGTGTCAAGAACATAAATGCCTGCACCACGTTCAACCTTATCTTTCTTGTCCTTAGTGATGATTAGAAGTGGGGCTTTCTTTCCAGCCAGACGAGCTGCCAAAATACAGGTAACACGTGCACTTCCATAACCAGTGGAGGGAATGTAGATTGACGAGGCACCCCTCTGATCAATTGTCGTTTGAGATCCTTGGCCCATAAACACTGCAGTTTCATCCACAGCAATCATGTTTGAGAGTCGGTATTTAGAAAAGTCGATGCCATCAACAAAGGACTTGAATGCAAGTGCACATTTAATAACTTCAGTATCTTCCAGTTTGAACAGTGCTGTCAATCTTAGAGGCAGTTCATACCGCTGATGGAAGCCATCCAGCCAGTGTTGTGATCTTTTGAATTCTTCTGGGCATATTTCTAACTGTGGTGCCATTGCGAGGGCAAATGCTTGAATATCAGCCCTGCGCACAATCAAAGCCTTTGCTCTCCTGTCAGCAATCCATTCACAGATGATGTCTTCCAGCTCAGGAAATAATGGTGGTTGACCTGATCCACACTTGGGCTTCTTAGCATTTCCCTCGTCCACCTGTTGACTGAGGTTGTCGTACTCTGCTCGCCATTTTCGGACCATTGGGAGATCCAACTTCTTCTCTTTGTAGAAAGCTGTAAGATTCTTGCCCCAGGAGTCCTCCACGATTCGTTTCTTGTACTCGAAGGAATAACTCTTTCTTTTTGCACTCATCTTGTCTGGGGTTCAAAATATTATTCCCTTTAAATCTATTAAATCAAGTGTTAATTGAAGACTTACGAGACAGGAGTGGCAACAAAAATGATGACAGTTAAGACTGATGGTCCACACAAAAGCGACGAAAAATTGCAGACACAAAATTCAGAAAACATTTCTTTATTTCACACGAGTGCATTAAGTACGTCCGTTACAACACACGACGTATTATGAAGATTCATATTAGACACAACCATGTCCATTCATTATCAAGTGTGCATGTTATTTGTGCGTTGTGTCTGTACTCCGATTGGTCATTCGGCAATAAGTCTCTAGTTCATCTGTTTACCTCTTGTCCAAAGGCTCCCGCTTGGGTATTTACAAATACTTAATTATAATTTATATTATCATTTATTTTAAGTATTGATGTCAATAATATTTATTTATATTTGTATATTAATATTTTGTAATTCAATACATCCATCGTGTGATGCAGTGGGCGTACTAAATGTGTCTAGCTGACGATCTTAACTTGGGCTTATTTTGGGGGCAGGGCTTATATTACGAGCATCCTGAAAAATCGTGCTAGGCTTATTTTCTGGTTAGGTCTTATTTTCGGGGAAATACAGTACATTGATCAATTTTCATATGACAGATCTTTGCTAAGGCAGGATATTTACTATTTGTTTAAAACTGTAATATGTAATATGTCTATTATTATACACAGAGTGCTTATTCATATTTTTTCTAGTTTCTAGAAATTAATGATATATTCCATAGAATTCATCTCCAAAAGTAGCATAAGAAAATTTATTAAAAATTCATAACTCATTGGCTGTTTCTTATTTTACTCACTTTTTGTGTAGAAAAGGTAGTGAGTTTTGAATATCATAATGGTTCTCAATTCTTTGCTGGTTAAAATCTGCATATGGATCAGTCTTTTGGTTTACTTTTCTGGGGAGCACATTATCATTTCAGTTTCTTAAAACCGGAACAGTAATTCAAATTTGTGTTAGGTTGTCATATACTTTCTAACATTAAAAGAAATGGGCAGCAATTGTAGTGTCATGCCATTCTTGCAGCTCTGTTTTGAATTGCCTTCTAATATATACTTTATCAGGGATTATAAATATTAGATTTTTTTAAATGATTTAATAACTTGGTTGTAACTTTGCATGCAGGTAGAAAGATAATTTGAAATACTTTGATCACTTATCAGAATATCCTAATCCATTTAGTTGTATTTTAATAAAAACCCAAATAGAGATACCTTTAAAATGTGAATGTAAATTAAGAACTTCTCACTAGAAGTCTTTAATAGAGTTATTAAAACAACTGTTTAATAAAAGTTTAGGCTTTTCATTTTTTAGGTTTTCTCAGTACAGTGTACGTAAAGGGATGGCTTGGCCAGCCAGTTTTTGATTTTCATGTTTCTTTTCTTCTTATTTCTTATGTTAATTGCCTTTAGATCTGAAAGCACTTTCATGTTGTTATTAAGCTCTAAAGTTCAGGAACTATTCACAGGTGAACCACAAAATGATTTAATATGTACAATCTAAGTAAAAATATGGGCTTTCTTTTAAAATTTGAAAGTATTCTCAAGACACATTGGAAGATCATAATTCAATTTTTTGAACTTATTTTGAAAAAAATTTCAAACCTGCCAAAAGTTGCAAGAGTAGAGAACTTCCGATAGATTATTATTCAGTTAACATTTTGCCACATTTGCCTTCTCTCCCTTCCTTCACACTCTCTTTCTTCTCTCCCTCCTCCCGTTTTTTACCAATTTGACATAATTCTTTTTTTCAGCTTAAATATTGAGGTGTAATTGACAAATAAAATTGTAAGATATTTAAAATGTATATCATGATGGTTTGATATTTGTATACATTGTGAAAGGATTCCCCCCATCGAGTTAATTAACACATCACCTCACATATTTATCTTGTGAGAGAGTGTGTGTGTGTGTGTGTGTATGTGTGTGTGTGTGTATTCTCATGTTTAAGTTTGCTCCCTTAGCAAATTTCATTTATACAATACAGTGTTGTCAACAAAAGTCATCATGTTGTATATTAGATCCTGAGACCTTATTAATCTTGAAACTGAAAGTTTGTACCCTTTTACCAACCTCTCTCTGTTTTGCCCACTTCCTACCCCCTGGCAACCACTGTTTCTTTTCTTTTTAAAAAATATATTGTATGTTGCCTCTCAGGATAGTGAATCACATACTCCTATGCATCACTGTTATTTGTAGAAGTGATTCTCTCAGAATCTGCTTGAGAATATTTTACTCAACTTTCATTTAACTTAATATGTTTTCCTTTTAAAAAATGAAAAGTTTAGGCTTTGACTCAGTGTAAATAACTGTTATATTCAAATTTAATAGAAACTTAAATATTTGTTTTGCTAAATTAATGGGAGCAAAAAATTTGGGGACAATTTGGTTATGAAGAAGAACATTTTTATAAGGGCTTTTGTACTCCGTCCTGGGAGTTTCTTAATGTGTGCCATTAAAACTTTTATTTGAAATGACTCCCTAATTTTGGACCATGGAAACTTCTGAATATTATTAAAACTTTTATTTGAAATTACTTCCTAATCTCGGACCATAGACACTTTTGAGTAATTGATACATGTGGGCACCAATTATATTTTGAACTCAAAATATTAAATGTTTTAATTTAATATAGCACATATTAAAAAGTATTTTGGGAGGGAAATAGATACTAATTTTGCCATCTTTTGTTCTGAATTAGGAAGTTCTGGAGGAATATGTGAAAAAAGTAAACTCTATTCAGATGGTAAAAAGAAGTCCTTAAATACTGGAATTATTACTGTGCAGAACTATGGGTCTCATGTGCCCCCCAAAGTCTCTCACATTACTTTTGCTCATGAAGTTGGACATAACTTTGGATCTCCAGTAAGTATTGCCTAATTATTAGATTTAAAAAAAGTTGTTAACCTACTTTTCATGTTAAGTGGTTTTTTGTTTGTTTACAGTGAAAACAAATATTTAGTTTTTATATGTCAGAACATAGTCATGCACTTGACCATATTGAAAGGGAGGAAAATATAACATTTGTGATTAAAATATGTCAGCATAACAATGCCAGAATTCTCATAAGGCAAGGAATTTTGTCTATTTCATTCACTTCTATGTCTCCTAGACCTAGAACAGTGTCTGGTACATGATTTATTCAAATATTTGTTGAATGAGATTCACTTTTCATTGTCTAAAAGTACATGGCTATTAATTTTGAATGTTAGCTGATTGTGGAGTGGTGTTTTTTTTGTTTGGTTTCCATTAAAGCATTATTGGGGTTTACTAGATTTGTCTTTGTCTACTGTGGAATAAGATTGATATTTTAAAATCTTTCAGTATGGAAAAATTTTAACATACACAAAAGTAGAGAAAAATAGTATAACAAATTCTCATATGCCTGTCATCCAGAACAGGGGTCTGCATACTTCTTCTGTAAAGGGCCTGTTAGTAAATATTCTAGGCTTTGGGGGTAACAGTTGGTCTCTGTTGCGTATTTTTCTTTGTTGTTTTCTAATCCTTTAAGCATTGAAAAACCATTCTTAGCTTATGTCATATTAAAACTGGTTGTGGGCTGCAGTTTGCCAACCTCTGGTTCAGATTGAACAATTATCAAGGTTTTTCGACAACTCCTGTCTGTATTTCTTCCTTTTTCTTTGTAAGGCATTAGAAGCAAATTCATTTATTCTTACATGTTTTAGTATACATCTCTAAAAAAAAAAATAGACGTTTTCTTACACAATCACAGTGTGGTTATGATATGTGATGAAATGAACAATTTTTTGGTGTCATGTAATACCCAGTCCATTATATTGATTTTCAAGTGACCTGAAGATTAATACACACAGAAATGCAAAATACTGAAAGATAGTCTGTCTATCTTTGATTTTGTCAGGGCTTATTAAAATAACAAGTTTGGGGAATTTTCATTTGAAAAATACATGTAAATTCATTTTACTTGCACCTTATCACATGTAAAAATGGAAATTTTTGTGAATTTACAAAAATACATACTTGTAGATTAAAATCCTCAAATGTGGTTCTCTAATTTTCACCCAGTTTGTAAAATATAACTGCTACTTCACTGAGTTGCAAGTCTTTCCTCTTCTAAATCCCAATCAGAAATTGATAGATTATTATCAACACTCTTAAAGAAAGTATTTAAAATATATTCAATCTCTTTATCTCTTGACTGCTTTTGCGATCTGTTCTTAAAAGAGTAATTGAAATTTTAGAGATGAGCAGAGAACTGTTGTTCATAGTTAATTTACATTTTCAAGGGCACTTAAATGTCCTCTCTCCACTCCCTGTTCTCTTGATTCCAGCCCTTACCAGGAGAATTGCAGTACTCTTCTAACTACTCTTCTGTCCTATAGTCTAGGGCCTCTCAAATCTTAATGTATGGATAAATTACCAAGGATCTTAAAATACAGATTCCGGTCGGGGAGTCTTTGGTGGGGCATGAGTTTCCACATTTCTCAGAAACTCCCAGGTGCTGCTATTGCTGCTGATGTGTAGACCACACTTGGAGCAGGGAATCTAGGCTGTTCTTTTTTCTCTTCCTGTCTAATCTGTTCGCTACCCAGTTGCCAGAGAGGTGTTTTTAGTACAATAACGTGAGATTACTTATTGTCTAATGGACAAATTGGCTCATGTTCTTTGCCTCCCTTGCTATCTTTACCTATCATACCAGACTACTTTTAATGAATCTACCATGCTTCATCACACCCATTCTTTTGTGCATGTTGTTCACGCTACCCTTCATATGCCTAGTAGGTACTTAGTAAGTATTTATTAAGTAATTTAATAGTAAGATCAACCAGAACCACAAATCCCTGAGCCTGTCTTCCTTGGTACCTTTATCTGAAATCTGTCTTTATCTCTCCTGTTACACATCTGTTTACTAGATCAGTGTTACTGTACTTTCGCTGAGTGGTTCGTACTGTCCATTTTACTTACATATTTATCCTATCCCAAATATTTATTGCATGCCTATTGTTAACCATTTTATAAGCTTTGTTGTGGGACTAATTTAATCATAAGTTAGATTTCTCTCTCAATATGAAAATTCTAATATGTACCCATTCTTACCAGGTTAATCTTTGTCTAGGTATAGTTTTGATCATTCTGATCATGTCAACTTCTGTTTACAGCTTACTTCTTAGTACATGTTGATACTACTAATACAATTTCCTATCTTAGCACTTAAGGTTTTCCATAATTTGGGTCCAGGTATGTTTCCAATGTTGTCTCCCCACTCCTGTCAAGTTAAGTAATTTACAGTCCTTTAAAACTTTCCTAAAAAATAAACAAACAAAAAAAACTTTCCTTCTGCCTATTGAAATCTTGATCCATGCTGTTATATAATGTAAATTAATGTGGCCCTTTTGTCAGGCAGTTTGACAGTGTGTATCAAGACCCTTGAAATGTTTGACCTTTTAACTGAGTAACTCTACCACTGAAAATCCAACAAAAAGAAATAAATGCAGAATCTGTCGAAGATTTGTGTACATTTCAACAATAAAAATTAAAAATGTCTCTGTTGCCATTTTATTTATAATAGCAAACAATTGTAAACAGCCTAAATGGCCCCCCACACTAGGAAAGTATCATGGAATGCTCTGCACTCATTTAAAAATTGAGTTTTCCAGTGCTCACCCTACAGTGTTAAACTGAAAGAAGTCATTTATAAAACTGTATACAAGGGGCGGCCGGATGGCTCAGTTGGTTAGAGCACGAAGAGCATGAGCTCTCAACAAGTTTGCCAGTTCAATTCCTGCATGGGATGGTGGGCTGTGCCCCCTGCAAAAGATTGAAAACGGTGACTGGACTTGGAGCTGAGCTGTGCCCTCCACAACTAGATTGAAGGACAGTGATTTGGAGCTGATGGGCCCTGGAGAAACACACTGTTCCCCAATATTCCCCAATAAAATTAAAACAAAACAAAACAAACAAAAAAACTGTACACAAGGCAGAGTACAAATTTTGTATTAAAATATTATATGAGTAGATTCAAGTCATAGGAAATATACCAAAATTTTAATAGTAGTTAGTGTGGTTGGAATGTGAATTTTCCGTTAATCTATTTTTTATTTTCTAAATTTTCTGGAAGAATATATATTGTTTTTATAGTCAGAAAAAAGCTTTTCTCTTTTCTTATAAAACTAAGATTATAGTTTATTTGTAAAACCATTCTCTTTATTTGAACTCTCATAGCACTTTTTGGGGGTACAGTCAAGATGGCCTTTATAGTCTGTTTTGTATTTTGTTTATTTATATGCTTGTTTAATCCCTTTTCTGAGGATGACATATAGCTGGCATACTTGTTTATAATTCCTTCTTTCATGGCTATTAATGATGAGCCATTACAATATCCTCTAGGCTAGTAAAATAATAATCGATTAGTGGTATCTGTAATGGATTTATGGGGCAGAGAGTCAGACTAGGCAGGGACATCAAAATTTGCTCTCCCTTTTAAATAGTAAGTCCTTGGAGGCCTAAAGACAGTGCTTACTGAACTCTTCTTTATATGTTCATAGTATATTTCAGTTCGTCCGTGTATAACATTGGATACTTATATACAGAGGGCACTAAAAAAATGTATACACATTTTAAGAAAGGAAAAAACTATTAAATTGTAATATTCAATATATACCGATAACAAAAGATGAATACAAGTCACATTTGACTTCTGCAATTACAAGAGGTGCTGAAAGTGGTTACCATCAGCGTCCAGACACTTCTGATTACGGCAAACTACTACTTGAGCAACGTTGATCAGTGTCCACTTGTATACATTTTTTTGGCACCCCTGGTATTTATTGAATTGAAAGATGGTAAAATATCCTGTGATAACATCAAGAGTTATACAGTATTGGGATTTTTTTCTTTCTAAAATTCTAATGCTGAGAATAATCCTAGTGTGATACATTGTCAGAAACCATATTGAATTCTGTAGAATGAAAACATAAAGCAAGATGATATTGGTAAATAGTAAAGAGTTGTTAAATGCTCAACCTAGGTTCAGGAGAAAGGCAGGAGTTATCAGGAAATATAAAGGTGACAGTAGAGGCCATATTTTTAATAGTTGCTTCAGATTAGGGAGTAGAAAATGAAAGTGGGCTCTCCTGGGCCCTGAGAAGAAACAATGCCTTCGGCCATTCCTTTTCTTTCCGGAGTGTTGGGTTGTATAGTATTCAAAACAATTTAATTGAAACAGAACTATTACTTTAGGACCCATTGGTCTTTACCCTTTCTGACAGTTGAGGAACATTTTGATATTTGTTTTGTTTTTAAATGCACTGAATGAGCAGGGGGACCTGTTATAAGCTGGTAGTGTTCTCTTTCCTGATCTCAGTGTTGGTCATGTAAATATGTTTACTTTGACAAAATTCATGGAGCTGTGGTTTGGTACTTTTCTATATGTATCTGATACTTCAATAATACTTAGCAACACCATTAGCTATTTCTGTGCCTGTGCATGTATGTCTCCTGTTTCATTCTGCAAAGCAATGTTTTGGTTTTACCTCTTGGCTTTTCTTAATTTTTATATAAAAATAGAGCATTGTGTTTCTATCCCTTTCCAGCATTTACTTAATCTTTCTTACATAATAATTAATAAGTCAATTCTCTTAAATGCCTATTCTTTTTTGTTTCCCGTCTTTCCCCACCTCTGTCTACACTAGCCATAACGTGTAATTTAATATGTATTTTAAAGAATATTTAGTAGTTTTTAAGTAGTTTATATTCCTGTTACTAATTTTAAAAGTAGGTGAACTTATTTTTAAGAGACTCTGATTATACTTTGTTCTCCATTCTACTCGCTAAGTACAAAGCTATAAGTTGTGGTTAGACCTTCACTGATTTTCCCTTTTAAGGGAAAGCTATAAGTTGTGGTTAGACCTTCACTGATTTTCCCTTTTAAGGGAAAATGGCCCTTAAAAGAGCAAATTGTTTTCTTTTTCACAGTCTCAAACAGTTGTAAGATCTTTTCTAAAGGAGAGTCTGCAAGATTCCATTGTTCTTCTGATGAGAAAATGACATTTAATCAGATGACCTGAAAACCTTATTTTGCTTCCTGTTTATGTAACTCTATATTCTGTTTGACAGCATGATTCTGGAACAGAGTGCACTCCAGGAGAATCTAAGAATTTAGGACAAAAAGAAAATGGCAATTACATCATGTATGCAAGAGCAACATCTGGGGACAAACTTAACAACAATAAATTCTCACTCTGTAGTATTAGAAATATAAGCCAAGTTCTTGAGAAGAAGAGAAACAACTGTTTTGTTGGTATGTATATTTTTCAATACTCAAACATTTTATTATGAGTATTTTCAAAGTTGAAAGAATTACATAGTGAACACTTACGTATCCACTGCCTATGTTTTATGATTGTTAACACTTTGCTGTATTTGCTTTATCACATATTTATCAATCTATCCATCCCTCAATCCATATTTTTGGTTGCAATTTAAAATGGATTGCATCGCTATACTTCACCCCTAAACATTTCAGCCTACAGATCATTAATTAGAGTTCAATATTGTTTGTGATTCTTTTATTTTTTACATAAGTGACATGAACAAATCTTAAGTCCACCATTTGATGAGCTTTTACAAATAGCTTATCAGTATAACCTATCAAGATACAGAACATTTCTATCACACCAGAAAATTCTTTTGTTTCCCTTACCAATCAATCTCTGCTCCCAGTGCACCCACAGAGGCAACCATTATTCTGATTTATTTCACCATAACTAAATTTTGCTCATTTTACTTCATATAAATGGAATCATACAGCCTTTTATGGAAGGCTGCTTTCACTCAGCATATTTTGAGATTCTTCATTAATATTTTGTTCCATTTTCATGCTGAGTAATACTGCCCTATATCACAGTTTGCTTGCTCATCCACTCTCCTACTGATAAACACCTGGGCTTTTCAGGTTTGGATCAACATGAATAAAACTGCTATGAAATTCTTTTTTTTTTCTTATTGTGATAATATATATAACATAAATTAGTATTTAAATTAACTTTAAGTATATAGTTCAGTGGCATTAAATATATTGACAACGTTG
This sequence comes from Rhinolophus ferrumequinum, assembly GCF_004115265.2. Taxonomy (NCBI): domain Eukaryota; kingdom Metazoa; phylum Chordata; class Mammalia; order Chiroptera; family Rhinolophidae; genus Rhinolophus; species Rhinolophus ferrumequinum. The sequence continues at coordinate 50,917,610 of NC_046289.1, forward strand.
TATAACTAACGACTATCCATTTCCAAACTTTTTTCATCATTCCAATTAGAAATTCTGTAACCATTAAGCAATAACTCCTTTTCCCCTCTATCCCCATTTCCTGGTATCCTCTAATCTATTTTCTGTTTCTATAAATTTGCCGATTTTAGGTACCTCATATAAATGGGATCATATAATATTTGTCCCTGTGTGATTCTGGCTTATTTCACTTAGTGTAATATTTTCAATATTCATCCAAGTTGTAGCATGTGTTAGATTGCCATAACTTTTTTATGGCTGAATAATATTCCATTGTATAGATATAACATATTTTGTGTATCCAGTCATCTATTATGCCTCTCTTGTGACATTTAATGTTCTAAATATTCTACCTTGTATTATGATTTTTTGGGTTCTTGTCCTATTTCTCAAGATTATAAGTTACTTGAGGGCAAAATCAAGGCTGCTCACCTTGCACATGAAGAACACTCAAAGATGGATTTAAACATGATAGCAAAGTGGTAGTTTTTCTAAAGCTTCTTGATGTGGAAATGCTACATAGACTGTTTATTTGTAAACCAGGTTTTCACAATAAACTTTCTGGTTGAAGTTGACTTTGAAAAATGCATATTACTTTGTAGGTGTCATGGGAAGTAAATTTGGTTCTTAAATTATAACGAAATATGTACCCATTATAATTTTTGCATTTAAACAGCACTTTTTCTGTGTGTTTAAGCTTTTAGCAATTAGCTGATTTAAAGTACTATTTTTATGTGAGATATAAATTAATGTGTAATAAATATTGCATCAAAGGTTTTGTTTTTATCATTTTTCCTTCTTAATTAGATGTCACATGGATTAAAAAATGATTATTACTAGACTTTAGAAAAACTATTGTTGTTTACTATGTGCATGCATCTAGTTTTAGAGAACAGAAGAGATGGTATAAAATGAAAGAGAGGGATGGAGCTTCAATTACCTCTAAGATTTCCTTTAATATTTGATGTGGTTAAAGATAAGGAATGAACTTTCTAAATATAAAGCTAGTCTTTCTAGAATAATTTTTATTCACATATCCCTTGTGTTGAATTCCTGTGTTTGAGATTTGTTCCCTTCTACTTACTTATTTCTTAATTTCAAGTCTATATTATGGTTGTTTTCCACATTGATTTGGTATAGAAAGGAAAGAAAAAGATTTTTAGGTCTTAAAAGACCTGGGTTTAGTCTGTGTTTTGCTCATACTGGGACATCTGATTTCTAGCAAGGCACAAACTCTCTGGAAGTTAGTTTTCTATAAAATAAATTCATTTGATTCTTCTCATTTCCCTGCAAATGCTGAAGTTCTCTGATTTTATGATCTTACAAAGAGTACCATTCCTTTTCTAATTTTAAACCCCATTGACAAAATCAAATAACTTGAAAAGAGAGCCTAAAATTTTTTCTAAAATTATTCATTATGGTTAGACCAGAGAGTCTAACCTTAATGAACCAAGATTTGACCCAATACTGATGGGCTGTTTAGGAATACAAAAGATACAAAGAGTACATGGTTTTCCCTTAAGGAGCTTGAACTAGCTGAGGAGCAAAAGTAATGTACATTAAAAAAAAAATACCAGACTAGGATACAATCAGCCAAATAGAATGTGGGAAATTCCAAAGGACAAAAATGACCCGATTTCTTTAACAAATATATAAAAATAAAGACAAAGGAGGATATCTGTTACATAGTAAAAGACACATGTCAACCAGAAGCAACCATGGGGAGAGGAGTTGGGGGAGCCTTTTGTGGAACTTGGTTCAAATAAACCAATTATAAAAAATCAGTTGTGATAAAACTGAACGTGAATTGGCTATTTATTAGATACTATTAAGCATATGGTTAATTTTGTTAAATATGATAATGATATTATGGTTAGATTTAAAAAGGAAAAAAACTCCTTATCTCTTAGAGTCATCCTGAAGTGTTTATAAGAACAAATGACGGGTAGGTGGAGTTGTTTACAATATATTGCTGATAGTTGTTAAAGCTAAGTGATTGGTACGTGGGAGTTCATTGAACTTATTCTTTTCTACTTCTATGTACGTTGGAAATTTTCTGTCTAACAAAAAAGGTTTAATTTTTTTCTGTTTGATGAAGCACTAACTTAATTTGTATTTATGTAATATAAATAATGCAGTCATCATTCGGTAAAGCTCAGTGTAGCATGGCCTAAATAGAATGTTACCACTTCTAGAAGTGACCTTAGTAGGACAGTCAGGTCAGATCCTCTTACTATACAGATGAGGAAACTGAGACCCCAAAAAAGGGAAATGAAGTGCCAGGCCACACAGCTAGTTCGTGACTGAGTGTTAAAATTAGGTCTTCTAATTTCCAGATTCCTAATTTGTTCTACTATTCTTATTCATCAGAGTTTTCCTTTCTCCCTTTGTTACGAGGCTCGAAAGAGTTGGTGAATTTTAAATCAAATTAATGTGTGCATACAATGCTTACTTTGTCTTGTTTATTTTTCTCAGAATCTGGCCAACCTATTTGCGGAAATGGAATGGTCGAGCAAGGTGAAGAATGTGACTGTGGCTATAGTGACCAGTGTAAAGATGAGTGTTGCTATGATGCAAACCAGCCAGAGGGGAAAAAATGCAAGCTGAAACCTGGAAAACAGTGCAGGTACCTTGCTAATACCAGTCATCCTAATGTTCCTATAAAGTCACCGGAAGGTAGTTATGATAAATTTAAAACAGATTAAGAGATGCATGTGGTTTGAAACTTTGTTTTTATTTGTTGTTGTTTGTTTTATTTAGTTTTCTCCAGAAAAAATTTTTTTTAATTTTTTAAAAATTTCTAGTCCATAGCATTGGTTGGTGCACTGTTGTTGGCAGATTGAACTACTTGTAATTTGTGTAGTGGGTGTTATAAAAAGGATATGCAGAAGATGCTCAATGAAATATTATTTAGTTCTTAACTTTAAAAATGTGACTATCCATATTTTCAGAATCTTAATTTTGAATATTTAGGTAATAAGCATTCCATACACTCTTATAACTTGGTATCATGTAATTATTTCACTTGTCAAGTTACTTAGGTAGTAATAGATACAAGCAATACAATATTGTTTGCAATACTTTTTAAATGGCTGGTCTGTGTGTCATAGTTTGATTTTAGCATATAAATGTGAAAAAAATTGATAAATTAACTAATGTATGATATAACTATGAAAAACACTGATAAGTTGCCTAATACTAAATCCATTTTCTAGTATAGCCTTTTAAAGGCAAATAGAGTAAGAATGCCTTGCTTATAAAAACAAGACAGTCACTTTTATACGCTTAATGGAATGTTGAAATTTAGTAGCCTCTTATTCCACTATTTGAAGTCGTATACCAGTAACATATTTACCATTTAAAAGATGAGATTGATGATTTGAAAATTAGGACCATATCTGTGTATATAGGAAATATCCTAGTGATTTTCTTTAATCATTTAATGTTTCCTCTAGTCCAAGTCAAGGTCCCTGTTGTACAGCAAAGTGTTCATTCAGGTCAAAAACTGACAAGTGTCGGGATGATTCAGACTGTGCAAAAGAAGGATTATGTAATGGCATTACAGCTCTCTGCCCAGCATCTGACCCTAAACCAAATTTTACAGACTGTAATAGGCAAACACAAGTGTGCATTAATGGGGTAAGCATTTGATTTATATGTTTTTAATTAGTCTTATAAAACCTACTTTTTCAGAATAATTGTTGACTCTTAAAGCTGCATTGTTAAAGTAAATAATCTTGGTTAGTTCAATGTGGTTGGCAGATTGAACTTCCATGTAATATTCCTATCTATTTCCCCACAAAGACATGAGTGTATTCTATAGCCAGTAGTAGATGATTAGTTACCGACTTGTCATTCATCTTTGTACTGTGTGCGTGTGATATTCCCTAGAGAAAAATAATTATTCAACTAGTCATGTGACTTTGTACTGCTCTTAAGTTTTATAAATTAATATCTTTAATAACCTAAATAAAACAAGTTTTTTAATAGCTTAAATAAAAGAATGTGAAGCTTTTAAAGCTTTCTTGGCTAAATAATCACTTTCTTCTACATGAGGAAAAATTCATTTTTTTCTTCTTACAAAGGAGACATGATAACTAACACAAAATTGATGCTCATCTACTCTTATTCTGTTTCTGCTTTAAGATTTTTTTAAGTTGCCATTTCTTTAAAATATTTGCTATCTTATTTGCACTTACTCTTTTTCAAATGTGTTTATATGGTCCATTTCTGATATTAATCTGTGCTTTTTATTTCCAACTTGTGTTTCTACTTCATTATTTTGGCACTGGAAGCTTATATCTGTTTGTCTGTTACTGTGAACAATAAGTTTGACTATATAGGGATTACATAATTTGTCTTTCATTTTTCTTTCAGCAATGTGCAGGTTCTATCTGTGAGAAATACGGCTTGGAGGAGTGTACCTGTGCCAGTTCTGATGGCAAAGATGATAAGGAATTATGCCACGTCTGCTGTATGAAGAAGAGTAAGGCTTTTAAAATACAAGCATGTAAAATCTATTTCAAACACCTTATTTTCTCCTAAATTTTAAGTGTTAAACTTGGATATACATCTTGGACAAATAATTTCCAACTAAACTGATCCTCTTGAGAAGAAATTTAAATGTAGCATAGCTTTGTGTTTCTAGTATTATGGACCCTACAGTGTTTTTAAAATGATAGACAAAAACCTGCCAGCTCTATGGCAGTGATTAATATAAACACTGTTAGAAGGTTTTAAAGCCATTGTGGGCACTAAGTCCAAAATTGTTGGTTGTTAGTTTATATTGTAACATTTAAGGTGAATTACCAGTGATGATATTATCCACCCTAACTAATGAAAGTCTATATAATATGTCATGATAATGGTTTTTAGGCAGTTTCTTCCTTTCCTACCTCTCTCCCCAACTAGCCTGCTAGGAAATCTGATCTTCAACTTATATTGGGACTTCTTTTCCAGTGGACCTATCAACTTGTGCCAGCACAGGGTCTGCGCAGTGGAGCAAGCAGTTCATGGGTCGAACCATCACCCTGCAACCTGGATCCCCTTGCAATGATTTTAGAGGCTACTGTGATGTTTTCATGCGTTGCAGATTAGTAGATGCTGATGGTCCTCTAGCTAGGCTTAAAAAAGCAATTTTTAGTCCAGAGCTTTATGAAAACATTGCTGAATGGATTGTGGTAAGTATAGTTTTTATTTATAAAGAAACCGTATCTTGAAATGGTTTGATCATAATTTTACTTGGCCAGAGGTTACCTATGTTATGAGAAAATCACTTCTTTCCTATTTACTGAAATTACTTTATCTGAAGAATGCTTTTTCAGGTGACCAGAACCTCCACATGTATATGCTTCCTAGGTAGGTTGGTGGTTGATGGGAGCCATTCTCTTACCCTGCTCCTTAGTTCATGTCCTAGATGGGTTACTTCCTCCTTTGGTCCATATGATTAGGGCATTTTCATGGGAGTTTTTCAAGTTGTTTTGGAAAGCCCTATTTGCTTTTTGTCTTCTCCTTTGTCTCCATATAACAGATAGCCAGCTGTGGGTTCTACTTTGCTGAACAGGAGAGATGAAAGAAACTGGTGATTTTATGAAGGTTTTTTCCTTCCGTTTCAGTATAATTTCTAGGTCTTCATCTTGTCTGTGATAGGAAATGTTGAACAGGGTAAGATCAGATACAGAGCCTTTTGCAGATTTGTTAATGATTATGGATTTTCATCCAACATAAATCTACTAAACTGTATTATTTTTAAGCCTGCATATTTCCAAGTTGTACAGATGTTAAATTACCTGAAATTTTCGTAGAAGATTGCAGAGAATTACTATATTAAGTCACTTAAATATTCAAGTTTCTAAGTGATTACATTAAAATATCAGTAGGAGGCTTGCAAGTGATGTATTTGAGAGAGTGTATTAACCTGAACTGAATGAGTTTGCATTGGAAATTAACTTAGAAGTCAGCTCTTCCCCTCAACCCTATTCCCAAATTTTTTCTTAAACCGTTTTTTTATGTGTGTTCAGGACTGAGGATGCCTTAAAACACACAAAAAAGTTGCCTTTGTGGGTTGTCACCCTTTTTGGTACTCTTGTCATAACATTCTACAATAAAAATTTTGGAATTATTTCCAGCATTAAAATGGTGTTTATTGCACATAGGAAGAATATACTTTGCATGTTAGAATGTGTGGTTTTTAGATATGTCGTAACTATGTAGTGGGAGAATCATTGACATTGGATTTAGGAGGCCTAGGTTTTGTGCCAAATAACTGGGCAATTAATTTAAATTAGGTCTCTTTAAAGCATGATGTGTTACTCATTTTTGTACTCCTGTGCTTGGTGCATAATGGGTGTTCAAAATGATCTGGTAAACTAAAGGTACCGTATTTTGCCATGTATAATGTGCAATTTTGCCCAAATTTGTGAGGGAAAAAGAAGGATGCACATTATACATGGGTAGTAGTAATTCCGTATCTGTATAAATGTTTTTAATTCTTTTATTTATGCTTATGAGTTAAAAGTGTAACTCTAGAAATCAGTAACTGTATCTATATGCAAAATAATACCCTGGAATACTGTACTCAGTTTTGTTGAACTTACCACGAACTTGCAATGACTGATGAAGAGTTCTTGGCCTTCTATGATGCATAAATGTCAGAAATTTGTTACCAGTACATAAAATTTCTTGTACCTTATGTCTGTTCTTATGTTCCGTAATTATTTATTACATGAAATCTCTTGTGCCGCAATATGTTTAAAAAATGCTAAAATTCCTTTATAATACAAAAAACAAGTGCCTAAATGTAAACAAATGAAAATTTGAATTAAAAAATTAAAACGAAAGATTTTTTTTCCCCTGAAAGTTTGGGCCAAAAACATTGGTGCACATTATACATTGCAAAATACGGCACTTTGTGACATTACGGTGAAGTGGAACAAGTATGAGCTTGGGCTTGGGAATTACGCAAGGACTCAGATCATCCTGGCGTTTCTCCGTTCTGTGACTTAAAGTAGCTTACCTTTCTTGGCCCTTTACTTCCCCATTTTGAACTCAGATCCAATTGTTTCTTTTTTTTCTTTTTTCTGATTTTCTCTATTAAGAGTAAGTTGAGATCTAGTATACTTGTTGACTATAGAGAAAAATATGTTCAGAAAAGAAATCTGATATGGGGAACTCATAGTTATGTTCTGCCAGATATTTTAGGTTTTCTAGATAGGATATTATATCATTTAAAAATAGGGTTTTTTTTTTACGTTTCTCCATTATCTCTGATTTTGACTTAGTTTTATTTAGAATTTCAAAAGCTCATTCATCCCTATTAAAATATGTAATAGAAATAATCTTTTTATTTAAAGTAGTTTTCAAACCTGTTTTTCATATTTTAGATTGAGGATTTAATGTTTCTTAACAATGAATTAACAATATGAAGTCTTTTCTTGTGCTCTGTAACTGATTAATCAGGCACTTATAGGTTTATAGAAGTTTGCCTTGAGTGTAAAATGCTTTGATTTTATATCACTGTTGCCATTCACATGCCACTCTTTCAAATACATGGTCTCTAATGCCTGAAGGGTACCACTAAGCTGTTGCTACATTTGTGGGCATTAACCAGGTCAACAGTAAGATAAGAAATATCCAGTTTCTTATAAGTTGTCTCATTTGTGTTACCTGCAGAATTCACTTGTATAGCAGAGTTTATTTTGCTACATTACAACTCATACTTTGCCCTTTCCTGGTGTCAGGAAAGTGCCCTTTTAGTTAGTGATACAATATAGTTTATTAGGATGCTCTGATACAAAAAGCTATGAAAGGAACAAGGGGTTAGTTTCATTGACTTTCCTTTCCAGTGATGCCTGGTAGCTTTTTGTTTCTTTTCTGTTGAATGCTGTTGCATCTTTTCTCTTCATATAGGGTAGAGTAGGAAGAATCATAGCAGTTTAATACTTCAGGGCATGAGTTACTGACTGCTACTAATATAATGGAAATGATGTAATAAGCACATTTACTTTCTTTTCTGGAAAAGTTGTTTTTGACAAGTGTTTTGAATGTATTTTTCAAAAATACGTTTACTGTATTTGGTGAGTGCCTACTGTGTATCTGGCCAGTAGATAATGTTAAACATCCTTTGAATTTATCAAGGAATCATCGGGTTCTTGAAAAGCTGGAGAGCTTTCACCAGTAAATCTGCTAAAACCCTGTATCATTATCTCCTTTTCTTTAAGTGGGGTTTGAGGGCATTGGTAATTCTTTTTCATTTTTTTCCATAGCTATTGATGTGTTCGGATTTTCCACATCTTTTGTGTTAGGTTTGATGTTGTAGAAAACCCTTTTTGACCTTGATTTTTTTCAAAATTACTGTATTTCCCCCTCCCTTTTTAAATAATTGACTGTTATTTTGTGGCTTTTTAAATTTTTAATTTGTTCAGATTTACAGGAGTTTGTCTTAATTTTTATTTTGATAATAACCAACTATATTTCTCATTTTTAATTTCTGCTCTTCATAGTTTGCTGTAATTCTATGTATTAAGTATCTGGTATTCTTTATGAAAGAGTTAGAGCAGTGTCTCCCAAGGGCCTCACAGAACACTAGATCCATGGGTTTAGTGGTCAAATGAATGTGGAAAACATTACATAGTATATAATTCTGGACCTTTTAGAGATTTGTGGGAATATTGTGAGAAATCCTGCAATAAAAAATATTTTTAACTTCATTTTCAAACTTACCTCACCTCGGAAGTCTTTATTCATATAAGACCCTAAATATCCTTAGAACTACTGCTGTTGATTAAGAACAGTAGTTCTCATTCCTGGCTGTACATGAGAAATTACTTTAGAGCTTAGACCCATCAATTCAGAATCTCTTGGGATGTGGCTTAAATATCTGGGTATTTTTAAAGTTCCCCACCTATTTCTGATGAGGAGCCAGGTTTGACCAACCATTCATCTAGAAAAGGAGTTGGTAAGCTATGGCTCATGAGCCATACACAGCCCACTGCCTATTTTTGTATGGCTCACAATTTAGAATTGGTTGACATTTTTAAGTATTTGAAAAAACAATCAAAAGATGTTATCAAAACAATATTCTTTTGAAAGTTATATAAAATTCAGGTTTGGTGTCCATAAATAATTATTTATTGGAACATGGCCAACTCCCATTCAATTACATATGTCTCTGGCTGTTTTTGCACTTTGAGTAGTTGCAAGGGAGTTCCCTGACCACCAGCAGCAACAGTACAGCAGTCACCTGGGAACTTGAAAGAAATGCAAATTATCAGGCTGCACCCTGGCCCCACTGAGTCAGTAGGCGATGATGCATGCTAAAGTGGCGAATCTTTTTTTTTTGTATCTCTGCAATGTAATTGCAGAGAGTACAAAAATGTGTGAATCTCTCAAGTCCAACATTACCTAGTAGAATAGACCACAACCCGTGTTTCCCCAAAAATAAGACCCAGCCAGACAATTGGCTCTAATGCATCTTTTGGAGCAAAAATTAATATAAGACCTGGTCTTATTTTACTATAATATAAGACTGGGTATAGTATATATAATGTAATGTAATGTAATATAGTATAATATAATATAATATATAATAACGGTTCTTATATTAATTTTTGCTCCAAAAGACGCATTAGAGCTGATTGTCCGGCTAGGTCATATTTTCGTGGAAACAGGGTAGATATCACTTATGAAACTTGAACAACAAAGATACAATGTTGTCACAGGGCTTAGCATATGGTAAGGATTCAGTATACATTTGTTAGATTAATGAAGCAGATTTCTTAAATGTCATTATTTATATGGAAAAGAATAAAAATTGTACGTATTAACTTTGAGGCTATAATGTTTTCTGGTTTCTCTCAGTGGTATTTTATCATGCTAGCACAGGCTGAGCTTAAGTAACTAAAAGATTAGTACCCAGTTGCTTTCTGCTTGGCAGATTAGTGTGAGGGGTGCACGTGGGGTGTTGAAGGATAGAACATTTAGTCTAAGTCTAGACTATAGTATTTTCTTCTGAAAGATAAAAAGGAAGCTCTCTGCCCCTGCAGGATGGCATAATCAGTATCACCACAAGGAACTGTGGGCCCCACATGGTCTAGTGACCCACAGGAAGTATTGAGGGCGTGCTGAAAGGGAGAATTATTAAACATGAGAACATTCACTGAGAGGATTATGTAGTTGACTTTTTCTGAGGATCTTTAAAAACAGATTACATTATGTCTGAAGAGACTTGAGTGCATGTCTTGCCTCTTTTGCCTCACAGGTTTTTTGAGTGATACCTGTTTTATCATTTTGTTATCCTATGTGCCCTTTTTGTTTATTTAGATTATTAAATTAAAATGTAAAAACTATTAAAATTAGACTGGTAATTTTTGACTTTTTATTTTGTCATTTTTACTTTTTTTCTACTTTGTGTTCTTTTGGCCATGTTAAATGATTATATTGAACATCTGTTTCTTTTGTAGAATTATTTTCTCAAGCTTAATTTCGTGCTTGTTAACTTCAAGGCTGTTTTCTTAAAATCTTTTAAATGTCTTCTCTATGTCTCTTTCAAGTTTCACTTAATACTCATACCTATGAAAGACAAGAGCTTGGTGCATAATTTATACTCATTAAATGTTTGTTGAATGCACGATAGCTCTCCTTTCTTTCAGAGTCTAACAAGTGGACAAATCGTGATCTTTTCTTTTGACATAAAACACATATTTTGCATTTATTAGTCTGGTTGGTATTTTTTCCCCAGATTTTACAGTACACATTAAAGAGAAAACATGATTTAGCATTTAACCCACTCTCTGATAATTCTTTTAAAAGGAGCATTAAAAATTCTTTCTATCAAAGGTGGCCATTTTACTAACACTGTCAAATACACCATTGTTTTGTTTAGTTTTTCTTGCTATCTTCTGTCCACTGTGGTGTTCCATTTCCCTAAACACTAGACTCTGAAAAGCTACGATTACTGTCACTAAAACACCTCAGTCTTGGGCTTTTGAGATACATAGTTACCTGAAAAAACTTGGAGGAAGGCCAGGAACACTGCTAGAAGAAACTGGAAGTTCTGAAGGATCTGGATGCCACATTTTAGTAAATATCTGTTGACCTGAACTGAAACGAGGTCTTTTTGACCTTTGTTTTCTACAGAGTTATAACCATTATTAAACCCAGGCTTTCTCCGATCTGCCTCTCTTATTGCCATATTACTTAACATCTCTATTTAAGACTATAGATACTGAAAAACTAGTATCAGAGGTACCAAAACCACAATTTTTTTATGCCTTATCTCTGTTGTAAGAGCCTTGTCATATTACTTGTATGTGTGGCAATCTAGAAATAATAAATGAGCTGTTAGAAGTGTTTGAAAAAGTCGGTATTTGGAATAGTGACTCACGTGTAATAGAGTTCAACAAGTACCTTTTTGTGGGTTAGGTATTGAGTTTGGAGGATATAAATTCAAGGAGCTCTCAGTCCAGTTTGGAATAGAGAAGACAAGCACATAGAAACATACGTTTAGTTCTGCGTAGTGTTTTCACAGAAAATAGGAGAACTATTTGGGGAAGGTCTCTTTAAGGAGGTGATGCCAAAGCTAACTTCTTAAGGACTAGTGGAAGGAGAGGGTCCACAGGTTGACGTTTTATGTAGAGGGAGCACCTGGAAAAGTCACCGAAGTATGAATTTTTTTAAATAAAAAAAATTATTCTACTTTTTTCCTTTTGAATAGTATGGTTATCTTTATTTTTTAATTGACAGAGCAATACATTGAAAAGTGTGCCGCCTTTTTACTCTGGAGCCCAGTCATCTCAAGATGGGTTTCTTGTGTGTTCTTCAGAAGCTGTCTATACCTTATAAGAATATATATTTTAAAAAATAAGTGGCATCATGTATATACTTGTACTTTGCTGCACCTTAGTGTGTGCTCAAGTTTTGTTTTTTTTCCTTCTCTCTCCCTTATTTAATGGTCCATTTTGGAGATCTTTGGAGGGAAGATTTTGAAGAAGGGTTTTACAGAGAGGAGTGACGTAGACAATTCCAGGTGGCAGATGGTTTGAGCAGGGAAGACTGGAAGGAAGGAAATGTGTAAGAGAATTTAGTGAACATTAGGAAGTGCATCTCGCATAACAGAACTAGCCCATCAGCCTAAAAATAGTAGGAAGAGCCTGGAGCTTTTGTGCCTATGGATCAGATCACATTAGAGGTGCTACTGCCTCCCCAGAGGGCATTTGGAAACGTACAGTAGTTGTTCAAGTAACTGAGGGGCTCTGTTAGCATTTGATGGTTGATGGCCAGGGAGGCCAAACTTCCTGCATTGCTCAAAATGGTCCCATACCACAGTGCCAACATGTCTACAGTGAGTATGAAGCACTGGTCTGCATCCTAATCCCTGATGTACTTGTTTAAAATGTAGTTCCTTGGGCCCTCCACCAACCAGAACAACTGAATTGGAATTTGTAGGGTTGTGGCCTGAATATGTAGAAGTGCATCTCCCATGACAGAATGAGCCCATCAGCCTGAAAATAGTAAGAAGACCCTTGACCCTTTGCACCTAAATCTGTATTTTAATAAGCATAACAGATAATTCTTAGATCTACTCAGAAATGGGAACCGTTCCTTTACTATGTGAGTGCGGATTATTTGAGCAGCTCTTCCCAGTCATAGGATTCCTCTTTCTACAGCCAGTTAGATACTCTCAACTTCCCCCAAAACACTCAGGCAAGTAATAGGATAGAGAGAACAAAAGGGCTAATGTTGAATGGTATCTATTTCGATGTAGTCTCCCAAACTAATGTGCTGTATGTGGGTACAGAACAAGGTTGACAAACTGTGGCCCCTGGGTCAAATCTGGTTTGCGCCCTGTTTTTGTAAATACAGTTGTCCCTCAGTATCCATGGGGGATTGGTTCCAGGACCCCCCACAGATACCAAAATTTGCCAGATGCTTACGTCCTTTATTTAAGATGTCATAGAACAGTGCATACAGTTGGCCCTCTATATTTGCAGTTTCTCAACCATAGATCAAGAATAGCACTGTTTTTAATCTGCGGTTGATTGAATCCACAGATGAGAAACCTGTGGTTACAGTGGGTCAACTGTAATGTTTTACTGGGATATAGCCCTGCTCATGTGTTTGCGTGTTGTCTCTAGCTGCTTTTGCACTACAGTGGCAGAAATGAGTTGTTGCGACAGAGACCACATGGCCTACAAAGCCTCAACTATGTATTGTTTGGCCCTTTATAGAAAAAGTTTGCTGATTCCTGGTAGAGACCAATAGCTCTCAATTTTAGCTGCATAATGGAATCATCTGGGCAGCTTTAACAAAATTACTGATGTTAGGATCCTACCCCATTTGAATCTGGGATTTGGTCTGAGTATCTGAGTTTTAAAAACTTTCCAGGTGACTCTAACATACAGCCAAGGTTGACATTGGTGTAGAGCAAGAAGAGTACATGTAGCAGTACAAACTGGTGATTTTGGTTCTTTATGTATTTCACTAGGTCAGAGTGTCAGAAATCCAGACAGTGGAGGTAGAAAAAAGGTCCTGCTTCATTAAATGCCGTATTTAAAAGGCCTCTGGATGCGACAGAAGCTGTGCATAGTTCTTCATGTAACAGTAGGCAGAAATGAAAAGAGTAATCAACCAGCACTTGAGTTGGCAGACTGAGGGCAGGCAGGCCTTATATCCTGCCTTTCGGTAAATAATGGGTTTATTATTTGGGGATGAATAAAACAGAAAACAACAGGAGACTATAGAACATTTATATAACAAGGGAAAGGGAATATTATCCTAAAGATAGGGAGAACAGTTCTATGAAAATTGTTTTCTACAGAAACCAAAAGAAAATTTTAGAAAACTCTCTGGCAATCTCAGTAGGAAACAACAAATGGCTTCTGAAAGGTAGATTGTAAATTTGTGGTTTCCAAGCCAGATTTAGCTCTGTAAGCATATCTTGTATGGTCTATATATTGTTTTTCGAACATTTGAATGATTTGTCAGCATTTAAAAATGGATTTCATGTAATTCAGATATGTAGCTTCATCAGTAAGACTGAATTACATTACGCTTTATTCTCGCCTTTCTTGAACAGTTAATTCCTAAAGCCATTAGGTGAGGCCAAGCAAGGTCGACATTCATGCCAGGTGAGGGATGCTGTAGTGGCACAGAGCAGGGTGTTGGAGCCTGACCAGAGTGGGGAGGGTAAGGAAGGAGAAGAAGACCAGACGGGGTGTTGGTGCCCAAGCAGGGTAAGAAGGATGCCCCACGGAGGGGTGAGGGTTTGGAATATCAGAGTACAAGTGTTGTGCGGAGGGTGTCTGCATAGGAAGGCAGTTCTAAAAGGGATCAGGACTCCGTGGAGAAATGGCTGATTCCAGGGCTGGGGCATGGAAAGAACAAGATGAACCTAGAAATTTTACTTTATGTCATGAAGTAAAGTGCTCAGAGAATGGTGGGGGTATGTCCAGAAGACAAAATAATGATAGTAGTAGATTATAACACATTGAATAAAATAGGAAACCACGAGGGAATAAATAAATGAATAAATTAAAAGTTTGATGAAGGACAGGATATTGACATAGTTCCAAACTATGTTCCTACAAAATACTCATTGACTGCAAAAGAGAAGAGTATCTTTATGGTAAAGTTTGGCTGCTAATAATCAAGTGATCAAGTTAAGATCATCAGTATAAGATCAAAATCGTGTGTCACTTGATAGAATGCAATGAGAAGAACCCAGCCATCACTTCTGTGATATTCTTACCAAAGATGTATGACCTGAATCTTATCATAAGGAAACATGTGAGAAACCCATATTGAGGGACATTCAGATGTGAAATTACTGACCTATAATCTTCAAAAGTGTCAAGGTTACACAAACCAAGGAAAGACTGGAATTTGTTTTGTTTGTCCGGAGACTGAAGAAACATGGCAGCTAAGTGCAACATATAATTCTGAATTGGATGGTATTGGGACAAATGGCAAAACTTGAACAGGGTCTGAGGATTAAATGGTAGTAATGTATCAGTGCTAATTTCCTGATTTTGATGATTGTGTTGTGGTTATCTAGGAAAACACCCTTATGTTGTAGAAACCGTGTGCTAAGATGTTCAGGTGTAACAGGGCATCATGCTAGCAACTTACTCTCAGGTGGTTCCAGATTTTAAAAAGTTCTTTGTATTATACTTGCAACTTTTCTATGAGTTTGAGAGTCATCAAAATTAAACAAATTAAAAATTGTGTATATGTAGGAAAGGCTTTATGCACACGTGGGAAGAGTGGCTTGGTGTATTGTGGGATAAAGAGAACAGTATAGAAGGAGTAGGCTGTTTATTACAAGACCTTAGATCATAGGAAATTTTCTTAAATGAGAGTTTTATTGGCAATGATTAGCAATTACTATATAGGTATTATAACAATCTGTGTTAAGTCGATGTGAAAGTTCATTGTTTTAAAGTTGCAACTATTTTGTATGATGTTTATTAGTACATGCTATCTTAAACAAAATTTGAATATTTTGAATTGCAAAATAGACTTAGAATTTATTAAGAATGGAAACAGTGATTTTTCTATAAATAAGATTTCACCAATAATTTTTGAAGGTTTTTTTGTTTGGCTAATTGATTTGTTTAATATGGTTTAAGTTAGAAGTAAAATTTTTAGTTCCTTCTTAGACTGGGTAAAGTTTGCCTGCTTCTAAAATGTGTATATCTTTCCATTTTTTATATTAAAAAAGACTATTAACCTTTAAATAAATGAATATATAATAGATACTACAAGATATATGTATAATATAATGAAAACTAAGATACATCATATAACAGTAATTTCCTTCAGTAGTCTGGGTCTGAAATTCCAAATGAAATAGAATAACAGATAAAGAGGGTCTCAAAAAAGATAGGATTTTAGTCTTAACTTTGATGATTAGGAAAAAATATAGAGACTGTTTTTAAAAATTCTGTCCAGTAGTAAAATTTAAAGTAAGTAACATACTTTCTAAGTAAGTGGAGAATATAAAAGCAAACAAAACATAGTCTGTAAGAGTAATAGGCCAAAAAAAGAGGGAAATATTCAAACTAAAAAATATTTAATAACACGGGAAAATACAATATAAACTACATTCAGGAAGACCCCAGTTTTGCATGTATGTTTATCCAATATGTATGACAGTTATATAGAAAATAGATGGAAAAGGAAATTAGATTGAGTGGATTTTTTTCCTAGGAAGTGAAATTATGGGTGATTTTTGTTTTTTATATTTTTTTTATATTTAAAGAAATTAATATACATGTGCATATATGTGATATCTATGTAACTCCCAACCAACAGATGTTCTTTAAAAATTAAAATGTAATACATTCTATTCTGTATTTTATATAATATAAAATATTTTAAAGTATTTTATAGTTTTTCTCAGTAGAAAATCTGTTTATTTCCAGGCTAATTGGTGGGCAGTATTACTTATGGGAATTGCCCTTATCATGTTAATGGCTGGATTTATTAAAATATGCAGTGTTCATACTCCAAGTAGTAATCCAAAGTTGCCTCCTCCTAAACCTCTTCCAGGTAAGACAATTTGAGCAAGGTATATATATTTATAACTCGGAATCATTTGGCAGGTAGAATTGAATTACAAATGAGTCTTTGGTAATTAATTTTATAGTACTTTCTCCTTGAGATTGGGATTACTGGGTGAATTATTTAGTTGACTTTTAAGTGTGTTTTTTATGAATCCAATCTAGCTAATAGCTGCCAATTTAATGCTAATTTGTCCTGAGTATCTAAAAATATTTAGACCTAGAAAGTTTTATTTTTGTTTGGTTCTTGTTTTTTTGTCTTTGTTGTCATATTCTAAACTCCTTTTTTTTAATTACAATAGTTAGGATAGTTTTAAATGATTGGTTTTTCTATTTAATGGCAGTGCTTCTGTTACTATTTTTAATGTTCATGCTCATCAAATATTTTCTGGAACATAAGCTCATTTTCCCTAGGGTGGAGGCTTCATTCACCAAATAACCATTCTTGTCTCTGAAAAAACTCCTAAATTTGCTCTTCACTCTTTACCTCTCAGGGAGACACAGCACTTCTCACGAAGCCTCTTGCCTCAGGCCAAATCCACTACCCTGCAGAAAGTAGATTAGAACTAGGAATTTCTTACAATTTTCTCCATTGTCCCTCAGTTGTTGTTCTGTATTTACCTATCTTGGGGCAAGAGACCCCAGTATTCATACTGGGATTATATCTTGGTGGGAATCAGGAAATTCGATTTTTATATCATTGTTTTTTGTAAATTTACAATGTTAGCCCTCTGGAACTGATGTCAGTTTCTTAGGGATTTCCAAGGGCCACATGACACTTTTTATGTACGTTACCAACCGTAGCCACATTCAGTGAAACAACTCTTACTTGATTTCACTTTAAGCAAATTCCACCTTTAAAAACTAAAAAAAATTTATATAGCTGTCATTTATTGAACCCTCACAAAAACTGTTAAGCACTTTTACATGTGAATTGTATAATTTTCACAATGGACTATATGAGTTAGTTATTATCCCTGTTTTACAGACAAGGTAGGCATTTGAGTTTCATAGAGGTTACGTCATTTGCTCAAAGACACTCAGTAATTTTTTTCATCATGGATTCTGTCTACAGAATCCATATTCTGATAAGCTGTGGCTGTCGAGTACTTGAAATGTGGCTAGTCTCAGTTGAGATGTGTTGTAAATATAAAAGGCATATCAAACTATATACAAAGGGTGCCAAAAACATGTATACACATTTCAAGAAAGGAAAAAAACTATTAAAATTGTAATAATATATACCGATAAATCATTATATTCTACAAAATAACTAGTCAGTATTCATCAGAAGTGTCAGGGTCAATTCAACTTCAAAAAGTGTAATACATAGATAACGCCTCTTAAAATGTATGTACATTTGTACATTTTTTTAGCACCCCTGGTGTGTGTGTGTGTGTGTGTGTGTGTGTGTGTGTATTTAATTATAGTTGACATTCAGTACAGCATAAGGAATAGAGTCAATAGTATTGTAACAGATATAAATGATGTCAGAGGGGTAGTAGATTGGGGGGTATCCCTTTGTGAGGGGTGTAAATGTCTAACTATTATATTGTTTTGTACACCTGAAATTAATAAAAAAAGTAAGTAAATGAATTTAAAAATGCATATCACATTTTGAAGACTGATATGTATACAAACAAGAATGAAGTATTTCATTAACAATTCATTATATCTATTACATCTTGAAATGGTAATATTTTGACTATATTGGATTAAATGAAATAAAAAAAATTAAAATTATTTTACCTTTTTAAAAAGCTTTTTTCATTATGGCTACTGAAATTTTAAATTAAATATATGGCTCATATTATATTTCTATGGGATAGTCCCAATCTGGAACCTTTCTTATTGATAGGGCAACTTTGTTTTCAAAGATGGAAAAGTTGACAGTAAATCTATTTTACTTTTGTTTGTAACTCATAGGCACTTTAAAGAGGAGGAGACCTCCACAGACCATTCAGCAACCCCAGCGTCAGCGGCCCCGGGAGAGTTATCAGATGGGACACATGAGACGTTAACTGCAGCTTTTGCCTTGGTTCTTCCTAGTGCCTACAATGGGAAACTTCACTCCAAAGAGACACCTATTAAATCATCCCCAAACTCAACCCTCACAAATAACAGTTGAAGAAAAAAAATGGCAAGAGATCAAGTCCTCAGACCAGGTGGAATTACTTAATTTTAAAGCCTGAAAATTCCAATTTGGGGTTGGGGGGTGGGGGGTGAAAAAGGAACCCAATTTTCTTACGAACAGGTATTTTTAACCTAATGGCACAAAGTCTTAGAATATTATTATGTGCCCCGTGTTCCCTGTTCTTTGTTGCTGCATTTTCTTCACTTGCAGGCAAACTTGGCTCTCGATAAACTTTTATCACAAATTGAAATATATATATATATTTTTTTTTAACTGCCAATCAAGGCTAGGAGGCTCGACCACCTCAACATTGGAGACATCACTTGCCAATGTACATACCTTGTTATATGCAGACATGTATTTCTTACGTACACTGTACTTCTGTGTGCAATTGTAAACAAATTGCAATATGGATGTTTCTTTGTATTATAAAATTTTTCCGCTCTTAATGAAAAATTACTGTTTAATTGACATACTCAGGATAACAGAGAATGGTGGTATTCAGTGGTCCAGGATTCTGTAATGCTTTACACAGGCAGTTTTGAAATGAGAATCAATTTACCTTTTTCTTATGATGGAGTTGGTTCTGATTCATTTTGTCTTTATCAAATGGCTGCTAAGAGCACATTGAGTGACGGCGCTGAAGAACACAGTGAAGTGTTGTGCAAACTGGACAGATGCAGCATACTACTTCAGAGTTAGTTCTTTATGTAAGTGTCTGATTTCTGCTTACTTATTGTAGACTTTCTAATTCAGTTCCAGTATTGAATTGGTAGGTGAAATTTATTCATGCTTTGTTAGAAATTATGTCAATGAAATGATTCTTTTTATTTGTAACCTCTTATTTGTGTTTTCCATATATCTAAAGTATGCTAATTATGTTTTTGGTTTTTGTCTGATATGGAAAAGAAAAGCTGTGTCTTTATCAAAATATTTGAACAGTTTTTTCTGCACATCATCACTGATCATTGGTAACCACTAAAGAAGAGTGATTTGCTCAACTAGTAGTTAAAATTTAGATAGGCCTTCTGACATTTTCTTTCCTAAATATTTTAACAGCAGTGGAGGTGAAACAGCACAATGTCCCATTCCAAATTTATTTTTTAAACAGATGTAAATGGCTTTTTAAAGAAAGAAAGCAAAAGCATTTAATGTATTAACAGACTTATTGCTATGCAGGAATGGAAGGGGGCATTACAAGAATATTTTAAGCTTGTGATATATTTATTGCTTCTGTTTTCCAACTGCATCACTTAAATTAGACATAAACAGCTATGATTTTCCTGGCCTCACGTAGGAGGCAAATTTAGGGAAAGTTGAAAAAAAATCTGTGTTTTGGTTTCTTTTTTTTTTTCCTTTTTTTTCTTAAGAGTATAAGGTTTACACAATCATTCTCATAATGTGACGCAAGCCAGCAAGGCCAAAAATGCTAGAGAAAATAATGGGATCTCTTCCTTGTAAACTTGTACAGTATGTGGTGACTTTTTTCAAAATACAGCTTTTTGTACATGATTTAGAGACAAATTTTGTACATGAAACCCCAGATAGACTATAAATAATTCTAAACAAACAAGTAGGTAGATATGTATGTAATTGCTTTTAAATCATTTAAATGCCTTTGTTTTTGGACTGTGCAAAGGTTGGAAGTGGGTTTGCATTTCTAAAATGGTGACTTTTATTCTGCAAGAGTTCTTAGTAACTTCTTGAGTGTGGTAGACTTTGGAACATGTACATTTTTTTGCTTGTAATGTTATCCTGTGGTAGGGTTTTGGCAGGTATACACTGCCCTATTTTATTTTGAGTCTAAGTTAAATGTTTTCTGAAAAGAGATGTGCACTGAACTCTCCACAGCAAATCAAGATGTGGTAAAACAAAAGGATCAAGACAAATGAGATCTAATACTACTGTCAGTTTAATGTCCACTGTGTTTTATACAGTATCTTTTTGTTCACTTTGGAAATTTTTACTAAAAACTGCAAAAAATAAAGTATTGTGCAAAGATGTAAGGTTTTTTGAAACTTGAAATGCATTAATAAATAGACATGATGAAATAAACTTGAAGCTTCCATACTTTTTGCACTCTGAGAACTACCAAAAGAAGCTTCCCACAAGACAACTTTTCCTTACTAAATCAAAGAGATTGTTAAGCAGAAAGAGAATTGTCTCTTCCCATACAGGTACAGATATCTGTATTCTTAGTTAGGAATCCATGTGAAACTTTATGATTAGATATCTCTCTATCTGAACATTTTAAAAACACTTAACTAATCTCAACTGCTTTACAGTATTTCCAATCACTGTTCAATGTGTTTAAAAGTGTTCATCTTGGTGGAAGAGCTGACTCATTTTGGAAACTGGTCTTATTTATAGTAAGTCCTCACTATGGTCATAGGTTCTGTGGCTTGAAACGAAATGATGCCTACTGAAACCAGTTTTACTACAGATGGATATAGCAAAAGTTAACATCCTACAGCGTCTCAGCAATGTGATAGTGAAATAATATTGAACAAAACAATATTCGAGGACATGCTGTATATGTATGTGCAAAGTTTTGAATGCTAAGTACCACATTTATTTTAAAAAGTGTAGTTTAATGATAAGTATATTTAAAAATTTTGAGCCTCATTTTCCTGCTTTGTCAAATTTGTAGCAAATAAGGAGAGAATTTACATTTCAGTCTTATCTAGAAAAAGAATTATAAGCTCAATATGGCGCCTGCGCAGAATAATCAGTCCCAAATTCTTTTTTTAAAACTCGAGGCCAGTTACAAATAAGTAGTATTTGTTAAATGAGTAAACATGCCATATACTTTTTACTTTAATTTAGAAACTTAAAAGTGTATATTTAATTTTGTTTATGAAACCATCAATATTGATTAATTCAGATGATTACAGATTTGTTATTCTTACTTACATTTGAATGCTTAAATTTTGTTTAGAATTTTTTTTCAGTTTTCTAAATTCAGGCAACACCACAGAAACAAGATCAACAGTAAAATAAATTATTGCAGCTTCTGGGCTTAGTGATCCCCATAGTGTCGGGCAATATCATACACTTTGGGGAAGAACTTCTTTAAGGGAAAGACTTTATCTGACAGTCTTGTTTTCTGAGGTGTCTTCACCACTTTGTGCTTTGGGTACTTCATTTTTTTTCATATTCGCGGACCAGTGAAAACAGAAGAGTTCTCCAAATTGAGCAAACTACTCTTAAATTCTTATATCTCTTCCTATGGTGTGTACATTTTAAGACGTAATGATTGTTTTTCTCCAAAGATAAGATTAGTGTCCGTGGCAGCTGTGCAATTGTGGGTTCTTGTGCTTGAGGCAGCTTTTCCTCAAGAAATTCCTTAAATTTCTTGTTAATTATTTCTAATCAAAAGTATAAAAGGGTCAGAGTAGTAAATGTATTTATTATTACAAAACTGGGTAGCCCATCTTCAGAGAATAAGAGGAAATGTTCATTATCTAGATTTAAAGGGTCAAAGTCTGCCGTAACTAGAGAGCAAGTTGAGTATAGTTGTAAAGCAATTGCCAGGGACAGTTCACCTTTAAAGAAGTCACTGAAGTTGTAAGAAATTATAGTTTCCTGAAAAGCATTTTTGACTTCTGAGTAACTGAACAGATGATCAGTTTGCCCGACGAGCTCAGCTTCAGTTTCAGCGTTTCTGCTTTTATGTCGTTGATTAAAAACAACTTGCATTTCAATCTCTTTTTCCATTTATTACTAGTTTAGTTTTACCTTATTGTTTCTATATCCAACCTTTATATTATTAGGATACAAGTGAGCCCTTGTGTTCTATATTGCTAGGTTGTTTGTGTGTGTTGGATTATACATGTATGCACTATTTTCAGTAGAAATTTATGTATTTTATAATTGGTAATCTCTTCAGAATACCTATTCTGTCCTATAAAAAGCAATGAAATGATAGGTAAAAAAGAAGAGTTGAGCAAAATATTTATTACCCTCGGCTTTCCTAAAATCACAGTGATTAGGGAAAGAAAAAGAGCATTATCCAAGAAGGACAAGGAATATTGAAGAGGAGATAACAAGAACAAAATACTGGAAACTGGAAAGCAGATAGAAGAGTAGTATAGTATCTGACTTAGCAGGCAGACCCAGGGAAGCCAAATCCCGTGTTTCCCTGAAAATAATCCCCAGTTAAGCTCTCAGCCAGACGGACACATTTAGTACATTATGACGATGTTCCAGAAGATGACATGGCTGTAATTGAATAAATGTAGATTGTTGTACATGAAAAAAATAAGATATCCCCTGAAAAAAAGCCATAATGGAGCAAAAATTACTATATAAGACCCCGGTCTTATTTTCAGGGAAACATGGTCATAAACCAGCAGTGGAAACACGAGAACAGCCCAGTTTGCACTGTTAAGATTTTGAAACATAGTCCTCAGACTTTTTCCTATGCATATGGTTAAAGGCATAATGCTCACACTTCTGTAATCCACCTTTCTTATTTAACAATACATTGATATATCTACATCATTTTAATGACTAAATATTTCATTCTATGGATGCATTGTACATTTTAAAAATTAACCAATTCCCTGGTTGTTTGGACATTTAGGTTTTCAGATTGTTCATTGTTTTAAATAATCCTACAAGGAAAAGCCTAACCCTAATAATAAAAGAAATTTCTAAAAGTGGAATTGTTGGATTAAAGGTTTTTTAAAAATCATTGATAAAAATTGTCTTCCCGATAGATGTATCAAGTTTACTCCTTCCATTAATATATAAAAATACTTCCATCATTAGCATATTATATAGATAAATTTGAGAGCCCATGCTTAAAAGTTCATATGCATGCAGCCACATGAATTTATTAGAAACAATGGTAGAAAACTGCTTAATTGACTTGATTAGCTTTGGGCATAATTCAAATGAAAGTCAGACATAGTGCCTTGATTGTGGTCTCTAAATACCATTTTCTGCAAAGAAACCAGACTTCCTTGGATAAATGGCTAATTCCAGGTCTAGGAAAAGAAATGTATAAGAGCCTAGAAAACACTGTCATACCAGAAAACAAGGAAGCTGTTGGAGGTCTGTCAAAGAAGATTCAGGAGGAGGCACCTTTCCAGTTTCCCTCTGGCCAAAGCTGAGATAATTTTAGCATCAGTAAGGATAACATCCGCAAGAGATTGAATGAAGCTCATTATGTTTTACTCCATGAGTTAATAATTTACAAAATCATAGTTACCTTTGAAATATGCTCTTAAATATTCCAGCTGATCAAGAGGAATGAAAACTATCACCATTTTACCCTCCAGTGATTAATAGATGTAGACAATGGTCACCAGTGACTGCTAACCTCACAAAGAGATAGCAGTCAAACATTTTGTGCCTCTTAATGGAAATACACATACCACTTATGAAGCAGTCCTGCCGAAAGTCAAATCTGATCCTGATCAAGCCTCTGGATCTAACCACCTCTTTACTAGAAATGCAGGAAACAAACATGTTAAATGATACCATGAGAGATTCAATCAGCAAAATCCAGACTGGAAAACTATAGGACAAATTACCCTGTTTCTTCAACAACTGAATTGCAAGGAAAAAAGAGCTGGATTCAAAGAGGCTTCAGAGATACATCTATGAATACAATTTATGGACTGATTTGGATCCTGATTTGAGCAAACAACAAAAAATGAGATTATTGGGGAAACAGGAAAACTAGGTATTTGATGGTTTTAAGGATTTTTACAATTATTTTTGGTGTTTACATTTCAAAAGGAGCCCTTTTAGAGATGCAAATTGAAATACTTAAAAATGCAATGATACGGTATTTAAGATTTGCTGAAAAATTATTAAGGAGTTGGTGTTGGGTAATGTGTGGGAATACAGTTGAAACAAGATTGACCAATGAGTTAATAATTGTTAAAGCTGGATGATGGGTACTTGGGGATTCATTGTACTATTTTCTCTCCCTCTGTTTTTATTAGAAATTTTCTGTAAAGGTTTTTTAAAAATGTGACTCAAATTCATATAGAAACTCATTCATTACTGTTGTTATTTTAGCAATAATTCATTATAATGGCCTATATTCATAATGATTTTTAATAATGATTTTTTTAGTGGAATTAAACTTGAAGCAGTCAAGCTAACATAATTATATTCTGCTCCAGTTAAAATGAATGATTAATTGATTTCAACTGCTAGGGTGAATGCTTGAAGCTTTCAGTCATTCAGCAGTCTTAGCAAGCACCATTGGATTCCTCATTGCTCACTAGTTTTTGTGGGGCTTGCTAGCTATTTAAGGAAAATGTGTATTTTCTGTTAAAACATGTCAGAGAGTGATCAGGTTATCCACATTTAACCTGTGTGTCCCTTATTAGAATAAATGTTAAGTAGCTCGGTATAGTAAACTAGATTCTATTCTTTCTCGTTTCAATGATAATGATCCCTAGCAGTGGAAAGATATCCTGTAATTGTTTGTTCTCAGTGTAAAAGTAATTAGAATAATTTGATATAACGTAGGTTGTCTTGTATAAAAAGTGCTTCCATTGCATGAGTTTTAGAAAACCTTTTGGGAAAGTGAAAGCTATTTGGTAATATTGAACAAATTAAGCAATTTTATTCTTCATTTTAAATGTATACTTTTTCTTTTGCCTTTTGGGCATGGAAGTTAACCTTTGTATTTCTAAACAGAAAAGGCCAGTTTTTATAAATTAAGGTGTCAAAATGTTGTGATTAATTTTTAATTATTTAGTTTTATGATTGTAGTTAGTTTTAGTTAGTTTTCACTTTTCATAAGTCCCTGTTGATGACAGCTCTGATTAGGTGAATTGCCCTGTTAAGCATTTTTTCCCCCTTCTCCCTCTCCCTTGAAATCTTCTCATAGGATGTTTGGAATTCTTCGGCTCCTATGGTATGCGTATGCTTATTTGCGTGCACTGGTTGCCTGAGTTATTCATTGGAGAGGTATTTCTTAAGCATTTGTTTGGGCCAGCTCCTCTGCTCCATGATAGGAATACAGTACTGAACTGAACACTGTCTGGTAGGTGACACAGATATTAATCAAATAATTATGTGAATGAACACATGTGCGATTCCAACCATGGCCAGTGCTGTGCTTGGAAGGCCCTTGGTGCCCCACGCATGTCACACAGGGATGGGGCGGAGGGAGGACGTGGGACCAAGTCAGGAAGGTCACGAAATGCTTCCCCAAGAAAGTGATAAATTGAGCCCAAATCTGAAGGCTGAAAAGAGGTTAAATAGGTCAAATCGTTGTTTTTAATAATGTTTCATGATTATATTTGCTCCTGATTTTATTATATGTAAACCCAGCCATTCAGATTCCTTTGTGTATTTTTTTTAAATGATTTTTACTTTTTGCTTAGCATTGTGCTCATTTACTGAGGTGCAGGCTTCTACTTTGCCAGGTGCTACACTTTGTTATTGTTCTTACGGATGTCGTCCCAGCAGTGTGGGAGTTGTGATAGGCCCTTGGCTTTTCCAACTTTCACCTTGTGTCACGACGACCATCTACTCAGGATCGGGACATCCAACCTCCTAGTGCTGAGCGAGGCGTCCCTCTGCACCGCTGCTCTCTAGAGCTCTGTATGTCTTTCTGTCACAGCACACACCACATTGTAATGTAATCGTGCCTCATCTGAGCCAAGCTCTTGAAAGAATCACCTATACTCACTAGCCGCCTCAACTTCCATTCACTTATCAACTGCATTTTGTCCCCACAGCCCCCAGGGACTGCAATCCGTGCTCTCAGGGAGCTCATAGTTTGTGGACAGAGCCCAACAGTTAAAATGCAGAGGCATTTGTGCTGTAAAATAGACAAATACAGGGTGCCTAAACTCTCAGAGGAGGTGCACACGAGAGCCCGACTTCCCAGAGGAGATAGGCTTGAGCTGAGGTTTAGCGTTCCGGTAAGAGTGTGCTCTAACAGACGTGCTCTAACCAAAGTCTCACTCCAGTCCAAACTCACTGTCAGTCTTTCAGAAATGACGTAATTGCAGGGCAGTGCCGTGCCTTGACTGTTTCCGCGCTGTCTGTTTTCCGGCCGGAGGGTATGCCTTTCCCTCTTTCTGGATTGTCTGTGCCCTCTTGGTTCTCTACAGGACTGCGCTTTAGTAATCCCTGTTTTCCTTGAACTTGGTTATAGTAAGTGTTCAATAAACATTTGTATTTTAATAAAGGGTATTTGGTTTGTAAATAAGCAATGAATTTAATTTCACAAGATAAGCACAAAAGTTAGTCTCATTACAACACATTACTAACACCCATACTTCTAATTTTTAACATCTCTGACTCTAAATCCTCTGGTAGCACAACTCCTCCTCTCACCCCCAGAGAGAAATTGTCTTTCAAAATCGAATATGCAGTTATATTTATAGAATATAAAACGTACCTACCATGTTTTGCACAAATGGGAAAAGCACAGCTTAGCTTTGGAGCACAGCTTTACTCTGGAGTAAGTAACAAGTTTATAACTCTTGGCACAAGAAGTGGATTCAGAAGGCTCAAATTAGAAATTAAATGTGGAGGCCCTCGATGCATCATGCATGTAGACAAGTGTTTTCTTTAGCTAAATTGTGGTATTTTTTGACTATTTCATAATGAAAAGTGAAAGTTAAAAGTTTTGTAGATGGTATTTTACTGCAGTAAACCTACTGGTCAACATTTCTCTATAAAGTTTTTCTACAAAATTCTGGTTCCATGGGGCTTAAATATTCAGGAAAACAAAAGTTGGGAGTGTACATGGATTCGAGAGTCAAATGGAAATGCTGAGTTAAAATCAAACAGGTTTTTGCTTTTATTTTCATGTACTGATTTTTTTTTTAAATGAGTTCCTTCTTAGACCCTCTACTATAGTCACACTGGTTGTGATCTCTAAAAGGGTCTTACAGTGTGCAGTGCTCCCAAACTAGGTACCTCTTCTGTTCGTTCTTCCTCTAGAGAGTCTGGGTTCTGCAGAAACATTTTGGGAATTGCTGCTTAGATGCTGGGTACCTTTGTGGGGTCTCTAGCCAGGGACAGGTTCTCCTTGCGGAATTCTTGCTGGGCTTGGAGTTTCATGTCTGTTACAGCACAGCGCTGACAGACAATGGGTGGTAGAGATTCAGAGGATAGGCCCTTAACTTTCTCCTTCACTCTTACAAGCAGCTCTGCTTCTGTGGTACTCATGAAAACAGCTGCTTGGGACAGTGGTCTCACTTTGTTAATCTTGTACCACATACTTAAAAGTCTTCAATTCACACTTCTAATAAGGGAATATTTATTTATGAATTACGCAAATGTATGAGTGCACTATTACTACTATGAGTGTTTTAAAATATGCAAAAATTTTAAGGGATGACAAAATTAATGAAGTTATATTTCTTCCCTCATTCCAGTGGGTGGTTTTACACACACCTTGATGTGTACACAACCCACTTTGTGAATCTCTGGCTTTAGAGGCAGTTTACATATCTTCCAAATCAACTAGCTAGCACCCTCCCTGTATTCCTGATTTAAGTGTGCTTTCCCATGGAACACTAGCTGTTGAAGAATGCAGGCCACCTCCAGGTATTCTAAAGCAGTTTGAAGAAACAGTAAATGGAAACGCAAATATTAATAAATATGTATTGTCTGATTTCATGTGTGTGAAATTTTTTTAAGTTTGTAAAAACATTATAAAAAATGTCTAGATTGATACATTAAAAACTTCTTTCTGAGCATTGGAATTAAGGCTCTTGGGAGAGGAAGAGTATTTTTACTTTTTATCTTTCTGTACTGCTTGAATTTTTTATGAACTTGGATTCTTTTTATAATAAATTTTAAGAATCACTAAATACATTGCGATGTCAAATATTTATAATGCATTGTCAATGATGATTGTTGAAGTTGGATGATGGGAACATTGGGCTTCATTATACTGTTTCTACTTTTATGTATATTTAAATATTTCCATAATAAAAAATAAAAAATTAAAATGCATTGCTAAAAGATTCTGTAGAAATACACCACATAGTTAACAGTGATTATCTTCGGGGTGGGAGAAGGAGAGTTGGGGAGTAGAACTTCAGGTTTCTACCCTCTGATAACTTCTATGCTCACAGCATGTATTGTTTTTATAATGAGAACACACACACGCACACTGCAGAGCCCCCTGCAAAGGGTTTCATGTGTAAACTGGAGTATAAAATACGTGTTTGACTTCCTAGATTTTTGTTATTTTCTAAGGGAATATACAAAATGAAAGTGCAAGCCAAGGGTGTTTATAATGTGGAGGGCTCCGCCATTCTGTAACATGATTCGACGATTGTTTTATAAGAGGATTCTTCAGCCTGTTACATAATAAAGGTGTAACTCCAAGGCAAAGCCAAATGCAGCTTCAGGGAGAGCACAGCTAGCAGTCCGCCGTGGACGGTTTGCACTGGGAGCCAGTTACCAGGCTCTGTAATGGGACAGCGTCTTAACAGGAGAGACCTCATTAGAGCTCTCACCTGGGCTCCAAGGGAACTAATAAGTAAAGGATGTTTTCTGTTGCTGGCTGACCTGCTAGGCTGCATTCATAGATACGTAGAATCTAGAAGGAGGGAAATGATAGTTCATTAACTACGTGACCTTGTAAAAGTGAAGCTCTAGGTAGCTCATCTGTGAATCAAGGATGATAATATTAGTCACCTCAGGACGTGATGAGGATTAAATGAGAATGTTTGCATATGGTGAGCACTCAGATGCCAACCATTCTTGTTTTCATGTGGAAGACTGCTCACTGAACTGAGAACATGGAGCTTTTGAGCAGGTGTCTAATGATAAAGTGTCTTCTCAGACAGGCATGTGGTTAGGGATGACTGGTGTCTGGTTTTCCCATTACCCTTGCCCGGTTTCGGAGTGGGCATGTGACTCAATCTGGCCAATAAGATACAAAGAGATTTCTCCTCGTCTTTCTCTGGATGCTGTCGTGTCTAAGTGTGCTGCCTGGAATCACAGCAGCCAACCTGCTCTCAGCCCGAGGCTGAAGCCGACGTCATGGCTGGCAGAGCAAAGAGACACTTCATCTTAGTGGCATTACTGAGCTGCTGGGTCAGCCATCCCTGAAGCCCACCCTACTTTGGGACTTCCTTTTTGTGAGATTAAAAACAATTTATTTTTTAACAGTTTGAGTTAGCTTCCCAAAGCATCATAATTGGGAAGATTTGAGGTGAGAGTGGTGAAGATGTGAGGTAAGAGTGGTGGCATTTATTCAGTCGTATGTATTGAGCACTTTGGAATACAAAAATAAGTTCTGAGACGTGGGACAAGGGCTTCTGGTAAAGATAGCAGCTTGAACACATCCTGCCTCTTTTCTACTTGGAATTGAACCCATCTGCGTCTCCTGAGAAAAGCAGCTGCTGGGCCGTCCAGAAGGCAGACAAGGCCTGGATGTGGGTGGGGCTTCAGCCTTTGCAGACTCCTGACAGCGCTGGAGCATGCCAGCCTTTGTGCCCGAGGCCTGTAACAAGGTGCCCTAAAGAGGTGGCCGGGGGAAGGTCTTCGTGAGTGTTACCTGGTCGCCCTCGTTCCGGAGGAGCTGAACAGATGGATTGAGTTCCCATCAGCTTTGAGCTGGAGAGGTGAGGAGACTGGGAAGGGCTTTGTCCTAGTGCTTCACCCGACGACTGGCAATCTCTCTGCTGCTGGGCTTGGGCCAGGGGAGGTTGTGCCTGTTCCTTCTACTGCTTTGGGAACGCTGCCCCTTAAGATACCCCAGTGGCTGGAAAAGATGCCCAGTGAGCAAACAAAGGAAAGGAAGATTCCTAATGTAGCCCAGCAGCCAGAGAGAAGAATTACAAGCAGAACCCTCCTCAGTACAGAAATAACTGCTGGCATAGATAACTTGAACCAAAAAAAACACACACCAAAACAGCAAAAAAGATTTAAATGCACCACACATACGCACAGTGATTTTCTGGGACCAAAAAAAAAGAAAAAGTTTTGATGTAAAAATTTCAAGAGATGAGTTGAAGGAGGACGTGGTCACTGTTGATGTGTGAATTAGTGTCCTGGAAGATAGAATGATACACCTCAAGGCACGGAGCAAAAATAGAGACAAATCAGAAAATGGATAGAAATGGAGAAGGAGGTGGGGAAAGTGACAGAAGAGGCAACTGATAATGCAAGAAAAGTTTCTGAGTGAAGAGAGCCTTGCATGTCACAGAATTCCAGTAAGAATTGATGATAAAAAGACTTAAATATATTGTATCTCTGAGCTACAAGAATAGAGAAAAATCATACAAGTTTTTACAGAGAAGAACAAGTTACTCTTAAATGAGAATCACCTTGTGTTGGACTGTTTATCTACAGCACTGGAAGCTACAGTGTGGAAAACCCAACCACTGAGAGAAAAGGACGGTATGGAAATTGACCGAGGCAGACCTCCTGCACCTTCAGTTCACTCAGTCCTTTGGACCAAAATAACCCAAGAATATGTTCCCAGTTGCTATTACTTAGCAAATAAATTCAAAGTCTCCAAAACAGTGGGGAAGAATATAAAATCATATAAATATAAAACAGAAGAATATGAAAATCTTAGAATGGGATCATCACCCTAATCGGGGTGTAGTATCAGCCCCTGGATACTCAAAGCCCAGAGAAGCTCGTCCCTCTGACTGTTGTGTGTCGCTGGGTCCTCCACTCTGTAAAAGTCTATTTTTTTCCTGAATTGATCACATCACCATCTGCCTTAACAACTCTAAAAACTGTCTGACACTAAAAATAATAAGCAAATCAGCAAATCTGGGCATCAGAGGTGCATTGAAAGGAGGGAAGCATTCCAAAGGATTCATCTGGGCACTGGCTGTGGAACTGGTGGGGGAAGTGAAAGTATTCTAAAGTTTGTAGTGGCAGCAATGGAAGAGTATTCTGGTGAATGAAGTGTGTATCTGGCTTTCATACAATGGTAAATAAAATTTTATCTGATTATGAGCAACAGAAAGTGGAAAGTACCTGGAAATAGAGTGGAAATCTACACGAGAAGTCATAATAAGAAGATGGAAAGGGAAAATAATGGCAATTTGGTCAACCTGCAAAAATAAAAGTAAAAAGGAGGAAATAAGTCAACAAATAAATAAGACAGTAGGAGGAGTCCAGTCATGCTCAATGAGAATGGACCAGATTTTCCCATTAAAGGAGACATTTAGATTGAGCTAAAAATACTAGTAAACCAGCTACACACTATCTAGAAGGAAAAATATCTAAAAAAAATTTTATGGAAACATAAATAAAAGTTGATAATAAAGGTATTGACAAAGATATCAAGCAAATATAATGAAAATCGGCGTAGCAGAATTAATAGCAGACAAGGAGGAATTTAAGGTTGAAGACACTATAAAAGGGATATACTATGAAACAACACAAGGCCCATATGCAGAATTAACATTGGTAGACCTATGTGTTTTAGGAAAGCAATATGGCAATATCATATATATATATATGTATTTATATATATTTATAACATATTTATATAATGTTATATATATTGTGTATATATATATTATATATATATATATATTTACATATATATATTTAAGATGTTGCCATATTGCTAGGTCAAATATATATATTTCTAGCAATTCCACTGCTAGAAATATTTCCAATTATTGGGCATATATAGGATATAAGGATGTTACATGCAGCGTTTTTCAGAGGGGCAAAAAACGAAGCAAAGTGAAGGCACATCAGTATGAGGCTAATTGAATAAGTTAAGACACAGCTCAAATGTAGAATATGATGCAGTCATGAAAAATAATGAGCTAAACCACTTGACCTGGAAAGATTTCAGGAGGTACTGTTGAGTAAGTAAATCAATTTGCTGAAAAGAATGTATAATATAATTACGTTTTTGTAAAACAGCGACAACTGCCCTCTATATGAGAATGAGAATGGGTACATACGTTAGGGTCTATGACCCTAGAAAAAATTTCATTACGCCTCTACTTGTTAATGTGGCTCAGGGGACAGGACACTTGCTCAAGCAAGAAGAGTAGGGAAAAGATTGCACTAACCCCTCCAGCATGTGTAATTCTACTTATATAGAAATTAGAATAAAGATCCATCTCTCCTGACTTACAGGGATACTAATAATATATCATTAACCGAAAAATAAAAAATAAAAGCAAGTTGCCGAGTAATCTGTTTACTATGATTCTACTTTGGTGAAAACAAAAAGCTCTGAGTGTGTATAAATGCTTGTGGATGTTTGAAGGAATAAGGTAACAGGTTGTGGCTATTCTCTACCCTAAGTTACTGGGGTGGGTGGGGGGTGGATACAAAGAGATGATTAGCTTTCTCTTTGCACATCTTTGCATTGTTTCACATGTTGTTTTTATGCTTTTGTAAAACATCTTAATGAGAAATTGAAAACAACTACACAAACAAAACCCAAGAACACGTTACCGCTTCTGCCCTCCAGAGTTTCACAGTCTCATCTAGATACCTTCCCATATTTGAGGTGTTAATTTGGTCTCCATGGTCTCCAGGGAAGAAACATAAGAGCAGAAGTTACCGCCAGGCAGATTTCCTCTCTGCAAGGGCTCCCTTCACTGGAGGTGTTCAGCCACAGGTTTGATGTCCCCTGAGAGGAACGTTTTGGACTAGGTCAGTGTTGTCCCAAATTTTCTGATGAGAAGAATTACCCAGGGTACTTGTGAAAAATAAAAATCTCTGGCATCTGTCCTTGACCCACTGAACTAGAATCTCCGGAAGCTGTATTTTCATTAGTGCCCGGGTGATGTGCGTCGTCCGGCAGGGTGAGAAACACTGGTCTGCATTCTTGCTCCTCAGTGTGGCCTGGGACCGGTGGCAGAGGCGTCAGCAATGGCATCACCTGAGAGCTTGCTAGACATGCAGGATCTCGGGCCCCATGGCAGACCCACTGAGTCAAAGTGGCGTTTGACAAGGTCCCTTCGCCCAGTAGTTTGAGATGCCCTGTTCTAGATGATCCTAATGGTCATTCCCAGCTCTCACTTATTTGACATGAAGGTATCTCTGATCCTAATAGAAAATCCTTTTTGTGGTAGACGTATTTGGAAAGTAAAACTTGAGTCAAGGAACACGGGTGTTTCAATGAACGGACTGAGACAGCCCCGGAGCCAGGACAAGCGGAGGCGAGTGGGCGGGAAGAGATGCGGACGTCCTGGGGGGAGGCGAAGGCAGCCCCACCCCAACTTGGCTTTGCTTTTGAGCGGAGTGAGGAAGCAGTGAACTCTCTCTTGAACAGATACAGCAGTTGGAGTTCATCATTTAATTGGAAAAACAGGACCTACTTGTAAAAAGATGGCTGTCACTGGTCAATGCAACATGTAGTTAGCACATGTCCACTCTGTGCCGCAGTGGGCTGGGTGCTTAGGATAAAGCTGTGAACACTAGGAACTCTCCCTGACTTCACAGAGCTTCAAGTCCAGTGGAGGAGACAGACGGTAAGTCAATTGGCAGGCTGTAGGGCGCGATGACTGAAGCACTCGCCTTGGGTGCACAATTTAAGGGGGCTCCAAAAACTCAGTTATTGGGATAAATAATTGTTTAATGCAATATTTTTTTAAAAAAATCAAGATTAATGCAAAAATCTATGATGAATAACTGTCAAAATTGTATAGAAAGGCAAAATCGGTATTACTGATTTCTCATTTTGTTCATGGCTCCTCGAGTCGTGGCTACAATAATTTTACCAGAAGAATGGAAAGATGGTAAGAGTATGCATAGCAGGGAGAGATGGTATAGACTTGTATCGGGTGGGATAATTCTGGTTAAGTTATCCTTGAGGCAGTAACACCTAATCTGGGACTGGAGGCATAGAAAGAAGCCGGGAGAAGGGGTAGGGGTGTAAGCCTCAGAACAGGCGAAGGCCCAGAGGTCGGACAGAGCTTTGCACTGTTGAAGGAACAGCAAGATGGCCCATGAGTCTAGACCCCTGGTTCTCAAACTCTGCACGTTAGAATCATCTGGAAAGCTGTTGAGTCTCAATACCCAGGCCTTGCCCCAGACCAAATAAACTCTCTAGGGGTGGGGCTGAGACGTGGGCAGTTTTTAAAGCTTCCAAGGCAGTTCTAATGTGCAGGCTGGGCTGGGACCTGGTGAACAATAAATGATGTAGTGAATGAGGGACAAGTAGTGGGAGATTTGAGTGGAGACCTGGAGGCCCTGGAAATTATTTTGGACTTTTCCCAAAGAGCATTGGGAAGTCATTTGAAGGGCTTTAAGCAGGAAAATATGATCTGACTTTTTTTCCCCCCAAGATCACTCTGGCTGCTGTCATACGAATGGGTTGAAAGAGAAGAGCTGACACAGCAGAAAGAGTTGGAAAATTATGACAAACATCCAGGTAAGAAAGAGTCGTGGCTTGGGACAGAATGGTGGCAGTAGAGGTGGAAAGATGTAGACACAGTGAAGAAATACAGGTAGAATTCATAGGACTTGGGCATTGTTCGATTTGATGAGGGGCCAAAAGAGAGGAAACATGGTGGATCCCCAGCCCACCAGTGTCTGGCATCAGCAATGGAGGGGTGGGGATGACATTCACCACGGAGCTACAGAAAATAGCATGGGAGGAGCAAGTTTGGGGGTGCAGGGAGGATAGAGTGGGTTCAAGTTTGAACACTCTGAGTTTGTGAGACAGCAAAGGGGGAGCTCTCATGTGGGAATGGTTGCCTCACTCTAGAGTCAGCCCTGTTCTTGTGGGAATGGGACCTCTCATTATGGGTCATAAATAAAGCCACAGGAGTGGGTGAGATCGCCTCAGAGAACCGAATGAGCAGAGAAGGGGGCGAGGCCTGCACTCTGGAGAGGGCCAACCTTAAAAGGTTGAGTAGAGGGCAGGGAGCAGAGAGGAGACTGAGAAGAGGGGGGAGATCAGCCGGGCATGAATAACTGAGGGCCAAGTGAAGAGTGGAGAGCGTCCTTCAAGTTACAGCGAGGCGTTCAAAGGAGAAAAACATCCTGTGGGCTGGGCTGAGCTAGGAAATAACTGGAGAAAAGAACTGGGCAAGGACAGATAAGTAAGATTCAGTTAGGCAGGGAGGAGAAAAGCCTGGAGGAAAGAGGAAGAGGGAGGAGGTATAAGAAAAGGCAGAGATGAGAAGGGATGAGGTGTGTCGGGGGCCATTTATCATGCACAGATCGTTGGGATCTGAGGAGAAGCAGGTGGTGTAAGATTACATTGGCAGGTAGATGACAGTTTTCGGGATTGACTTCTTTAGCCCTCCTCTTGCTTGTCTCTTTAAAAAATTTGTTTTAAATTTATTTTTCAATTACAGTTGACATACAATATCCTATTAGTTTCAGATGAGCAACATAGTGATGAGATACTTATATACCTCAGGAAGTGACCTCCCCGATAAGTCTAGCACTCACCTGGCACCATACATAGTTATTACA
The DNA here is from genome assembly GCF_004115265.2 of Rhinolophus ferrumequinum. NCBI lineage: Eukaryota > Metazoa > Chordata > Mammalia > Chiroptera > Rhinolophidae > Rhinolophus > Rhinolophus ferrumequinum. The sequence continues at coordinate 50,953,688 of NC_046289.1, forward strand.
GTGTTATTGACTATATTCCCTATGCTGTGCTTCACATCCCCATGACTGTTTTGTAACTGCCAATTTGTACTTCTTAATCCTTCACCTTTTCCACCCATCCCCCATCTCCCCTCCCATCTGGAGACCTCTTGCTTGTCTCTTTATTTCCCATCCATCTGACTGACTTTCCTCTACTCCAGGCTCCGTGGGTGAGCAGGCATTGCACTGGGCAGCTTGGCTTCTTGCTTTGCCATCCCAGAGATGCGTAATTGCCATCAAAGCTTTCGCAATATTTACAGCAACAGTATCAAGGTGAACAGGGAGGACAAGTCAGCTTTGCTGTGGAGGAGAGAGCATTCATTTTCGTGCTGAATGGAGAGCTTGTTTTCTTCTCTCTCACTTCAGTACACCTCCAAGAGCCCGGCTGCAGTGTAATCAACATTCTGTTTCTTTCCTTGGGCTCTCGTATATGTAAAAGCACAAACAGGCTTTTGCCTGAAAGGCAACCTGCCAGCGTTATCTTTCCTGAGTGGGCTCGTAAATACAGGTTCTTTGGAGAGAGGTGCATATAATGAGCGTATGAGCCAGCATTTTGCATGTGCAATGAACAGATGTGGCTGCGTTATTCAGTTTCCCTGTTTGACTTCCCGACTCAATGTACTTCAGAAAATATGTGATCTCGATGAACACATCTTCCCAATTCAACATAATCCATGCCAAGAGGAGTTTTAAATGTTCCAGTGAACCATTTGTCATGTTGGTGGCTTATTGAGTTTCCTGCCCAAACTGTTATGACGTACTGTGTCATTTCAAGTTTTCCTACTAAAGATGAAATAATTTCTATTTATATTTCATGTGCAACTGTAGTAATATCGAAACACGTCACACTATAGTAGAAAAATGTTTTTAATTCTGCCCTTTCTTTTCTTATTATTTTTACATTGCGAAATGTGACATTCAGACCAAGAAACGAGTGCCTAACATATATATGTACAGTTTTAAAACATGGTTATAAAAATGAGCCCCTGTGCAACGACCACCTGGAGTGAGAAGTACAGTCTTGCTGGCACCTGGATCTCTGGTGTGCACTCCCTCCTTCCTGCCATTACCACAGCATCTTATTGCTGTGATTTTATTGCTTTTACTTAGAATTTGACCGCCTGTTTATCCATCCCTAATGATATAGTGTAGTTTTGCTTGTCTCGTACTATATATATTTTTTGTGTCTGTGCAAATGCACAAATCCATGAGTGCTTATTTAAATTTTGTACCCTGGGTGCGTCCTTGCTTCACTCTAGAGTCAGCCCTGTTCTTGTTGTGTATGTAGCTTTGGTTCATCTTTTTCACTGCTGTTTAATATTCCATTAGTAAGACTACACCACAGCTCACTTATTCATGGTACTGGTGGACATTTGGGCTATTTCTGGTTGTGATGATTTCAAGGCTGATAGGAATATTCCTTTACATGTCTCCTGGGACATGTGTATGGACTCTCTAGAGCAGGGGTGTCCAAACTGTGGCCCGCTGGCCAACTGTGGCCCGCAATCCATTGTTAATTGGCCCACAGCAAATTCCAAAAATATATTTAGTTTACTTAAATAAACCAGGTGAGGCAATACGTACGTCACCTCGAGTGAGTGGCCCGGCTATTTGTGTATTTTACCGCATATGGCCCTTGGTAAAAAACGTTGAAAAAAGTATGGACACCCCTCCTCTAGAGTATATACCAAAGAGTATTTGCCAAAAGTAATACAGCAGCCCCTTCCCCCCTTATCCGCAATGCATGTATGTTCCAAGAATCCCAGTGGATGCCTGAGACCATGGATTGTACGGAAAGCTTACATACCATGTTTTGTTCCTTACATGTACAAACCTTTTCACTCAAAGGAAGCACTTTGCGGCTTCTCTTTGGCATGTCTGAATTGCCAGCATCACTAGTTTTATGCTTTGGGGTCATTATGAAGTACAATAAGGGTCACTTGAACACAAGCACTGCAGTACCTTGACAGTTGATCTGATAACCGAGACAGATACTGAGTGACTAATGGGTGGGGAGTGTCTGCGGTGTGGACACTGGGCAAGGAGATGATTCATCTCTCGGGTGAGAGGGAGCCGGACAATGTGAGATTTCACCACGCTACTCAGAACAGCTCACGATATAAAACTTATGAATTGTTTATTTCTGGAATTTTCCATTTAATATTTTGGGACGGTGGTTAACTCGGGGTAACTGAAACTGGGAAAGTAAAATGAAGAAGAATGGGGGAGGACTACTGTATTTTACATTCATCCTGGACAGTTAACGGTAAAACATGGAAATCCAATGCAAACACGATTTTATTGTAAATCTTAATACTTTAACCATAATGGGAAAGGTTGTCCATTTTAAATCTATCACTTCTAGACACACACACACTTTACCTGAAAGTATGGTCAGATACTTTTGCAGGCAAGGATTGCATTGAGGACACAATGCAACATTGACCCCGCTGGTCTTCCTCCCCTTGCCTCCATATCCTTTAGTTTTGTGGGTCTTTCCAAGGGAGGTAAAAGTGAATCATGCAAGGTGATCTTAAATTGATTTAAGTCAGAGGCACACATAGCTTCAGGAGTTTTGTTTTCACCGGCTCTGGTCTACCCTGCTCTGGTGAAGACCATGGGAATTATGAGCTGTGTAGAGCTGAGCCTTTGCTCAGGTTAGGCTGTGAAATGTGCACTCGTGCTCCTTCTCTCTGAACTACTTGAAACACACATCCAAGTGATTACCATACCTAGTGTTTCCTTTACATGCTCTGTGATGAAATTTGCTGATGAAACATCATTAATTCATTTATTGGACAGTTTGAAATTTGACATCTAACTCTTTGAGCTATTCCAAGTTTTCCATTAGCTTTTGTTGCAATCATTAGTAAAAGAGGAAAATCTGGACAACACAACTAGTGGTTAATTGGAATTTTACTTTATTGAAGCACCAGTTTTGTGATAAAGAAGTACCTTTCCAGCATGGTTCAATGAACTGATCAGAATAAACTAGCAAAGAAATATGGGAAATTTGACTTAATTGGTAAAGACATTTTAAATTGGAACAAAAGGTCTGAAATGGCTCTTACATTTATACTTATTTGCACATATTAGCACTTAATCAGAGATAAAATTGGGAAATTTTTACTTACGCTAATATTTGAGTAAAGTTACATAATGTAGTTCTTAAAAGCTTGGTGTATAATAGTGAAACATACTTCCCCTTTAAATCTAAACTTTATGCAAAATTCTTTATATACCTTTGGTTTCCAAATAAGGCAACTATTCCAAATAAGAAAGAAGATCATTTATTCTTTACACTGGGTCCTCATTAAAGCTCATGTGTTCTTTCCCTTCAGTTTTTTAGAGGTTACATTACATCTCACAAAATTTTTCTCCTGGGTTGGGTGAAGTTGTAGATCATCCATGTTTTCTAAGCAAAATGTTATTCTGAAGAGAAAACATAAAGCAAACAGCATTAAATTTTACATGGAGCTTATTGAAGTGCTTCATCCTTTTTCAAATAATCAATTGGTGTAACACATGCTATGTTATTTAAAAAATTGGATTCTTATGTTTGCAAATATTTTCATAACTTCCGAGAAAAGCAAAATCCAAGTCAGTGTAAGGTTTCCTGGCGCTTTGCTTTGGGGATGATTTCAGTTCTATAAAAACTAAAACTCCTGGGGCAGTCCTCCTTAGTCCTCCCTTATAAGCGCTCATCCAAGTTTTGAGGGTAGCTATTGTTCCTTCCACTGTATCACCCTATGTCAAGGGCAAATATTCACAATTCCTTCAACTGTTCCTCACAGGCAGACTTCACTCCGCAGCCTTCCTTCTTCCAGTGTGCTCCAATTTGTCAATGACGTTCTTAAAGGTCCCTGGGCTTGAGGCCATTGTCACTCGCCTCTGCCTTAGTCATGTAAGCCCTGCCCCTTCCTCTTATTGGTGCAGACACTGTCCAGCCAGAGAGGACATCACATTTGGTTTGGGTCTCTCTTGGAGACCAACAGATAGACTGCTTTGACTAGTAGCTTGACATGAGGTGCTATTTTTTTGTTACTTAACTTCAATTGTATCTATTAGAAAAAATTTAGCCGAAGTGAAGAGAATTCTATTTTATGGCTTCCTTTGTCTTTCAAGTGCCTCTGAGATCAAGTCTTTACCAAATCACACTTTTTACATTAAAATAGTGTAGAAGCCAGACAAAGACAATATTGCATGGTATTTCTTATGTGAAATCTAAAAAAAAAAGACAGACTCATAGAAAAAGTGTAGAAAAGTGGCTCCTCGGGGCTGGGTGGAGGGGGAAACAAGGAGAAGTTGGTAAAAGGGCACAAACTTTCAGTTATAAGAGGAATAAAGGCTGAGGATCTAATGTCAAATGTGGTGACTATAGTTGGTAACATTATTGTAAAAATGAAATTTGTTAATAGGGAAAACTTAAATGTCAATAACAAAAATGAAAAATATGTGAAGAGAGGGATGTATTAATTAACTAGATGGGGGGATCCTTTCACAATGTATCTATATATCAAATCCCATGATGCACCCTTTAAATATCTTACAATGTTATTTATTAAATACACCTCAATAAAGCTGAAATAAAAAGTGTTCTCAGTAGTTTATAAATGCATTCTTGAAAAATTAAAATAGTAGAGAAATACAGTAAAATGTTAAAGATCCTCTTCTCTATCACCCTTCACCAATGTCACGTCCCTCCTTGCTTTCATGGTTTGGTTTCTGTCTTTCCAGATCTATTTCTTTACACATATATCATTCACATGTGAACATAAAGATTTTTGTAAATATTTTTCTGAAAATTTTTCTTGTCACCAAATAATGTACTTGGAGACTTGTCATATTAGTACGTATAAATCTATTTCTTTTTTTTTCACCTGCTGCATGACATTCCATTGTACAGATATACAATGCATTTAGCCATTTTCCTATTGATGGATATTGAGATTTTTTTTCCCCAATGGTTTTCTATTTATAAATAGTATTGTAACAAACATTTTGTACATATACGGAAAAGGCTCCATGTCACACATTGCTTCTGGTACGGCAATTTCTGTCAAATAAAAACATTACAGTGTGTCCTCATCCACCTTATTCACTGGATCTGGTACTGTGTGACTTCTTCCTCTTCCCCAAGTCACAATGACCAAGAAAGGTAAATGTTTTGAATCAATTCAGGACATCGAGGCAGCCACAACAGCGCAACTAAAAACACTCACCAAAGAGGACTTCCAGAACTGCTTCAGAAAGTGGTAAGAACCAAGGAATAAGTGTGTTCGAAGTGAAGGGGAATATTTTGAGGGGGATTAATAGCAATGTGTCTTTTACTGTAATATATATTTTTTAAATTTAAACTTTCATCATATTTTTTTTATCACACCTTGTATATCTGATGCCCACGGTAAGGTAGGTGCTCACCAAATATTAGTTGTGGAGTGAACTTCCCCTGCAGACACTCTGTAACTTACACTCCCACTACAAGTGTATAAGAATGACCATTTCTCCACACTTTTGCCAACTCTGCATGTTACCCGTCTTTTAATTCCTGCCAAATTAGTGGGCGACTGGAGATAATTTCATTGATTTTTGTTTTGCGTTTATATGATTACTGTGGAAACTGAACATCTTCTCATTATGTTTAGCCAATCACTTTGTATGTCCTGCTGCAGGGCTAGTATTTTCTGCCCTTTCTCTTTACCCTGCAATAGATCTTCTCATCCCTGACTTTGTGCCTTTAGGAGAGAAGAATCACCTCTCACCAAATTCTGCCTGTGGAGTCACAGAGCAAGTGAATTAACCATTTTCCCCTCTTAAGCAGAGAGATTAAGACCACAAATTTAAGTGTTTGCGTCCTGGCTCTGGGAATTTGGTTTGTAGGAGGTAATTAAACGTTGGTAATTGTTATTAGTCTCATGAGATACATCTTATAATTCCCATTCATTACTAAAGAACTAAGTCTTAGAGAGGTGCAGTTATTCTCTGAGTTATTCTACATATTCATTCCACGTAGGTGGTAAGCAGTGAAGTCACAATTAGAGTTTACTTTGCTCCCTGCCTACGCCTCCTGGCCTCCCCCAAAATGTGTCACAGTACAGGCTCAACAGCATCAAGCTGAACTCATTTCTCTCTTCTTAGGCTTCCTAGGCCATGCAGTACTAGACCCTCGCTAGTCCAAGTGTGGTCCGTGGACCAGCAGCAGCATCAGCAGTGGCACCAGCAGCAGCAGCAGCGGGACCAGCAGCAGCAGCAGCAGGACCAGCAGCAGCAGCGGGACCAGCAGCATCAGCAGCGGGACCAGCAGCAGCAGCAGCGGGACCAGCAGCAGCAGCAGCAGCGGGACCAGCAGCAGCAGCAGCAGGACCAGCAGCAGCAGCGGGACCAGCAGCATCAGCAGCGGGACCAGCAGCAGCAGCAGCGGGACCAGCAGCAGCAGCAGCAGCGGGACCAGCAGCATCAGCAGCGGGACCAGCAGCAGCAGCAGCGGGACCAGCAGCAGCAGCGGGACCAGCAGCAGCAGCAGCAGGACCAGCATCAGCCGTGGGACCAGCAGCAGCAGCCCAGGGAGCAGGTTAGAAATTCAGAATCTCAGGCCCCACCCCAGACCTCCTGAAGCGGAACTGCATTTTAACATGGTTCCCGGAGGATTTGTGGGTACATTAGAAGCTTGAGAAGTCCTGGGATGGAGCATTATTAGTAACACTAATGCATCTTGTTTTCCTAATTAGGCCCTGGAGTTTCTTTATGCAAAGAGCCACAGCTCAGCTTGTTCTGGGTATCCCCAGTGGCAGCTGGTACTGTGAAGACATACAGGAGGCGCTCAGTACTTACAACTAAAAACAAACTCGAGGCCTCACAGCCCTTCCCCTCTTTTCGGCATGTGCCTCCTATGAGGAAGGGTTTGGTGTGCATCTGTGTTAATGTCCAGCACCACAACTCTGCTAGATCACACTAAGGAAAGGCAGATCAATAGGATAATGGAGGAAGGAGCTGCCGGCAACAATGCACTGGCAACAAAATGGGCAAGGAATCAGACAAACCCGAGTCAGATCTGGGCTTGGACAATTATTGGTGGTGTCCCCAAGCTGTGTAGCTTCTGTGAGCCTTAGTTTCCAAATCCGCAACAGCCAATACTACCCATTTCAAAGGGTCATTGGGAAAATCACATGAGATCGATGCTGTAATGCCCACGGTGCAGTGGGATCTCAGAAGGGGCCTTTTCCTCCTGCTCCTCTTTCCTTCTTGAGAACCACGTGGGTAAGCACCAGTGAAAACGGTAGTGTTGTCTTTTATACTACCTTTCAGGTCACGTCACCTAGGATTGTCACGAGGAACAGCCACTAGCACTGAAAAATTACTGTCTGGCTGAGAGAATGCAGGGAGGGGCAGCGCTCAGAAGTAGAGCTGATCTAAAGAGCCAAAAAGTCACGCAAGAATAGCTAAGCGTATAAGAGGAGAGAAGCAGTTTAATTTTCTCAAATTGATCATGTGGAGAAATCTGTTGGCAGACTGCAGAGTGTGCTTTTGGTAATTGCTAGGAAGATAAAATCTCAGAGGGTGGTTATGTAAGGTAAGGAATCGGGAGTGGGGGGATGTGGGGGGGTTGTAAATCTGCCCTGGGCCCCCTTCTGGCAGTGAAACCCGAGAGGCCAGGGGGGAGAGTAGTTTGGAGGTGAGGGGCCTGCTGTTTTCCATCTCTTCTGGGGACAAGCCAAAGAGACAAATGGGCTTCCCAACAAAGGAAGTTGGGAGAGGAGAGATGCGTGTCCCGAACACATGGGGAAGAGATAGGAAACGGTCCGAGGAGGACAGAATTCTCCTTTCATGGAGACCTGCGGAACTATAGACAGCTATGGCTGCCATGGCAAAGTATGTGGGCATCCCTGCTGAGAGGACTAAAGGAGCAGCTGGACTATCCTTTCTTTATTCCTTCCTTTATTCCCTACCCCCTCTCTAACCCCGTACTGTCCCCAGAGGCCTTGGGGCCAAGAGAGATGTTAAATCACACAGAGTAGCATTTCTTAAGGGTCATCCATTGGTCCACATCAGAATTTCTCAGGGCTCTTAGTAACAAATGTGTGTCCTGGGTCCCTTTACAGACCACCGTGAATCAGCAGCTCTACAGGTGGGGCTGGGAATTCTGTATATTAAATAAGTTTCCTAGTGATTCTTTGGCATTTTAAGGTTTGGAAGGTGCCACCACAGAGGGAGATTTTTGAGATGGCTGTTAAAAGCAATTTTCTGGGTAAAGCAACAAAACAGAAATGTTGCAGCTGGGTCCTTGCCACTCAAAGTGTGGTCCTTGGACCGGCAGCATGGATGTCACCTGGCGATTCATCCATACTCTGGGATTTGAGAAGCAGTGGGCTACAGAGGTGGTTCTCAAACTGCAGAGGCAGGCGGCTGTTAACCACGGGCAGTGGGCAGAGGCTAGACTGGGGCTCAGAAGACCTGGGTGCAGAGCCTGGTCCTTCCACCTTTGGCTGTGAGAACTCAGGATGCCATTTCACCTTTCTGAGTGTCTAGACTCCATCATTAGGACATAACAGTGTCTACTTCATAAGATACATGCAGATATTAAACTGTGAAAATGCTGGCACTTGTAGATGCTTAAGAGACGTTAGGAGGAGGCTGACTCGACACTCACCTTTGCTGGGTTTCTCCCGCTTTTACTCTGATGTGCTTTAGAATAAGGCCTGAGTAGAGCGGCCCTCTGCCCCACGGGATGATGGTTTGGACTGTGTTCCACACATTGGCCCATACTGCGCTGTTTTCCCGCTTGAACTTGATCATGACCAGCTCGCCAATGTCCACATCCAATGTGATAAGAAGGGAATAGGTTTTATTGCTAGTAATTCCTTCGCCCCTTGAAGATACAATGGAAATCAGACACAGTTTATTCATAACAGCAAAGCGATGCTTAGACGCATTCAGGATGTGTGCAGTTTGCCTAAGTGACTGGGGATGGTCTTTTCTGCTGTATTTTTCAATCTGGTGTTGGACAGACTATGAATGGGGACAGCAGTAGATACACCAGGACTAAAAAGTTTTTCTAGACCAGTAATATTGGGAAAACCATACTATTTTCTGTTAGCATATTAAAATATGTTAATATGTTAATTAATATGTTAGCATATTAAAAAGGCTCCAAGAGTTCCACAATAAAAAGTCTAGTTAACTTTGTTTAGTTGAGACCTCCTAGTTTCTAGGTTAACAAATCGGAACAACTGGCCCTGAAGAGACAGTGGGGCTTTGTCAATGCCCTCGGCACAGTTCAGCTCTTTTTGGTTTGATTAGCACAGTATAGAGCCACACCACAATCTTCTCTCCCCAGGGATGCTTTACTCTTCCCAAATAAATAGAAACTTCTATTAAAACAACAGAGCATAACAGTAATAGAAAACTACATATTAAAAAGATGCACCAATTTAGAGCAAGATTTAAATGCATATTCATGGTTATCGTTACCAGGTTTTCTCACTAATCTCCATTACATTGAAAATATCCCAACATTGACAGAGCACCTAGACACCCGTTCCACTATTTACAACAATCCCTTGGGGAGAGCTCTGGGACAAGGCAGAGGTAACACCGGATTGAGGGTGAGACGGATGGATGGAGGATTCGCTCGAGCGGCTCATCATAGCCCTTCCTGCAGAATGTTGTAACGAATCATCTCAGAATGTCCCCACCCCGCTGGGACATCCTAAGGATAGGGTCCTCTCTACTTCTAGTGCAGAGCCTCGACACATACTTGAATCAGTGTGATGATCTGAGACCAAAGCGTGGGGACAATTTTCGGAAGCTGAGGACTGTCCCGGGAGTGAGTGGGGGCCTAGTGTCACTTCCCAAGATAAGCCCTTCCTGAGAGTCAAGATGCTGAGGAAAAGCAGCGAGTGGGCCTTTTCTGGCCAGTGAAGCTGGGGAGCCTCTGAGGGAGGCGTGAGGCCACTGCTTGTGTTGTGAGCAGGTGTGTAACAGGACGAAGGACAGATGGGAAGGGCTGGCAGTGCAGGCTAATTGGGATGGGAAATTTGTGCCAAGTTGAATGATACCGGTTTTATTTCTGGGCGACTTTTCAGAACTCCCTGGAAAGGCACTCAAGACCTTCCTGCGGACACCTGCTCTAGCCCTCACCACTCCTCCCTGCTCGGATCTACTTCCTGCACTGTGGATACGGGCTGGGCCACCTCTGGCTTCCCTGTCTGTTCAGCCCCCATTGCAGTGGGCCCATCACATACACAGGCAGTGCCAACGTAAAGCAATTGGGGGGACGGGGTGAGGCAAGGAGGGAAGAGAAGGCGCTGGGCCTGGGTGGATGTCCCGTCTGACAGGGTGTTTGGGGCCGTCGTAATGGGCTGAGAAGAAGATGTTACGTCGGGCCTAACCCTTGAAAAGCACAGAGTCCGTGCAGACCCTGTGAGAACACTAAGCCTGTCATCACCATAGATGGGGCCATTCCTCATACTCACAGAGTGATGGGGATTTTCTGTACTTCCTCTTTCGTTCCCAGGAGCGACATGGTAAAAGTTGGTTCTACTGGTTTCTCAATTTGGTTGACGAACTGGATCTTCAACTGGTAATGATAAACTAGGGGTGGGGGTCAGGGAGGAGAGGAAAGGGTGAGAGAAAGAGAATTTAAGCAGGGATTTTTAAATTAAAAATCTCTCTCTTTATTTTTTAATTTAAAAATGCAGAGGGAAAGATGGATAGATACCCCAATTTTTTCCCCCTGGGTGCTGAGATTATGAATGCCTTTTATTTTCTTCTTTTTCCTTCTCTGTATTTCCTAAATGTCTACGGAGGACTTATATTGTGTTTGTAAAATAATAATAATAAGTATCATCCAACAAAAGGAGGCAGAATAGGAGTCTAGTGTATCTGGCATTCTCACCAATTGCTGGTTGCAATTCTTTTGGACTATTCCATGTATTTGGTCGGGATCTCCTTTCATAAATCAAAGGATATATATCTTTTAGGCACCTGACAAAGGGAAGAGAACACACTGCCATTTTTTACTTTTGCCTCTGTTTGATGGGGTCAGTTTTGGGGTGGGACAGAGCTCCGGCTAAGAAATGTGCCTTAATGACCACATTTCTGTATTTTGGGACACTTCCTGGCACCTAGCTCTGGGGGGTTCAACAAGCACATTTTCTAATGGAAATGAGAGAACTCTGGTTCTAGTACTTGGGCCTAAAAGCTTTCTATCTTATTAAATGTCCAGAATGTCCTTCTACTGGGAAGAAAGAGATATTTTATTCTTCTTTACTTAAATACAGTCTATTTCATTAATAAAAGCAAATTGTTTACTATTAGACAATATTGTTAAACACTTTACATTGCATCATCTCATTTACTCCTCATAACAATTCTATGAAGTAGGTCATGTAATTATCATCTTCATTTTATAAATCAGAAAAGTGGGGCTCAGAGAGGTGAAGTGACTTGCTCAAGGTCACATAGCAGCGTCTGTGCTCTTAGCCGGGACCTATTGCCAAGGTTCCCAAGATGGCCTTGGCTTAGCCTGCATTGTCACACCAACCAGCTGTGGGACTGTTTTAAAAATTCCCCCACTTCATTCCAAGATGGCTGCTTGGACTTCTTTTTCTTGCTGCCTCCATGTTCTCTAAGTACCTGTAGTGTTTGAGCTCTAAGATTGCCAACAGATTTAATATGGCATGTCAGTTTGATTGGTAGGACTGCCTGGAGCCCTATGTAGAGACAGATTCTGAGACCATGTCCAGACTCTTGAGAAGATTGGTATCTGCCTTGGGCAGAGGACAGGGGGATTTATGGTATGCTTTCTGTGTGTTTGCCTTTCCTGTTCTAGATAATGATCAATCCTCCAGTCCTGATATAGTGCCTCATGCATAGTAGGTACTTAATAAACATCTGTGGGATGAATGACCTTACAGTTTGCTTGGGAGTATCAGGATGTGTGTTAATATTTAGCCAGATGGAAATCACTTCTGAGAATTCAAGGCCTGAGTTTCAAGCTTTGTTACACGAGAATTCCTAGTGGAAAGCGTAGGTCATGGAACTGGCCACTTGATCATCAATGCCATGTACCCAGCATGTTGAAAGTCATCATCTTCATGAATCAATCTACTAACTTCCAAATGGTGCACTTCTGCTGGAGGTTGGTAGCTACACACAAACCTAGCAGCTGTGGCTAATGGTATGTTGCCAACACTCCAGCTGCTGGGTGTGCCTGTATTGCTGGGTTTCTGGGTTATTTACACAACCCGACCCTTTGGCATAAACCAATTTTCCCATCTGGGTTTTGTGGTGGATTTGCTCCAGTGCCCAGTACATAATAGGTGCTCCAATCCTCCAGCTTGGAATAGACTAGTTTGATGCTCTCAGGACCGTGAAGCTGGGGGTGAGAAATAAGATAAGGGCTGTGGGTCACGTCCCGAGTAGGGTCCCTACACCCTTGGGGGGCAGTGGTGGGACAGGGACTCTGGCCTATCATCCCAGAAACCTCTGCAGAGGTCTCACACCATTCAGGAGATGTCTAGGGAACTCTGTCAAAAGTGAACAGTGTTATGCGTTGAACTGAGGCAAAAAGGAAAGGTCCTTCCAGAGACATAGGTCACAGGCATGGGTTGGGGGGGCGGGGTGTATGATGTGGACAGGATGAGGTGGAAGGAGTGAACTAGGGCTAACTCCTAAGAAGGAGGCAGGGCATCTTCCAGAGTACCCAAGGAACACTGATAACAACCAATTTTAGCCCAGTTTAATATGTATTAGTTGGAAGTCAACTGGTGCTCAGCCCAGTGCTAAAAGCTGTTAGGGATAGACAAGTAAAAAAGTGTAATTGGCAGTATGTATGATAATAATATTGGCTAATATTTATTTTATTAACTGTGCCAAACGTTTTGCATTTATTATCTCATTTAATCCTTACATCGTGATTTTTTTTTTTTAGAGAAGGGGTAACTGAAGCACAGAGAGGTTAAGTGACTTTTTCAGGACCACACAGCTAGTAAGTAGCATAGTTGGGATGTAAGCCCAGGCCACCCGGCTCCAGAACTTGAATTTTTAGAATGTTTATACCTGAGACCAATAGCTTTATATACCCTAAGGGAACAGTTGAAGCTTGGAAAGAGATTTAAGTTCAAAAATGTCATAACAGAATTATTAATTAAAAATAAATCAGAAATACCTTAAATGTTCACAAATAGAGAAATGACTGTGGACTAATAATGACAATTATGATAATTACCATTTAGCTCTTGACTATGTCCCAGACACTGAGCTAATAATTGCACATAAATAAATATCTCATTTCTCTTTACAACAACTTTGTGAGATGACTGCTTTATTCTCCCTCCCACCTGGTTTTACACATGAGGAAGCTGCAGTTAAGTAACTCGTCTATCTGTCGAAGACCTGAAGAACCTGCAATTAGACGTGCGTCTGCTCATTCCCAGCTCGTGTTCCCAACCATTATGATTTGCTCTTATGAACTCATTAAATGATACTTTTGGAATGATTTCAATGCTTACCAAAGAAGTAAGGGCGGTGGTGGGTGAGAACTAAACAACAATGAGGCTATGAAACTGCATGTGTAAGATGAGACTCCCTATAAACAGAATGCACGGAAGGAGGGGCGTTCAGAAAAACATTGAGTGCTTATCTCTGGAGAGGGGAAGAGACGTAATTTTTATTCTCCTCTCTCTGCTTTTCTGCAAGTTCCACATTTTCTACACTAAGTATGTATTCTAATTAGAATCTCATTGGGAAAAGAAAAGCTTTAAAAAGTCTGAAGAAAGAAAACAAGAGAACCAGAAGCTGTGGTCCTGGCCTAGGAGGAGCTTGCAGCCGGGAAGCGGTCGGTTCTATAACTCTGGACACCCTTTGCCTTGTCTTATGGGCACCGGGGTCCATGTGCACCTCCCTGAGGGACGTGGTGGGGTCTTATCCACACTCCTATCTCCACAGGTCACAACACACAGCAGGCATCTAAAGACGGCTTCAGGGGCTCTTTGTGTGAAAAAAAGGCAGGGCACATACTGCAATAAAGACCCTAGTTGTGAATAGAACTAAGGAGGAAATAGCTTCGTTTGTTGCGGTCCTACTATGCAGCAGGCTACATACTAAGTGTTTTACATACGATATTTTTGTCCTCATGACCAGACTAAATAAGGACAACATGCTGGTTAGTCTCCATTTTCTACATCTACCCCTGCTATCCACTCTCCACCCAGCTCTGAACCCCAATACATGACTCCACTGCCTACAGTTCCCCAGCTGCCTTGCTGGTTGGTTTCTGGCTGAGACTGACCACTGGGGAGGCACCAGCAGGAGATCAGAGAGGTCAGGATGTCTTTTCTGTGTTCCCTCCTGCTTTGAAGCTTGACCCTGCAGTAAATGCACCCATGATTGGCTTCGGTCAGCAGCCCCCCCTCCACAACTCCTGGTCTCCTGGGCTACTCCCTCCCTTCCTCCCTCTTTCTTGTTAGATTTGGGGTACACTGACACCCCATACCGGTTTCCTTACTGCCCGCCCTCTGTAAGGATCCCACCTGCTCTCTTCTGCTGCCCCAGGCCAGTGGAATCCTGCTTTCTGCGGAGACCTAAACAGATAGGGTGTTAGTGATCCTGGTGAATTACAGAAAAGGAAGCAGAGATTTGGAGCAGGGTCCCAGATAGTTAGAACTAGAGCAGCATTGGGACCCAGGTGTCTGTCTGATTCCAAGAGACCGTTCCCACTGTCTGTTGGGGCTCTGGTTCTGCAAGCTCATTGTGCCCTTTGAACCCACATGGCAGACACCCAGCCCCTGAAGAAAAGCTGCAGTCAAAACCTGCTTAAATGAAGCCACCAAGATGAAGTGCCTGCCAGCTCCCATCCATGGACATCCATCTTGGGTTATCGCTGCTGCAGGTTCCTGCTGCCTGTCCCCTGAATGTCTAGCCCCCGAGCTCGGGGACAAATGTTTCCCTGTCTCTGCCCTGGAGATGGGTTTTTGTCTTCCTTTGTTCTTTCACTGCGAGTAGGAGGAGATTGATTTCCATGTCTTAGATGCCATGGTTCCCCGATTCTGGGGGAAGGTGCTTGTGTAAAACCTGGGTGGGCTTAGATTGCAGAGGTCCCTTTAGCTCTCACGTCCTATGAGTGGGAATTATCTGTCCTCTCACAGTGTCTCCCTGAGGCAGGACCTGTGCGGGGAGTCAGAACCTCTTAAGGTGTGTGAGCCGTGAGGAGCCTGAGTGAGCTCCCGAAAGCGTGTGGACTGTGTAGCAGGCACAGAGGTGAGGGAATGAGGGCACCTGAGTTGGCAGGAGCACAGCACGTGCATAGCACAGGGAATTCTGTGTTACCTGCACTAGGGAGTCACTTTTTTGGAGAAATCTTGAAATTATTATTATGTTTTCTAAATGAAAGGAGCTTTCATACTGAGACCTAATTATTTGTTCTTAGTTTGGATTTTTCTAAGTGTTTTTCTTGGGCAAAAAGAGACACCTTGCCAATCATCCCGCTTCTGCTCCCCACACCCTTTCCAGGACAATGATGCTGTCACAAAGATGAAGGAAAAAAGCCTGAGTAATTTTGCTCACTTTGCTTTATGACATGCTTAATAAGGATTTTAAAAAATGATTTAGGGAAAATGCTTTTGATCTGGGGCTACAAACAGGCCAGCACAACACATTCCTCAGTTTAGGCAAGAGAAATTATTTCAGGTCTTAAAGATGAAAAGCATGAAATAGTCTATTAACTCTGAACGAGATCAGACACTCTACACCTACAGCAGAGATGGGAAGGCCTCTGCAGATTCTCCTCACCAGAGTCCTCCTGGAGTTTCGATACCCTAAAAATCCTGGGTTCTAATCTCGTGTAGACCCCACTAGTGCCACTTAAAGAAACAAACACATGTATTTTCACAAGGCAGCCACCAATGTGAGCAGCGAGCATCGGGTTGTGGAATTTATGAAGAGAGAATATTTATTCGTTCTTCCTTTCTTGTTTTGGGTCTCGTGGTAAAAATGATTCTGAATCATTGCACATTGGCTCTAGGAGATGTTAGGACTATCTTTGCAAACATCAAAGAGGCCTTTATTTCAGGGTATCGATTTTCTCGTGTAGACATGGTAGGAAGGAGATCTCTTGTGTTTTCTTGCAGCACTGAGGGCTTGCTCCTGGTTCTGAAACGCCTCTAATCCAGGAGGATCGTGGGGTTGAGACGCCCCCGGATGGTATGTGCAGAAGGCCACCACCTGCGGCAGCCGGCAGCCCGGGCTGGCGGGGGCTGGGTAAATTCACTGGGAACAGGCTCAATGGGAGAAAGAAAAGGGGTGAGTGGCTTCGCTAGTCTGTGTATGTGTGCAGGTATGTGCTTAGGTTGGTGACCACGTACCATGAAATAGATGCCCAATGTCACGAGATTAGATGCCTGTCCCTTCTCCTAGGGGTGGGGATGGGGGAGTGTATGTATGTGTGTGTGTGTGTGTGTGTGTGTGTGTGTGAGTACACGCGCGTGCGCCTGCATGAGGAGAGGTGTGTGTGAGGGGTAGGGAGCATTGTGCTGCTCGGTGCCTCGCTGCCTGCTCTTTGTGATGGAGGATGGCAATAAGAGCCCTCAACTAAGGGACAGGAGCCCTACATTAGAGTCCAGCCCGGCCACCTACCACCACAAGGGTGTGAGCGCTCATAACCTCTCTGAAGCTCCATTTCCTCATTTTTAAAATGCGCATTAAGAGCTCTCTTACAGAGTTGTTGTGAGGATGTGATGAGATGGAGTATGTAAAGTGCCTGGCTTCTAGAAGGTGTTCACCCAGTGACACCTGTTCCCTTCCTACATGCTGGACTGAACACGCACGCTTCTGAGCCCCACCCATCGGTGCCAATTTTAGTGGTTCACCCCCTCGCTTGTCCGCACGTCACTCTGTGGCCCACATAAGTTGTGTCCCTCGATTATGCTTATGTACCTAGGTGGTTGGTGGCAAAGCCAAACTCTGAACCCCCCTTATTGCAATGCCCAGCCTGCTCGCTCTCTCTTTCCTATGCCTACTGCTTCTTCTGGAACTCTCCCTGGAAATCAGTGAAAACCTTCCAAAAAAGTAGCTGAGAAAAACCAAAGACACACAGACTCCCCAAGTCACAGTTTGGCTGGTCATGACCAACTGAAAGAAAGGAGTATGCTCATCAGCTGGAGAAGCAATAGAAACAAGTGCCCACTGGCCGGATGGGGCCCAGAGGCAGGGAGAGTGTGGGGGGAGGGGCTGGCCTTGGTCCCCTCTCAGGAGCCTGGGGAGGGAAAGGAGCAAAGGCCATGGAATCAGAGACCCGGGGTCAAGCACTGCATTTGCTACTCACAGACGGAGTGACTGACGGTGGGAGGATTTAACTTCTTTGAATCTCAGTTTCTTTATTGGAAAATTAATAGATCCCCACCCCCCACCTCTGTCTGTCTGTCTGTCTGTCTCTCTTTGGGTTGTTGTGAGGATTAAATGATAAATGTGATTATTTGTGCAGCACGTCCAGCGTGGTGCCTGGACAGAGTCAGCCCCCCGATGGCCACTTCCCTCCCCTCCACCCACTGCTGGCATCTGACTGCTAGGAGGATTAATTAGATAAGATCTTGCTAAGCAGAATTTACTCAATACAGATTCATTTCCCTCCCCCTCTCTCTGGAAAGAACTGGCTCCCAACCTGGTAAAAGTTCCTCCTGAGAGAAGGAGGATGGAAGTGGGCGATAAATTGCCTCGTTTCACTCAGTGACTGTTCCCAGTTCTCCTCGGCTACGGCTGTGCTCTCCCAGTGTTTACCCGAGTTCTGGCGGTCAGACGGTTGTAGAAAATAGATCCTTTGATGGTTTTTTGTCGAAATATCTTGGAGCCAGAGGAATGAGGGCCAAGTTAGTCATCCTTTGTGAAACTACAACTGGGAAGTGATGTTTATCTTGCCCAGCCAGACCCTGCACTAGAATATATAGTACAATTAGATGTCCTTGAAAAATATGGATTGTGAGGTCTCTGTAGCCAGGGTTGGGCAAGTCTGTTCTTTCATGAATCGATACGTATTCATCAAATGCTGGAGGTGGCCAACGCAACAGGCTTGGGGGGCCAAGGTCAGAGATGATCGCGGCGGTGATGGGTGGAGAAGGGTGTAGTTATGGGGCCCTAGATTAGAGGCTCCGTGCTGCACCGTCCACAGAACCTTCTGCGGTGAGGCAGATCTATTGCTGTGCTCTCCGACACAGCAGCTACGTATCCGAGCACTTGAAAGGTAGCTAGTGTGACTGAGGAGTCACATTTTTGATTAATTTAATTTAAGTAAATCGCCACATATGGTTAGTGGCTACCATATTGGACGACATAGCGTTATGCAGATGGCAGCATCCCATGAACAGCCACTTCCAAACAGGTGAGTCTCACCTGAGTGTGATTCCCAGCCATTCCCGGGGCCGCTTGGTGTGACCACAGGGCTGGTCCACCCCACCAGCGAGCAGAAGAGAGCTTTGCTCAGGAAGGACTGAGGCAGAAGCGGGGAGAGCCCGGAGGCTCTGAGGAGGAGAGACGGTGCAGTGCAGGCCACTGCACCTCGGGGGCTGGAGCTGGGGCTGCCGCCCCGTTTCGGGCAGTCCTGCCTTCTAGTCCTGCCTCCATATCACCGGCCCCATAGGTCCCATCCTCAGCTGATGTCCCTGGAGGGAGATGGGTAGTTGGTAAGAAGGAGACCCTGGTGTTGTCTCCAAGGGGCTCATCCCTGTCTTCCTGCGACAGCAGTGGGCACGTACTGCATGGCAGGGAGTTGGTCTCCACCGGGCCCCCTGAGGTGGCGGTCTGCCTATCCTGGCTCAGTTCGTGCTTGACAAAAAAGTGAGTGGATGAGAACATTGGTTTTGGTGGCTGCTGGGTGAGTAATGCTGCCTTCGTGTGATTTTTTGGTCTCCTTAATAGCAAAGGAGCTCACACCAGCACGATGGGATGGTCAGGCACCCAGGGTCCCTGGCAGAAGAGAGAAACTCTGCCTGGCTTTTTCCTACTGCTTTTTCTTCACCCTCTTCCTTCTCTTGACACTCGCTTCCCCTCACCTCCCCCGCCGTCGCTAAGCCCTCAGTAGACATCCTGGGGCTGAACCAAGCCCCTGCTTCACAGGCACAGCCCAGCCCTGGAAAGCGAAAAGTGACCTTTCTTTCTAGCTGATCTCAAGAAGAAAGCAAACTCCTCATTCTCCTTTCTCCTCCTGCCTTTACCCCCACAAACAGACCAGGGGCAGGTTACTGAGATTCAAAAAAAAAAAAAAAAATCACTCAACTAGTTGTTTGGAGGTCTGGGACTAAATGTTGGCTCTGCCAAAAATCCATTTTGTGACCCTGGACAAATGATTTCCCCATCTGGGCCTCAGTTTTCCCATCTGTGAAACTGGCGGGGCTGAACAGTCTCTTGAAATGCTAACATTCCAGGATTAAAGTAGACCCAGTGAATTGTGGTCATCTGAGAGGCTTAATCACTTCAGACGGCTTTGCCATTTCAGAGGAGCTGGTTAACCCAAATAAATGAGTGCCTAATTGGCAGCCTGTGGAGGGGGAGCTCCCTTAAGCAGGAGGCCTTCCAAACGCCCTCATCTGATTCCCAGATGTTACTGGCGCCTCCACCCTTAAAGTACAGAGAGTAGAGGGGGCCCTCTGGTCCCTCAGGTGGGAAACATCCTGCCCTCACTCCAAGTGCTCTCAGAAGCTGTCTGCCGCCCACAACACATTTCTGTCATTCCTGGGCCGCCTTGGCTCATGGAAGGGAAATCTGGGTGGAGAACAAAAGTTCAGATAAACAGAGAAATCCTGTGCTTGAAAAATAAGTCACATGGGAGATTGAATTTGGGAGTGTGATCATTAAAAGGAAGAGCGGATTGGGAGTCAGGTGCACCTGGGTTCTAAGCGCACCTCCAGGCTGCGGGCGGGTCACTTCACCGGACTTTTGCTTCTCCTCTTCTTAAAATGGGATAGTAACCAGCCCTGCCAACCTTGCTTGGCTGTTGTGGGGACTACAGGGCATCCATGGCTGCATCTAATGTTTTGTATCAAATGCTGTGCACATGCAAAGTGGCCATGATGATGCTTTCATCTTCTGCAGATACAAATATTTGCACAGTAATAATCAAACAGCACAACCCTGGGCTCCTCCTAGCGCCAGCGAACACATGCTATGAAACAGTAAGATGCTAAATCACTCACGTGCTTTTTAAGGGATTAGACAGAAATGCTAATGGCAACAGATGTCGCCTTGTTCCCTTCAGGAAGATTTAGGCTTCAGTGGAGTATTTCTTGCCTGGCTTCAGTCGAAGACGTGGCCGTAGCCCTTTCTCTGACCTCCCGTTCAACCCAGAGCACGGCAGGGGCTTGGTTTCTGCCTGAGGTGAAGGATCTGATTGGGAAACACTGGAAGTTGAACTTCACCTTGGAAAGGCCTCAAGAGGATAGTGATATCCTGTAAGATCAGCAGATTCAAACTTTTGGGGGAATAAGGAGCTGCAAATGGAGCCTGGAGCTGTTTTATCATGGGGGTCATGAGCAGACATGAAAGTACTGGGTTCCAGTTTGGGTTTGGAGACACCTCCAGGTCCCTGTGACAATAAGACCTGGGTGGTTGACATAACTGCTCAGGGCCTCTGGATCATACATTATAGGGGACCATGAAAATGGAAGAGAGGCCAACCCAGGGATTATTCCAGGAAGTATTAAGGCTTCTCTTCTACAGTTGGCAACCAGTTGGCCACATTCTTGGGAAAAGACAGGCTGTGTCAACATCCCTGTGTAGTTTCAGAATCACTAAAATAGCACAACCTGAAGTCATTCCAGGAAAAGTGTTCAGGGAACTCCTGAACCTTCAGACAGGTCCTCCCGAAGGCTGCGGGCCGCCTGCACTCACCTTTGAATGGGGACTGGGCTCGTGTCACCAGGAAGAGCTTCTTGCTCTTCTTGCTGCGCCACTGCTGGCTGATGTGGTAGCCTAGCTTGTTGCAGTGGCCCTTCTTGCAGTTCAGGCACAGGCCCTGGCTGAAGCTGTCCATGTCGCTGCACGTGTAGCCGGTGCTCTGCGTGTCAGCGTGCATCAAGGAGTCGATGAAGAGGTGCACCGACCGCTCGTGGGCGCACTTTATGGTCTGGGTGATGGCTGGAACACAGCGCAAGAGGGACGTTAGCACCCTTTAACCCAAAGTACCTTCAACTCAGAAGGTCATCTTGTTTCTCAGTGCAGAGTGACAGCACGTTAGGAAGGAGGGGTGGGGTGGCTGATGTCAACCCACCGACAACCGTGCATGTAATAACTGAGCAGAAACTACAGAAGGGGTAGACCTCTCTCAGCCTCTGCAGTCACAGCGTGTTACGGTAGGCGTTTTGACAGGAACCCAAGTCGCTAAGAAAATAGCAAATTATTGAAGAAAGCAGGATAGTGTAATTCCTTTTAGAAATATTTCGCTCTCAAATGGTTAAAAAGGCACAAGTGCTCATGGCTTCGGGGTGAGTTAGTTGGAACAGGCTTGTGTGGAATGCCTCTTTGCTTAATACAGCTAGGGAAACGAGGGCGGAGGCACTCTAGCGGCTCCTCTAATGGTGAGAGACGAGGCCTCTCCCAGAATGTCTACCTTCTGTCCCAAAGCAGCCATTGTGTCCCTTGGGTAACTGACCTGTAAACCTGGCATGGGGTTGGACTTCTGGAAGTACACCCCCACGGCCAGGTCTGAATGGCCCTAACCCCTCCAGCAAGCTTAGGAGGTTTAGTTACCTTAAAAAAATAAAACATAAAAACTCTCCTAATATTAACCTATTCTTTAGTAAATGATTCTCAAAGAATATTGAGGAACCACCACAAGATAGATAAAGTATCTAAAGTGAAGGTAGAGCTCAGGTAACTGTGCCCAAAGCTCTTTCCCCAGGAGTAGTCATTCCAGGGCCTTGCTGAACACCCTCTATGAGGCAGGCACTCTGCTAAGTGCCTTCACTCATCCACTCCCCGCGTCTTCATTCAGCAACTTGAGGCAGCTGTTACAGCTGAGAAAACAGAACTTGAAAGATATTCACTAACTCATTCGAGCTCGCGTAGTCTCACCTACATGGTTAGGATGGTAGAAGAGTTCACAAGTGACTTTCTGTTCAGGTATGGTCCTGAGAACCACCCCAGAATGGGATCACTTTCCAACATAAGGGTAAAGAAACCTGGGAGAAAGCACACCCAGGCTGGGCAAGCTACATAGATATACTTGGTTCATCACTTTGAAGTTTAGCACAAAAGAGCAAATAACACTCATTGGTCACAGATGCATTAACTAGGCAACTCGTTACTACACACCACCCTCCAGGTCTGTGTTGACTGTGGGAGAACATAGGTCTGGGAGGAGGGCGGGACCGTCAGCCGGGAACTGCTGGTGACTCCAGGGCAGTGACTCCAGGGAGAGGTGACGAATGATAAGGGGAAGTTCCCAGAAGGTTCTCTCAGGCATGGGCCGGTGGAAGGCTGGGAGTGCAGCCAAAATGAGATAATGCTGAGTGTGAAGGTCATTCTCATACCGGAGAAGTGAAGGTGGTGATGTAATCACAACAGAGTGTGTTCTCAGCCTAGTTTTGGATGATTGGGGTGAGAAGGTCGTATGCGCGGGTGTGGGTCTCGAGTTGGCTTACAGTGAGTTGACTTGTTTTAATCAGGATGAGCTTTTGCAATAATGAGAAATTTGGAATGACTATGGAATGTACGGGTTTCGCGGACACTTTGGTTCTGTAGTCCTGTGCATAACATGTGTGTTAATGTTTCAGTTTTAGGATTTGAGAGAGAAGTGGGATCACAACCCAGATAATGAATGCCACATTCAGTGTTTGCCCTGAGATAAAGGAAGTCACAGGGAGATATGTAGAGCTGAACTTCAAACTGAAAGCATCTTGGTATTGTCCTGGAGGATTAACTGATTCATCCTTACAGGGGTGGACGAGTTCTTCCCACTCTCATGAGGCCAGGGATCAAGAAGCCACGATCTGTTAAGGGAACCTCATGTGGCCCAGAGTAGAAGCTGCCTGAGCGAGAAGCTTCTGGAGAAGGAAAAATAGCCACAGGCAGCAGGAGTCAACTCTCAGAAGGGCTGCTCCCCCAGGAAAGACAATGTGGGCCCTGGGGGAGGGCCACAGGTGGGGGTCCCTGGTGGTGCCCTCAGCTCATCCTCAGAGCCTGGGCTCCTCTCTCCAGTGCTTACCCCCTCCCACAAGCTCTCTCTCTGAGGGGACTTGGTGACCACACACCCTGGGCCCCCACCCTTGCCAAACTCTTCCCAGAATCCACAGAGTTGGTAGATTCCACCGGATCCAGGGGCCCCATGCAAGTGTGGGGAATGCAGGCCAGTGCTCTCGGCCACGTCTTCTTCCTCACCATTTAGGCCGTGCTTGGTAATATGTTTGTAGAGCTCTAGCAGGTGGCAGCCAGGCTGGAAGGAGCCCCCATTGGGGTAGAAGTCGTAGTGTGCTACGGGCTGTTTGATGCCCACACTCAGGCCCATGTGCTCCCGGGTAAAGGTGTGAATGGCATCCACAAAATCGGCGTCATCTGGTGAAAGACGGTCGCTGGGGGAAGTTCCTTCAAACAAAGGGCCCGCGGCATCTAGCCCTAATGGGAAAGCAAGGGTCAGGGTTAGCTGGGAGCCAGGGAAGGGGAGGAGAAATGCTCTTTTCAGCTTCTGATGTTATTACACATTCATGGGCTAGCAGAAAGAAGAAAATCCTAGGGCATAATCTTTCTCTAGAAAATCTTGCCACAACCTTTTGGCAGTAAAACCACAGTAATTCATGTACTGAAAATTGGACACAGGCTGGACATTATCTATGAGGAAAAGAGGTTCGGAAAAGAGGTTCGCAGGAATTATCGAGTGGTAGAAATAAGGTTATGAGTGAATACGTGATATATTTGAGCAAATCAATTTTAAGTACTTCTCTCTAGCTACTTACAAGAGCATCTGTTTACATACAAAAAAACCCCACTGTGTTTATGGTAAGTAGTTCTAACCTACCCATCAAAGAAAGAATTCATTTGCCTGCAGGTCCTCAATAATTTCCCTAAACAAGCTGGCTTTTCTCCCACACTAATGTTACATCATTGGAATGTCCTGAACCGCCTTGGGACGTTGCTATTCTCTGGTGAAAATACTGTGAGCAAATAGGACTGCGCAGAGCTCTGGTCCTCAAGTGACAGATGTGTGTGCATGAGACAAGTGGCAGCTCCTGGCTGATTGTAGTTGGGGAATATTTATGCACTCAAGGATTTTCTTGCTTCCTTTACCTTCTCTGGAGGGCCATGTGATGTCCCGCATCAACCCTGGCTTTCATCCCTAGTGGAGGCAAAGGAAGTGACAGGGGGCCACAGGAGCACCGGTTCTGCAACCCTTACCCATAGTTACAAGTGAAGGATGTCTCAGTATGATTTATATTCCTCTCATCGGGCTGGCTATAAGATGACAACAGAATAATTAGCTATCCGGCTGCCTCTGATGTGTGTGTGCCTGGCTAATGATGCCTGATGTGACCCAAGACACCAGGCAGAGTGGAGAGGATCCTGGGCCCAATTCCACCTCTGTGATTCTGACTCAGCCTTCTAGCCCTGCTTTCTCAATGATGGATGGGCCGCACTGGCCTTCGGTGGAAGGCCTGCCCACGCTCAGGCTATTGAGGGTTAAATCACAGGGGTGGGAACACGGGTACGCGTCTGTGAACCAGTTATCCCCACTCACCAGCAAGATGCAAAAAAAAAATAAGGACAAGGAAATGAATTCTCATAATGACATATTTACTTAGTTCAAATGTCTGCCATTATCGCTATCTTTTTTCAGATTAAAATAAATCTGTGTTTTGATGAAGTAATGATAATAGTAGACAGTGGTTGCCCAAAATGTTCTTACTTGGTAAAAATAAAAGATCATAGCAAAGCTATTCATGTTAAATTTCCTTTGAATTGTTTTAGCCTGTGAACTACTGACTTAGCTCGATCGGTCTTAAAGGATGAGTCGGAGTTTGGTAGGTAGACTAAGGCTGGGTGGATGAGTGGCAGTAAGATATTTCAGTCAAAGGGAACAGTACATGCAAAGGCCCAGAAGCTCAGGAGGCCACGGAGTGTCTGTAAAGGGGAGAAAAATCTAGGGTCATAGAAGCTTAAACCTATAGGAAGGGAATAGCAGGAGGAGAAGTTGGAGAGCGTGGGCCAGTGTAGGAATCCGTAGGCCTGGGGGGCTGGGCTAGAGAAGCATCCGATCAGGTATGTTCTTCCTAATGTAAGTCCAGGGCAGCATGGTGGATGAGGCTGGTGTCAGGGGCACCTGGGAGGAAAGGCCCTGCCTGTCTTCAGGTCTTCCTGGGTATCGAGGGCCTTTTCCAAGTTGGCGTAAAGCGTGAGGTGAAATTTTGGGTGTAGAACTCCCTCCTCCAATCCAAATGAGTCCCAGAGTAACACCCACGTATTCCACAGATGTGGAAACTGAGGCACAAATAGCAAATTTAGGGTTGTGATTATTTAACTCACTCACATTGGGCTTTTTAAACTATAGGATGAAAAATCAACTCTTTCCTGCTACAAAAGTATATAGAAATACTTTTTTGGTTCTCTTTGGCCTGACTTTGAGAGGCATTTGTCTGAGGAAAGGCAATAGGAATGGAGGCTGTGATTTCTGAATTCTCTCGGAACAGCAGCCTTGACAGTCCTCATGGCTGAAATAGTGCAACACATCCTTCCTTGAACACCAGTGCAGCACGAAGGAAGCTGGGGTTGTGCTCATTACTGTGTTTCCCTGAAAATAAGACCTAACCGGAAAATAAGCCCTAGCATGATTTTTCAGGATGACATCCCCTGAACATAAGCCCTAATGCATCTTTTGGAGCAAAAATTAATATAAGCCCTGGTCTTTTCGGGGAAACATGGTGTGAGGCTGTTGGAAAAGCAGGTCCTAGATCCATGTCCCCTGTGCAGCTGTGGAGATTACAGTTGTTAGTTATTGGGCATAGTTACCTGTGATTCTCCCAATCTTTTGCTTTCCGCCGATGAAACTGCCAGCGAATCCTGAGACGTGTGCACCCAAGCTGTACCCAATTAGATGAACATTGCTTCGAGAAAATTGAACAGATTCCTGGAAGACAGCGGTAAGATGGTTGCAGGAGGAGAAGAGCTGCCTGGATAAAAGCCTTTTGTGGGTCCAGCTTGTTCAGGCTCCCACCCTGCTCTTTGCGCTGATCGCAAATGAGGTACTTCCTTCCTACTCCAGACCCAAACTGGTTTCTCACCTTGCGGACTCTGTGCTCTCTCCTTGCAGGCCCAGCCGCCGGGACCCCTGCCTGCATGCTGCCTCCTACCTGCCTGTTTTCACCTGCACATGAAGGCCCCGCGGAAATGATCCTGTTCCTTTGTGTGGGGTTTGGCGGTTTACAGGGTGTGTTTAGATCCCTTAGCACATCCGAGAGGGTGAGCATAAAAGGAACAGTGGATGGGGTGGGGGATGTAGATGATTCCACAAAATAGGGGTGCAAGGGAGGCCGCTGAGAGAGACCTGGACCCGATCTCCATCCCTGGCCTTCCCATTCCTGTGAGCTTAGCAGGAGTGGTTCTCCTGTCTGGGCTGCTGTGGGAGACCAGCTTAATTCACCTGGTCTGAGAGGAAGGGGGAGGAAGGGAGGTCAGGCAGGTCTTACCTCCAGCCACTGGAGAAGAGCCGCGACCTCTTGGCCCACAAGGCGGGTGTTGCGGACCGCAATGGCATAGTGGTTTTGGGCCAGGGTGATCCAGTCTGCCAGCACCACATTCACTGGCTGGGCCAGCTGAGACTTCAGGGCTGCCACCATCTTCCAGATCCAGTCTTCCAGCAAGCCATCCATCTGAGGGTGGACACACAGGGTGGTCAGCTTCACCAGGAGGGGTCGGAGGGAGCATTGTACTAATTGTCTCTTTCTCCCTATTCACCTCCTTTTCTTCTCCAACTCTCGGCTAATGCTGGATCCTTCTCTCCAAGAGAAAGAGCTTAATGTGGGCTTCCCCAACCTCAGCACAGCTGACATTTGGGACCAGATAATGTTTGTGTTGTGGGGTTGTCCTGTGCATTGTAGGATGTTGAGCAACATCTCTGGCCTCCATCTGTGAGATGCTGGCAGCAAACCCCTTCCAAGTTGTGAAAACCAAAAATGTTTCCTGAATTTGCCAGATGTTCCCTGGGGGTTACTCCTCCTAGCTCCCAGTTGAGAACCATTGTCTTAACATTTCCCTAATGGACTTTCCAAGCCTTAAAACAATAAATATGTCTGTGTAAATCAGGTACTAAAAGCTCACCTCTCCTTTGAGGGTCAGCTCCCACACCATGCCCTCCGAAGGTCTGTTCTGCCAGACGAATGAATCTGACCGCTTTCCCTCTCCTTGCCGGCCTACCACCTTCCCTCTCCTCTCGGCCACTGCATTCCTCTTGCTTTAGAGAGATTAGAACCATGAGCCAGAACATAGTAGGAACTCCATAAATGTTTGTGGGGAATTGTTCTATGTATGCGAACCAATATCCAGGGCACTCCTGATGGGTTCACAGAGCAAAGGCATTTGTGCTGTCTTACAGGAGGAATAAGAGCTCTTTTAGAAGAATAAGGGTGGGCAGGTGAATGTGATGGTGGTGGTGGTGGTGGGGTTTAGGGCATTCCAGGCAGAAGGAAAAGCAAATGCAGAGGCACAGAATCACCAAGGGACAGTGTGGATGTCTCGGGAGAGGAGAAAAGTCAGGTGTGGTTGAAGACTAGACTGCAGAGGTGAAACTGGAGAGCAACACTGATGGCTGGGCATATCACCTGGGGTAAGATGCATTCATTTCATAAATGTTTACCTTGCCTTCTGTGTGGGTGTAGCATCAAATCCAGTCTCTCCCAGTTACTAGCTGAGTGACCTTGGGCAAGTTATTTAACATATCTGTGCCCCAGTTTCCTCATCAGGAAAATGGGGACAATAATAATGCCCTTCTTGCAGGATTTTTGTGAAGACAAAATCAGTTAACAGATGCAAAGCACTTAGAACAGTGCACTCAGCAAATGTTAGTTACTGCAGCTGCTATTGTCATTATTATTATTACTAGTAATAGTATATATATTCCAGTCTGGACAGGATTTTGAGAATAAAGAGTTCTTTCTGGCAAAAGGACCATGCTATCTTCATGTTGCATTTGTAAACAAGATATTTATTCAGTCATTAATTCAGTTAACAAATATTTTTGGAGCACCTAATATATAATGAATACTGTCCCACAGAAGAGGAGAAAGGATACTCTAGGTAGAAGGCACAGCCTGAGCCAAGGCTAAGAGGAGAGAAGTCACATGGTACACAGAAGGAGCAACAAGTACTTGGGTATTGCTGGAGCTTAGAGTAGGGAGTAGGGAGAGTGTGGGGGGGAGGCAGGGAGAATGAGGGGGAGGCAGGGAGAGTGGGGGGAGGCAGGGAGAGTGGAGGGGAGGCAGGGAGAGTGGGAGGGAGGGAGAGTGGAAGGGAGGGAGAGTGGGGGAGGCAGGGAGAGTGGGAGGGAGGGAGAGTGGGGGGGAGGCAGGGAGAATGAGGGGGAGGCAGGGAGAGTGGGGGGGAGGCAGGGAGAGTGGGAGGGAGGGAGAGTGGGGGGGAGGCAGGGAGAGTGGGGGGGAGGCAGGGAGAGTAGGGGGGAGGCAGGGAGAGTGGGGGAGAGGCAGGGAGAGTGGGGGGGAGGCAGGGAGAGTGGGAGGGAGGGAGAGTGGGGGGGAGGCAGGGAGAGTGGGGGGGAGGCAGGGAGAGTAGGGGGGAGGCAGGGAGAGTGGGGGAGAGGCAGGGAGAGTGGGGGAGAGGCAGGGAGAGTGGGGGAGAGGCAGGGAGAGTGAGGATTAAATGGGCTGATGTATAGTGTAAAGGGCCTGTTCCCGAAGAACAAGGGTACTTGTATGGACACAGGGAGGAATCCAGGACCTACAGAATTAAGCCACGCAAACAAAGCCAAGCAAACAGTTGATTTACTAAGAGAAAGGAAATGTACACTCCCAATATTGATACAGTCCCAATATTTTGGGAGTGGGCAGGCTAGGAGGAGGGCAACTGCCCCAAAGAACAAAGAGGCTTAGGATTTTATTTGAATGAAGGTGCAAAATATTCAAGTTTTAGGGGTGGCATTGCAGGCGTTTCCAGACGGGTCCTCACTGGGTACGCCTTTCTGATGGGAGGTGGGATTCTGTTGTTCTTACTGGGCCCTTATCGAAACTGTCATGGTGACATGGGGTGAAGATTTTTCCTGCAATGCTAGTAATGTTCTAATCCATTACAACTAGCTGTGGCTACATCTTTTCTTAAGAATGATCTTATCTCCTTTCTTTCCTTTTCTCCCGACGGTAGTAGGCCTACCTTGAGTAGGGCCTCAATCTATGTTAGGTCCCTTCTCTAGAGTCAGGAAAGGCTCCCACCAAGTTCACTGCCAAACCCCACTTCCTTAGGGTGAGACCCCTTTAAATCTAGGGGAGAAGTTGCTGGCGAGCTGCAGGAGCCTCTGTGCTTTCCCAGGGTGGCAACAGTAGACCCCCACCTCATGGCCACACCCATGTTGCACCATGTGGCTCCCCACGACCCCCACGAGTCCAGGCATGGGGTCTGTTTTGTTCATGTGAGGCTATGAGTCTACACCTAACCGGCTGTTGGAGAATATACATTGAAAGAGCGGTATGTGGGTAGGGGGGCCTAGTTTGCTCTCTAGGGTAGAATAAATGGAGGTTTCAAGAGTATTTCCAACTAGATGGCAGGGAAAGGTTTCCAAGTCATGAAATAGACCTCCCAAACCTCTGGAGGTTTCAGATTGTGAACTAAGCTTCAAATCGTGGGTGGGCTGGTAACCAGGGAGTCAGGATTTCGTTTTGGAGACAAGTCCTCGCTTAGTTTGACTTCAGTTATTGTCTGCAGTATTCTCTCTCCTCGTCTTCCATAGTAACAGGATTTTTCGCATCACTAAAAGGCTACACTTTCTCTAAGAGACTACATGTCTCAGCCACCTTTCCATCCAGGTATGGCCAATGGATATAATTGGAAGCATTTTGCAGATGTTTCTGGGAAGCTAACCTAAAAAAC
Organism: Rhinolophus ferrumequinum; assembly: GCF_004115265.2. Lineage (NCBI taxonomy): Eukaryota > Metazoa > Chordata > Mammalia > Chiroptera > Rhinolophidae > Rhinolophus > Rhinolophus ferrumequinum. The sequence goes on from NC_046289.1 coordinate 50,983,769, forward strand.
ACTGTTTCATACCCAAAGCCATTGAATTGTACATTCTAAATAGATGAATTGTATGATCTGTGGATTGTATCTCAGTAAAGCTAATTTTTAAAAACCTTGCTCCTTGACTCCTTTGTGTCACCCTTTACTCCACTTTGCTACCTGGAATAAAGATGTGATGGCTCGTGCTCTAGCTGCCATCTTGGACTACAAGGACGAGGGCCACATCTAAGGACGGCAGAGTAGCGAGCTGGAAATGAGCTGGGTCCTTCAGGACTTCATTGACCAAAGCTATTTGTTCAGTTTTGGGCTACATATTTCTGGACTATTGTGTAATATGGAAACAAACTTCTGTCTCATTTGAGCCACTGCCAACTCTGACAGATACAAGAGTTCATTGGGAGAGTATGTCTTCTAAGACAGAGAAGCATGCAGATTCACCTGCATGGACCACAATCCCTATGGGCCCTCATGTGCTGTGTGACCTCTTTGAGTCACGTTTCATTATCTGAGACGTGGAGATAATGATACCCTCCCCACCTTGCTTACTTACGGAATTGGGATAATCAATGAGGTCATGTGTGGGAAAGCAGCTGGAAAATTAGAATGTGCTTTACAAATATTATGCGTGAAGTTGATATCTCTGGCTCTCTATTCTTTTTAGTAAAATCGAACACACTAGGGAGAAGAGAAGCAAATGTAAACGCAGAGAGAAAAAAGGCATGTCAGCTGTTCCTACCGACCACCCGTGGATTATCATCACCAACGGCAGAGAGGAGTTGAAGCCACACTGTTGTAGCGTGTCTGGGTGATGGAGCTGAATCTGACAGCCGTTCTCAGTTTCCCCTTCAAAGAGCAGGAATCTGGTCTCTGTGTTCTGCAACGTCTTTGGTTGAACATCTCGAGATCTTCTTCGAAATGGCTCTGGAATATAAGATTGGGAAGGGTTTTAACCTGGCATCTGTCTCACCTCTACCAGCTCTGGGACAACCCAAAGGTTTCCAAGAACACCAGCCATGGGGTGCCTGTGAGGTGAGGGAGACAGTTATGAGCCGCAGCTTTGGGGAACCCAGAAGAACATTTCCAGGAGAATGGCCATGTCTCTCTTGGAGAATGGAGGGTGACCTAGGAGGACTGAATACAGAGGTGGAGAGGGTCAACTCCTCCAGCCTGCCATTCTGGGGATTATAGAACCAGCCAGCCCAAAACTAGAGTAGCTGTAGGACAGTAGGAATATGGGGGAGGCAACTTGGACAGAGGATCAGAGAGAATAAGAATTTCACCCAAAAGTACAAATGAGTAAAGCATCTTGGTTAGATGATGCTGTACATTGTCTCATGAAGCCCAATCTGTTCTCACGTGCAGATGAATTATATCACATATCACGTAGCCTTGCATGGACCAGTTAGGGTTGGGGTGGGGAGGCTCACCAAGGGGGTTGTGGATTCTGCTTGAAGGCGGGGCGGGGGGGAATGATGCTGATCCTGGCCTTGAAGGATGAATAGGGCTTGTGTGTATGCCTGGGTGGTGGGTGGGGAGACAGGGGGAGTAGGGCTTTCCAAGCTGAGGAAACAGCTGAGTAAGGGCTCAGAGGCATGGGACCGCGTGGGCTTAAGGAGGCAGGAGACAAGACGGGGCAGCCAGAGGTTGGGGGATGGGGGCTGGGATGCTGAGGAATTTTTATACTCTGGATGACAGGCTGCTGCCAAAGAGTTTTCTCAGCACAAAAGGATAAATGAATATCCATTTAGAATCTTTCAGAGACTGTGTGAGGGTGGGGTAGGAGAGAAAAATTGCTTTTAAGATTTCACCTTCTCGCATTAGACTCTCTTTGGGGAAAGCCTCACCCTGACCACAAGCCACTTTGGGGGTAGGGGTGGGCAGTCACCCACCTCTGCAGGGCAGCCCAACAGCTATGGAGGCGGTGGTGCTGGCTAAAGACACACACCTCTGCCCAGGGGCTGGGTGGGGCCTGAGGAGGTGCCATGTTTCCAGGGCTATGGCACCGCACGGTGGGCGACATCTTTCCTACCAAGATTAGGAATCAGGCCAGTCACCCTCCCTTCCAGCAGAGGGTGGATTCCCCTGTGGCTGAGGGGTGAACACAAGGCCATACAAGCGTTTTTGGTCAGTGAACTAAATTCAGTCTAATTACTCAGGACCTTGATCATTCTTTCTGAGCATAAAATCGTTCAGGCTTCTCAAATAATTAAGTCTTGGGCTCTTGGTTTCAGGGGACAGCAGGACCAAGAGATGATGAACCTACAAAGTGCAAGGGGAGGTATTAATGAAACCAATTTTCCTACCCAAAGGTTATTATTTCAAAAAGTTATTAATTCCCAGCAAAGGGCAATGATTTTTCACTATGATGACAGAATGAAATGTGTCATATTTTATTAAAAGAAGATGTGAGCAAGAATCTGAATAATTTCTCTGAGAGAATGAAGATTTCTGCTGCGCAGTTTGGCTTTCCTGAGCTTCGGGACTGTCTGAGCTGGTCCTCAGCCCTACCAGTGGGCTTCCAGTCCATGTTCCCCATTTCATGCCATACACTGCCCTCCTGTATTCTACGTCAGAAGCTGGGGTGTCACCGTGCACTGCTGTACCTGCCTCCCAATCAGTCCAAAGCTGCTGGTTCTCAAATACCCCTAGACCCCAGTACCCTAGTTCAAGCGCACACTGTTTCTTGCTTGGTTTATTGCAACGCCTCTGTTTCGTCTCACCATCCTCCCTCTCACTGCTGCTCAAAGAAGCTTTCTAGAAGAGAAAGGACTATTAGACCCTTTAGTGACTTTAAACTTCTTAGTATTGCATCCAAGGCCACTACCCTTTTCCCCCAATGCCTCGCCTCTCTACATTCTCTTGCTACCCCAGATTGCCAATAGACGCCCCAAATGCCTTTGCACATGCCTGCACTTTTGCACTCTGGCTTCCTTTTTGGTCTCTGCTGCTCTTCAGTGAACCCTGGTCCATCCGTTAAAAGGGAACTCAAACATCACCCCCTCCCAGAAGCCTGCTAGTCTAGCCAGAGGTAATTACTTTCTCTTGCTGCCAGCACTGTGTTGGGTTCCTGATCCTAATGTTCTTGTCACGTGGCCTGATAATTTATTTGTTTAGTGCGTGGTGTTACCTCACCAGGCTGTAAACTCATGGGGGGCAGTGCTAGTAGGTACTCAATAAATGCTTAGTGAGTGATATGGTATCTGTGGGACCCACATATGCTTGATGTTGTCCCAGAGGTCTCTTAAACTATCCTCATTATTTTTGATCTTTATTCTTTTTGCTGTTCCAATTGGGTGTTTTCTGAAAGCTTGTCTTTCAAATCATTGATTCAGTCCTCTGCTTCATCTAGTCTGTTGGTGATTCCTTCTAGTGCATTCTTCATTTCCGTTATTGTGTTCTTCACTTATGACTGGTTCTTTTTTTTATGGTTTCCATGTCCTTTTTTATGCTTGCTACCTCTTTTTTGAAGTTCTCACTAAGTTCCTTGAGCATCCTTATAACCATTGTTTTGACCTCTGTCTCTGGTCTGTTGCTTGCCTCCATTTCATTTAGTTCTTTTTCTGAAATTTTCTCCTGTTCTTTCATTTGGGATGTATTTCTTTGTTTCCTCATTTTGGCTGCCTATCTGTTTGTTTCTATGTATTAGGTAGATCTTCTATGTCTCTTAGTAGTGGCTGGGTAGCCTTATGTAGTAGGTGCCCTTTGGGGCTCAGTGGCACAGTCTTTCTGGTCACCTGCACCGGGTGCTCCAGGAGTGTCCCTTGCATGGGTTGTGTGTGCCCTCCTGTTATAATTGAGCCTTGATTGCTATTGGCACATCAGTGGGTGGGGTTGACCTTCAGGCTGATTGGCTGTGGGGTTTGGCCACATTCGCAGCTTACAGGCTGCTGTGTGGGGGCTTACCCCACTAAGTGGGATTTGCCCCAGTGGGCTCTAGTGCCTGTTGAGACTGCACTTTTGGTGTGCTGCTCATGGAGCTAATTGGGTGGTGCTCTGCTGTGATCTGAAACCAACCTCCAAGTATGTTGGTTCTGGGGCTTTCTTGGGAGGGGCTCCTGTGCAGGCCCAGGTCACTCACTGCCGGTGACCAGCTAGGGACTACCTGGTAGGAGTTACAAAGCAATCTGTGGTTCTTTTCTGCCTGTGCTAACCCTGGAGGCATGTGGGAGAGGCCACACTGTGACCTGAGGACATTTGCCACCTGAATCAGGCCTGGGGGAGCTCCACAAAAAGCTAGGACACCTTGAGTCCTGCTACCATCGGCAGGCTCCCTTAAGGTTCAGCCACTGATAAAACCTCATGCAGTATGCAAGTGGGGTAAGGCAGGGTCTCAAGGAGTCACTAGAGTGGGAAGAGTTGTGGTCACCAGGTTAATGTAAATTCTGGTTTGGTGACAGTGCTGAGCCTGAAGCTACTCAACAAGAGTCTCAGAGCACACTGAGGCCAGCTACCACCCACCTGGGGTCTGTCAGATTTTGATAGTTTTCCAAGAAAGAGTACAATGTGGGTGGGGCTGGCTGCTCTTGGAGAAAGTGCCTCCAGTGTTGAGGGAGTTGGGTAGTGTTGGGTCCCAGTGAGTCAGAAGAGCAGCTCACTGGAGCTCACCAGACCAATCAGATTCAGATTTGGCTGGAAGCATAGGGGGCGGGCTCAACACATTAAAGATGGCGGCTGCCTGCCTGCTGCACGGGAGAAGGACCTCTCACAGGGAAAATGCCGACTCTTTTCCAGCCCTCGTCTGGAAGTCACACAACTCCGTCCTCCCCCCATATATCTCTGACTCTCCCTGAGTGACTGTCCCTTCGCTGGAGCCCAAGGTGAGTGCCTGGGAGTGAGAGAGTCTGTGCGCGGGCCCTTTAAGAGGTCGCTTGGCTTTTCCACCATTTTCCATCCCACCTGGATTGTTGGAATCCCCACTGGTTTTCACAGCCAGATGTTGTGGGAGCTCCTCTTCCTGGCACCAGCACTCTGTGGGGCTGGGGTCCGTCGCTCCTCTGGAAGGAACCTCTGTGGCTGAGATATCCCTCCTTGTTGTTAACTGCCACAGAGTTTTGGAGTTAGCCTGTTCTGTGTCTCCGCCCCTCCTACCAGTTTTGTTGTAGTTTGTTCTTTATATCCTTAGTTATAAAACTTCTGTTCAGCCAGACTTCAGATGGTTCTCCAGGTTGATTGTTCCATAATTTAGTTGTACTTTTAATTCGTTAACAAAGGGAAGCAGGCACAGTGTTTATCTACTCTGCCATCTTGGATCCCAGCATCTTGCGTTTTTTGATCTGTGAAATCCTTTCTGTGAAAATTTGTCCCAATTGCCCTCACAGGACCAATTCTGTCTTATGTGTATTTACTGTGGATTCAGCTGGGAGAATTAGCTGGGGCCTCAGTGCCTACGGCATCAAGGCTGTTCAGGAGAGTCCTAAAAAAAAGCAATTATCAGGTGGAAAGGCCCATGAACAGCTGTGTTCTTCCTTTTATTCCTGTGGTTGTGGCTTTCTTTCAACCTGTATATGAGTGAGGAAGTTGTGTATATAAATTCATTTATTCATTTGCTCAATAAAACCTTATTAAGCATATATTATTACATTATGCCATGGGCCCTGGTTAGGTATAGTTGGAGGCAAATAGGGCATGGCCTCTGTTTTTCAGGAGTTCTCAGTCCAGTGGGAGAGGCAAGCATAAGAACCAGCCACTGCATATGGTTTCTGTGAGTAGAGGGATGCCCTGAGTAGGGGCTTTAGAGAAGACACAAAGAGAAGATGAGGTATCATGTGAGTCTAGAAGGATGAAAGATTCTTTACGAGCTCATATCTAGGAGAAATTGCCAAAGAAAGTGGGGCTCTTGTACTAAAAAAAAAAAAAAAATTCATGGAGGACCTTAATGTTGAAGGGCAGTTGCAGGGAAGAGGATCAAGAATCCTTTTGTGTAACTCCAGGAGGTAAAAAGAGAATCAATGGATGGGCATGACAGGGACAAAAAATTTTGACTTTAAGTAGTTCACAAAAATTCATGGTAGAAGAAATAGGGACAAAGAGAAAACAAAGGCAATAAAACAACAAAGACAGAAGTGTTAATAAATTAGCACCCTAACACGCACACTACATGATCCTATAAGGCTGCTGGAGATGGGCTACAGATATTGTTCTGAGCTTCCTATTGGCCAAATCAAAAAGGGAAACCAGAGATAGTTTCCCTATGGGTTATTGTAAAAAGGGGTCACTGGGTGATGTCTTGAACATCATTCCTGCGTAGTAGCAAGTTTCATGTGGTCGACTCTGAGAGTGGTCTGCAATCCTCAGTGGACCGTAGTGCCAAACAGCATATTAGTCACAGTGAGTCTCTGCAAGGCTCTTCACTATAATCTAGCAGCAGTCCTGTGACTGAGGGAGGCAGGGGCCACTTCAAGTCACATTTTGGGGGGAAAGAGTGAAGCTCTAGAGCCCGAGTGTCTGAGCCTCCATAACAGTGTGATTGTCCCCTTCACAGAACACACAGACTTCTGGAACATGACTTTAAGTAGTTCACCCTAACATGCACACTCTGTGATCCTGTAAGGCTGCCGGAGATGGCCTATAGATTTTGTTCTGAGCTTCCTGTTGGCCAAATCAAAAGGGGAAACAGGAGCTGTTAGAGGATTCATGGTGTCTAGTTGCTGAGTCTGAGCCGTGGCTTTAAGGACTCACTGCTGTCACACACACTCATACTGAAATCTCTTTCCCAGGCGTTAGCCCTGCACAGATCCAGTTCTTGACTGAACATCTTTACCTGGGGAATCTTTTGGCGCTGCAAATGCAGTGAGGCCAAACTGGACTTATTTTCTTTCTTCCCAACTCATTCTTCTTCGTTCTTTCTACATTTCCTATTGTGGTTTATAATACCATCATTTGTCCATGCCATTTCTCAAGCTAGAAAGCTTAGAGCTGTCCTGGAATGCCCTCTCTGTCCCCTTGGTAACCCACTAGAGTCATCAAATATTGAGGACTCTGACTCAGGATTATCTTCTCTGCCCCCTGCTGCTGGCTTAGGTCTAGGACCTTATCCTCCCCCCTCACCACTCGCCCCCTGCTTTTTTTACTTGTGGTATTGCAATAGACTTAAATATTTTATATTTTATTTGTCTATTTGTAGACAAATTAATTAATACATGCTAATTGTATGTATACAATCTGAAAAATGCTGAAGTGAATAAAGAATCTCACTATGCAGAAAAAAATCAACACCCATAAGTAATATTTGGAGTACTTCCTTCAAATCTTTTCTTATGGAGATATTTGTTCCATGGATATTTATTTGGAGTGTCTATAATTTAGATCATATTATGTGAATGGTTTTATATCCCTCTTCACCTATCATGATAATTTCTTACAGCATTAAAATTCTTTAAAAACATGCTTTTGAAAAGTGGCATAGTTTGCTTACTTGTTCCATTGTTGGACATTTAGGTTGTTTCCAGATGACTCTTTTTCCTTTTCTATTACTAACAATGCTCTGATGACCATCTTTACACGTAAATCTTTATCTGAATCTGAGTATTTTCTTAGTATAAATTCCCAAAAGTAGAATCATTAGCTCCTTAGGTGTGGTCTTATTTATATCTTTTTTTATATGCCTATATATCCAAATTGATTTTCTGCCTTTTTTAAACTAATCTTTATTGAGTGCTCAGTCTGTGCCAGGTACTTTTCTAATGGTTGTATTTGTATTAACTTGTTTAAACCTCACGACTACTCTGAGAATAAGCTGTGAGGAAACCTAAGGATTCCATTATGAGTGAGGACATTTGTTCCAGTTGTGTTTGATAGGAACAGCTGCTTCTCCAGGCATGTATTTGGACCTGTCATTTTCTCATGTCTTTAGAAGAGATAAAGACACATCAATCATAAGAATCTAGGGATGAGGCAGTAATTTTGAGAGGGAGAGTATTACCTAAGGTAAGCGGTCAGATCCTTCGAGGGTATCATCCCCTGTAACCTGGAAAGTGAGTTGATGGGCTGGAAAGACTCGAGGTTCCCTCTGCATGGCTATAAGATCCTAAGGCAGCAAAGCTTCCTCAAAATCAGTCAAAAGAAGCTGGGTTCAGCCATTACTTTTCTAATATTAGATTCCTTGCCGCAATGTTCTCTCTAGTCCTAAGTCAGCCCTCAGGTTTGAGGGTTCCTAATATTTCAAACAAGAACAAATTATTCCATGTTCTAAGGACATCATTAGGTGGGTGACTGCAGGCAATGAGCTGGCATAGGAGAGAGCCAAGGATTCTGAGGGAATCAGGCCCTGTCTTCTGTGTGTGATACCTGAGCTGAGAGCTTCTCCTTAGCTCAGTGTTTGTCGAGCACCCCCCATGCACTGGCTGGTGTTGAGGGCACAAGTGCATTAAACAGCTGTCGTAGGTATTAATAAACCTTACAAAGTGGTTTGTCTTCACATTCATGATATAAATTGCTAACACACACGTGTGTGTGTGTGTGTGTGTGTGTGTGTGTGTGTGTGTGGCTTTCCTTTGTTAACCTGAACTACTGAACATATTCCCAGACCTGGGACTAGTGGGAAGGGTCCTCTGGAAGACCCTAATTTTATGATTGCCCCGGACACCATCCAGACCATGTTGTCTGCTCAGGATGGAACAAACCTATGAGATAAGTATAGCCATAGCTCGGACCTGGCTCCTATGGTCAGGCCCATGATCTGTACAGAGGCTACGGTGACTTCAGAATTCCTAGGGCTACTCATTCCTTCTTTCTACCGGCACTTCCTGAGTACCTGCTCTGTGCCAGGCATTTTCCCACAAATGAAACTTGATGTCAGCTGAATTGTTTCTGGAGCAAGTATCAGATTTTCTTCCTTATTTTTTTAAAAAATGTATTTGGTGCACAAAAGCAAAGTAACAGCAGAAAACAAAATGTTAAAAAATATATTTGCATTCTCATCCTTGTAATCGACCGACTTTTTATTTTCCTGTGTTTCTTTTCCGTATCCAGAAGCAAATATATTTTTCATGTAACTGTGCAGATATAAGTGCTTTTTGCTTTTTTCATTTCACATTATATAATAAACATCTCTCCATATTTCTACAGTGTTCCTACTCATTATTTTTAAAGGCTGAGTAATATTCCACTAAGGGAATGCTTTGTAAGTTATGTATCCATTTCCCTTTCTGGGACAAGCAGTATAATTCCAATTTTTCACCTTCATGAACAGAGCTACAGTGAACGTCATGCAGAGAACTTTTCCACTCTGAGAAATATTTCCACTAGGATGAATTACCTGGTATGAAATTACTTGGTTAACTGGTGAGATCATGTTGCTGACATGGGAGTTGAAGCAATTACAAGTAAGTCCCCCACAGGATGTCAGCCACAATTACTACCAACCCAGAAAACCTGTAAGACCCCAAAGTTCTCATTAAAAGACACAATCGCGCGCTGGGGAGCAGGTGGAATTGGTAAGGCAGGTTCAAGGGCTGTTAATGTGGCTCTCACTTATTCTTTGCTAGTTACTCAGAATTCTTTATTTTATTCAATCCTTCTAATACCCTTATGAGGAGGTTATCCCTAAAGGAAACTGGGTCTTGGGGAGGATAAGTGTCTTGACCACAGTCACAGGAAGTCGCTGAGTTGAGCCTCATGCCAAGAGCCGCTCCTTTGCAATCCAGGGAGTTAAAGTCGCCCACCGGGACAGACCCACAAACCTCTGTTGCCAGGCCTTCCACACCCCAAAGGAGGCTTGCCGACCACAAGGTCATTGAAATCGGTCTTTACAATTGCACCCGTGGACTAGAGAAAGTATGGCTGTGTTGAATTGCATTTATGTGGTGACTTAGACGAGAACTCAGCCTGAAGTGAAGGTGTGTCACAGGAGACAAGCAGCTGAATACGTGCTTGTTTGGGTCTGCTGCATTTGCTTGTAGAGAACATGTGGCTTTAGACATTCGAACTCTTTAGGAACTGTTTCACTCATATTTCGCTATTGGTGGACTATGTGTAATTGTGTGTTGGCAGATTCCCATGAGGTTTCCGAGTTTCTTGTTAACAGATCCTGCTTGACCTTGTACAAGTCATTTAACTTTCTAGGCCTCAGTTTCCTCATCTGGAAAATGAGGAGTGTGGACCAGCTGGCTTTGAGGTCCTCATGGAGGTGCAGTGAGATGTCCTTGGCTTCTTGAAGCAGCTGGACCAGGGGTCTTAGAGCTGGCTTTTTCTCCAAACCAGCTGGGCCTCAGTTTTCACCTCTGGAAAACCAAGAGGTAGGGAGTAGATTCCAGGGTCCCTTCAGGTCTGAGATGTGTGAATCCTAAGACTATCTTATCTCTGATGTTCAGTAAATAAAAGATGCCAGAGAGACATGTTTTTGAGGCCAGAGTTAATCAGGCCAAAAAGGAAAGAAGTGAGAGAGCAGTGGTGACCTGGCAACTCCTGGCTCTGTTCCCACAGGAATGCGCCCTTCTCCTGTGCTGGAATCTGAGCTTGAGCTTGGCAAAGATAAACACTTGCAGCATGAGGAAAGCATTTAGCATTAATTTGGTCAAACAGCCCCAAGGTTATTCTTTAAGGAAAAAGCAAACCATGGGTGGAGAATGCGAACTGAATGCATACGATATACTCTCTAGGGCAGGGGTTTGGGGGCCTCCTGATGAGGAAATATTCCTGACCCACCAATCCCTGAGCATTCCTGGGACTTCTCCATGTTTCAGCCTCGGGCAGAGAGGCTAGGTCATTGGGCCCTATTGGATCTGACATCTTAGAGACTGAGGGCCCACCATGATTCCATTCATTCATGTGTTCATTCCCTACATGTTTAGTGAGTACCTCCTCTGTGGTAGGGACTGTGCTTAATACTGTGGATACAACAGTAAACAAGACAGACTGTGCTTTCAAGAAGTTCATGACCATATGGTAGAGGCAAGTAAATAGGTAATTGTTACACAGCTTGGTGTGTTTTTTGATGGTTGAATAACAGGAGAGGCGTCTATTCAGCCATAGGGTGGCTGGTGTAAAGGCAGCCAGAGCATGCTATGGGTGAGTAATGTCACCAGTTTCCCAGATAATCTTGGGCATTCCAAATCAAAGGCTGGTCCTGAGGGGCGAGAAGGACTATGGAATGTGGGAGGAAGACGAGTCCATGTGTGATCAGTATGTCACCTCAAGACTCATAGAGCTTGAGGGTATGGTTGTAGCTTATTTCCTGTGACCCTCATCTCCTTTGAGACTCCCCAGGCCCTGGGGTCTGCAGCACAGCTGTTCCCATTCTCCACATGTTCATTTCCTGATGAAGAAATAAGGAGGGGTTCAGTGTCTGGCCTGAGGCCAACAGCTGGCTAACAATATCAAACCAGGACCAGAATCCCGTTTCTCTGTCTCACTCTCCATACATCTAGGTTGAGACTGTAAAACTTTTCTGACCATGTGCTTGTATCCTTGTTCCACTTTCCCTAAGCTAGTCTTTTGAACCCATGTCCTCCCCTCACTGACTGTATCTGGAGGCATCGCGGACTGCTGCTTTACGCCTTCAGGTCACGGACGCGTACCTTAATTATTTCTGTGGCACCATGGGAAGCAATGGCTGAGGCAGGATAGTGTAGTGGAAAGGGCCCTGGCTTTAGAGCCAGTCAGCACTATATTTGGTCTATCTGTGATTGATTAATAACTTTATCAGTTATTAGTTGTGTGCCCTCGGGAAGCTCACTTAACCTGTGGAAGCTTCAGTTTCCTTTTCTTAAATTGCAAATATGAAATTCCATCTCATAGGGTCATTGTGAGAACTGAATGAAACTTGGTGAAAGATGTCTGACACAGAGATTGGCCATCAATATTTCACTTCTCTTTCCTTTTAAATATTACCTAAGATCTCATATCTTTTTTTTTTTTAATTTTTTATTGGGGAATAGTGTACTTTTCCAGAGCCCATCAGCTCCAAGTCGTTGTCCTTCAATCTAGTTGTGGAGGGTGCAGCTCAACTCTAAGTCCAGTTACCACTTTCAATCTTAGTTGCAGGGGTACAGCCCACCATCCCATGTGGGAATTGAACCGGCAACCTTACTGTTAAGAGCTCACATTCTAACCAACTGAGTCATCCAGACGCCCCTCCAGCAGCTCCATTGTCTTCAATCTAGTTGTGGAGGGCGCAGCTCACTGGCCCATGTGGGAATCGAACTGGCAACCCTGTTGTTCAGAGCTCACGCTCTAACCAACTGAGCCATCCGGCTGCCCCAAGATCTCATATCTTGACCCAATATAGTTTCTTCCAGATGCTTTTGGGTACTTATCCACCAAGGTCTTTGCCAGCCTATTTAGCACCTTTCTGTGAATTCTGTGTACTTCCTTCAGGTAGCACATTGCATGTTTTGGCAAGAGCACCATGCCTTTTTGCCAAGAAAAGGAGGCTTCTCTTTAGAGTGAGGATTTCAGCCTCCTCTCTCCCATTTTCCCAGGCTCTTTTGGACAGTAGAAGTCTATTGACCTGATGTGGCAGCTCTGGAGATTACTAGGGTGTCTCTCTGCCTCTACCAGTTGGGTGCTCCAGCCATGCCATGCAAATTAGGCATCTTCAGGAGCCAAACCAAGCTACGGGTCCATGGGGAAACAAAGCTCTGACTGCAAAACTTACCTAGCCCATGTTCTGCCCTTAAACCACTGCTAAATGAAACTTCCCTTTCAGGACCCCTTATGTTTTACCTAATTTACATTTGAGGGCAGTGGTTCCACATATCCATTTTCTTAAGATTCAGACTCCTGGGCAGAATCCCCAGAGAACTGATTCAGTACCTCTATGGAAGCCTGAGAATATATATTATCCCAAGTTGGCAAATCATTCTGAGAATAACTTGCCTAGAATATAAGCTTTGGATATCCCTAATGAATACGAGCAAAGATTCTCACCAAAATAGTAGCAAACCAAATTCAACAGCACATTAAAAGGAGTATACACTATGATCAAGTGGGATTTATTCCCTGGGATGCAAGGATGGCTCAATGTATGCAAGTCAATTAATACACCACATTAACAGAAAGAAAGACAAAAATCATATGATCATTTCAATAGACCCAGAACAAGCATTTAATAAAATTCAACATGGCTTCATGATAACACTCTCAACGGATTGAGTATAGAAGGAAAATATCGTGTTTTCCCGAAAATAAGACCTAGCCGGAGCATCGGCTCTAATGCGTCTTTTGGAGCAAAAATTAATATAAGACCTGGTATTTTATATTATGTTATATTACATTATATTATATTAGACTTGGTCTTATATTATAGTAAAATAAGATCAGGTCTTATATTAATTTTTGCTCCAAAAAACGCACTAGAGCTGATTGACCAGCTAGGTCTTATTTTCGGGGAAACATGGTACCTTAACATAACAAAGGTGATGTGTTACAATGCACAGTTGACATCATACTCAATGGTGAAAGGCTGAAAGCTTTTTCTCTAAGAGAAGGAACAAGACAAAGGTGCCTACTCTCACCACTCTTATTCAACACAGCACTGGAAGTCCTAGCCAGAGCAAGCAGGCAAGAAAGAAAAACAAAAAGGCATCCAAATCAAAAAAGAAGAAGGAAAATTGTCTCTGTTTGCTGATGACATGATTTTGTATATAGAAAATCTTAAAGACTCCTCCAAAAGAATTGTTAGATCTAATAAATGGATTCAGTAAAGTTTGAGGCTACAAAATCAACATACAAAATTTAGCTGCATTTCTATACATTATCAATGAACTATCTGAAAAAGGAATAAAGAAAACAATCTCATTGTTCAATGCAATCCCTATCAAAACTTCAATGACATTTTTCACAGAAATAGAAAAAACAATCCTAAATTTGTATGAAATCAAAAAAGACCCAAATAACCAAAGCAATCTCGAGAAAGAACAAAGCTGCAGGCATCACACTTCCTGATTTCAAAATATATTACAAAGCTATAGTCATCAAAACAGCATGGTGCAGGCATAAAACAGACACATAGACAATGGGAACAGAATTAAGAGCCCAGCAGTAAACCCAGGTATATATTCTTTCACTGACCTTAGCCCCAGGGGCCCTTGGCTTCAGCTGTTGAATATGTAAGGGAGTCAAGCTCCTTCCCATGGGGTCCTCAGTGTCCTGAAAGAGTGAAGGTGACCTCCACAGGGAACTTCCCAAGTAGGCGGCTTTCTCTCAGGCAGAAATGGGCCTAAGGGATGGAAAAGTGCTTGGAGCCATGGAGAGCCAAGGTGTGAGGAACTCTATGGAAGGAAGCTGCCTTAGAGCTTGGAACCCGGGCAGGAGTGTGCTGGGATCCAAAGGTGCCCCTCGGCTGGTTTAGCTTTGGAATGGGTGTGGAGGAGATGAGAGGAAAGCACGTGCTTCTCAGCCAGGAAGCGTCTGTCCAGGGCCTCTCAGAGGCCTTTCAGAGACTGAAGCTTCCCCAGCAGCCAGTCCATCTGGCCTGGTGCTCACAGAGTGCTAGGAATGAGCATATTTTAGATGTGTCAAAAAAGGCAAATGTTGGAACGTGCCATTGACATCTTGGGAACTCACAGTTCACATTGGCAGCTAAGATGTGCCAGGCTCTTGAGAAAAACTTGAACTTTGGAGGAAATTGGGAAGTCATTAAAACAGGCAGCCCTGGCCCGCCCTCCCAGATGTGTGTGGCCACGAGGCGGTCTCTGCACATGACAAAGAACCATCAGATAAGTGAAGATGGGGCTGGGATGCGCCAGTGTCTGAGGTCTTGCCAGAAAGAAAGGGCATTCTGAGAAGCCAGCAGGAAGGAGCAGGAGCGTATCTAAACAGAAGCGGGCAAGTGGGGCCTGAGGTTGGAGTTAGCAGAGCTCACTGCCTGCAGCACTGGGGCTACAAGACTGGCTTGTTAAGTGCTGCCCGCCAAATCTGAGCGGGGGCAGCAGCCAGAGCCAGCCAGAGGCTGGAGGTGAGCCCAGGCCTTGGCCCAGAGCGAGGCTGGAACAAGGCTCCAGTGTATCTGGATTTGAAAACACTGCAGGAAATGTGTTACTAGAATTCAACATCTACCCTAAAGATAATGCATCCTAAGAGGAGGGTGTCTTAGTATTCTGTTTTTAGCATGGCCCTGTTCTGAATGTAGTGTTGCTGGTTCTCTGCTTCTGCAGGGAGATGGCTCACCGCAGGCTACTGAGAAGCTGGGGGTGGGGAACTGAGGTGGTGGCCACCGTGGACCATGATCTGCCAGAAGAAGGAGGGTGTAATCACCCCACAGGGCCTGGGCAGGGCCAGTCTTAGGTGAGTCGGGGGAGGGAGGAGAGTAGTGAGAAGCAATCCTGATTATGGACCACTGGGGTTCTGGTGGTGGTGGTCGTGCAGGACTCGCTGGACCAGCCCAGTCTGTTTTCTGTTGAAGGATGAATGGGCGGAGGGCGTCAGAGATGGATGGAGAAGTTTGCATCAGCTCTACTTGCCCCCGGGTGCTCTGTAGAGAAACAGCTCTTTCTTCTGATCTTTGTCCTGCCACTCCCCCCTCACCCCCCCCCCCCCAGCTCTTACAGCCAGGAGGGGGAGAGGGAGGAAAGAGTTCATTGTCAGCATCATTAGTGCTCAGACTTCTAACATAACCTGTTTAACTTGTCGAGGACCGAACTGGTCTTTCCACTGCGTTCCTCCAACCAGATTTACTGACTTCCTCAGTCTGCTCCCACATCTCTCTTCTTCACGGCCCTGAGTCATCGCCTACTCCTCCCTCCTCTTTCTTCCCTTTCTCCTCATCAGCAACTGCAACTCACGGTAGCAGTCACCAGCTCTACTGCTTCAGGGCAGGATCTGTTCCACCCTCCTCTGCACACCCTCCCGATCCTGCCAAGCACTGTGCTGCAGCCAGAGCCACTTGGAGGTCTCCGGCAGCCCCACTCTCTCCTGCCGCCACGACTTTGCTCTTACAGTTCCCTCTGCCAGGAGTTCTCTCTGCTCTTCCTACACCTCAGCGCTCAACGTGGAAGGAACAAAAATCTGTGCTTTAGGATGAGGACACTTCTGACAACTGGTCAGACCAGGGGCCCCTCTGTTTGCTCCCTGGCCCCTGTGCACACAGGGTGAGGGGCTCTTTGTGCCTTGCTGACTCACCACTGGGCTCTAAGCTGGATGTGGCTTATGCATCCACGTGGTGCCAGCACTTAGCATAAGGCTGGCACAGAGGTGGCACAGAGCTGAGTTAACAGGATCATTTCCGGTTTCTGCTCTTCCTAGGGAAAGATGTGTCACAGTGAAGCAGTATTGAGAGGAAGAGGAGGGCAGAGGCAAGGAACTTGCAGTGTCACTTCTAATATCCACAGCTTCGGGAGGTCACGAGCTGTTGAACCACTAACACAGCAATCCCAGCCTCTGCCTACTTTCTAGGAATGAGCTGGAAAGAAAAGCACTAACAGATATTAAGAAAGTTCTGGGCATTCTGTGGAATCCTGGGTGGTCCTTTGTTTCATCCTGTGTCAAAGCCCTCCAGACTCCACACCAGTCTCCTTCCCTCTCTTCCTTTCCTCTTCTGTAATTCCTCATTAATTTCAAGCCTTACAATTCAGTTTTTAAAAATTGCCTTCATGAAGGCTTTCCTGATCCTGAACTGTGTGTTGAGATAGTCACAGGGGTTATGGGGAGAAAAGCATTTTGTGGTCAAATAAATTGGGGAAAAGTTGTATTAAGCAACATTAATTCGGCTTCCTGATGGCTAGAGATGTTAAGACATGACTCACTGTGCATTTAATGTCCAGCCGGGGTGAACGATATGCAGTGTTCTCAAACTCAACTGCTCTGGCATAGGCTCCCCTGCCCCTTGCTCCTATTTCTGGCTAAGCATTTCTGGGACTGATACCTCATGGGACACACTTGAGGAAATCCTGTTTGAGGACAGTTTTCCGCCGTGCTTGTATCCTGCAGAGCTGCACTCACCCTGTCTCTGTGTGCTGGTGTCTCAAAGGCTGGTGCTAGCTGCTCCAATGAAGGCACAGCTTTATGTGTGGGACACAGGCCTGGGCACGTGGAGAGGTGCCAGGCTCTTCTCAGAGCTTTGTGATAGTTGGTAATGCAGGGACGTGAGAGTCACACAGCCATCGGCTGCAATCATTGTTGTGGTATTCCCCTCACCTGGAGACGACCACTCTTTTGACTTGTTTGTGTGTTTCCTTTTAGTTTTTGCTCATGCAGATATAGGCCATGTAGGATTTTAATTATGGGTTTTCTTAAGGCCCTCAGGGTCTGTTGATGAAAATTTATGAAATGACTGAAGATGGAAGCACGTTAAAGCAGTATTTTACCTGGCTGGGAGATTGTTTGTTTGTTTGCTTGTTTTTAGTAGGCAAATTTAATGATTTTCAAATTGTGCTCCTAGGTTTAAGCCCCAGAGCCCTGCAGAGGTATTAGGGGCTGCTGTGGGCGTGGGGTGGGACACAGAAGTGGAGAGGGCTGCTTTCAGGTTTTAACGTTTTCTGCTTGAGAAGCTGTGTGTAGAAGGGCTTCAATGGCTCACGTACATTCCAAAACCACAAATCTAGACCAATGATTCATTTAACAGACTAAAACAAAACAAAACAAAACTGTGGTGCCAACACGTTAACACACAGGTTAATCAATTACACCTGGATGCTGGACCTAGAACCCGGATTTTTTTGATGCCCCATCAAATGCTCTTTCGAGACATTCTTGCATTAGTTTCCTTGACTCAGCCAGTTTCCAAAGAGAAGAATAAGAGATAGTGAGGAACAAATAGCAGCGAAGATACCATGGTAAATCTACCGAGAAACAGTTGGGGGAAAGGTACGGAGTAATCCCATCTGCTCCTCATTTCATCTGTTTCACTGCAGTTCTTCTGCGTGGCCTTGAAATGTAAAGATGCGTATTCTAAGAGCAAGGGCCGCTTCTGCCAAGAATAACTCATAAGGAGGCGCAGTACAATACCTCAGTCTCCAGTGAAATGAACTATTTAATCCCCACTGCTGTGTCCTGTCAATATTTAGCCTATATTCATGAAGCGCTCTGCAAATAGGGGCAGCTCCTCAGCAAGCCTCCTGAGGGAAAGTGGAAGGAAATAAAGAAGAGTGAGAATAACGGAGACATGCCTGTTGTGATGGTTGGGGTCGGGGTACCTACAGAGGAGGGGGCTAGCTTGAGTCCTCGTGTACCTACCACCTGCAATACTCTATGTTCAGTGAAGTGGCCGGGGGGCATGGAGGGAACGACAGACGGGTTCAGAAGCACCTCTCTTAATCCTTCACTTTGCCTGGCTGTGTAGAAGTGTGGTCCTTTAATTATAGTGACATCATATTTATTGTGCCCTGCCTGTGCCCTGTGCTGTTCACTAACTTCTCATAAAATAGAGACGTCCTCAAATCCAGGCAGTTTGGTTCCAGAGTTGACATTATTTTTTTTAAGGTGATGAAGCTTATTCATTTCTATGAAGTATAATTCATGCACAGGAAGGTACACAAATCCTAAGTGTATAGCTCCAACCGTTCCTACGTATGTTTACAACCAATGTAGCCACCACCCGAGCGAGACAGAGAACATTTCCATTCCCACGTGGTGCCTTCCAACCTGTCTCCAGGCAATGCCACCCAAGACATAAGCACTATCCTGACCAGGCTTCGCTTTTGCCTGTTCTGGAACTTCATGTAAGTGGACTCACACAGCACACACACTTTTGCGCTTGGCTTCTCTCACTCCACAGCATGTGAGGTGCATCCGTGTTACTGCATGGACAGAACCTGCATCTTAACAACCATGCCAGCCTGCCTCTTCTCAGGTTAACTAGCTCCTGACCACTTGGAAAACCACTTGGAAAGTGGTTTGGGCTATGCAGAGTTGGCTGAGCCTGAAGGGTTGGAGTGAGAACATAAAAGGTTACGTTCAGCGGATGGCCAAGAAGAGAAACTTGTAGAGAACTCTCAGGTGCTGTACAGTCCTCAGTCCTTCACGGATGAGTCCCACAGTGTCAGATTTATTGGCATAAACACAAGTTCCTCTTTTGCATTTGTGTTTCTCCTTTTACAGAACAAATGTTGTCACTGCCACATCCTCAAACACGTGGGCAGCGTTCTCAGGCATTATTTAGGGCAGTGGTTTTCAACTGAGGGGCAATTTTGTCCTCCCCTTCCAACCTCCCCCACTGCGGGCATTTGACAATATGGTAGCATTTAGAGACATTTTGGGTTGTCAAGACTGGGGGAGGAGGTGCGACTGGCATCTTGTAGGTGGAGGCCAGGGATGCTAATGAATGTCCTACATTGCACAGGACAGCCCTTCCCACACCCCAAAGAATTATCCTGCCCAAAATGCCCTGGGTCTAAGTTAAGCATGGACTCTAGATGTTGTTCTCTTTTCTGATATAGGAAGAGAAGAAACAGGGTGGAATGGCAAGGGCTCTTGACTTAGAGTTAGAAGACCCGTAGAAGTTCAAAGCCCCTCTTTGTCACCAACTAGCCATCTGACCTTGTTCAAATCGCTTCACCTCTGCGAGGTTCACTTCCCTCATCTTTTGCTGGGAACTGTGTTGCCTGCTTCTCCTACTTACAAGGCTTGTTGTCAGGATCAAGTGAGAATGTCAATGGAATCGCTTTGAAATGTTTACATGCTATTATTTTATTTGACTGTGACAGCAAATCAAGGTTATATGGGTGTTTTTGTGTCTAATGTTAGTGCCAGAATATTTTCAGCAGGGGTTGTTTCCTTGTGTTCAATTTCCAGGGTCAGAGCCTCACTCTCACATTTGTGTGGGAAAGGAGCTCATAGACAAAGGATGTTTCCTGGAACTGTGGGCCGGACTTCAAACATCCCAGCCATTCTCTAAGGCTGCAGTTTTCAACGCTGGAACTTGCCGTCCAGAAATTCTCATTTAAATTCTTGTGAGCACTCCAAAGGGGTTTGCTTCATAAAAGCAAGGTATTTTTAGTACTGAATGTTGGATTTGATTTTGTCATGTGCGAGGCTGAGAGCTCTAGGCCCTCCTGGGTGAGGATACGGAGTGTTACGATAATGTTCACCTGATAGAATATTGTTCCACTTAGTGTGCTGTGCCATGTAGTGTACAGAGGTAAGAGGCCTGGTGCTGTGCAAAGCTCAGGCCACAGAAATGTTAGGTATTTATGAAAACCGTGGAGACTTTGCCGTGTGATAAGAGAATGAAGTGGGGCAGGGAACAGTTCTATTTGAACACGATGTTGAAGGGGGACTTAGTCTGGTAATGGGTAGTGTGGGACATGGATATTTTGACATTGTATTTTACTTACGAATAACATAAGCCGTGTTTTTTTGATTCTTAATACAGGATTGAGGTAGGTTGATTTCTTTCAAGCAAGACACCCCACATTCTAGGGTTAAAAAGTGTATAGCAAAAGACTCCTGCTTCCAGCCAACATGGAATAAAAATATTTAGATTTATCTTTTTACCTTAAACAACCTGACAGAATACTTGAAACAACAGTTTTCAAACATTGGGCAATTAGCGGCATAGGACAGTGAAATTGAGAGGGGGTGGAAATGCAGAGAGCGCTACCAATGCCCCAGTTTGCAATGTGGGGAATGTCCAGCCGACAGGTCCTTCCCAATGGAGGGGGAGACAGAGCTGCAGGTTAACCCCAAGACAGCCTGAGCTTACAGAGAAGAGTGTTAGAGACGAGAGCGCTCCAGAGAGCTGCAGAAGATCCCCTTGAGTTTTCAGCTGATAAAGATTAGCACAGGCCTGTGAGAAATCTACATAAGGCCTGGGAAAGAATAACCACAAAGGAGCAAAGGGAACAACCCCCGGGAACTCACATGGGGCTGGGAAGAGTTTGTGTTCCCGCCCACAGAGTGAAAACACCTTGTAAACGTAGGGCATTGGCTAGAGTAAGCCAAAAGTTATCGCCTCGGGAGTGGGGCACAGTAATCTTAGACTAAAGGTTGCTCTGGTCCCACCTAATAAAGTTTTAAAGTAAGCCTCAGACAGATCAAACTGTTCTCCAGTAACTTAACTGCATCCTAGAATAAAGCTAAAGAATATTTAAGATACTCTATGACTATCCAGTAACGAGAGAAAATTCACACTGTCTTATATCTAATTGAAAATTATCAGGCATATAAAGAAGCAAGAAAATGCAACCCGTAATGAGAAGAAAAATCAATCAATCCAGAAATGATACAGATGACAAAATTAGTAGACAAGAATATTAAAACAGTTGTTATAACTATATTCCATATGTTCAAGAAGGTAGAAGAAAATGTAAGCATGGTAAGAATAAGGATGATACTAAAAAATCGAAATTGAACTTCTAGAGACTGAAAAAACTTTGTTCTGAGATGAACGATACATTGTATGGGATTAACAACAGATTAGACATTGCTGAAGAAAAGATTAGTAAACTTGAAGTCACAATAGAAAATATCCAAAATGAAACAGAAAGAAAAAAGACTGAAAATAAATGAACAGAGCATTAGGCAGCTGTGGCGATATTTTAAGTGGCTTTATATTTGTGTAATTGTGGATTCCAAAGGAGAAAAAAGAGGGAGGGAACAGGAAAAAATACTTGAAAATATAATGGCAGAAAAAGGTCTAAATTTGATGGAAACTATAAACACATAGATCCAAAAAGTTCAGTGAACCTCAAGCATAAGAGGCATGGAAAAAATTTACACTAAACCATAGCATAATCAAATTGCTTAAAACCAGCGATACAGAGAAAAATTGAAAAGCCACCAGACTTAAAAGCTACATTACATACAAAGGAACACAGATAAGAATTTAACAGACATCTCCCTGGAAACTATGCAAGCTGAGGACAGAGAAGCAACATCTTTAAAGTCCAAACAGAGGTGTGCAGTCAATCCCATTGCTTTTGGGTGAAATGTACGTTGGTAGGTGTTGGAACAAAATCTCATCCCCAAGGCCTAGCCCAGGGTCAGTAGGAAAGTGAAAGCACTGACAACAAAACTATGGCAACAGTAAAAAGATCAGTGGTTGCCATGGGCTGGGGGAAGGGAAGGATATGTAGGCAGAGGAATTTAAGGGCAGTGAAACTACTCTGTATGACACTATAATGGTGGATACATGTCATTATACATTTGTCCAAACCTACAGAATGTACAACATTAAGAGTGAACCCTAATGTCAAGCATGGACTTTGTGTGATAATGATGGAGCAATGTAGGTTCATCAGTGGTAACAAATGTCCTACTCTGGTGGGGGTATTGAGAGTGGGGGAGGCAGTGCGATTGTGGGGACAGGGAATATGTGGGTACTCTTTGTCCTTTCCGCTCAATTTTGCTGTAACCTAAGAGTGCTATAAAAATAAAGTTTATTATTATTATTTTTTACAAAGCACTGATGTGTGGTGGTCAGATGAAAATATAGCCCCATGTCCTCACTTGTGAGAGATTATGAAGAGAGAAGAGAAAAGAGTAATGGACATTTCACAATGATGCTAAGCCAGTCCTACAAAAAGAGGTCCACGTTCCAGAACACATTAAATACATTATTTTCCCTAGAAAACGTGCTCCCTCTGTTCTATAGCCCTGGTTCAGTCAATTACACCCTGCAAGCTCTGAACTTCAGGTGGCCTGAATCCTCCATCTCTTTGATCCCATCTCCAGCTGGGTACCAAATCCCACTGATTTTGTCTACAAAATACATCTCTGTTTGCTTTTCTTCTTCCAGTTCTAATTCAGGCCCTCATCATCTCTCACAAACTCACTATCTAACAATGGGGATGTCATATTACCCCTGGGTCAGAGTTTTTGTCTTTTTATAAAATGAGGATATTGGCTAATGGTTTCCCAATGTCCTTTTCACTTCTAAAGTCTGGGTTTCAGTGATGTTTTAAGATATATATGTGCAGACTTCCTTTATTTCTCACTAAAGAAGTTTGATTCTGATGTGGTTATATCTAGAGAGGAGCAGGTTATAAATAAATTATACATGTGCCCTACGCAAAGTATTTGCTGAATAAATAAATGAGTTTAAAGTGAAACAAAAACAAAAGCAAAAGCAAGCCGGGGCTGGTCCGGTGCCTCAGGCGGTTGGAGCTCCGTGCTCCTAACTCTGAAGGCTGCCAGTTGGATTCCCACATGGGCCAGTGGGCTCTCAACCACAAGGTTGCCAGTTCAACTCCTTGAGTCCCGCAAGAGATGGTGGGCAGCGCCCCCTGCAACTAAGATTGAACACAGCACCTTGAGCTGAGCTGCCGCTGAGCTCCCGGATGGCTCAGTTGGTTGGAGAGTGTCCTCTCAACCACAAGGTTGCCGGTTCGACTCCCGCAAGGGATGGTGGGCTGTGCCCCCTGCAACTAGCAACGGCAACTGGACCTGGAGCTGAGCTGCACCCTCCACAACTAAGACTGAAAGGACAACAACTTGACTTGGAAGAAAGGCTTGGAAGTACACACTGTTCCCCAATAAAGTCCTGTTCCCCCCCCCAAAAAAAGTTGAGACATTTAAAAAAACAAAACAAAACAAAAGCAAGCAAACAAAAAAACCAACCCAAACCTAAATAGTTATATGCCACCGGACAGGACTCAGCCTCAGACCCCAGCCTAAATTGTCCACATCCTAATCCCCAGAACCTGTGAAGAAGTTTTTTACCTTATATGCCCAAAAGGATTTTGCAGATGTGATTAAGTGAAGTAAGGATTTTGAAATGGGGAGATTATCCTGGGTTCTCTGGATGGGCCCAATGTCCTTATAAGACAGAGGCAGTAGAGTTAGAATCAGAGAGTAAGATGGGACGATGCTACACGGCTGGCTTTGAAGACATAGAAAGGGGCCATGAACCAAGGAATGAGGGCAGCCTCTCAAAACTGAAAAAGGCAAGAAAATGGATTCTCTCTTCAGAGTCTCCAGAGGGAACAAAGCCCTTTGAATGCCTTGATTTGGGGACATTTGACTTCCAGAATTATAAGGTAATGATTTCTGTCATTTGAAGCCATTAAATTTGTAGTAATTTATTACAGAAGCAATAGGAAAGTAATACACAGTCTTTGTTCCCCATTGAGTTCTTGTGTTTACTGGAAAAGACATTTAACCTTTCTGGGTCTCTGTTTTACTTTCAACCAAATAGGGTTAAAACTCTCCTAAATGAGGTAAAGGTAAAATGAAATAGTACATAATACTAGTTGAAATCATAGAAAATACTACATATAATACCAACACTACCACTACTAGCATTACTTCTAATGTGCAAATGCCTTACAGACATGATTTCATGCAAACCTCTAAACAGTCTTATGAAGTAGAGATCATTCCCTCCCTCTAATAGATGGAACACTGAGGCTCAGAAAGGTCCGGCAACTTCCTCAGGGTCACACCAGTAGAAAGCGGAGGAGCTGGAATTCTGTCCCAGGTTTGTCTGTACGAACAGGTGTGCTTGCTCATTTTGTGTTCTTGGCAAATATAAATTTTATGTAAATGGGGCCATCATGATGGTTATTATTACTGTACCATTCTGTGGTTATTCTCTCCTCATGCCTCTTTCCTGTAACAGCATCTGATTGCTCCACTCTTCATTTTCCAGCCTGTCACTGGCTTGTCACAGAAGTGATTGAAATGCTACTAATTCAGCATTATGACTTTCTGGCTGGGCGAAGTTGGCACAGGCTGAGGAGATGTTTGTTTATGTGACAGCAAATGACTCTGAGGTTTGGAAATGGAAACACCAGTCCTACCACACCCGAGAGAGTGGCAGTTGCTTTTGGTGAGACCAGTACTCTGCCATTTGGGAGAGGAGGCAGGACAGAGGTACCGCTGCCTGGGGGTCTCGCCAGGCTTTTCAGTTGTACAAGAGTGCACTAAAGGGGCTGTGCCCTTCTTCTTTTTTTAAAAAAATAAAATGAGGCACATGCTAATTGCAGCCAGTTTCCAACCCCTCCTCCCCTTCTTTCATTTACCTGCTTCCTCTTCCCTTTCCGTTCCTCACCTTTGATTTCCCCCCATTGTTCTGAGGTCTGTTTTGTTTTTGAGGGGTTGGCCTGGCTCATGGGAATCAGGGCCAAAGGGGCTGGCTCTGCCTGAGCTGTGCTTCCTGGAGCCCGGAGGACTGGTTTACTTTGAAGGTTGTTGCCACTATTTGGATTAATCACATTCGCTCTAATATTTTCCCTTGTTTCTGATCATCAAAGGGCTCAGAAAGTTTTAAGCTGGTGCAGTTTCTTCTAGTTCGTCCTTGGAAGCAAGTGTCTGGAACAGGGTTGATCTAAAACTGTTTTCTGAGTGGAGCCTCGTTAACGGGGCAGGCTGCAAATTCACATCAAGGGAGTGTCATCTTTCAAAACAGCCTCTTGGCAGAAAGGGATGTGGAATTTTAGAGAAATTTGAATCTGCTAAGCTTCCATTAAATGAACTCCTTGATTCCAGACTGTGCAGAGAGGAATTTGGGGGCCATGGGCCATGAAAAATTGACTTCTCCTAGTGGCAGAATGCCTCAGAAAGGTCGGTGTCCTTTGTGATGAAAGAAATCAGTTTGGAGGAATTTTTTTTTTTTTTTTGCTTTTCTGTGTTCCTCTGTGTCTCCTTTTCTATGTACTTTTTCTTTTTTCTGTGGGGGGGGTCCTTTTTTTTTTTTTGTGTTGCTTAGTTTAATGGAGGTGAAAGACTGAACTTTGACACTGGGGTCTGGAGCATGTTTGTGGAATGAGCCTCATTGTGATCGGCTGTCTTTTAGACTGCAAGCACCTTGAGGCCGGGGGCCGTGACGTAGCCTTTCAGCCCTGCCCTCCCCTTTAGTTCGTACCCTGTTTCCCCGAAAATAAGGCCTAGCCGGATAATCAGCTCTAATGTGTCTTTTGGAGCAAAAATTAACATAAGACCTGGTGTTGTTTTAATATAAGACTGGATATGATATAATATAATATAATATAATATAATATAATATAATATAATATAATATAATATAATATAATATAATAATACCGGGTCTTATATAATATAATAAAATATAAGACAAGGTCTTACATTAATTTTTGCTCCAAAAGACGCTAGGTCTGGCTAGGTCTTATTTTCGGGGAAACACGGTATTTGGTAACTGACACTAGGTCACATGGATCTGCTAAGACTTTGACTCCATGATGAGGCCATTTTAAGATGGGGTGAAACATGTCCAAGACTCCACTAGTTTCTTAAAAGACGGTTGATTCTGGAGAAGTCACCCTGTGGCCTACAATCCCGGCATCTTTTCCAAGCAGTCTGGCTGACTCAGACTCCTCAGCTCGCTCACCTTCCTTCCTGACATCTTCCTGGGGTCAAAGGCCCCCTCTTCATTTTTCACATCCATCCCTGCCTCTGACTTGGATGGCCTTTTCTCTCTTCAAAAGCAAAATAAAAGAAAGCAAAGCACCTAAACCAAACTCTTGCTGAATTTTAGGACAGCCGCACATGGGCCTTTGGGCCTTGGAGTTGGGACCTGCCTGGTACAGGACATCAGAAACTGGACCGAAGGGCATAAATGAGGACATCCATTTGTCCTACAGATGCTCTTAGCATAGTGATTGCTACAGACTTTGGGGTTTCTAATTAAGGAGACACGGTCCTAGGCCTCGTCATCCAGTGGCCTTGTGACCTTTGCCAAATCCTGTCACCTCCTCAGAGCCCCAACTTGCTCATCTATGAAGTGAGTGATCACACCAAAGTGAACAGGGTCCTTGCATTCTGTAGGGTGTGAACAGATGTCCTGCTGAAGCAGGGTCAAGTCGGAAAACAGAAAAACAATGGGAAAAGCTACTATTTATTGAGTGCCACCTATGTGCCAAGCATTTTATTAATGTCATTTCCAATCATTCATTGATTCATATATATAAAATATTTCTTTTTCTTTTTTTAAGAACTTACTCTCTACTAGGCTAGATATTAGGAATAAAAGAGGAAATAAGGGGGACAAAGTTAGCGCTCACGGCTTTAGAACAGTGCTCTATATTAAATAAAAAGTTTGTAAAATCCTTAGCAAAGTGCTTGGCATATGAAAGATTCAGTTTTCTATTCTTTTATATACTTGTACATTAAAGAAGCTAATGTAATTTTTCTACAGTTGGGACAGTGAGGCGATTCAGGGAAATGTGTGAGAATTCCATCCTCTGTATGCGAATGCTGCTGGAAAAGAGACACTCTCTCTTATGAAAGCTGTTTACCTCTGCTATGAAAAAGCCTGCCCAAGCCACAGATAGGCGTGGGCTGGGTCTGGGGAGGGGATGTGTGATGATGGTTCAAAGGGAGGCTCCTGTTCTGCTCCCCAAATGTCTCTCACAGCTTGGGTTGCTCACACGCTGTGGGCACATCTTTGTGTTGTTTGGCTAGGAGGAGAATTACAGGTGCCAGCAAAGCCACTGGTTAGGAAGCTGCAGAAGGCTGTGAGCCAAAGAAAACTCTGTGCCTATTCTCCATACGGTGTGTCGTGTTTCTCACCCAGGCACGCCCAGGTTAGAAGACAGAGGTAGAATAAAGCATCCGTTCAGTGGGGGCCACTGGGAGCAAAGGACTTGGCAAAGTCCTTCCATTCAGTCCCCCTACATGAAGATTGAATGGGAGGCATTAACACCCCACTTTAACAACTGGAGATGTTGGAGACTCAGAGATTGGCTCATTGTCCCACGACCAGTTTGTGGGAGAACAAGGATTTGAACTCAGGCCTGTCTGATTCCAATAGAGTCCTAGAAGGGCAATCTAGGTGTCTGAATGCAAGTAAACCCATGGAGTCGGTCAGTTTGCTATGGGAAATTAACTAGTTTATTCATCAGTATATTGGTGATTTTGAGGTTAATTGACTTCTAAACTCTTGTAAATTTCCTGACCCAGGCCGTCTATTGGTTTGAAGGAGTTTATGTATGGCATTACTGCAAAATATGTGGTTGTGAAGGGCACAAAACTAAGCACACAGGAGAATAAAACACTCAAGCTAAAGAGGGCAGAGAAGTGGGGTTCGCCTTATTTGAGCTGGGTATTCACTTCCTCCCATGGTTATTTAATGTTGAATTTCTTTGTGGGTGGTGCAGCCAATGGGCAGAGCCTTTACCAGAATAATTAGACTACATTGGACTCCACACATTCATCAGGATGAGGTGTGATAAATATTTTTTAAATTTTCAAGTTATGTTTATTATAATGTTTGCTTTGTGTCAGATTAGCTGTGTGTCGGACTGGCTTGTGGCCACATAATATTGTCATGACTTCTAAGTAGGCCAGGACTTTATAACTAGTGATAAAATCCTTCCAGAATACAGGTACTGTTTCCCAGCTCAGGGCCCTTTCCTGGAATGTTCTGCTGGTTCTTTGCAGGGCTGGCTTCTCCTAAACTTTACTTCCTCAGGAAGGCCTTTCTTGACCTTTCTATATAAATTACGTTGTTCTGTTCCTATTACAGCTTAATGTTTCATAACACTTTCAGGACCTATAATGATTTTATGTTTTGCTCACTTGCTTATTATAGCATTTCATTGAATCTAACATGCCACAGCGAGTACGATACACCATTGTTTTATGTACCACTAAAAAGGAAAAAAGAACACTACAAATTAAACTGTGACATGGTGCCTTAATGATATAGTCCTGTGCCATGCAGAAATTGGCCACCACAGCCTCTCATTGCTTTGAGATTTCTTTCATCTATTTTAAGGGTTTGGCAGTTTCTCCTACTGTTGGTTGCTTTGCTTAGAAAGTGATGGACAGTCCTTACAGTAAAGCACGCCTTCACATATTGTGATTATCTTTCTATAAACACTTGTTACTTTGTAAGAAATTATGGGATGGTAGTCATTTTCCAATGATAAGTATAAAATTGATGCCTTACCACCAGCTCCACGCCTTTTTGCATGCCTATCATAGGTTAGTCGTTTTGGAAACACTTTCACTGGCAATGAAGCTTGACCCATGAAGTCTCAGCAATGCATATGACTCGACGGAAGTATACGAGCACTTCTGAGCGCCTCACAACATGGCCTAGCCCATAGCATTTATAAGATATATTCCAATTTCAAAGATATTTTACATATGAAGAAATGGGTGCCTTAGAATTGATGGAATAAAGTACTCATTTCCTCTACCAGGGAGCTGAGTCTGTCACTTTTGTCTGCCACCATGTACCCAGCACCTATACAGTGTAGGCATACAGAAGGTATTCAATGAATATGTATCAAATGAATGGAGGACGAAATATAACTGTGTACTTGTACATTTTTCTTAACTAGGAAACTGATTGAAATCTTATGGAAAGGAAATAGTACACAAATAGCTTCTTCTATTTTTAAAAACTCCTTTGTTATGGTAATACCAATTACAAGGACTAAAGTTTTGACTGGGAGATACAAACGGTAGCTACCCACTGATAGAGTTCTCAACGTCTTTTGATTTCCAACACTCATCTATTTCCCAACTTAGACACGCTGTCATTGGTAACGGTGACAGGAGTGATTCTTGATCACCAAACAGTGTAAGTTGGGGAGTGGAGGAGATAGTTGTAGCCCTGTAAATGGTATGGTAAAGCATTCAGAATACATGCAGAGTCCCAGCTTGTGGAAGAACTGGCAAGCAGTAGTATGGCTTTAGTGCTCAGAAAGGCATAAAAGAACAAGGGCCATGCCAGTAATGATGGGAAATGAGTTTTGAAGAAGAATATATGTATTTACTGAACATCTGTTAGGCTAGCCTGTGCTTATTTAATCCTCACACAAACACTTGCATTGCTTCATTTTGAAAATAGGGAAACTGAGTCTCAAAGAGAGTAACCTGCCCATAGCTAGCATGTGGCTTCTGTAGGATTCTGATCTGAGTCTTCTTGATTCTACAGCCATTGCTTTTCCAACCACTCCACACTGACTCAGCGGGATTTATGGAATGTCTAATAGGACGTTCAGGAAGACTTGAGCCGGCACTGGAATGAGAGAGGGAATATGGCTCATCATCTGGAGAGAAGTCGAGGTGTTGCATTTGATGGATTCTATTCTATCTCAACCACTGGCAGTGGACTGGCGTATTTCCCAGGCAGCACTGAGGAGCACTGGGGTTTGAGTACAATAACAAAGAGGATTCTGATAATGTGGCCCCACCATTCCCCACATATTCTCTTTGTTGGACTTCTTTTAGCTTGTTTTTGTTCTTTGGTCCTTTTAGCTGTTGCCAAGAGTTACCGCACAACGTCTGCTTTGATATAGGATTAGACGCAAATGCATTGGGATATTGTCAATGAAAGAGTACGGACTATGCTTGCACTCAAAAGAGAGGTGGGGGAGAGGCTAGAAGAGAAGGAAGGAAGACACATAGAAGGATGGTGAGAAAAAGTAGCAAGGAGTAAAGGGTTAAAAAATCCTCATGGTCCTTTTACCAAGGTCAGGACACACTAGGTGGTTCTTGACATGTGGGGCTGGACAGAGTACCAGAAAGAATGGGGAGAAACAGGTGTCACAGGAAGTGGGACTAACGAGAAGCTCGTGGGAGACAACTCCGGCCTTAAAGACGCTCCCTCAGCCCTTAGCACTGCATTTGGGGATGAATGCAGCTTTATTGCAGAGCAAAGTTGATGCACTCAAATGTTCCCCTGTTAAGAAATGTGTTAATAAAGGGGGTGGGGATGTTCCTGTAGGAAGGGCATAGAGCTAGGAAAGGCATTTTTTGTTTTATCAAAGTGTGAGTATGGAGACTCTCCTCACTCCCACAATAAGCACTGAGCATGAGTGAAACTCTGACATCTGTGCTCAGGTCACTTGTCACGAAAGGAATTGGGTTGGACTAATTGCTTAGGGGATGATGAACAGTGCCTGGTGGAGCCTGGGTCTTGAAGTTACTGGCAAATTGCTCTTTCTGCATTCCAGAATTCCAGAGGCTAAAATTTGTCCTAGGGACCACTCTCTATTTTCCTTTTTTTTTGGCGGGGGGCACTTTAGTGAACTCTTTTAGTTATCCAAATAAGGCAAGTACCCCTACTTTTTTTAGGGGGGGCAATGAGGGAGCCCTGATTCAAAGAAGTAATTCAAACATAGATATGTCAGATGATCTTCATGCAAATAAATGATCACATTCCATTTATATGGTCCATAATGAGCTAAGTCAAGTCACTTTGGTTTATATTGGTTTCATTTTTTTTTTTAAAGAGAGAGAAAAAAGAAAGACGTATTTTTCTCTTTTAGTTAGAAAGACACCTGAGTGGATAAGAGAAAGAAAGAAGCAATTTCAGACAGCCTAGCCATTGTAAAAACCAATCTCACTTCTGGCTGATCAGTGCGGGTAAACATGCTGGTGTTTGCCTGGTTGGACCTGTGCACCTGTAGCCTCTTCCCTCAGCAGGGGTGGGGGGTGGAGAGAGCCAGCAGGGCTTGGGAGGCAGGAAACAGAGCCAGCTTTGAGCAGAGCACAATTTGAGCCTGTGTCTCCGGAGAGAACACTAGTGCTTTATTGGAGGGGCCTCTCAGCAGTTGGTATCATCTGGAGAAAGATAATATTGACGCCCACATGGGTTTCTCAGAAGCTGGGGGTCTGGATTTAGAGCTGTGGGCAGAGTGGACTGGGAATGAAGGCGGAATGGGCACAGGTACCTGGGCCGTCTTTGCTGTGACTTCTCCTCAGCCCCTACCATGCAGAAGGGCCTAACCCTTTAGCTATGGCTGTCCCTGAAACAGCTGGTCAACTGCCTTCTGTGGAAGCGTGCCCTGCCAGTAGTGGCAGGAGAACTGATGGTGACATGTCACTCCAAAGCAGGCTGGGTATGGCTTCTATTTCTGCGATCCAGCATAGCTGTGCTTTTAGAGATGTACGAAGGCAGCCAAACAACACCCTGTGATGCCATGGGCAGTATGGCTATCTTCTTTCAGGCTGGTCTTTTCTCCCCTGGGTAAGGAGAGACCACTTGTAAGGCACAGTTGCTGGGCGAGGGATCCCCACAGGTATTTGTGTGAGACCAGAGCAGGGCAGACAGATGCTATAGAGGGGTCCAACTGTAGCCTCAGCAGGGCACACCCCAAAAGGACAGGGTCAAGACAGGCAGATTGCGGCCAAGGCAACTGCCATCCCCTCTAAGGAAGTCCTTCCAGGTTGGCTGGATAAGAAGCAGACTCCAAGCAGTTGGGTTCCTCCATTAGAGTCCCGGAGGGCTGGCCAAGGAGGCAACAGCCCTCTCCTATGACTAAAGAGCTCGAGGGGCTGTGTGCTGCTGGCTCCCCCAAAGCTGACCAGTGGCCTGCAGCCCTGAGAATGCAATGCAAAGTCCCAGGAATGGAAGTGGATAGTTAGCGATGGAGCTAATGGTTTTGGCCTTGGAATGCTGGTTTGGGTGGGAACTGTCTTTTAGAGGTGGCTATTTAGCAACTTGAGCTTGTTCCAAAGAGAGTGACCTAAAGGTGAGGGGACTGGAAACCGTGTTACCTGAGGACCAGTTGAAGGGATATTTAGCCAAAGATGAGAAAGGCTGGTGTGGGGCTGGGTGGAGTATGAAGGAAATAGACCTTGATACAATGAAGGGAGGAACGTTCTAACAGCAGCCAGTTATATCGTCTGAACAGCTTCTCCTTACACTCACGAAAATGCTTGTGCAACCTCATGGAGATCACGACCCCCTGGGCTGACTGTCCAGCAAGAACATTAACTGTTGAGCACTTACTATGTGTTGAGCCCTGTTCTAAACACTTTTTAAAAAGTGATTCAATCATTTCATCCTCACAACAACCCAATGAAGAACAACAAGCTTTTATTAGTCCACCTTTTAAAGATGAGGAAACTGAGGCTCAGGGAGGATATAACATACCTGAGGCCACATGGCTAGTGAGTGGTGGGGCTGGGACACATGTTGCAGCAGCTCCTGTCACTACCTGGGCCTATATATCTGCTCCCTCCAGCCCCACTTCTAGTCCAGCACCCAGATAGCTTCATGGCTCCCTGGCATCTTCAGTTTATTCATGGACTGTTGGCCTCTTCCAGTGCTGTCACATCAAGTTTCAAATGCTCCAGAAAAGTGGGTACCTCTGATGCCCAGGGTCCAGGGAATTTTTATTCTCTTTGCCCTGTTGGTTACCCCAGCTTCTTCGTGACTCGGGCTTTGAAGTCTAATATGACGGAAGATATTTGACCATGTGAGTTCTATTCTTTCTCTGGCTGTGCTTGGTGTCCTCAGGCACATACAAACTGGGAAATCATTTTTTTTTTTGCTACCAGAAGCACGGGAGACCTTCTAAACCAGAGTGCACTTTGCCTAGCTCTCTGGCATTGAGATACTGGCCCCCCGAATGTATGTGCACTGTACAGTACTTAGAGATCTGTTACTCTCGGTGTGTTGTTTTCTGCTTGAAAACAGTGGTGTTTGATGGTGGCACATTATTTTAGTCTCGTTTCTGATGATAATGGTAGAAATTTCTTTTTTTTGGACATAGTTGAGATGGCAGGGAGAAGGAGAAAAAGAGGAACAGAAATCCAAATCTGTTAACAGAGAACTAGAAAATGAGTTGTTAAACGTGCCGAGGAGACCAGGCCGCCCAGGGCCTCTGCTGGATGGACAGGACAGTGCATTGCTCAGCCCGGGCTCTGATGCGCCTGCCCTGACCACCCGAAAGCCCCCTCCTGCATGTGGGTGAGGTGGAGGGAGTGTTGACCTCCAGAGATAGAAATGGATAAAATTGGAATTTCTTTGCAGCTTTGGCTTGAGGAATTGCCTGCTGGAGACCCAGACATCACCTCTTTTCTGAAAGGCCCAAAGGTGGCCACAAGCTATAAAAAAGAAAACTTCAGAAAGGGCAGCTCTCACTTCTGCCCCAGAGTCTGATTATAGCATATTTATTTTCTTCTGCTCTGGTGGGGGGTCACTTCCCAATGAGGCTGGAATAATCCCACTAGAAGGGAGATGTTTGTGTGGGGGGCCTGAGCTTTCAGTGGAGTTTGGATGGAGCTTATTCACTCCCGCTAGGACACCACGTGGCCCTGCACTCTGGCCTGGTCTGTCGGGAGAAGGCTTTAAACTGGGGTACGGAGTTCTGCAGTAAACAGGGTTTTCTGAAAATTTCTTTTCTTCTTTCCACTTGGAAATTATGTCTGGTCAGATCTTGAAATAAATCATGGGCTTGGTAGTCTGGTTTCCTTATGAAAATGCGCACCCGAGGAAACAGGACTGGGGAAAGGTGTGTACGTGTGTGTGGTGTGTGTATGTGTGAAGTCTACCCTGGCTTTTCCCGATGGTGTGGGTCCTAGTGCCTGGAGAGTCTCAGGCTGGGGAACTCGGCCTGACCTGCCAATTCACCATGGCTTCTGCCTCTGCTCTCTCTGCTCAGGTGACTTGCTCTCAGATGGTTGCGTTTTGTGCTTGGTCCCTGGCAGGTGCGAAGTCTCCTAGAGACAGGTGTTAACAGCAGCTCACATGGACGGAGCTGTATTGTCTTTCCAGGAGCTGTATAATCACGAAGGCTCATGCCCTCTGCCCTTGGTGGGCACCTAGGGGCTGAGCCCTGCTTCTCACGCTGCTCTCGATTGAGCAGGTGGATGGGAAGCCTGACTTGCTGGTGACAAGAAACATACAAGGTGGTGCTGGTGTGAATGGCAGGCAGAGTCATGATGTGTGCCGGGACTAGATGCGGGGCCCTGGCCACGCAAACAAAGCCCTCACCTCCCGGCGTCCTGCCAAAGATGTGTCCCTAGGGCCCTGGCTGCCCCGAAAGTCCTAACACAAACCGCCTCTCCCAATTCCTCCTTCTAATCTCTGACCTCGGCCTCTGCCTTCCTCCTCTAACCTCTGAATTGATAGCAGGCAAATCTGGTGACAGATTCTGAGCAGATATAAGGCACACACTCCTGGGGTAAAAAATACCCTGATTCTACTACTTAATAGGTGAACTAGTTCACTTTTCTGAGCCTTAGTTTCCTCATTTTTGTCACAAGACTAGTAATATTGTTCTTATTCAATTGTGAGGATTGAAAGAGATTATTTACTTGTATTAATAGATAATTAATGGTCTGTACCTCATAGAGTTGTTATAAAGATATTAGTTAATGTTTATAAAGTGCCTATATAAATGATTTATAATGTTTGTACACCATCTTCAATGATGCCTGGCACATATGACGGAAGTGTTTGTTTAAAAGAAAGGCGAGTGAAGTGTTTCAGCATCTCATGGGCTTATTAAATCCTTCTTGAATGATCAGGAAATGACTAGGCCTAGAGGCGGAGCATTTCTCAGGGTGCTGGTAACCAGGGCTCATTCATCTCTAGGCCCCCAAAGCCCAGTACGCTGTCTGGCACATGGGAATACCACAAAAGTTGCTTTTTGAATACATGATGGGTGAGTGAATATGGCCTACTCATTTTATACCTTCTCTTCAGCATCGAAAGTCTCAGTTTTAGAAAATTTTCTTCTGATTTTGGAACATTATACCCTATTGCCCACACATCAGTGACTTCGTGCTAACCACTTTGACATTTGTGACCCCCAAAGCAAGAGTGATGGCAAGCTAAATGATAATGCTTTTGCAAAAGACGGAAAGATTTACATAGACCCGGCCACAAAATTTACCAACCCAAGGCCAGGAACTGACTAATAATGCACCACAAACATTTCTTTCTTTTAATGGAACATGTACTTGGCACCTACTACGTGTCAGTTCCTGTTCAGGGTACGTAGATGAGTAAGTCATAAGCCTACCACGCAGGTGCATACCTTCTGGTGGGGGGGGGGGGTGGGCCCTGTGTGTAAAAAGCAATGTAGGAATGCAGAGACGCTACAGGAGAGGTGCAGAAGTGCTGGGGGGCTTTTGAGGAAGGAAGGGCAGACAAGTTTCTGAATGGGGTGGGGCATCAGAGGAAGAGCAGAGAAAGAGAGAATGAGAAGACGGGTGGCCTGTCAGCCCCCTCTCGCTGCGTTCCAGGAGCCTTGTCACTAAGGTCCATGCCAGGTTCCAGCTCCCTGACCTTGCCCTTCAGTTACTGAGCCAGGCCTTAGGTTCAGCCTCGAGCATCTTCAGGTACTGCCTCTTGGGCCACACATCTCAAGGGTCCCATTAAATCTTAGCCCACACAGGAGTGTGGCTGAGTTGGCATTTTCCTGCCACCTTCTAATACCAAGTAACATAACCGATGTCTGGTTTGCCACTTCATCCTTGGGTTTTCCTACCTAAATTCAGGCTACAGAAAATTCCTGAAGGATAGAGATCCAGAGGCTGCAAGATGTCACTGATATCTACTCAGAATCATGGTGTTAGAATCAGACGAATTGATTTAAGCTAAGAAAAAAATATTGGGTTTGCTTATTCTAAAAAATCTTGGTAGGTAGTTTTCTCATGAGGAAAATGGCTTCTGCAGAGAGTTTTAAAAATGGTATTCTAAAACCTGGTAAGTATATCCATGGCAATTTAACGTACCCTTTCTTCTTGTGATTAGACCCAATCAGATGTCACATCCCAGTTCAACAAGCACAGATGAAAGTTCCTATAAAAGCTGAAGCTAATTAAGTTCCCTTCTCCCTACCTCTTTACCCCTGTCACCAACTATGATGACTTTGTTCACTGACATAGATGTTAAAAATAAATTGAAAATATTTCTAAATTCTTTGTCATTTTGGGAGAAGATCTGTCATCACCAAAGAAATACTAGAGTGTAGAATAAAAAAAAAATTAAACATTTAAGGCATGAAAAATAGTGAGGGTGCCTTCCAGGTAATGATTACACTGGGACAAGGTGAATGCATTTAAATATACATATGCTGAGCTACCTCAAGTCTTTTCCAGAAAGAGTCCAGGTGTGTAGTGAGTAATGAGAAGACCCATTAGGAAGCTACAGCAGAGGTCTCGAGGGAGCTGGTAAAGACCGTGATGAGGGTGTGGCTGTGGAAACATACAGGAGGGAGATCTGTAGGAGGCATCTGAGGTGGAATTAATAGGACGCAGAGGCTGATAAGTGAGGGGTGAAGGATGGAAAAGGACGGAAGGCTCTTAGTGGCACATTTGATAAGGTTTCTCAATATCCTTGTGGAAATATAGGAGAAATATGGACTGGCTACAAGAATGGTTAGGTTGATGGATAACTAATTGGACCAGAGTACCCGAAGTACCATTGAATGGACTGGTGGGTTGTAATAATATAAATTCATCACATTTCTGACGTCCAGAAGGTAGAAGTGATACCAGAAACAAAACGCAAAATTTCACAGAGAAAGGGGGTGGGGGGACTGAAATAAAAGGTAAAATTAAACGACAGGGTTACACTTGGAACCTAAACCCAACTGCTCCAGAAAAGGACAGTGAGCTGTGGCTTAGCCGCGCATGTGGAAAGATTCACAGGTTTATTTGATTCTAAGTTTCAACAAGGGTAAATACTGTACCGGGTCTTTTCCTCATGGGATCGTAGACTGCATGGTGGGGAGGGAGCTTGTGTTTCAGAAAACGGAGGTGACAGTCCTGTTCAATTCTGTGCTGGTTAAATGACAATGGGGCATCACTTCTAGCTGTGACACTTAATCTAAGAGTGTCATGGAGCAGCCAGAGCATGCGCAGAGGAGAGTAAGCACAATGGTGAAGGGACTAGAACCAGTCCCCCCTCCC
The DNA here is from genome assembly GCF_004115265.2 of Rhinolophus ferrumequinum. Taxonomy (NCBI): domain Eukaryota; kingdom Metazoa; phylum Chordata; class Mammalia; order Chiroptera; family Rhinolophidae; genus Rhinolophus; species Rhinolophus ferrumequinum. The sequence goes on from NC_046289.1 coordinate 51,021,188, forward strand.
CACATCGCCAGCACTACCATCTGCTAATCCGCTAATGCTTTCGTCTCACTCAGCCATCGCCACAGCCTAGGGAGCACAGAGACCCCCATTGCACATAGGAGGAAACTAGCCACAATTTGCATGAGGGAGAACTGAAAGCCCAAACCCATGCTCTTTCCACTCTTCTTCACTGCCTGAGGGACTTCTGGGGGATCTAGGGATCCCCACGTTTCGGTTGGAACAAAAGCTGGCTTCCTGCCCTGTCCCTGAGATCCAATCACCTTGTTTCTGCAATACTCCCCTTTCCCTGCTCCAGCGGGATCCCACTTCTGCCTCTCTGGTACCGAATCAGATCTCCTTGGTCCATGACCCTGACATCTCCCTCAGTGGAGAAGGGCTGCTGCCTAGAAGACCTTTAGCTACATCCTATTCACCCCGGAACATAGTTGACCTGGAATGTAGCTGTTACTCATCCTCGCTCGGGCAAGGGTTGTGCAATTATGACAACCCATCTGTGCACCAGGGAGACAGCTTTGGGGCCAGGGTGGCTTGTGGGCTGGGCAGCCAGAGCTGGAGCATAAATGAGAAGTGGAAGCTCCTGGAGAGGCACAGAGGACCAGCATCCCCTGCAAGGCTGGTTAGACACAGCCGGCTGGGCCCGCCCCCAGGACGGAGAACGTGCACGTCTATCAAGTTCCCCCATGCTGCTGCTCCTGGTCTGAGGACCCCACTGTGAGAGCTGCTTCGAGTCCATGCATTCTCCATGTCACATGGCGACATTCCCCGAAGGGGGCTGAAAACTGGTTCTGGGGGAGGGGAAGGGACAAAACATCTTACTCTTTTTGTTATAAAGTAGATATGCGTGCAGTGTATACAAGTAAAACAAGGGCATGGCTGAGTAATTAGAGATGGAGTTTGAGAACCACTGGACTAGCTGATAGAACCATTGGTTCTTTGTGGTTCGATGGTAGAAGAATTGTTAAAGCCTGCCTGAGGGAAACACAACCCTTCCCTGTCCTTTTACACACTGATTTCTAGTTAACCGTAATCGTAGTCAGGATCCATTCTTGTCAATCCTCCAAAGCTTACTGAGCACCTATTATGTGCAAGGCATGCACGGCTCTGTGGCGATGACTGTGGGCAGGAAGAGCTGGGTTCTGTGGGCCCTGAATTATAGATACAATGTGGGGTTCTCTGTAAGGAAAGGAATACACAATCGTGAGCGCACGATTACGGAGGGGGCTTTGGAAGGGGCTCGTGCAGGTGAGCGGTCATGAAACCTACGCTCTACCAGCTCCATGGCAGGTCAGCACAGTGGAGGCCCCAGTGGCTGGTGATGGAACTGCAGGTGGCAGAACAAAGACTGTAGCCAGGCAGGGTTGAGCTACTGCCAGTCAGGGGCATGGAGGGGCGGGGTGTGCAAGCAGCTGAAATGGAGGCACTTGTGGCAGACAGGGTGTGGAGTGGCGAGCGCGTTGCCCTGATGAGGAGCCTGGAGAAAGCATCCTGTGGGGAGTGTCATTTGGGTTTGGGAAGAGGTGCACCTATGGCCAAGAAGGGGAGGGCTCCTGTGATGTGGGCGGCGTGGGGGCTGGGGAATTCACGGAGCCAGGGAGGGAGCAACGTGCAAGGACATTTCCAGCTGATGGTTTTAAGGTATTTTCTGGCTGTCCGTGGAGACTTATTTGCCACAAAGGTCAGATGCTGTATTTCTCAAGAAGGTCTCTGAGCTCAGAGACTCCTTCTCCTTGCCCGGCAACCACAGGCTGACTCCCCCTTCCCCATCCATTCCTGAGAATTAACAGCTGGGTGCAGTTTATGACAGATTGTCCCACAGTGGCGGGTGTGGTGGGAGGAGTTGTGTATCACCTGCCAGCTCTGTCAGGGGAGCCGTTTGTCATTTGGTGGGGGGCTGAAGCATGAACAGTGCTGGGATATTTGGATTTACAGCCCACTGGCCAGCCCTCCTCTGTGGCTCAGCTGCCTTGGAATGAGAGCTGTCTATTATGTGTTCCCCAGTGGTAGCTGTAACGACTGCAATTTTCCCAATAGACACCACTAAGGAACCTGTTATTTGTAAAAGGGCAGTGCATTTGTACCTCACTGGCTCCATCACATCCATCCATCAGGACTTACTTTCATGCGGGGAAATTTCTGCAGCAGGGCTGGGTTCTCTCCTTAATGTACTTGGTTAGTATTGGTCTAAATTATGCTGAAGCGTAATTAAGGTAGTCAGAGATCGTCTTCTCTTTGGAAAAATATGCAAGAATTGATTCCAAACAGTCCATAGTCTTCTGTTTCATGAACAGAGGTCTTGAATTGTAGCATTTGACTTTCTTCGCCCACCAGGAAAGCCTGATATCTTTTTCTGTCATAGTCTCTCTTCCTTTCTTTCTCCCCCTCTCCCTCTCTCCCTCCCTCCCCTGTCCTTTCCTTCCTCTCATTCAGAGAGCATTATTCCATGCCCACTCCTTTGCTGGGCACTGGAACCAAGTGTGAATAAGACAAGGTGTCCAATCGTAGATGACTACATGTAAATAAACAGGAGCAAAGAGCCTCATAGGGAATTGGCGAGTCCCACAGAGAGGGCTTCTTAGCCTCAAAATCGTTTACATTTGGGGCCAGATAATTCTTCGTTGGGGGACTGTCTTTTGAACTGTTGGAGGTCAAGCAGCATCCTTGGCCTTTGCCCACTAGATGCAAATAGCACCTTCTTCCCCAGTTGTGACAACCAGAAACGTGCTCAGACAATGCCAAATGTTCTGGACGGTGAAGGGGCAAAATCACCGCACCTGAGAACCACGGAGAACCAGTGCCCTGGACTGAACTGGCAGCAGAGAACTCCTTGTCCTGGCTCTGCCGTGGTGAGCTGGGATCAGAAGAAGCTCACTTCATTTCGTTAGGCTTCTCTTTTCTTGTTTGCAAGATGAGAGTTGGGAAAACACTCCTAAATCCTCTGAGTCTATGAAAAGTTTGGATTTGTCTGTTATAACATATTGGATCATCTGCTCTGGAAAGGGAGAGATACGTGTTTATGCTTTGCCATACGCGCATAGTGCCTAGGACAGATGCCTGCAATCAGTCAGCAAATACTTACAGATACCGAATGTGTGTAAAAGAAATAGGGCCTGTGATCAAGAAGTTTACATTCTCTGTGGAGAAAAGAAGCCAGTCTCAAGGGAGCCCACCCTGGTCCCAGGCTGCCTGTGTTTGAATCCCGGCTCTGCCTCACACGTGCTGGACGACTTTCAATAAGTTACTTCCCTTCTCTGAACATCAGTTTCCTCATCTGTAAAATTGAGATGATGATAGTTATTAAGACTTCCTGGCTGTGGTGAAGGTTCAACGAGGTAGAATAGCACCTGGCACATAATGAGCGCTCAGTAAGGGTTAGCTATGGTGGTCGTGAAGATGAGGCTGAATTATCAGCACGAAGTCATGGTGGTTCCACGCCCAGTGCGTGACTCACACAGCTGAGTCTTGCCCGCGTTCAGAAGGAAAGAAAAGTCCACAGAGAGAGAACGAGAACTATGAGGGATACCTCAGAAAGTTGCATGTACTTTGTTTTTGGTGGGCGGCTGTAGGGCAAGCAAGGGAGGGGGACTTTGGAAAAGGCTCAGAAGTGCTCAGTGACTAACTAGAAGAATGACAAGCCTTTGATAACCAGATCTGAATGGCTCATAGCAGGAAGTGACCTGCCCAAGGCCACCCGTAGATAAGGATCAGAGCCAGGATTAGCACCCTAAATTCTTGACCCCTATTCATTGCTATTGTTGTCTGACCAGCTCTGTGGGGGTTCCACAAAGAAGCATTTTCTAATGAGAAAGTTCTCGGTGTCCTAAATGCCCGGAGTTCAACCATATCTTGTCTTGAGAGTCCTTAGGTCAGGGCAAGGGGCCAGGGAGGGGAGAATGGTTGGATGGGTCCCAGTTGGGATCCAGGACACCAAAGCTGGGTGGTGTCCTATAAATTCAGAGTGCTAGGCCGATGCTTACTTTCATTTTCCCATTAAATAGAAAAACCAGGGTTGCTAAGTAAATGGGATGAGGGAGGACATTGAAACAAAGGGAACAGATCATTTCTAAGCAAGAACCAGAAAGAACTTCAGGCTCCGTGTTTGCATTCAGGTGAAAGGCTAATTATAAATCAGCTCTAACAGATCATTAGAGGTCCTGCCCAAGCTCTATTTTGCAACACTTCATTATCTGACATTCAGTATTGGCAATCTGAAATGAACACTGGCACTGATTTATACATGTGGGGCGGGCCTGAGAGCTCAGCAGAGTAAGAATCCCCAGAACTGTGTCACAGCTCCTGCTAAAACCCATGGAAATAATGCCACCTTACAGAACACTTCACTCTGTTCAGTGTGCTTTCATAGACATTGTTGATCCCTGGCAACTCTCTTACTCTCATTTTACAAAGTGCAAACAGGCTGAGTGAGGTTCACTGACCTGCCCAAGGGCATGCGGCTGCTATCTAGATACCTCCAGCTGTGAACCTCGCCATGCTCTGTATCCTCCTGGGGTAGCCAGCCTAAGGTCCCTACCTCACACCCTTGTGTGGCCCCCTCCTACAGGGTACCAGGATTAGTCTGTGTGACCAGTCACAGACAGCAGGCACGATGGTATGCCACTGCTGGGATTAGACTGCAAAACCCTGGGTCTTCTGTCTTGGACTCTCTCTCTCCCTCTCTCTGACCTCTCACTTCGGGGGGAAGCCAGCTGCCATGTGATGGAGAGGAACCCAAGGCAGCAAACTGAAACTTCTGCTGAACAGCCAGCAGGGCACTGAGGCCTGCCAATAACCCTCATTACGTGATTCTTGAGTCCCAGTCGAGTCTTGAAGTGACGTTAACGCCTGCTGACTTGCAACCTCATTAAAGACTCTGAGTTAGAACCACCTGGCTGAGCTATTGTCACATGTCTGACCCTTAGTAAGTGTGAGATAGTAAACGTTAGTTGTGTTAAGCTGCTAGATTTGGAGGTAATTTGTTACCCGGCAACAGATAACTGATACACCCTGTGTACTAGGAGGTAAGATGACCTCTGGAGTCTCTCCCCTCAAATCTCAAAACCTTTTCTATCCTGGGTTGTTAGAAAGGTTTCACTGGGTTTTTCTATCCTGGGTTGTTAGAAAGGTTTCAACCCTTTTCTTTTCAACCCTTTTCTTCACTGGGTTGTTCCAGTGAACAAAATTCTACCACAGGTGATTCATCCCTTTGGGTGGTCATGAGCATCTTCACAGGCCTCGGATAAGATGCCCTGGGAGATGCGGTCACTGCCTTCAGGAGCATCCTTTCAAAAAACTATCTTTATTCATTCATTCATTCATTCATTCATTCATTCATTTATTTAATAGTGAGCCATTTACATGTGACCCTGTGTTTTTGAAAATTGAGACCCATAGGGCGTAATGTACTCATCCCGGGCAAGACTCAACTATGGGTCAAATACATATGGGTCTTTATTGCTCGTCTGTTTTCCTTAGGGCCTCACGATGCCCCCATTTTGTGGCATAATTTTAGAGGAATTAAAGTTGAGCAGCCCAGAATGATACGCCGGATCCTACAACTGCAGATGGTTGTCCAAGCAAGCTGCGGGGGAGAGTCAGGAGAGGAGGTGCCTTGCTACTCATGCGAGCTTCCAAATCATGTCAAGTTTATTCTCCAAAACGCAAATCTCTGATGTGGTTGGGGGTGCTGTGGGTCTGCTGAGGATGTGGGCCAGACCATAGCACGGGGGATGGCAAGAATCCTTGGTTTGAGTTTATTATTTAACTCCATTTTTTTTATGGCAGCATGAAAGGTCTGGATCATTGGGAGAATAAAAAAGCATAAGAAATGAGAGGCACACGAGGGGGAAAGTAAACTTTGATGTGAAATTGCTGTTGGCTAAGGGTCCCTCTCTCCTGCTCTCAGCTAGCAGCAAGCAGTCTGCAGGAAAAGCCCTCATAAATAAGTCCTAGCAAGGCATCTGATTGTGGATTTTGATCCTGTCCAAAGATATATTTGCATTTAAGAAGGGGAGAAAGCTTTAAAACAAAGGAACACACAAGTAGAGGAATTTCAGGCACCAAGTGAAGATGGAGTGGAGTGATATTTGTGGGACAGAGAAGATTTCCTAGCCCCTTTGATTTGGCCTTCAGAACTCTGCCACCAGCACACCCACAGCCTGTGCCACATTTCCAGAGCTGAGTGGCACAGGACTGAGGTCAGATTGCCTGAGCGGGAATTTGGGCTCTTTATGGACTGTGTGGTCTTGGGCAAGGAATTTAGCCTCTCTGGATGGTCCTTATCTCTAAATTGGGATGGAATGGTAGTTCCTACCGCAAACATTTGTGCGGGGACAGAGCCAGAAGAGCAGTTTCCAGGCTCTTGGCCTCACGTGGAAAGGTGCTGGCTGGGTAGTAGATGGCCATCAGCTGTGACTAGTTGGCCATCAGCTATAACCAGTTAGCCATTAGCCACTAATATAACTGCCGCGGCTACGCTAGTTGGTTGGTTGGTTGGCAGAGAAGGGGACAGCGGATTGTGGATCATGTGGCTCCTGCTGCCTGTGTCTCCAACTCAGCCACCAGGGAGAACATAGTGGTATGACTCCCCTTGCTATGGCTCCGTGGGTGCTCCTTTTTGGCCTCACCATATCCTGCGTTCTTGTGCGGGGAGTGGGAGCTGAGACCCTGCATGACGATTTGTAGGAGGTTTAGAATGAGATAATGCTTAACACAGACCTGCCATATAGTAAGAATAAATGTTAGCTATTACAGCTACATTATATGTTTATATTATAGTTATGTAATAGCAATATTAATTCTAGTAATATTAATTACAGTAATATTAGTATATTACAGCTATATAATAATAATGCTTAGAAAGCTTTTCTGGTTGTGAGTAGAGAACACAGTTAGGTTTCACCCACTTGCCTGACCCTTCTAAATGCCTTTCACAAATAGCTGAGCAGATAGACGGGGGACCTTGTAGGAACCGAGGGCCCACTGGGCCCCAGGCCATGTGGGTGAGGGTGGCTGTGCTTCTGGGCAGAAGGGTTGGGGAGCCTCTCTCTGCTGCCAGAATCTGGGTGGTACCTCTGAGTTTGGCAGGCACAGCTCCTCTCGGGGGCTGGGAAGGCTGAACAATGGGTGCTCTGTTACTTGCTGGGACCGTGTCAAGGTGTCCAACTCGATCCGAAATGGAGCTACAGAGACTGGGCTTCTGGGTCCAGGTTATGTGTGACAGCGCGGACAGAGAGGCCTCCCAGTCTCAGGTCTAGGGGTACCCCAAAAGGGTCAAACTGGAATCATGTGGCAGACAGCACTTCTGGCACCGCTGAGCTCTTGCTGGGATCAACAGTCCTGGGGTGCCCCAGCCCTCTGGTGAGGACAGCGTGGAGTCAGTCCCAGGATGAGGGGGAGGGAAAGTGCTGTGTGTTGTCCCTTGTCAGGCAATGGCAGGTTTCCACTAAAGCCTGGAACTCTAATTCTTGTCTCTGAAGCTGTGCCACGCACTGATTGATGGGGCAAAGAGGGCACGACTGTGGAATTGTGGCTGCCTGACGACTGGTTACAGAACTAACCAGTATTTAGTAGAAATGGCACTTAGAAATCCATCAGGAATTTGCTCTCTGGTGTATGGGGGTGGGGTGAAGAGAAACAGACTAAAGTAACCCTGGCGGCTGTTATGCTGTAGGTATTCTGCCGGGAACTCCACACTTATTTTGTCTCTCAGACTTCACAACCAAGGTAGTAGTATAATTATTCCCACTTTACAGGCCAGGAAACTGAGGCTTGGAGAAGTTGAGCAACTTACTCAAGATGACACCACTAGTAAGAGGTAGAATGAGGATTAGAACCTGAGACTGTCTGCTGCCTCAAACCCCCTATGCTCTAACCACCCTACAGCGGTGACGTGCTGTACTACGCCACTATTATTTCTCCCTTGGGTTTGGAGGGAGGGCGCTGTCATCTCTTGAAATGCCAGCTTCTAAGTTTCCAACTTTGGGGCTTTCTTAGGCTATCGGGTGGGGGGAGGGTTGTGGAGACAGGATGTCTGTCCTCTTGTGGCCATGCTGTCACGATCTAAGGATTGAGCGGCCCTTCCTTCCAACAGGGCTCCCTTTACAGGTTCTTAAAGGGCGCTTTTGTTTCTTCACCTTCAGATTTTAGGGGATAAATTTGAGAATGACTTCGAGACTGCAATCTAGAAATCCAATCCCCTGTGAACTCCATTCCTTCCCGGCTATTTAACCAGATCACTCTTTCCTTACAGGTGAGCTGTGGTCAGGCTTCCACCTGGGTGTAATTATAATCCTCTACACTTCCCAGCTCTGGGCTCTTAGAGACCTGAAGTTTTTGCAAGTGCCTCTCTCCTTCTTAATAACTGGTTGGCAGCCATTTGTCAGAGCCGGAAGCCACCAGGTACCGCTTCTCCTGGCTGCCTTCCTCTCCCCGTTGCTTTGGAGACAAATCAGGGACTCCACCCACTCCTGGCCCTGGGTTCAGAGAGCTGGAGATTAGGATGGGAGAAAATATTTCTCCATAGTTCATTGTGGTGTTTTAATTTATATTGATCTGGAGAGTGGCAGATTAGAGGTTGTGAAGCCATCAGGGAAAAACAGCTTCTAAAAATACAGGTGTTGCTAGCATGATGGGCCAGGTTTGGGGAAAAGGGCGTCTTGCATTTTCTCCGGAGGTGAGAAGACAACAGAGTAATTATCCAATGAGCTGTGCCAGCTCTCAGAGGAGCAATAGTGCCAAATATTCATGATGCCTATCCACCCACTCAGTGACAAGGGGGCATTCGAAAGCCCTGTAAATAATATTTCCAGATTAGCTGGAAGGGATATACTGTTTCAGAAAATAAACGGCATCAACATTCTTTCTTTCTTTCTTGGTGGACACTCTCGTTCTCTTCGTGGAGATGATCGGGGCTTCTGGGGGCGCCAGGCTGGTGAAGTGGGCTCAACATTGCGGGCACCAGTGCATGTCTCCTGCAGGCCTCTGCTCCCCTGGCAGCTGTCCTGCCTGTTCCCCTGAGCCTGCCCCCTTCCAACCCCACCCATGTCTGAGTCCTGAGCCCATCACACACCCAGACCATTCGCCTGTTTCCTAAACTCTCCGAGGCTCAGTGTCCCGTTTAAAAAATATGCGTTGAGTAATAATCCCTTTCTCGCATATCGGTTTAGGGTTAAAAAAAAAAAAACAAAAAAGAATGAAGTATTGCAAAGGGCCTGGACATGGCAATAGAGTTTTTCTTCATCATATAAGCAGGTAGGTCACAGCTGGCAAAACTGTTTCACAGGGTGCTTGAATGAATCCCAAATAGGTGAATTTCAGGCCACAGGGAACATAGTTTTGGGCAGGTGAAACTTTCTGGTGTCCTTCAAATTCTCTGGAGCTGAGCATCTCTTGGCTTATCTGTATGGTTAACTCTGTGCTGTCATGAAGTGGAAGAAGGCCAACAGGGACCACAGTCATTGTTTGTACAGTTTACAGTGCACTAGCCATTAATGCCACACGCATTTTGCAAATGATACAGCCAGAAGTCAAGATTAAGTCCTTTTCTCAAGTGGGTGAGCTAGGACTCCTAACTCCTGTTTTCCTCCCCCAGTAAGATGTGATGAGGAATTGAGCCCCAGGTTGACAGAAGACACTGGGCTGTAGCTCTCACAGAGGGGTTCCAGGTAATGCCAAAAGGAATTATTAGGGGGAAGAGGCTTGCTCATCTGTAGACTCACTGGATAATAAGAGCCCCCTTCTTACCCTCACCCCAAAAAAATAACAACCCTCCAGGATTTCTTATGTCCTGGAACTTCCTCCTCTCCTAAGACTGGGTCCCTTTGTGCTGAAGGCCCCGAGTCTGGGCTTTACTTCTCTGACATATTTCAGAGGATGGGGCCGGTCAGAGAGGCAGCCCCTGATGATTTCAGGCAGAGACCTGGAGGCAACAGAACTTAGCATGTTTTCCTTCCAAGGAGCCTAACCGAAAATGAAGACATTCTTACAGGTTGCTGAGATAGGACAGATATGAGGGTGATGGAAAATGCTCGTCTCCAAACACCTAGCACAGTGCCCAGCACCTACCCTGTTTCCCCGAAAATAAGACCTAGCCGGACCATCAGCTCTAATGCGTCTTTTGGAACAAAAATTAACATAAGACCCGGTCTTATTTTATTATAAGACTGGGTATAATATATAATATAATACCGGGTCTTAATGTAATATAATATAATATAATATAATATACCATACCGGGTCTTATACTAATTTTTGCTCCAAAAGATGCATTAGAGCTGATGGTCCGCCTAGGTCTTATTTTCGGGGAAACACGGTAGTAGGGACTTGATAAATAGCTGTTGGATGCATGGCAGAGATAAAAAACAAAACTGAGGCATAGGATAGCTATGTGTAATTCAGTAGCAAACCCAACTGTGGGCACTGGTCTCTGAGAACCGTCTAACTCCTGAGTTTGAAGGAGTCTTAGAGATCAAGTAGACTAACTTCCTTAGTTTGCTGATGAGGAAACTGAGGCCCAGAGTTTTGGAGCGACATGCCTCAGGCCACGCCACTCCTTGGAGGCAGAGCTTGACTTTCCTGACCTCTTAGCCTCCCTGCCACCCCTCATGATTTTCCTGGCAGCAGCATTTCATGACATATCCATGGCAGACACAAGTTTACCTCAAACCCCACAAATACCTTAGCAGAATTTCCTTAAAATAACTTGTGATCAACTTAATGTGTTAGAGGTACTGGGGGTGTGGTAGGGGAAAGAAAAATCCTCTTAAATCTGCTAATTGCCCATGTATTTCAGTGCCAGCTCCTGAGAAAGCTGCTTCTGAATGATCGTATGTGCTCTAAAAATGCTATAATTAGTCAGCCTGTTTGGGCCACACTGTTCTGGAACAAGAACCATTAGGTAGGAAATATTAAGACTGATAACTGAGAAATAAAAATGCAGTCAGTTTTAAATGACACATCGTCTGGAAGCTATTTATTAAAGGACTGTCTTTTGCTTCAGGAACGTGGTGGAAAGCCCAGATTGACTATACTGTGTTTTCATTTTTAAAAGTTTTAAATGCTAGATAAAAGCCATACTGTTACCACTATTAAAAGCAATAGCTGTTGCTTATCGAGCACTTACAATGTCCCAGGCACTCTGTGAAGGGTTGTGTGTGCCTTCTCTTCATGTCATTTGCACAGCAAGCCTGTGAGGTGGAGCTATTACCCTCAGCCCCATTTACGCAAGAGGGGAATTGGATTTCTGCAGGTTACCGACTTAAGGTCACTTAGTTACTAAGTATTATGGTACAACTGGGACTCAAACCCAGGGCTGTTTGACTCTCAGCCCCAGAGTGTCACTCAAGAGGGTTCTAAAGTCAGCGTGTGTGTGCAGTCAGAACTACCCTTGAAAAGCTCTTCATCAATCATAAAGTATGGGATTCAGCCATATTTTTCCGAGTTGGTCATCAGATGACGGCATTTCCATAAGTTAGGGGCCAGGTTGTGTGACCTGTGTCTTTGTATGCTAGCGTCATACCCAGCACAGCGAGATGCTTAGGTGATGAGGGGCATGCAGGCGGAAAATGCTCGTCTCCCACCTCACACCCACTTCGGTCACGTGCTCACCAAGTGGCCCAGGGAGTGGAACCATCCCCCAGTTCATTATGTGTCGTTGTTTCCCTCTCTCTTGTGTTTGCTCACTGGTTGTTTGCCAAGCACCTAGAGGTGAATTCTTCCAAGTTAAATGCATCTAGGAAAGGATTCCATTAAATTCACTCCCAAGCTTCCAGCTGGCAAATGAAATAAAACAGAAAGCAAAACAAGTTCTTTGGCATCCATGGGCCAGGGTTCTGTCTTTCTCCGGCCGTGGATTTTGGTCATGTGCTTCTCTGACTGCTGGGTGGTAGCAGCCATCCTCTACCACGCTCCCTCTGAGCCTGTGCTCAGACCATACATTCCTTCTACGGCACTGACTGTGCATGACACCCAGGTGTAAGGGACGGGGGTGCATGAGGCACAGGAACTTATCTTGAGTCACATCTACTTTAGAAGCAAGAACCAATGAATACCAAACAGCTTGGACATTTGCTGGGTTTGTAGCAAGCTGAGGCAATCCAGGTACCTAACTAGGGTGACTCACTGTCCTGGTTGACACAGGCCTGCCTCACTGAGCACCCAAAGTCCCACAAACCAGGAAATCCCTCAGTCCAGGCAAAGTGGAACAGCTGGTTACCCTGCACCCAGCCTGAGGAAAGGAGCACGGGATGCTCCAGGTGAGACTCATCCACAGAGTAGGACCTGTCCAGGCACATAAACGGGAAAGAAAGGAGCAGCCAGGCAGAGGGACAGATGTTAAGTCTCCTTTAATCCAGATTTACCCACCCCCACTCCATCCAAGGTCACCATCAGCTCTCTCCTGGCTGCTGCCTTCCCATGGTCTCCTGGCTTCCACTCTTGCCTTTTCCAGTCTATTCTACACACTAGCAACTGGAGTGGTCATTGGATGATGCAAAGCTGATGCTGTCATTCCCCGACCACACACATTGATAGAGTCCTATTATTCTTGGAGAACCCAGGTGTAAGACAACCGTTGGCCTGCAGGGACGGTGCTGACTGATACGGTTCCTGCCCAATTTTCAGTCTCCCTTTGAGCTGCTTCCCTCCTTCCTCTCCACCCCTTCCTGCCATGGTGGCTTTGCTCAGTTCCTAGAACACATCCCCTTCCCTACCTGGAACCTTGACTTGAAACCCACTTCCTCCCTGGTAGCCCAGGTACCTCCTTTTCGTCATTCAGGTTTCAGTGTAAATGTTATTTCCTTTCTGCATGCTGTAGCATTCTCAGTCGGTGTACTCCATGTGCAGCTGATTTTAGTTAAGTATCTTTGAATTAGGAGGAGAAGGTGTTTTGAGAGGCAGTGTTGCCCAATGGTGGGAGCATAAGCTCGAGAGGCAGAATGCCGGGGTCAGAACCTGGTGCTGACTCTTCCTGGCTGTGTGAACTTGGGCAAGGGTAAAAGTTATTTACCCTTCCCGTGCCTCGGTTTCCCCATCAGTACAAAGGGACAATAGTATACATCTCAGCTGTTGTGAGGCTTATATGAATTAATATTGCTAAAGCCCTTACTAGCACCATGCCTGGCCGGCCCATAATAAGTGCTACATAAACATTAGCTGCATAAGTAAAATGAACTGCCCCCCCAGCATTTTGCTCACACCCCAGGAGAGGCATCTGTCATGTTGCATTTAGTCAGATGTGCTTGTCCCCAGTTCCCCTTGACTGTAAGTTCCTTTTGAGGACAGGGATTAGAGCTTCGGCATTTCTCTGTGCGTTGGTGCCCAGAAAGGTGCCCAGTGCACAGAAATTATCAAAACACAGAGCTGGAGAGGAATAATAACACATAATGAGGAAGGGTTGAGATGTTAAGGACAGAGCTAGATACTACAGGCAGGCCTGTGTGCTTAACTGCCTGTGCCCGTTAGAATGACAGGCAACAGACAGGGTCAGAGGGGATGATCTTTCAGGGTTTTAGCAGCCAGCCCTCTAAGTGGCAACACCACTGCTAGATTCACCTGAAATTTCCACCGACATTTTCTCAAATAGCGCTGTCCTCAAGAAGAGAACCCATGTAGGACATACATTTTAAAACAGACAATGAGACTCAAGAAGTGATCTGGAATGGCTGAAAATGTCACTTAAAAATGCCCTTTTAAGTATGGAGGGAGTTAAGATATTTGATTCACAGATAAATCTCCCAGAGAATAAATTAGAAAATACTCAGTGTTCTTGCTTTAATAGCACTTTTTGCAGCGCTATTAAATTATCAATACTAAGTAGGAAAAAGAGAGGACTCATTATAAAAACTGATTTGGGACAACTTGCTAAGAGATACTTTTGTTCAATGACTGTGGTATTATGGGAGGCAGTTGTCCCCATTAACTCCCCAAATTTACTTAAAAAATGGATGGAGAACTGTCTTTCTGCTTTATATCTGTGGTTTATTTTGGGGAATGGAGTCAATGCTGAATGGTGATGTGGCAGTGAAGAGACATGGAAAAGGAACACAGGTTACCCTCTTCTACCCTGAAAACGGCCCCCTCACACTTCCATCCATGTCACTAGTGGTGTGTGTGTGTGGTGTTTCTGGGAAATCTCTGCTAGGTACAAAATCCTCTTCTACCTTCAGGATCATTGAAGTCTTTCTAAACTACAGCGCCAATGTGTCAATTGCTGGCTTACTTGTCAAATATCAAATCAGGGCCCTCTGGAGTTGGAAGGAATCTTAGAATAGCTCTCTACAACTGCCACTCTGTGGTCTGCAAAATTTTGTTACTAATGGTCACCTCTTAATTTTCAGTAACGTGGCATTGGACAGAGGGAGTATTATATCCGAACTTCTACATAGTCCACATGATTTGCATTTCATTTCAGAATTACTTTAAAATATTTGCTCCCCTTTTGAAGAATTTAGTTGGTTAGCTTTGAAGCATTTAGGAAGGGCTTGTTCTATACCGATACCCTTTTGTAAGTGAGGAGATCATAGTTTGGGTTGGAAATCGCCCTAGAGACCCACCCAGCTACCATCCCATGGAGTGAAGGGCTTCCCTAAGACATCCCGAAAGGGAGGCTATAGGCTGGCCAGGGTCTGAGAAATATCCATCCAATCTGTGCAAGGCTCCAGTGAGAAGTGAATCACTCAAGGAGGCCCACTTAGTGGCGGAGAAAAGTAGGTTTCCTGGTTTCTAACCCTGAACCCTTTCAAACGCCCCCAACCCGGGTTGAGGACCTGTTGCTGACCATTGGCATAACACCCACCACAAGGTTTTCCGCTCGCTATAGATGTTTGCCACGGAATGTCCCCGGAGACCCACCGCCTCCATTTATCAGGGGGATGGGGACCCACCGCCTCCATTTATCAGGGGGATGGAGACCCACCGCCTCCATTTATCAGGGGGATGGAGACCCACAGCCTCCATTTATCAGGGGGATGGAGACCCACCGCCTCCATTTATCAGGGGGATGGAGACCCACCACCTCCATTTATCAGGGGGATGGAGACCCACAGCCTCCATTTATCAGGGGGATGGAGACCCACCGCCTCCATTTATCAGGGGGATGGAGACCCACCGCCTCCATTTATCAGGGGGATGGAGACCCACCGCCTCCATTTATCAGGGGGATGGAGACCCACCGCCTCCATTTATCAGGGGGATGGAGACCCACCGCCTCCATTTATCAGGGGGATGGAGACCCACCGCCTCCATTTATCAGGGGGATGGAGACCCACCGCCTCCATTTATCAGGGGGATGGAGACCCACCGCCTCCATTTATCAGGGGGATGGAGACCCACAGCCTCCATTTATCAGGGGGATGGAGACCCACCGCCTCCATTTATCAGGGGGATGGAGACCCACCGCCTCCATTTATCAGGGGGATGGAGACCCACCGCCTCCATTTATCAGGGGGATGGAGACCCACCGCCTCCATTTATCAGGGGGATGGAGACCCACCGCCTCCATTTATCAGGGGGATGGAGACCCACCGCCTCCATTTATCAGGGGGATGGAGACCCACCGCCTCCATTTATCAGGGGGATGGAGACCCACCGCCTCCATTTATCAGGGGGATGGAGACCCACCGCCTCCATTTATCAGGGGGATGGAGACCCACCGCCTCCATTTATCAGGGGGATGGAGACCCACCGCCTCCATTTATCAGGGGGATGGAGACCCACCGCCTCCATTTATCAGGGGGATGGAGACCCACAGCCTCCATTTATCAGGGGGATGGAGACCCACCACCTCCATTTATCAGGGGGATGGAGACCCACCGCCTCCATTTATCAGGGGGATGGAGACCCACCGCCTCCATTTATCAGGGGGATGGAGACCCACCGCCTCCATTTATCAGGGGGATGGAGACCCACCACCTCCATTTATCAGGGGGATGGAGACCCACAGCCTCCATTTATCAGGGGGATGGAGACCCACCACCTCCATTTATCAGGGGGATGGAGACCCACCGCCTCCATTTATCAGGGGGATGGAGACCCACAGCCTCCATTTATCAGGGGGATGGAGACCCACCGCCTCCATTTATCAGGGGGATGAAGACCCACCGCCTCCATTTATCAGGGGGATGGAGACCCACCGCCTCCATTTATCAGGGGGATGGAGACCCACCGCCTCCATTTATCAGGGGGATGGAGACCCACCGCCTCCATTTATCAGGGGGATGGAGACCCACCGCCTCCATTTATCAGGGGGATGGAGACCCACCGCCTCCATTTATCAGGGGGATGGAGACCCACCGCCTCCATTTATCAGGGGGATGGAGACCCACCGCCTCCATTTATCAGGGGGATGGAGACCCACCGCCTCCATTTATCAGGGGGATGGAGACCCACCACCTCTATTTATCAGGGGGATGGAGACCCACAGCCTCTATTTATCAGGGGGATGGAGACCCACAGCCTCTATTTATCAGGGGGATGGAGACCCACCACCTCTATTTATCAGGGGGATGGAGACCCACCACCTCTATTTATCAGGGGGATGGAGACCCACAGCCTCCATTTATCAGGGGGATGGAGACCCACCGCCTCCATTTATCAGGGGGATGGAGACCCACAGCCTCTATTTATCAGGGGGATGGAGACCCACCACCTCCATTTATCAGGGACGTCCATCTAAGTAACTGCCTGCTTTTCATGAACTGTTTCTTACACTTACAACCTAAGAAGTAGGTATTACTTGCCCATTTTACAGATGAAGCAGTGAGGCCCAGAGAGGGTAGGTAAGTGACTGAAGACTCGGGCCTACCTGACTCTAAAGCCTGAGGAAGCTCTTCCTAGGATTCCCCACAAGTACACAAGCCTGTCCGACAGCTGACCTGACTGTGTGGGGAAGAGTAGGGTAGAGCATGAGCTGGAGGGGGAGACGTGAGATTAATGGTCGCTTTTCCCCACTTCGCTTTATTATGATTATTTTTAAAGAGCATACCTGCAGTGTATAGACTGCCTCTAAAAGGGGACAGAAGAAAGGACTCCCATTAATTGCTTCTGGGGCAGACAATGGGAGGCCTGAGGCTGGGTGCACCATTTTGTACGTTTGTAAGTTTACATGTGAATGCATTACCTCATTAAAAATAAATAAATAAAATTTTACAAAGGAAAAGAAGAGAAAGATAATGTATGCACTTGCTAAAGAATTTAGTCTGTACAAATGGGAACACAGAAGCAACAAGTCTTCTCCTGGTTCTCACCTCCAGGCCACCCTCACCCCCGCCATCAGCCATTGCTATTGTTCTAGAGACACTTTCTGCCCGTACAAGCACACATGTGCACATGTCCTCTTTTTACATAAGTTACATTAGGCCGTACACACTGGGTGGCATCTTGATTTTTCACTTAATATATCTTGGAGGATATTCCACATCAGTACACACAGGTCTACTTGATTCATTTTTTTTTCTTTTTTTTTCTTCTTTTTTTTTTTAATTTATTGGGGTGACAATTGTTAGTAAAATTACATAGATTTCAGGTGTGCAATTCTGTATCACATTACTTGATTCATTTTTAAGGCTGCATAGTGTTCTTGTGTGGATGTCCCATGACTTATTTATCCAGTTCCCTGTTACTAGACATTTAAATTATTTCCAGTCTTTGCTACTATAGATAACCCAACAGTGAATATTCTTAATGTGTGTTTCCATACATGTGCAAGTCGATCTGTAAGATAAACATTTAGAAGTGCAATTGCTGGCTCAAAGGATATTTGTGTGTCTTTAATATTTAAAAATTGTATATGCAGTTTAAAATTTGAGAGCGTGCCCTACTGTTTTCCTGAAGAGGTCGTACAATTACCCTTCCATCACAAGGCAGAAGGATATCGGTTCCTCACAAACAGGAAAGGTTTTTGCGAAGTGGAACAAACATTCTGTGGAAGAGAAATCTTTAGAGACAGAGTATGTTCAGAGGAGAGCTGTAAGGATGGGTAGTAAGGCCTCTCCAGGGCAGGAGCAGGAACCTAGGAACTCCATGGGCATTTGTCTCTCTCTGTGAGAACTGTACTTTTCCCTCATTAGTCAATCTGTAAATATGTATGGAAGATCCATGGTGTGCCATGCACTTCACCAGGAGCTATAGGGATCCCCAGGACTCAAGGACTCTGGACCCGCCCTCTGGAAGCTTGTGGGAAGCTAAGAAATCCCTTATGAAAAGAGAAGCAACAGCATAAGTCTCTGAGCTCAAGTTCTACGTGAGGCTTATGGACCACAAATGTCTTAGGAGTTTGAGGGCGTCAGCTCATTTTTTAGCTGGTGTGGTCTTAGGAAGACTTCTCAGAGGAAGCAGAATTTGATGCCATCCTTGAAGAACAGGCAAGGTTTTGCTGGGCCAAGAACAAGAAGGTGGGTGTTAGAGGTGGGGGGCGGTTTCTTAATTTTTAAACAATAATTAATTTGTGCCGACCACATGTCAGATGCTGTGTGAGACATTCATTCATTTGCTCAAGCAAAATGTTTTGCATCCTACTGTGGGCTAGGCACTGTCCCCGGAGCTGGGGGAACTTAGATTCTAGGCACTTTCATATGTGTATGCCTCATTTTACCAATAAGCAAACTTCGACCTTTGGAGGTTAAATGACTTGCCCAAGGTCACCCAGCGAGAGAGTGGCCAAGCTGGATATTTAACGTTGGTCTTTTGATCCCAATTATGATGCTTTTTCCCTTACTAACTGGTGGAGAGTAAATGTACAAAAGGAGAAATGCAGAAGATACATTTAGGAGACAAAATATAGGTCATTCTATAAAAGACAAATTGGGCACCAGACCTGAGGTCTATTTTAGTTGTCCAAGCCACATACCCTTGTAATAAAACAATGCTGTAAGAAACGATGACATTTCTGTGGTCTGAAATTTCATGCCTCATGCAAGGGGTATTTATTTTTTCCTGCAAAGTACAATCTGCATTGACATTATTAAGGAAATCACATGGACCCAGCAGAAATTGAAGAATTCAATTGATTATTTTTATTGCTGTAGAAGTCCTTTGTAGGCGGGCTGGGCAGAGGCCCAATTTCATTTGCCTGTAATATTGCAAACGCTGCTAATTGTCTATCTTTAGTAAAGGATAGAGACAAAGGAACAATCAAAGGTATTTATTAGCAATTCTGTTTGGACAAATTAGCTTCACATTTCAGTGGCCGTCATCTCGGTGCGAACACCAAGCTCCGTGCTGTAATCAATGACAATCATGACATCACCTTTCCTACTGTTTGTACAGTTGTTTCCAGCCATGTCTCTAAAGTACCATTGAATTGATCATTTTCTGGCTGATTTCTTTTTTCTGCAGAGGTTAAACTATCAGTGGATTGCCATTCAATTCAATTTAGTAGTTATGACAGTTGGAATGACTACATTGCATCTTAATATGTGTGTCTCATGCATAAATCACATTGTTTGCCAAGTGATAATGAGCAGAGAAGCTGCTAGGAGACTGAAAATCAGTTCTCAATAGACAACTGGGTCTCACAGGTTGGAAAATGGGAATTCATGGAATACCTGAGAGTCCAATGGACCCTCGCTTCAACTCTGGGGCCGGGCCCATCAGAATATAGGCCACATGGTTGGTGCTTAATGAATCTTTATTGAAATAGCATCTTTTTAATGCTTATAAAGGTGACCTTAAGTCTCTAATCTGATGTACATTTTCTCATTCATTCATTCATTCATTCATTCCTGAGAGTTCAGTGCTGTTGGAAGTATAGCACTGAATTATACTCCTGTAAAGGTTATAAAACAGTGCATAGTGATTTTAGTAGAGCAAGGTGGAAAGTGGTCTGGGCATGGAAACAATGTGCTTGGGAGAGGCAGCATGCCATGGGCTTAGAAACAGACTCTGAGCTTAGCTCTTGGCACCTACACTTATCGACTATATGACTGGGCAATTTGCATAACCTCCCCAAGTCCTAGTTTTCTCATCTGCAAGATGGGGATAAATCACAGTAACACCTGAATGATGGAGGAGTAAATGAACAAGAACTTGTAAAATGCCTGGCACTCAGCTCAAGAGACACAAGCTATGATGATGATGATGATGATGATGATAATAATAATATAAGTATAAATATAATAATAATAATTATTATTTCTTCTTGGAGGGCAGTTGTTACTTTTAGCTTGGAGTCAAGGCAGGTGGTGGTGGCAGTTATTGAAGATGGCTTTAGGAAGATGGCTTTTGGGTACACTGAGCTACAGCAAGAAGGTGGACCTTCTGGGGGCAGAAGCTAAAAGCCAGAACCTGGGCAAGTAGGTATGGGTGGGTGCAGGGCATGGTTCCCTCTGGCTGGAGCCAGGGGAAATGAAATAAGCCTGGAAATGTAGGTGGATTGGCTCAGAAAGGAACTTCGGGCCCCTTGCAGACTGCCACGTGGTTCATATTTTCCCAAAGAATCAGGCCAGTCCTCACAGGTCGAGGGGAAGTGACATGATGAAAATCAGTTGCTTGAGGCCTGGCTCCCCTGAAGATCAAGTGTTTTATCCTAAAAATAAAATTCAATCACTATGTAGCCAGGTAATTCCCTAAGATAAAGCTACCAGGAAACCCAGGCTTTCTAACTTTCACACCATCCATCTCTAAGATTCTCTGGGAGCTTCCAACAGGAGCAAAGTAAATGGAGAAAAGTCTTCTACAGGCTTAAAGGGAGAAGCATTACTAATGATGTTCAAATCCTTTAACTTTCCTCTGGGTGGAGTTTTGTGCCTTTAAGGTGGCACAGGGAATCTTTTCTCCCCAAATTATTAGATGTCAAAAGCTCTTTGGCCCATAACGTGTCTGCAAGCCCCATCCCCATCTCCTCTCTCTCAGCCCTTTCCGGTCCATTGTGGATGAGCCATAGCGTTGTCTCACCCCTGCTTCCTTCTTTCACTTCTTTCATGAGCTATAATGGGGCTCATGGAGACTCAGAAACACCTTACCCCATCCAAAGATATAGCTGGGAAGAGAAAATCAAGGCAGATTTTGTTTACAAAGGTAGGAGATGGCCGAGCCCCTTTCCTCCCTGGAAGAAATTGTACAGACAACCTGCTGGCTTCATCATCCGACACCTGTGGACTACAGTTGAAGGGAAAATATCTTTAAAAGGAAAATGTGAAGGAGCAGGAGGCGGGCGAGGGGGAAGCCCCCACTCAGAGCTCAGCAAACCCTGGCTGACCAGGAACTCAGCGTGAGGCTGTGGGGGGAGGACGACGATTCTGAGCCAGTGGCCGTCTCAGCTGGCTCAGACTGAGTTAGAACGAGCCTGATCATTGTGGGTGCAGGAAGAACCCCGGGTGTAGTGTAATCAAACAGAAACGGAGAGACTATGGAGTTCAAGGCCACATGAACTCTCCTCTGAGTTAACTGCTAACGGGCGGTAATTGTAGAACATTTTATAGCCCCACAGACATGGGGATGCACACCATCCATCTGATTCCGACCGCAGCGCTGTGAGGAAGGTCTCAGCCTTGTTTCACAGGTAAGGACACTGAGACTCAGAGAGACTAAATGACTTGTCCAAGATACCACAAAGCGAGCCCCTGGCAGAACTGGTGCTTCCGAGAGTCCGACGCAAACCCCGTGCTCTTCCCACAGCACCAAGGGCACCAAGCCCCTGTCATTTGGTGCGCAGCCAGCAGAATGGGGCCCAGACCGGCGGGATGATGGACTGACCCTTGTGTCTTAGCTCTTGTGAATCACTATAACTATTTGGGCCTCAGTTTACCCAGCTAAATGAAGGAGGGGATTGACTGCAATTTGCATTATGATGCTAGCCCAGAAGGAAGGCATAATGACTTGGCACATAGAAGGACTCGAGAGCAACCAGTCTACATCCCTTCCTGTGCACTGCGTCCCTTAGAGGATGGTATGTAAAATGAGAAATTAGATTGAACGGAACAGAACAGGAAGCCTCCCAGGACCACATGCTTCCCCTTACTATCTCATTAAAGAACCTGGTACGTCTTCTTCCCAAATGAGCTCTGGGAACCAGCTGGCACTTGGCTATACTAGAGACCAGAGAACCTGGGTCCCAGAGCAGATGGATCTGGATTGGAAACCCAAGTTCATGACTTCTGTGCTGATCACTTAGCCCATCTGAGACTCAGTATCCATCTGTAAAATGGGGACAAATAGGAATATTTTCTTCCCGGCTTGTGAGAAGCGAGAATGCATGGAATGTGCCTGATAAAGTGTCTCCTAAGTGATCAGTCACTTTTTTTGTT
Organism: Rhinolophus ferrumequinum; assembly: GCF_004115265.2. Classification (NCBI taxonomy): domain Eukaryota; kingdom Metazoa; phylum Chordata; class Mammalia; order Chiroptera; family Rhinolophidae; genus Rhinolophus; species Rhinolophus ferrumequinum. The sequence continues at coordinate 51,043,423 of NC_046289.1, forward strand.
AACATTTGTTCAGTGCTCACCTAATGTCAGGTACTATGTTAATCACTGTATATAAATTAACTCACTCAATCCTTTAAAATGACATCATGTAGGTAAAGAGCTTTACATCGTTCCTGGCACCTGGAAAGTGCTCAGAGTGGTACCTTTGCTAATATAATGTCTTGCACAGTTAGACCCAGCCTGGGCCCTGTCCTGGGCTGCTGCTTCCATGGGGACCAAATGCCATGACTTAGCTCTTGTAGTCCTTCAATGTCTCCCTTTGTTGTTCAGGGCACAGCAGAGAAGCCACTGCCTCACACTTCAGTGGTTTACTGGTGGAGAGATGTGTGAACCAGTAGTTACAATGTAGCTCCAGGAGTGCATCAGTGGGGTGAGTGTGAGGTGTGGTCGTGGGAAACAGGAGGGGGACACCCGTCTCCGATTTGAAGGCAGGAGGTCAGGGAGGGTGTGAAGGAGAGAAGATAGTTGAGTTGGGTTTTGGAGGAAGAACAGGAGTTTCGTAGGCAGAGGAGAGGAAGGAAGACATATTCAGGAAGCCATAGGTCACCAGGATGGCCAGCAAGCAGGCAGGGGCAGATGGTGGGGGGCCTTGGTGTCCAGGCTAAGTTGCGTTTTTTCTCTGGAGACCACGAGGGGCTATTGACAGATTTTAAGCAAGGAGGAAGCATGCTTACATCTGTCCCTTGGAAAGATCACTAGGATTGCAGGGTGAAGGATAGAAGGGAGGAGGTGACCAGCTAAGGGCCCAGAGCAGGAGCGCAAGGATGTGACGAGGACAGCATCAATGGAGATGCAGGGGAGGGGTGAAGTGAGAGATGAGGGTCAGCTGGACTTAGTGACTGGCCAAATGTGGTGGGTGAAGGAGAGAGGGAAGTCCACAGTGAGTTCCAGCGCTCTGATTGAGGAAGGTCAACGAAGGGAAGGGTTGAGAAGGGTCCGTTGGAGGTGGCCTTGGAGAAAGCATTAGTTTCCTTAGCAAGGGCGGGTCGGTAAATGGACATGGGCGCCCCTCGGTTTTGGCCACTAGACTGTGGCACTGAGCCCCCGTGGGGGTGGCCAGGAGCCTCACTAGCCAGCTATGGCTGCTCCAGTGTGGGAGTGACTTTGTGTCCATGAGGGGGGGAGGCCTGGGTGCTGAGAGGGGAGCTGAGGGACCTGAGGGTGTTTAGCCTGGGTGGAAGGGACCGAGAGGGGCCAAGAAAGCTGTCATCCTCACAGCAACACTTCACATCTTCATGGAGGATGCCACTAGACCTTTGGGTTCCCAAAGGCTGAACTCTGGCATGTGAGTGACAGTCAAAAGAGCTAGAACTGTGCTCAATATAAGGGAGGCTTTGTTTCCTCTTCTACAAAACGGTGACAAATTACCCATGTCAGGGTTGGAGGCGGGTGGAATAAGAAATGCATGTAAAGTGCTCTTCACTTGTCACTAATGATCAGAATGCCCCAGAAGGAATTGTTCCTTCTCCCCCTTCACTTAAGGTCCCCATGTCCCCCTTCCCCAATTCCTGGAACTCTCCGCAGAGGAAGGACAGGTGTTTCACAATTGATGTAGAAGGACTTTGGATCAAGTGGCTTAGATGTTGCCTTTCTACTCTAAGACTGTACCTTTCCTGGGCAAGTAGATGGGTCTGGGGTGGCTGCAACATGTTTCAGCTGATGATGAGTCATTAATAAAACAGACTGTGTTTCCTTACCCAGATTCGCTTCAACACAAGGTAAGATGTAAAACTGCTGTCGTCCACCAGGAAAATTAGAGTGACTGGTCCTGACTTGTATAGATTGTGGATGGTCAGGACACTTGATCTTATCAGAGGCAGCTTGGTACATTGGAAGGAGTGAGAGATTTGGGGTCAGGGAACCTGAGATGGAACCCCACCTTTGTCCCTTACCAGCTCTGTGACCTTGGACAGGTCACTTCACCTCTAACAGCACTGAGAAAAAGACTCGTGTTCCTTTTTCTCAGTGTTGTTTAAAGGATTGCAGGAGAGGATGCATGTATGCAGAGCCCCTTACTGTGCCTGGTATATAGTAAGTACACAGGAAATTGTAGCCAAATCTGTAGCTGAACCAGCCTGCGACACAAGAAAAATATTATTAACTACAACAGTTTCGTTTCCTCCTACCTCCTGGCTGTATCTTTGGATGCTGTCTCCTGGAGTTCTGTCTGTGGGTTGTCATTTTGTCTGCTTGCCTTTCATCCTCCTAAAGTCTCCCTAATCGCACAGGAAGTGGGTGGGTAATGGGCTTCTCTGTTGTTCCACTGGCCTCCCAATGAGTCTGACTGTTTTGCTTTCCTCACCATGGGGGCTTCTCACACCCTCTAATGACTGTTTTCCTTTCAGAAATGGCATATTTTTAGACAAAAGCATTTCCTGTGGCTCATCTCTGACTCTCTGGCAGATCTCTGATTTCTCATCCGTTTTCCCTGCCTCTCTCTGGTCACATACTACTCACTCCAGCAGTCTGAGTGCAGGAGATGCAGGGACCACAGGCTCCCAGCAGCCTCCTCGGTTCTGAGCTTACACCCAGCCCTCAGGGCTGCCTGGGGCAGGGGCCGTCCATGATCGAGGCCTTAGGTCTGAGTGGTCAGAATTTTGGAGGGTATTTCTTCTGGAGGCTGTCCTGCTCCTCCCCGTCTATCCAGCTCCCCTCTGCCCATGTTGGAGGGTGATGGTGGTTTCAAAGTTACCCAAAACAGGCACTTTTCTTAAACCCAAGGAAACTCAAACTGAAGTGATCCCCTTCCTCTCTTATTCACAACATAGTCAGACATACCTGGCTGGGTTTGAATCAAAGCTTCTCCATTGCCTAATTCTGTGAGTGATTTAAATGCTCTAAGCCTCCATTTCTTTATTTGTAAAATGGAGATAGTATTAGTGAACCTCACAGGGGCAATGTAAAGATGGTAGGAAATACAGTACCTAAGTAAAATACTTAGTACCATACCTGGCACTTTCAGTTGCTCTTATTATTTCTGATTTAAGTAATTATAATGATTTAACTATAATTGAATTTTAACTCTATAACATTTGTAGTTTTATAATTTCTCACTTAAATAAAATGATGTATGTGCTTTACTCCTCTTGCAGACTATGAGACCCTTGAGGGAATGGGCCAGATCTTCTCCATGTCTGAATACAAAGGGCAGAGCACATTCCCAGTAAATGTCTGGGGAGTGAGGAGTGTGGCCCAACACCTGTAGGACCCATAAGAGCTTAATTACATTTGGCCAAGTGGAAGGCTCACAGCCTGTGCACGGACGGGTACTGTGCAAGGAAGGCATGGGGGAAGGTAACGAGAGGAAGGACATGATAGGGTCCTACCCTCAGGGAGCTCCCGTGGGGAGACCGCGAGAGCCAGAATGACAGGATCCCAGGGGATATTCAGAAGAGAGGAAGGGCATTTGGCTGGACTGTCCAGGAGCGATAACTGGGTGAGAGGGGGAGGAGGGCAGAGGACCTCCAGGTACCTCCCTTTTTCTAAGTCTCTCTCCACATGAGGCTTGGATAGTCATTCATTTCTGTTTGGTTTAATTCATTCATTCAATTGATTCACATTTTTGGAATACTGACTCTAACTGGTTCTTGTAGACAAGTCTCCAGTCACTATTCATCCAACTCCTCGATCACTATGACTGTCTCTCCCCCTCCTGTGGCCATGACAGACATGGCTAATGGATCACAGCCTTCCTCTACACGAGCCGTTGTCATCTTGCGGTCCTCCCTACAGCAGTCACCCCTAATGGGATGGAATTGTTACTTGAGCTGAAAGCTACTTACCATCTTTGGCCCAGAATCTGAGATCACTGGGTACATCTTGAGGCCTCCATAAATGTCCAAGGCTTATGATTTCCCCCACAAAATGTCACCATGCTTCAATTCTTTCCACCTTTCTTTATGGAAGTCCATTTCTCACCCATTGCTTGAAATAATAGAGTGGTGTTAAGTGTCAGGAAGATGAAAGGCAGGCAGACAAAAGGACAAATCTCCACCTTTATCGACTCATATTTGGAAAGTATTTGGAAAGATCTTAAGTTTCGGCTTTGGGTGACAGGGTTCAATTGATTCTTTCTGTATTTTTGTTTTTTGAAATTCTGTATTCAACAAGTATTGCTTTCTTAATAGAAAAAAATGCACTTTGTAAACATGCATTTTATTTAAAAAGTTTATACAAGTTACTCAGACATATCGCTAAATACCCTTTTGTACCTTTTGAACAATGGACCAGATGAATATACTACCTAATAAAAAATAAAGTAAATAGATGAAAAGCTGGTCTTTGTGTTTATACCTGGGAAATACCCTTTTTTGTGAACACACTTCAAAGAACGTATTCCACAAAGATAAGGAGAATGATGGAAAGTTATCTAACATTGGGAAGGGTGTTCTCCTGGGGATGATCAGTTTTTAAGAAAAATCCAGAACAGTTTTATAAAGATAGAGTCTAGGGAAAGGTGAATTTACCATGCAGCAAATGAAATTTAAAGGTAAGCCCTCACCTGCAAGGAGGCCCCTTTTGTACTTTTGTATTTGTATTTGTAATTTTGTATTCCTTTTCTTAAAGTGAGCCCCTTGTCCCCATCCCAAACTATATGGGACTTCAGACCCCATAAAACCTGGCTATGCTCACGTACAGAGGAAAGCTCTTCTCCTTGGTCTGTACAGGGTTCAATGTCCACCAACTACTGTGTCTTCTTCAGGAAGTGCTGGGGAAGGAACAGCTACCTTTTTCTTTATTCTTTTCTTACTTCTTCCCCAGGAGCCTTATTTGTTAGTAATTACAATCCATGGGCCATATTTTCCTAGAGGGCGAGATAATGTCTATAGATGGAGTCCTGAAAAGGCTGGGGGCTGCCTCTGCCTGGGCTGCAAACATGATAGCCAGGCCTCCTGGCGTTAGTGAGACAGCCTCACCCTGCTCAGCCTCCTTACCTGAGTCAAGTGGGCAAGTTGGGGTGGCCTTTTTGGGAAGCTGCTGATTTCAATCAAGAGACAATGGAGCAGAAGTCCTCATTATGGCCTCTGGCCCAAGTCCAATGCTCCTGTCCATCAAAAAGCTGACACTGTGCTCTTCCTTTGGTGACCAGTACTCTGTGTGTGGTTGTGACCCTGGTGGGCCAGAGAATGAGCTTAGGATCCTCAATACTCCAACATGCTCGTGAAACTATTTTCCCTTACTCCTTCTAAGTTATTACAAGAAAAATAAAAACTATAGTGAGTCAATGTTTAATGTTGATCACACCTTGTCATTACCTTTTTAGATCAAGCAGGGTAATTCCGGGTGTGGACAGCAAAGCTGAGATATATTAAGTCAATCCCTGTACAAATGCTAGCTGCTATGCAAATAAGTGGGTGGTAGAGGACTTGACCGGGCAGAGGATCCAAGGTTCAAAGAAAGGAAAGAAACAAATTTATGGGAGGTGGTTTATAAAACACACAAACCTTAACAGGGCAAAAATATTCCCAGCCTAGTTGAGTTCCATGGAGTCTGTACAGGGCAACTTGTAGTTCCGTGGTTCTCAGTCCAGGCTGGCTTTACAACTGAATGATAACTAATCTGGGGTGGGCCTTTGTGTAATTTTTAAAGTTCCTTAGGTGAGTCTAGTGTGTATCCAGGGGTGAGAACCACTCCACAATTCAGTGGTATCAGTAGGTATTACTCACAGATTCCTGGTGAGGATAACGTCACAGGGCTGGAAGGGTTACCTCGTGGTTAACTCATGCTCACGGGATTTGTGGACCACCCATCTCAGGAACGAGATCAAGAGACAAATGATTAGCAGTGATTCTCAAACTTGAGGGTGCATCAGAGATCCTTGGAGGGCTTGCTGAAAACTGGATCTGTGGGCTCCATCCTAGAGTCCTGATTATTAGGTTTGGGACCCCAAAACTGACATGTCTGACACGTTCACAGATGATGCTGAGGCGGTGTGTGGGCCTGGGGAGCACACTTTGGAAACCACTGTCACAGGAGACACAGGTCTTGGCTCTGAGAGGTGCTGCTGGGGAAGAGGAAAGAGCTACAGTCTAGGAGACAGAGGACCTGGATTCAGGTCCTGGCTTTGCCGTGGCTCAGGCACATGCTGTGTGGCTTGGGGAGAGCCTTTCTGAACCCCGTGTCTTCATAACTTGGGATAAGGTGAGCTTCTCTGCCTATCCCCAAAGGCTGAGTGGGATAATCAGTAATAACTCGCATTGGATCCTTACCAGGTACCAGGCATTTCCATGCATTATTTCAATTAATTTCCTCAATAGTTCTATGAAGGAGGTCCTATTATTCTTATTTTATAGGCTCCGAGACTGAACTTTAGGAAGCTTCAGTACCTTGTCAAGAGCATTGTGTCCGCGGCAGTTCCAGCTGACCCACGGCTGAGCTGTCCCTGGCCCTTGGTGGGAAAGGCTGTGAACACCGAGACTGGCCAAACAACCTTTAGCTGTGGTTTTTCTAAGTGGTGAGCAGGATTTGAGGTTAGGGATACCTGGTGGGCGAATCGCTTTGCAACAGTGAGCAAACCCCAATTAAATCGAGTCTGGGCAGATCGGGAGGGTTCTAAGACAACATACAACAAAACACATCAATCGCTCAGTTACTCTGAGAACAGGCCACTCTTGATAAGACAGAGGCATTAATTAGGAGGAAAAGGGAGCAGAAGAAACAGCCGGCAGAAGACCAGAGGGCTCTTTCACAGCCTGTCGGAAGACCAGGCAACTTCCTCCCAGAAAACCTGGCAGCAGATCACAAATGCTGCCACTGATTCATTAAGTCAAAGTGGCCATCTTGGGGACAGGGCAGCTTTGAAGCAAGGAAACAAGTGCTCGGGAGAGGAGACCAGGAAAAGCTACCAAGTGGGACCCGATATGTGCAGATCAGAAAGTGTGAGCTCAGGAGCAACTCAGGGGAGCTTCTAGAGAAAAGCATCCATAATCAAAGGTTCTCCACCTCAGACTAGGAAGTCCCTGAGAGATGAGTATGTTTAGTCACTGGGAAGAAAATCCCATGTCCAGGGAGATGTGGGACAGATGACCACTGAAGACCATTTCAGTGCTCAGTTCCAACGAACTTTTGTAAGTTGTTTTCTTGCTTCACTGGCTTTACCAGATTTCTTTTCCCAGGTGAGCAAACATTTAGGTAGGAATAAAATGAATGAAAAAAAAAATTAACTGCCAGAAAGAATTTGATGAAATTTTGTGCCAAAGTTGATTAGGAAGAAAAGTTGTTACAACTGTTACACATGGGTAGGAATGTTGTGTAGTGAATTACTTTATTTAAAAAATGGGATTCTTGTTTGAGGAGTCAGACAAGGCAATTGATGTCTGAAAAGTTCTTTGAAAAATGGAATTGTTATTCGCTAGAATAAAGGCACACACAAAAATTGGGACACTTTTCTAAACGAAGAGATGTGAAAAGTGACTTTACTTAGTAATTGCAATGACAACTATGTAAGAGTTTTATAAGATATAGAAAGAGAAGATAAAAGAGGGTGAGGGGGATCAAATGTATGGTGATGGAAGGGGAGCTGACTCTGGGTGGTGAACACACAGTGTGATTTATGGATGATGTGATACAGAATTGCACACCTGAAATCTATGTAATTTTACTAACAATTGTCACCCCAATAAATTAAAATAAAAAAAAAAGAAAAAAATCCATATGAATTCCAAGAGGTACAATGCATAGCTGAGGGCGATGATGAAATGGGGCCTTGTGGATAGGCAGAAAAATAAAAGATGACCTTCAGTGTGAACAAGGTCATGACGTGTTTAGAGACAAGTAAACCCAAACAATATATAAAGTGGTTGGCTTTGACCTAATGGGTATACACCAGAGAAGAATTTGGTCTTCGCAGACTGTTTCTCATCTGTGACGCTAGTTTCGTCCAGATAGCTAACAAAGTATTTAAAGTAACTCTATATTCTTAGAACTTAAAGGAGTCATGGAGATAATGTAGTTTGTTGATTAATTTTATAAGTGAGAGAACTGAGGCCCAGAGAGGCTAAGAGGCTGTCCAAGGTCCTATAACTAACTAGAGAATGCATTGTATACAAGACGGAAAACGTTAGTCTATCTTTCTGAGACCAGGTATCTGAGAAAGGCCACCTTAAATAGTGTGGGCAATTTCTAGAACTTTTTTAAGTTGATGAAGTGGAAGGCTGACCAAATGCTCCTTCAGAATGCCCCATTGCATTGCTGTAAAAGACAAATCATGGAGATGGATAGATAGCTGCCACATGACTAGTAAGGTTTTCCAAATAATCTTATACAAGTGATTCCTAATAAATCACACAGACAGAACGTCACAGTAAAATCACAAGTGAGTTTAGAATAGGCATAATGATGACAGCCCAAACATCTGTTGGTTTTGGGAGTTAGTCTTCCTATTTTAGAACTGGCATTTAATCATCAGGAGAGGAGCTCGATAGAACAACAGAGGATTCTTAGATATCCAGCAGAAGATCTAACTCCTCTTCCTGTGTTAATTAAAAGCGGCAGACATGGGGGGCTGTGGTTCTCCCTCTAGCTTCTTGTTTACCTATACCTAGTTTGATCACACAGCTCAGAGAGTAGAGAAGATGGCAGAGGACAGAGAGCTTTGGTACTCTTTGGAAGTGTTAATGGTGATGATTGCACTCTCTGACGCTAACTTCCCAGTCCCTGGACCACCGGGACTTGTCTGAGCCTTCTTGCTCCAGCTGATTTCCTAGGCACACGCCTGACCTAAACTCTTCACTGTCTCCCTCCAGCTTACTGTGTCCTCTTTGAACTTCACCCATGAAGGTGTCTGATCTGTGATCCTGCCCGACTCATACCGCACTCCTACTCGTAGTTGGACTTTCCGTTTTTGTCTCTTGTCCAGCCCAGCTCTGCATGTTAGTAATTTCCTATATTTATGTACTTGATCACTTTAACCTCCCATTTAAAATCTTTCCTGTTGTTCCTGTGGGACTTGATGGAATTCTCTCTAAATGTGATGTTTTAAGTCTTACATCTTCATTAGGACTGTGTAAGAGCACTGTATAAGAGTCTGTGTCAGAAGCCGGAGGGACAAACTGTTGGCATTCGTAAGTACCAACTATAAGTAAATATAACCGAGCAATAAACACATCCTGCTCCACAGGGTGAAGAACTGAGGTTAGGGAGGCAGTAAAGTGGGGGAAACAGCCTCGCCTGATTGGAAGCACAGGAGTGACACGGGCAAATGCAGGCCGTATGTGGCAGGAGCTTCTTCCTCTAGTCCCTGGCAGGATAAGACACCGAAACTCCAAAAGCCCAGAGAAGTGATAAATCTGCCATAACAAGGCTTTTCTTTACTCCAGTGCAAACCACAAATAGTAATATTCTTTTATGTAGACTTTAAAGGTAAGTAGAAGAAAGGCCCCACCTGTTTTGATGCCTGGTAAAGCCACTGAAAGTTTCAGAATAACAGGAAGCCTGGGAGGGACTGACCCAAAGAAGGTTAAGGGTGAGTTAGAAAATTACATTCTGCTCAAATTGGGAGGATTCAAGGACTGACTTAGGCTGTGGTAAATAACTAAAGAACCGTGGTTCAGACGTGTCATGTTCATATGTCTTTAAACCTTGCTCTACACAAAATGCTTTATTGCTTCTAGGTAAGTATTTGCCATTATGAGCTCTTTCAGTGAAAGCCGTCTTGAGCTCTAGTTGTGTGGGAAAGCAAGTTGGTATTTGGCTTGGCTCACCTTGTGGCTGGGGAGTTAGGCTCTTTGGAGCCTAGTTCTGTCACTCATGTGGCACCACCCATCCGCAGGTGTCCCCGGCACTTACCTTACTAGTGTCATCAGCCTAGGAATACAAGTCACAACCAAGGCTAAGGTACTTAAAGACGGAAAGGGACGCCTATCTCGGGGGATAAAATCTCAGTAGGTGGCAAGTGCGTGTTCCTTTCATCATGATCTACTCTATCACAAAATAATGCTTTCGGCAATTTCCACCCCCCAAAAATGAAAGCTTTGGATTTCAAATAGGGTTATATGCCTTTCATCTCTGTTTTCTCTACTGTTCTATTTTCTGATCCATTACTTTCATCTTTGAAGCCTGTCATTATGACCCTGGTATCAATGTAACTATCACTCAAAAAGCTTTTTACTCTCTGCGTCAGAAGTGTTTAATATCAGACGATTGAAATGATTTTATTTGAATTGACCTCATATTTGAGAGTCATGTAAGATGTACTGTGAAATCAAATGTTCAAACATAATCAGCACCTTTATTTGATTTTTTTCCCCTAGATGAGCACAACAGCTGAGGGTTCCCCAGGGAATGATGTAAAACTGGAAAAGCTGGTTAATACCCAATGCTGGGGCTGAGGGAGAGGGCAGGAGGGGTGTGGAGAGATGGAACTGGAAAAGATGAATATAGGCTCACTGTCAAGGTAGAGTGGAGACCTGACAGAGTTTTCTCTCTCATTCCTCGTAAGAGGAGGAGCGTAGTTGACCCAGGGAGAAAAGGACTTTGGGATGGAAGTCAGTTCCTTGGGACGTTTTGTGTGTGTGTGTGTGTGTGTGTGTGTGTGTGTGTGTGTGTGTAATTGTAATAAGTGTACGGGGGGAGAGGGAGGTAGGTGAGGAGATAATGTTTCTGGGCCAGTCCTATGATGCTATCACTGGGTTAGAAACTGTAATTACCAATTTTCCTTACTCTCCTCTCTCTCGCACACAGAACAGACCAGCACCCAGCCAGACCAGACATATTAAAAAATTAGATCACTGCTACAAACCCCCACCCATCACCTGGCTTTGTTTGTTTCAGTTGTGAGGTGGTGCCAGCCTAAGATGCTTTTCACTTCTCTCCTTCACTTGGTTCTCCAAGCCCCGTCTGTGATGACCCAGTGGTGGCACCTGCTCAGGGCCCAGGGAGAACCACAGCCCAAGGGTCTGTCCTCTGCCCTGTGTCTTTCATGGTTAAAGCACGCAGCAGAGAAGGAATCAGCTTTTTGGCGCTGTCTTGACAATCTGTTGTAGGGGGAGAGGATCTGGCTTATGTCCCTCTCTCCAAACTGTCTGCAGAAGTGTAGTGAGAGCTTTCTGTGACCCCCTGTGTCACACTGACGTGCTTCTTTATACTTCAGAGTTCACTACATATGTGATCACAGCTCTGTCCACTAAGGAGGCAGGACAGGTACTAGAGATGAGTGTTCAGAGGCGCTGAGCCCCTTTCTCAAGGTCACAGAGCCCATTGAAATGGGAACCCAGACTGCAGGCCCCACCAGCATTCTTTGTTCTGTGCAAGCAGCTGTCAGGACCCTGGAGTAAATGACGCATGATTCCCCTCCCACCCCAGTGGTCCCCTGAAGACAAGAACAAAGCAGCCAGGCAGGGAGGCCCTTTGCCAGTATGTCTCATCTAATTCCTGGAAACTGGACCCTGGCTTCCACTCTGTATAACAGCCAGAGGCCCCCAGCGCTGTTCTAGCGGGGTCCCTGCTAGGAAGGAAGAGTTGGAATCAACACATTGGATACTCCTACAAGGACTTGAAAAGCAAGGATGAGTCTGCAGTGTTCTGGGGGCCCCTTAGCAATACGGGAGTGATTCAAGAACTTGTGCAAGGGCTGATGAGTACCCAAAATATCCCCTCTGACCTGTCTCAGCAGGCAATGCCCCGTGGAGGAGCAGAGCTGAGCTGGTCCTTGGAGGGGTTCCGCAGGCCTGCTCTGATTGTCTGGGCCTGCAGAGGCCAGAGCTCAGCCAGTGGGACTGCCTGGGAGGGGAGGGTAATCTGGAGTGGCCTCTGAGCAGGGCTGTGCCCCTCCCACATAGGAGGAAGAAGCCAAGAGCTGCTGTGCAGCTGAGAAAACCAAACAGGCAATGACTCTGGTCTGCAGAGCCTCACTTCTAAGGTGCTGCCTTCTGTTCCGCTAGCCCACCCCTGCCTGGCCCGGGTTCACTCCTGCTGTGCTTAGAATTAATTTGTCTAAGAGCAAAAAGAGCAAGGGAGGGACATTTATTTCTTTGGCTTTGATCTCAGGGCCAGTCAGGGAAGAAGTGTGTGTGTTTGTGTGTGTGTGTGTGTGTGTGTGTGTAAGTGTGTGTAAGTGTGAGTGTGTCTAAACCAATGGGACAGAGCAATTACAGACAAGTCAGAAAGTTGAGCAGTGGTACCAAGAAGGACGCGAAGCCTGTATGATAAACACTAAACATGATCCTGTTTAGTGAGATGGGGCTGGGGCCAGAAGGACGTCTCTCCTGGAACCAGAGTCTTTCTTTCATTCAAGCCATCAATCATGTTAATCCACTCATCCACATTTATCCGGCAACCGCGATATGCCATGCACTGTGCACAGGTTGGATAAGACCCAGCCTCTTTCTGCCTTCAAAGCACTCACAATCCGATAGGGAAGGTGAAAAGATGAATAAGCAGATAAAAAATACATAATAAATATAGTGTGATACCTCCAAGAAACAGTAAACAGGTGATAGCAGTAAAGAGGAGGGTGGGCCTCGCTCTTGGGACAGAGGGACGACATTTGGCTGTGGCTTGGGTGAGGTGTGGATTCCAGAGAGGGGGCGAGTTAGCATGATACATTCAAGGACTTGCAGGAGCTGGCCTGGACAATGGGGAAAACAGTGGCAGGTGGGTGTGGAGGGATAGACAGAGCAGGGCATGAAAGTTTGAAGAAGGAGCTGGAATCTGGAATTAGAAGGGAATGTGAACCAGGAAGAGGAGGAGGCATCTTGAGAAGGTCAGTGTGAATGAAAGGCCGAGTGTTGTTTGTTCCTTTGGCACAGAGGCAGCAGGCAGTATTGTGTGGGGATGAAGAACACGGGCTCTGCACTGAGATGACTTGAGTTCAAATCCCCACTCTGTCGTCTGCCAGCTCTGTGACCTGGGCCAAGTTCCTTTGCGTCTCTAAGTGGTAGTTTCCTCAACATTGGGGATGATGGCGATAATGGCCGCGGACCATTGTCAGGACTGGTAGTCGAACACTTGGTGGGAAAACTGGCATAGACCTCAGAACATGTTTGCTTCTATTATGGTTATTATTCCAGTCCGTCTCCGAACGCTCTGTTTTTCCTCTCAGGAGTTCTGTGTCTTGCTTTGACTTCTCTTTGCTGCAGAGACCACCTGACACTCTGCATCTGAGCACTGCCCTTGTCACCTCACATCTGGAGTTTTGCACACCGTGGAGCCGGCCTTGCTGGGTTCCTTTCTTCCCTTGCACCCACCTGTGGACCAGCCCCAAACAGAGCCCCCTTAGTGTCATGTTCCAGTCACTTCTTTGCTCAAAGCCTTGATGCTCCCTGTTTCAGAGATGCACCAATCTGGCCTATTGTCTCCTTACAGATGAGAACACTGAGAGCCAAGGAGGATAAACAACCAGGCCAGACTCCAAAGCCATGTGGTCCAGGGCCTGGGGTCTCCTACTCCTGCTTCTGACCCTTTCCCCTCTGACAGGCTGCCCTGTTTTCCCCAGCTCCCTATTCTGGTGTCCTATTATTTCCCAGCTCCAGAGCTTCTCTAAACTCTCCCTAGGTGACATGGTGTCAGGGCGGAAGTGGACCTGCATGAGCCACGCAGTAAGTCACTTTGAGTCTGCAGCCTGGCCCTGCCCTGTACTAGCTGAGTGACCTGAACGAGAAGAGTAACTGTTTTGAGTTTCCCAATCACTGAGATGTTATAAGAGCTCCTGCAGGGTGGGAGTGAGGGTGGCACATGGGATACTAACCTAGGTGAAGGGCTTGGCAGGGTGTCTGGCACACAGGACAGGGCTTAGGAATGTTGAGGCCTTGTCTCTCTGGTCAGGTGGGCCCGAGAGCCCACCATGACACCACACTGCCTCCCATCCGGCCCTTCCTCCCCTTCCCATTTACACAACCCCAGTCACCCTGACAGCTCAGCAACTTCTTCCCTGTGGCCTGTTCTCTGCCTCCTGCACTCCCCAAAGCCCCTAGCTCACTGCTTCACATATAGAGTTAGAACTCCAGGAATAGGCCCAAACCTTACTTCAGAACTATGTTTTAAATGGCCTTAAAGACAGGAGCAGCCAGACTGCGGGACGAAGCTCCAGGAGCTGAGGGGTTTCGGATATTTTAGAGTAGGCTTGAGTGGTGCTCATCAGAACTGAAAGGGCTTCCAGAGCAGACTCCCATAGACCTGTTTAGACATCCACTGGCAGGCTTGGAAGCATAGAGGCAGGGACCCACAAAGCCCTGCATGGGAGCCCTCAGGGTGAACCCCAAGAGTTCTTAGGAAAGAGGGAGAGGTCGGTTCTCGGCAGGTGTGGGCCAGCTACACCTCCATCTGACTGTTGTTCTAATTTCCGAGGAAGCCAGGGGCCCGCCCCGGAGGCAGCTGCGCCCTTGCACGCAGCCTGCGAGGCTGTCCGATACTCGGTCCCTTCCTAAAGGGTGAGCAGAGCCAGAATCAGGTGTCCTCAGGAAGGGGGTGTGGATTATTCAGTTCCTTCCTGGGACAGCTGCTGGTGGTACACAGAGCCCAGGGCTGGTTTACTACTTCACTGTGGGCCAAGCCCAATTTGGAGGAATGTTTGTTTTTTCATAAACATAAAAATTTTACTTATGTGACTCAAGGGAATACAAAACACCTATTTGCTGGTGGACTCTCAGAATCTCGTTTACTTTTTCCATCTTTAGGCATGCATAAGGCTTCCTCAAGAAATGGCTGCTTTCCAGAAAACCTGGACCAAGCCTGGGGCTTGTTATGTCATTTTAGCTTTTATTTGATTTATATACGCCTGTGTTTACTAGTAGCTCTCTAAAAGGAGCCCCCAAAGGAAAAACAAAACAAAACAAAACAATGAAGCAGTTCTCCAAAAAACTTTGAAAAGATAGTTTCATTGAGACTTAGGAAAGGACAAAAATACAACCTCATCAGCAAACATGTACCTCCTCAGAGAGCACTTCCAAAGCAGGGTCTCTAAGAAGACACTGTTTGTGTCACTTCCTGCTCACTGGGAAAGGTCAAAGGTTGCGCACTAGATTTAGACTAGACTTCCCAGCGGTCTTCTTGTGGTGAGAGAGGCCAGCCCCACTTCATGTCCACCAGGTCATTGGCTTTCAATGACTAAATGCTGTTTTTGTCCCACCAGAACTAGATAATATGCATCTCACCTAAAAAATATAAAGTGAGTTCCCCATCTCTCCCTCCTAGGACGTATCGCTTCCATAGCCAAAGGGAGATTTATAGCCTTCTCAGCATTCTATAGTCTATTACGTTTTCCTCTCAAATGTAATTTAGAAAAATAATAAAGCCATGGACGTAAGAACCTCAGTGGTATTATTGTTGGTAGGTAGGGTTTCAGGTTGACTTAATGTGCAACTTAAACCAACTCCTGAAGACCAGAGCCATGGTTGGCCAGGGGCCCTTTGCAGAAAGTGCCATAACCCTCTTTATCCCCATTCTGTTGAAACACTGGGGTCAAGGACAAGGGACAGGAGTGGTCCTGGGACAGAGATAGATGGTACTTGGTGGTACTTGGTAATTCCCAGGGCATAGGATGACCCAGATTCTACTGGGAAGAGCTTGGACACAAGGAGTTGTTTGGTTTCTGAGCTTTTCTCATGGGTAAAGGAACCAAGAGTGTTATTTGGCTCTGGTGGAAAGCTGTTCTACAGGCTGAAAACATCCAAGACACAGGGTTTAGAGGTGGGAAAGCTCAAGTGAGACTTCTTCTTTGGAAGGTACCATCCTAGATGTTTTGAGTTGGAGGAAAGAGCTGGGGATGGGGACCATCTCTCTGCTACGAATGATAACAACAACATGTACATCAATACAAAGAGCAATCCAAGCTGTCCTTGTTTGTTTTCATTTGCCTGGGTCATGCTGTAATTGCACAAAGTGGAGGGATGTGGTGCGGAAGGAAGTGCAGCTGTTGGTGTGGCCATAGCATATGCCGAACTTGCACATGGAAGTTCATTTCCAAACTTCAAAGGTCAGTTTGTGAGCATCACATTTAGTAAGCTCTTCCTGATGACCCCATTGAAAGCTTTATTTTTCTTTTAAGAGGCATGGCACAAGATATATGAGCACATATTTTTCTCCAGAATTTCCCATCTCTACAGTAGTAAAAAACTGAAATGGGTCCTTGTTTAGTTTTTTAAAGCTCTCCAGCTACTGGGGACAGCAAGGACTTTTGCCATTTAATTTGTGTTATTATCCAGCCCATGAAAATGTATTTCTTAATCCTCTAGCCACAGGTGCTGCTGATCAGCAAAAGCATAAACCAATATGTCCCCTGTACTCCAGGAGCCTATATGTTAAGACTAACAACATGGCATATACACAGGAGACGTGCAGAAAATACCCAAAAAGCCAGCATCAGTGGTAGGATAGAGACATGGTCTTTGGCTGAGGAGGGAGAGGAAAGGAATTGTATGGGTTATAGAAGCTGCTAAGTAGTTGGTGCAAGATGAAAACCCTCACCTTATATCCAGTTTGGTCAAATTGCTATGGAGAAAAGAACTAAACCAGTGTTTTTAGCCCTTTTGATTACCTGGCTGATTTGATGAATAAAGATAATAACAATGAAGGTGTCTGATCATACAATTACATGGCCTTTGTCATAGAAAGACTTTAAGGAGAAGTCAGCTTTGAAGGTCTCATCCAACATGGCGGGGAGGAAGTGGCCCGATGTACCGAGGGAGATATTCCAGGTGTGTGGTGTACAGAGGGGAAAATGCACTAGTGCTGTTGCTCTGCCCTGAAAAAACAAGTGGCATATAAAAAAGCTGGAAGACTTGTAGGCATTTCTGCTTTCCATGGGTAAGCCTGAGGAAGGATTAGAATCTTCCATGCTCTGATGCCTCGGGCTGCTCAGCCCACATCACCTGGTGATGCACCCCTGGGCTCATTTGACAGGACTTGGGTGCTGAGAACTGAGGTGCCAGGCCCTGGGTGTCATCTCTTCTGGAGACAAGTTTCCACCTTGATCTGTGCCCTTGGTTATGCCACTTGACTATTTCCTTATTAGTAAAAGAAATGAGTTGGACTAGATGTTCTCTAGAATCCCTGCCAATTTTCCAATTCTATGAATCAGGTGCACTTTTAAAAAAGTATACTTCTTTTTTTTGGAAAATAACAATGGTGAAGTCCTGAAAAGACAGAGGATCTCTTGTTTTTCCCAATTTGTCCTGCCTTTGAGTGTGGAGGGGGCAACCTTTGCAAACTAGTACTTAGAGGAGAAAAGAGAGGGAAGAAATCCACCTGAGGCTAAGAGTGCGGGCAGATCTCCTGCGTGGACAAGGCTACTTGAGGCCCACGGGGCTGGGGGGCATCAATGGTGGTTGCTCATATGTTCTTGCTATCCTTCCAGGAGAGGGGGATCACCCCCTAGTCTCAACTACACCCCTCCTCCGGACCTCTCTCCAGGGGCCTTTGGGCTGCCTCAGGCTAGATGTACCCTGTCGCTGGCTATGGCTTCAGGTTTACCCTAGTGCTCTGGGACTGCCTGCTTTTTGCCCTTCATACAGGAAAATCTTACTTTTTTTCATAATTGTCAAAGTAATACACACTTCAGAAAAATAGGAAGGTATAGAAAAGTATTAAGCACGAAAACAAAATCAGCTATAATCCTATCACCCAGAGCTATTTACATTTGAGTGCATTTTCTTCTAATGTATTTTTTTTATGCTTAACACGAATGCACAAATTTTGTGACCTCCTTTTTTTTCCCCCTCAACTTCATAGCATGTTTACATGTCATTAAATGTATGTGGCCCTACTTCATCTCCCAGTGCTTCCCAGGGCTGAGCCTCTTCTCTTGGTAGCCCCGACCCAGTCAGGGCATTGTAACCTCCACTCCTTTGCCTATGTTATTTATCTGCCTGACATGCAGCCCGCTCTCCATTCAGTTTTAGTTCTATGATTCTTTAGGGACTTATGTCCTCCACGAAGCCTTCCAGGACACCCTGGAGGGTTTTCCTGACTGTCTCTCTATCCCTGACACCGTGCTTTGGACTGTGCCTCTGGTCCTTAATGTGTGCTGCTCTGGATAGTGAGGTCTCTACGTAGATGTCCCTCAAGCAGTGGTGTGATGGGAAATATTTAACAACTGGCTGCTTGCGGGGAGGGGAGGAATATATATATATATATATATATATATATATATATATATATATATGCCAAAAATATGTACACAAGTGGACACTTTGGACAACGTTGCTCAAGCAGTAGTTCGCCGTAATCAGAAGTGTCTGGACACTGATGGTAACCACTTTGAGCATCTCTTGTAATTTCAGAAGTCAACCGTGACTTGTATTCATCTTTTGTTATTGGTATATATTATTACAATTTTAATACAGGTTTCCTTTCTTAAAATGTGTATACATTTTTTTGGCACCCTTTGCGCATATATATATATATACACACACACACACACATAAGTATGTTGTATATTTTATTAATATAAAAAATGTGTATTAAAGAATTTACAAATAATAATAAAATAAAATCTCCAGGACTCTTTATGGTAAAGTCTGCATAGCCAATTGCTCCTCATAGAATGGTGTCAGTGATTTCTGCTGAACTTTTTTATCCTTAGCCAACCCATGGTCACAAATGATGAACGTGTAATTCTGATATGAATGTTGGTGTTTTCATTTACATTAAGACAAAAATGAAACAATAAAGATGTGTATCGGACCCTCAATCATTCCACAATGACATGAGCTACTTCTTTGCTGTATCAGATAATAGGTTTTGAATCCTGGAAGAGGAATTCATTTTTTGGGTGCTATTTACGATTGGAACAACTACAGACACAATACACTTTTGAGTCTAGTTTTCATTATTAACTTTGTCTCCATGGCTTTCTTAAGTCTGGGCCAGGGCAATTTATGGCCTGCCAAATCTGGCCCACCACCTGTTTCTGTAAATAAAGTTTTATTGGAACATGGCCATGTTGATTTGTTTATCTATTGTCTGTAGTTGCTTTTGTGCTTCAATGGCAGGGTCGAATAGTTGCAACAGAGAACATATAACCTACAAAGGGAAAAATATTTACTGTGTGGCCTTTTATAGAAAATGATTGCTGATCTTTGCTCTACACAGTCAACAAAACAATAAATCCAAACCTGATTAATTGTATTTATTTCTTTATATATTTATGTGTTAATAAAATACATTTGTAGGGTATAACAATGTCCCTGTGTAAATACAATCATCATCGCTGCTGTTAAGCTACGAGGGTGATGTTACTAACGGAAGTTGGGAAGAGATGCACTGTCGCTCATCATTACATAGTATTTCCACCATAAATGTTAAAGATTGTCAATCACCTTAAAAACAGAGACAATAGTACAATGTAGTAAAATAATTAGGAACAAAGTAGTTTTGAATATTTACTGCTGTGTTTTTAACATCAATGTAATTGTAAGTTTTGTATAACTTAATTTTTAATGGCTGTAAACAATCAGCTTGCAAAATTTTTGAAAATGTAACAACTGGCTGTGTCACGGGTGAAGGCTTTAATCTTTGGTGGGGAAATATGATCCCAGCCCATCTGGGTGGCTCCCACGGAACCCCAGCCCTGGGGGAAAATTCTGCCTCAGACAAGGGCATGGGAGTGTCTCATGCTAGTCATAAGTCTTTACTTAAAGAAAGAAGCCTCTTGTGTATGGCAGAGATGCCAACCCATCTGTTGACTAGAAAATTGCCATGCACTCTGGTAGCTACGGGGAGTATAACCATGACCTTCCACCCACCGTGTGCGGAAATGAGTCATTGTGGGCAGAGCCATCTAGATGGCCCAGATGGTGCCCTGACCCCATGTGACCTGGGCTGGGTATTCCATGGGGCTAGAGCACAGGGTCCGTCAGCCAGTTAGCACTGCCAGCTCATGCCCAGCTTTCTGCTTTGAAATGACTAAATTATACCCTCTCCCAATCCCTGGAAAGGGACTGGCTGACTAAAGCCAACTCAGTGTTCTCTGGGGATCATGTGGCATTGGCTTGGGAAGAAAATGGTCAGGACCCATGATCTGAACCAGTTGGTGTTTTCTCTAAGGAAATCTCATGTCCTAAGCCTTCCACCGTCAGCTGCTCGGTAGCCTTGGAAACTAGGTATTTATCTGGCTAGTTTCTTGAAGTATGCCTAGAGCTGCTGTAAGACAAGTGTTGCTGAGACATCTGCACAAAACAGCAGGGAGAGAACAGGTGCCCAGGAGCTGCAGGGCTGGGTTTCTATCTACCATTCCTACTAGGCTGTGTGACCTTGGGCTTGTCACTTAACCCCTCTGGGCCTGTTTCCTTGTAGGTTAAATGCCTCACAGGATCATTGTGAGGTCAATTGAGATAATCTATGTAAAAACATTTTGCAAAAAGCGTGCATAAGTGGACAAGTTGAGCAGGACTGGCACCAGAACCTGTGCTGGAAACACTGTGTGTTAAGTAGCCCATATTCTCTAGAGAGAGCTGTCAGCAAACGAGGCCAGACTCCCCCCAACTGCAGGAGTCCCAAGGAAGCAGGCCCAATTACCATCACCACCCTTCCCTTGCCATGTAGGGGAACGAGCAGAAGGGAGGTGGGAGACCGTGGGAAAAGAATTGACTCTGCCCCTCCCATTGTGACTGTCATCTTGAGGTCAAGTTGGGTGCACCTATCAGAATCACTGATGGAGATCGCTGGAGGCGGGTGCCTGCAGGAGACAGCAATTGTCTTGTGCTCTAGGCTGGACACTTGCTGAGATGTTGAGACTCTTGGCCCCATCTGGTGGTGGGGGTATGGTGATGGAGGTTTGGGGAGAATGTGACCTGTGTCCATAGGAGTTTGTGTGAATGTGAAGACAGGATGTTCAGCCACGGGTGAGAAGGGACTGGGGGGCAGTGTGTCTGAGGGGCTGTAATTCTCCCTCATCTCAGTTCCCTTTAATTCTCAGAGGGTGGGAAAAGACCCCAGTGGTTTCTGAGCCTCTGTAAAGGAGGACAGAGTGGGAAGGACATGGACCACTGGAGAAGCCAAAGGTGGCTACAGCTGTCCTTCTTGGTGACAGATGGGTTTAGGTCACACTGAGAGGTGTTCAGAAAGCCATGCACATGTGACCAGCACGCAGCCAAGGCCACCAACAGCAGATGGGCCCAGAGTGAGACCAGACAGCCAACATGCAGTTAGGATCTCTCTGTCTCCCACCTGTGTCCCACTATCAGCTCCCCAAGAGAGGATAGGCTGTGCGGGGGGAGCAATCCCAGAACCAGGCCTGCGCTCCCACCCCATCCCACGGTGCCACAGTGGGAAGAGGAGTGATAGGCTGGGACTCTCCCCTCTACACTGCAAACGCCACCTCCTCCCTGAAACTACTCATGAATAAGACAAGGAAGAATGTCAAATCAGATGCAAGACTGCGGCTTTAGAATTAAAGAAGATAAACAGACTTAATAATAGAACTGACCAAAAGTTAAGAAATCTGCCCAAGATGTTATTAAGGGATAGACAAATGTGGTTTGATCATACACGGTTGAAGGCAGGGATGCTCATTCAAGCATTTCACATTTATACCCCTCTACATTGGACTGATCAATAAAC
The DNA here is from genome assembly GCF_004115265.2 of Rhinolophus ferrumequinum. NCBI lineage: Eukaryota > Metazoa > Chordata > Mammalia > Chiroptera > Rhinolophidae > Rhinolophus > Rhinolophus ferrumequinum. The sequence goes on from NC_046289.1 coordinate 51,064,918, forward strand.
CTGTAACCTAAGTCTTAGTTTTTATAGTAGGTGGTCCATTTGAACTTGGTGAATTGAATCAAATATATATACAAAACATTGGTTTTCACACTTGAGCATGCATCAGAAGCACCCAGAGGGCCTATTAAAGCAGACAGTTGGCACCATACCCAGTTTCTGATTCAGTAGGTCTGGGGTGTGATAGAGAATTTGCATTTTTAGCAAGGTCTCAGGTGATGTTCATGCTGCTGACCTGGGGACTACAATTTGAGAACCACGTGGTATAGATGAGGGCATCAGTGGCGTGTGTCTTTAACACAGCCTTGAAAATAAGCCCCTGAACTTCCTTGGAATCCAATAACAATGCTGATTTTATTCATTTCACCCATCTACTTTCCCTTGAAAGCTGCACTGGCGTTCCTGTGTGCTAAAGAACGAATTGAAACGCACTGTTCTGAGTCTGTAAGGTCATCCGGGATTTCCTCCACGCTCATGAGGCCAGCTCTGCCCAGGTATTAGGTTAGCTGCTAGCTCATCTTTGAGCAGGAGCCCCGTGTGCAGTTAAGGGTGTGTAAGCCGGGACAGGGAAAGCATTCTGCTTGCTCCTGTGGAAGTAGGAGCCCTCCTTGCCTCCCCGCCATCTGCATGCCTCTGAGCCTGTTGGCCTGGCAGGTATCTCCCCCTCAGAGGAAACACATCTCTCATGTGGATCCTGCTCAGCCAGGCTTGGGTAGAGCAGATCTTACCCAAGGGGTGGGCGTGGTCCGCAGACCAGGCCAATCAGAGATCCCATCCTCCTAGCATTGCCATCTATGTAGGGGTGAGCACCTGGCCAAGCAGACTTCTTTCTGGATCATTTGCTGGAGGGGTGTGTGATAAGGTATTATAATCTCTCTGGAATTTTAAGCTCTGAGGCCCAAGGAAATCTGAGACTCTCAAGTGTCATTATGGACAGCAGGAGAGAGAGGAAGAGAGAGAAAATATGGGAAGAAAAAGGAGGAGAGAGAGAATTTAAAGACATGGTGGTTTTATTAGCGGCATAGATCCAGTTGGATCTGAAGCCTATGTTTTGGACATCCCTGTTATGTGAGTAAATAAATTCCCTTTTTTGCTGAAGTTATTTTCAGTTGGATTTCTGTCCTATGACCCAAAGTCCCAACTAATACAATCATTGGGAATTCTTTTTTTTTTTTAAAGATATTTATTAAAAATATATAGCTAACATACAATGTCATATGAGTTTCAGGGGTACGCCATAGTTGTTCAACATTTATATACCTAAAGAAGTGCTCACCACGGTAAGTCCAGCAGCCACCTGACACTGTACTATGCCATCACAATAGTATTGACTACATTCCCCGTGCTGTACGTTACATCCCCATCACTTATTTGTTTTGTACCTGGAAATTTGGACGACTTATTGCCCTTCACCTTTCCCCTCATCCCCTTTTTAATTTTTCAATTACAGTTGACATTCAATATTATTTTATATTAATTTAAGGTGTACAACATAGTGGTTAGACATTCATATAATTTAAGAAATCATTCTCCTGACTAGTCTAGTACCCACCTGGCATTTCATGTAGTTATTGCCATATCACTGACTATATTCCCTATGTTTTTACTTTACATCCCCATGACTATTTTGTAACTACCAATTGGTACTTCTTAATCCCTTTACTTTTTCACACTGCCCCCCAACCCCTCCCATCTATCATTCCAACAAATCTAGCACCCATCTGATATTATACAGTTATTACATTATTGACTATATTCCGCATGCTGTACCCTACATCCCCATGACTGCTTTGTAACAACCAATTTGTACTTAATTCTTTTTCCTTTTTTCACCCACACTCCCAATCCCCCTCCCATCTGGCGAATATCAAAATGTTCTCTGTATCTATGAGTTTGTTTCTGATTCGTTTGTTTATTTTGTTCTTTAGATTCCACATATAAGCAAACTCACATTGCATCTGTCTTTCTCTGTCTGACACACTCCACTCAGCACAATACCCTCCAGATCCACCCATGCTGCTGCAGATGGCAAAAATCCATTCCCTTCCAGGGTGGAACAACATTCTATTGTATATATGTACCACCCCCTCTTTATCCATTCTTCCGTTGACAGACACCCAGGCTGCCTCCACAGCATTGCAGTAAACAATGCTGCAATGAACATATGGGTGCATACATCCCCTTGAAGTAGCGTTTTGAATTTCTTTGGACAAATACCCAGAAGTGGGATTATTGGGTCCTTCTTTGTCTCTGGTTATAGCCTTTATTTCAAAGTTTATTTTGTCTGGTATAAGTATAGCTACCCTAGCTTTTTTTTTCTTTTCATTTTTATTAAATATCTTTTTCCATCTCTTTACTTTCTGTCTTTTTTTGTGTCAATCTGAAGTGATACATTTGTAGGCAGCATAGGTAAGGGTTTTGTTTTCTTATCCATTCAGCCCTCCTATGGCTTTTTATTGGAGTATTTAATCCATGTACATAGAAAGTAATTGTTGATAGATATGTAGCTATTGCCATTTTATTATTAATAATTTTGATCCCTCTTACCCCCCATCTTAAAGAAGTTCCTTTAATATTCCTTGTAATACAGTTTGGTGGTGATGAACTCCTTTAGCTTTTTCTTGTCTGGAAAGCACTTCGATTTTAAATGATAGCCTTGTTGGGTAGAGTACCCTTGGTTGTAGGTCCTTTCTTTTCATCACATTGAATATTTTATGCCAGTCCCTTCTGGCCTGCAACGTTTCTGCTGATAAATCAGCTGACAATCTTACGGGAGTTATAAGTTACTAGTTGATTTTCTCTTGCTGCTTTTAGGATTCTCTCTTTGTCTTTAACCTTTGCCATTTTAATTATAATGTGTCTTGGTGTGGGCCTGTTTGGATTCATCTTATTTGGGACTCTCTGTGCTTTCTGGACTTGTATGTCTATTTCCTTCACCAGGTTAGGAGAGTTTTCAGTCATTATTTCTTCAAATATATTCTCAATCCCTTGCTTTCTCTCTTCTCCTTCGGTACCCCTATGCTGCGCATGTTGTTAGGCTTGATGTTGTCCCAGAGGTCTCTTAAGCTATCCTCATTTTTATGAATTATATTTTCCTTTTGCTGTTTTGATTGGGTGTTTTCTGCTACCTTGTCTTCTAAATCACTGATTTGATCCTCTGCTTCATCTACTCTGCTAGTGATTCCTTCTACTGCATTCTTCATTTCAGTTATTGTAGTCTTCACTTCTGACTAGTTCTTTTTTATGCTTTCTATGTCCTTTTTTATGCTTGCTATCTCTTTGTTAAGTTCTCACTAAGTTCCTTGAGCATCCTTGTAACCATTGTTTTGAACTCTGTCTCTGGTAGGTTGCCTGTCTCCATTTTGTTTAGTTCTTTTTCTCGAGTTTTCTTCTGTTCTTTTATTTGGGACATATTTCTTCGTTGCCTCATTTTGGCTGCCTGCCTGTTTGTTTCTATGTATTAGGTAGATCTGCTATGTCCCCCAGTCTTGGCCGGGTGGCCTTATGTAGTAGGCGCCCTGTGGGGCCCTGGCACAGTCCCTCTGGCACGCGCTCTGGAACCTCTGTGGCTGAGATATTCCTTCCAGTTTTCATCCACCACATGGAGGTTTGGGACCAGATTGTTTGCATCTCTTCCCCTCCTACCAGTCTCGATGCAGCTTCTTCTTTATATCCTTTGTTAAAAAACTCTGTTCAGCCAGACTTCAGATGGATCTTCAGGTTGATTGCTCTATAAGTTAGTTGTAATTTTAGTGTGTTCGCGGAAGGTAGCAGGCACAGTGTTTATATGCTCTGCTATGTTGGGTCTCCTCATTGGGAATTCTTAGCTACCATTTTCACATATCCAAATATGTTGATTTTTCCTCCATCCCCACTGCAGTATCTGTATTAGTAACAGCCTCCCAATCCTGTGAAAATCAGGGCCTTTGATTGCTCTGGGATGCCCACCTCCAAGTAATGAATCCTGAGAGATGACCTGCCCAGTCCAGTGGCCTTTGATGGGGAAGGCTGTGGCAGCCGAGCTTCAGTATACAATGACCCTTTCTAGCACATTTCTTGGGGCAATTGTAGCCTTATGACTTATAAGGTAAGGTTCTTGATGCAAAGAAAAAGCTATCATCTGCCTCCAGCGACCTTCTGGTATTCAACCTGGAGCTCCCAGAGTCTTTAGACTGTGCCCTTTCATTGCCCTGGGCCCAGGTTCACCTGCCAATCCTGACTACTATGGGGAAAATCTCTTAGGCATGATTGTGCGTAAACCAGCACCACAGGCTCTGTTGTCAACACCAGAAACTCCTTCTAACTGTCACCCAATAAAGTTATCAAACTAGGAAGGTCAGTCCCTGACCTTCCTAGTAATCTAGGTATAGCAGACCACCACTGATGGATGGGTGTCTTGGGTGGTCACAGACCTGTTAGTATTTCAATATATTTCTAAAATTGATCCACATTTATAGCTTATTAATGGAGATTGACCTTTAATGATTTCATAAAAAAAGATTTAAACCATATATCGTCCAGCAAAACTTAATAAAACTTCTCCTTTAGATGTTGCTATTCTTATTCCAGAGTGCCAAACACTGCCAACAGCCTCATGACCTCTAGTACTTCCCACTCATCACCTGCATTCCCTGTAATACTTCCCACTCTTGTTCTAAGATGATTCATTAGGTGGGCCCCAGAACCAGCACCAGTATTAAATTACCTGGGACCAAGTTAGAAATGCAAATTCCTGGGCTCTATCCTAGGTCTACTGAGTCACGAAGTCTGGAGTGAGGCCCAGAAATCTATTTTAACAAACTCCCCTGGAGGTTCTGATGCAGACTCAAGTTTGAGAACCACTGTCAAAACCACTGATCCAAGTGACTCAGCTCCTGCCTCACTTTTCACACCTTGCCCAGCAACACAAAAGGCCAAAAATGTTCAAGAGGGCCCACTTAATGCTCCTCAAGAAAGCTCTCTGATGGTTTCCACTCTGGCCCCAGATCATGTATCAGTGGCTTTGGCCCATAAGACAGGCACTTTTGCTGCTAAGGTGCTAAGTCTCTCCGTATTGTCACACTGGCACCTGAACTGAGGACAGATGACTCCTCTTGTTTCTGTTTCAGAGCCTCAGAGACATCAGTGTCCAAGAGGTGGGGGCAAGGTGGGGCTGACACCACCAGACAAAACAGAATGAAGGAGAATAAAATAGTCACCAAGGGAAGAAACACATGCACTTAAAAATCCATTCCTCCCAGCAACCTGTGTGGATTATAAAGCCACATCTATCTTTCAAAGTAAATAGCAATTAGTCCTGAGGAGCAAGGAGACTTTCAAGTAATGGCCAACATGTGTTGATATTGACAGTGACCCATAAATCTCAATTTCTTTGGGAGAAAATGTTGGGCACATTTTAATTCCAAGCTATCAGATGTGAAGGAGTGAGATTTACCTCTGCTGTGGATCTGAGTGGAGCATCCTTGGAAATACAACCCAATGAATATGGAGTTAAGCACTAATTGATGGCCTCCAGCTTCGTAACACTCCATTACCCAAATGGGGAGCATGACAGCTGAACATGGAGCAGCTGAGCCTGGAGTGAGCAGCCATCTAGGAAGGACAAAAGGCCCTGGGGCTGCCATGCCACCCCAGGCTGCCCAGCATGACTAATTGCTGGCACCTCTGTCAGAGCTTGCACTGCCCTTCCCACGGGCTCTGGGCACGTTGGAGCCTGCCAAACCTTTTCACGCGGGTTCTTTTGCTTCTTTCCCCAGCAGTTTTCTCATCATGCATGACCAGTCCCAAACCCAGGCTTTGTCCTCCAGGAGAGGTAAGAGGCCTTTCTCTGACTTGCAGTTTGTTGTGACTGAGAGTGAGGATGACTCTTACTGACATTTAAAAAGGCGTTTTAGTTACCATTTATTTACTACTTGCTGGATACTCTGCTGGGTGTTTTTACACGTGTCATCTCATTTAATACTAACTGTGTGGCTTTGGACTAGTTACTTGACCTCTGTAAGCCTCGATATCCTCATCTTTAAAATGGGGACAATAGTCGCACTCACCCTTTAGGGTTGCTGGGGGATGCAGTGGAATATTCCAGGGAAGCTCTGGCACTTGGGGAAGCTGCCCGTAGCCCTGCCTGCCCAGCCCCCGCTGAGTGAGGTTCTCACGCCACAGCCCTGGGGCCGGGGGCCAGGGCCATACGTCTCAACACCTTCGGTCTACGTTGGGTCTCCTCCCTGAGCGAGGGAATGCATCTTACTGCCTTTGCAGCCCCAGCATAGGGTCTGGGGCAGCGTATGTGCCCAGTAAACACATGTGAAATGAGGACAGAAAGCAGGAAGACTGCAGAGTGAGTGCCAGGAACTCCTGGTCCTGAGCTAAGAAGTTGGGGCTAGAGGACCCCAAGTGGGGACCTAACCAAAAGGCTTTCATCCTGGCTCGAGGGGAAAACTGGGAGAGAGTTTTGTCAGAGAGGAAAGGACTTAAAGAGCTCCCAACTCTGAGTCCAGGTGAGGGCAGTGATTTATCCAAATTCATACAGCTATTTGGTGACAAGAATTCATGGCTGAAGTTTTTTAGTGTGGGCAGTGTTTGATCCACCACGTTAGGAAAATATATTACCTGAAACAGGCAGAAGACCCTAAGGAAGGCAGCCTTGAGCCACCTGCTAGGTCCCAATTCCTCTCTCTGGTGGTTACTTAGAACCTCCCACCTGGTCCCACCCCGATGCCTCCCCCCAGCGCCACTGCTAGGTCTGCCTGCAGGGCTCGCCCTGCCCTTCCACCCTCAAGTCTGAGGACCTGATGAGAAGGACATCAAGACCAGGTGTTAGAAAGGTGCGTGGGGGAAAAACACAGGCCTTGGAGTCAAATAGAAAAACAATGCGTCCTTTTACTAGTTTACACAAGACAGGCTGTACATGCCTGTTTCCTCACATGTGCAATGAGATTAACAGTATACACTTTACAGGTTGTAGAATTAAGCCTACTTAAGCAACATGTTAGACATAGTAATTAGGCATAGTTAATTCGATTTGAGGCAAAGGACTGTGTCTCATTTGTCTGTATATTTTTTCCCATTTTCCTATTCCTCCAGTGCTAACATGCTGTCTTATCTTCAGTAGTAGTAGTGTTGAGTAAATGAGGAGTTATTTTTGGATTCTTTAGAACTCTGCTTCTCAAAGTCTGGTTCGGGGACCAGCTGCATTGGCATGACCTGGATGCTTGTTAGAAATGCAAGATCTTGGAGTCCGTCCCAGATGTACTGAATCAGAACATTCATTTTACCAAGTTCCCTGGGAGATGCATATGCACGTTAAAGTTTGAGAAGCTCTGCTTTAGAAAGCATAGAAGCTGGGGAAGCTTACAACTCCTATTAAGGTAGTGAGCATTGTGGGGAATTTATGGGCAAGAAACAACACAAGCATGATATATATTTCCTCTTCCAATTCTCGCCGGTCTGGAAGTGGTTTCCTGATTCCATGGAAACCCCAAAGAGCCAGAAGCACTTCTATAAGATCCACAATGGGAACTGAGCCAGCTCCTATGTGCAGCTATGTGTGTGTGTGTTCTCCAGAGTAGACTGTGGTAGGGAGAGCATTTCTCCCTTGCAGATTGATAGCTATATCACAGACGTTGAGTGAGTGCAGCCTCTAATCAGGAGCCCTAGGTGACTTCAGAGTCCCCATGGTTTTAGATGGGGAAGTCAGGCAGGACCTGAGCTGCTTCTCCTGTACCTCTGGGAGGTGTTCCATTATTTCCAGCAGGGGTGTGGAATTTGCCTGATGAAATGACTTAAAACTCATTTGCTTTTAGAAAAGCGTATGTCACTTAGCCCTATGGTGAGGAGGCGTACAGTCAACGGTCATTTGCCACGTGCTTATTCCATGCCAGGCCTGTGTGGGTCCTGGGGATAAAATAGCGACTGAGACTTGCTCCTGCCCTGGACATGCACATAGGTCAGTGGGGAGGGAGTGTGCTGGCAGGTAATTAAGAGCAATGAGCCAAGTGCTATGGGCAAGAGGTCCCCAAGGGACACAGGGCAGTGGCTCATAGTGAGATGCATATATAGGCACGAGCCACATGTCAACGTTTTGGTCAACAATGGTTATAACGTAGTGCAGTGCATTGCTCACGTATTTGCGGTGCTGCTGGTGTAACCAAACCTACTGAGCTGCCAGTTCTATAAAACTATAGCACATGCAGTTACGTACAGCGCGTAATAACTGTTGATAATGATAATAAACGACTATGCTACTGCTACTGGTTTATGTGTTTACTAGACTATACTTTTAATCATTACTTTAGAGCGTTCCCTTTTTACTTGTAAAAAAGTTTGCTGTAACAGTATGCCATATTACACCAGCAACAGCCTCATACATCTTGTTTTTACTGTGTCTCTTGATTCTATTATTTTCTCTTATGCTTGATTTAACCTTGTGTTGTTTTATACAGTAACATGCTGTATAGATTTATGGCCTAGGAGCAATAGGCTAGACCGAGTAGCCTAGGTGTGCAGCAGGCTGGACCATCCAGGTTTGGTTAAATGCACTCTGTGATGTTTCCACAATGATGAAATTGCCTCATGACTCATTTCTCAAAACTTATCCTCATTGTGAAACAGTACATGACTGTATTTATATTCATATAGGAGAGAGCGAGAGAGAGAGAGAAAGGAGAAGAAGAAGAACAGAGATAGAGAAATCAAACGGTTCTGCACACATATAGATATGCATATATTGGGGGTGCCAAAAAATGTATACTCATGACTTGTATTCATCTTTTGTGATCAGTATATGTTGAGTATTACAATTTTAATACAGTTTTCCTTTCTAAAATGTGTATACGTTTTTTGACACACTCTGGAGAGAGAGCGAGAGAGCGCGTGCACAAATATACCAAAATGTTAACAATTGTTGAGTCTATCTAGAGGGAATACAATAACTGATTGTATTATCCTTTTGACTTTGTACTTGAACACTTTTGTAATTGAAAGTGGGGAAAACATTAGGAGTAGTACATGAACAAGGTGAATATTACACTATTGGGATGACTTAGTAAATAGTAGATATTTACAAATGTTTGTTTGATGGCCAGCAGTGCATAGTTGCAAAGTGCTTCCAAATATGTGATCTCCTTTCATCCTCAGAACAACCCTGTGGGTTCTCTAATAATCACCCATTCACTAGCGTTTGTCTGGAGACCATTTGCTTGTAAGTGATGTAGCTGGGACTGAGACTCAGGTTTTTTGACCCCAAATCCAGTCCTCTTTTGTCATCCAGAGCCTCCCTCAGGAGTCCGCGGTGTGTATTCTGCCTGGGCCAGGAACAGAGAGCTTAGACAAGCAGGGGACCCTCCTTGTCTCTCTGCCCCCTCCTACTCATCCTTGGGCACGGGCCACCACCCACTTCTCCTTTTGGTCTCTGCAAGGGGTTAAGGGAGGGGAGGTAGGCCCCAAGAGAGGATGGCAGCTGACCTGGGGCCCTTTATTCCTTGGCTGAGGCCGGGGTGCGTCCAGGCAATGGTCCGGCTAAAGACAGCCTGCGTGGGAAGATGGCCTCACAAGGCCAGAGAGCATCGCAGCGTGGGCTCACCAGGAGCACCTGCCTGGGGAGAGGATCATTCCTTCAGGCACCCTGCCCAGAGGGCGTTTTATCACTTACCGCAACATGAGCCAGAGAATGGCTCCTTCTTGGTGCCCTGCCAGGTGTTGCTTGTGCTGCCAGAAAGTCTTAATCACACTATTGAAAGGGGCCAACCCCTCCCCCACTAGCTGCCAGCTGGCTCCTGTGCCCCTTGGCTGGGCCATAGCTTCCTGCACCCCCACAGCAAAGGTCCCCTGTTTGGGCCTGGTTCGGAGCATGCAGACTTACTACTCACTGTCCTACCTCAGTTATCTTTATAAGCCTCTTTTCCTAGCTCTGAAGCCCCTGGGGAGTTGCTGAAGCTCAAACGGAACAATGATATCCCTGTGTGTCCAGTGTCCCCAGTGCCTGGCCCGGGACCCGGGGCAGAGCAGGGTCCTGGAAGTCTTTGTTGGATGTTATGGGCTGAATTGTGCCCCCCACCCAACCCCACTCCTGTGTTAAAGTCCTAGCCCTCAGTCCATCAGAATGCGAGTGTCTTTGGAGACAGGGTCTATAAACAGTACTGACAGTTAAATGAAGTCATCGGGGTGAGCCCTAATCCCATGTGACTGGTGTCCTTATAAGAAGAGGAGGTTAGGACACAGACTGGCACAGAAAGAAAATCATGTGAAGGTAAAGAGAAGAAAATGGCCATCTACAAGCCAGGGAGAGAAGCCTCAGAAGAAACCAACACTGCCAACACCTTGATCTTGGACTGCTAACCTCCACAATTGTGAGAAAATAAATATCTGTCGTTTGAGCCTCGCTGTGGTCCTTGGTGATGGCAACACTAACAAACTAATACAATGGATGAACGTTGCATGTGTTGGAGTCTGACCCCAAGACCTGGCACAGAGCTGGTGTGTGGCTAAATCTGAGAGGAAATCCATGCTCCAGACACCACCCTCTGAGTGTGGACTTCCATGCTTGAACTGGCCGCGTGGATGTGTCCCTTGTGAGTGGGTGGGCTGATCCCCACCCTCCCTCGTGACTGTCTTCTCCAGCTCTTCCTGCTGCAACTCACCCATCCTGAGCATGTCTCAGGCACAAGAGCCCCTCAGTGTGGCATGAGGTGGTGGCCAGGGCATGAGCAACACCAAGAGGACCATGTCACGGAATAATTGCAACAACTGTGTCACAGGCAGCAGAGAGTCTCCTGAAGGGAGATTTCTCAGGTGTTGTCTTCATGATATCACCAAGCCACAGAGATGCCAGGGAGGGTCCAATTCAGTGTATGAAAACAATCCAGTTTCTACAGCAGAGTTTCTTGGGTAAAGGAAAACATGTTAGCCTTTTCCAAGCTCCCTTGGTTACCTCAAATTGGCCCACAATTTTCAGGCTTGACATCATGGGGCCACTTTTTGATTTGGGCTGGGCTGCCTGAGTTTGTATTCACACATTGTCACTGAGCTTGACTTTCTAGAAGCAGAGACTGTGATGGAGGCTGACATGTAAGGGGGCCAGGACTTTGTCCAGGGATGGGTTTCCTCCTGGGCCACTGAGGAGGCGGCCATCACTCACGGTGGGGAAGGTGAGTGAAAACTCGTTAGAAGTGGCCAGGCCCACAGAGGCTCCGAGTTATGTCCCAGGCTCTCCTGGCACTGACATCCAAGTGGGATACCTATGAAGGCCAAGGGACCCAATTTCTCTGGCTTTTTGGGGAGCTGGGGGCTTGGAGTCAGACAGGCCTGGGTGTGAATCTTACCTTGCCACTCACTAGTTGAGTCATTTAAGGCTAGTTGCTTCATCTCTCTGAGCCATTTATAAAATAGAGATAATGATATTTAGCTCACAGAGTGTTTGCATGGATCAAGTAAAACAGGCAAAACATTTGACACATTTAAAGATTCTTTAAGATAATAGTTGCTATTATTTCATACATCTTGGTTCTACTCAATTAAAGCATCAAATGTATGCTTTTTCCAAAAAGCATTCAATGTATGTTTTCACTGTTAGTAGCTGATCAAAAACTGATGTGCCTGACCCTTTCTAAAGCAGCATTGGGGGGAAAAAAGGTCATTTACTTCTTGGATGATTCTTACAGAACTGCAAACAGAATGATGCCTCTGTCCTGGTGTCTTGAGAACTTTTGAGTTGCTCAGGGCGATTTGAGTTGCTCAGTTGCTCACACACACCAGGGTTCAGGCAAATGGGCTGCGTCTCGTGGGTAAAGTGGACAGAACTTTGCTTTTGCGTTTCTCTCCTGTTAATGTTTAAATAGCTGATGAGGCAGCCACTGAATGTCTCAGGGCTCTGTGATGAGCTCCCAGTGAGCCTTGCTGATACCCAGGATGGCAGTGCTAAAAGGGACTCCCATATACTATTCTTGGGACCTCAGAGGCCCAGGAAGTGAAGGCAGCCACCCGAGGCTGTGCAGCCAGCACCAAGGTATAGAGACATCAAAGATGTTACCAGAGTTTCTTGGTGTGTGAGAAAATGAAAACACAACACAACAAAACCCAGCCCTGCTGGCAGCCAGACCATCATGTACCCAACTGAACACAGACAATGCCCATGGGATAGAAACAATGTGCTGCAAGGACCGTCCACATCCATGTTTGCAGTAAGACAGAGAGGAGGCCGCTCTGAAACCGAAAACATGACGAAAACAGTCCTTTTGTGGACTAACAGGAGTGGCTGTTGTGCCTCTCTCAATGCTTGCTCTAGTCCAACGTTCATCTTCCTACCCATTAGATCATGAGGCTTTAAACGAAGCAATAATTGTTGACAGTAATGAATTAATTATTATGTTATGACGATGCTCGATCATCGAATTGCCCACATGCCCCTTTGACAGACTCCAATCCAGAACTGCTTCCCAACCCTTTCTTAGTCCTGACAGCACGAGCCCAAATCTTTGAAGAAGCCCCTCTCAACTCCTGGTTCTGGGATGCCCCTCGATTTCTTTGGAGTGTGTCCGCCTTACTGCAGGGAGCCAAATAAACCCAACTTTTATTTGACTTCAAGTGTCTTCCTGGCGGGTCTTCAGTTGGTGAACTTTGACATCTATAAAATGGTCATAATAACACCTGCCCAATATACTTTACAGAGACATTACCAGAAGCAAACGGTATCATGCAGATGGGAAGGAGTTTTTGAAGTTGAAATTGCTGTGGGTCTAGAAGCTAGTACAATGCGGACTTTCCAAATGGTTCTCTTTTCAGACTTAAAGTAAGGTACTTTTTAAATGGAAGGTTCCTATTCAAGCATCTGTTTTGTGTTCCTGCCTCCGTTTTCTTGGTGTAAATCCCTCGTAGGATTTAGTGTTAGGAATAGCCACAAGAAAACTTCAAAGAGACTTGCTCACGGCTGGGGCCTGTCAGGAAGACCTGCGGGTTTGTGGGTACCAGCCAGGTGAGGTTGCAGAGCTGGTGACTTCTGAGCCCCACCTCTGCCTTTTCCAGTTCATAACATTGCTTTCTATCAGGGAGTGGCTGGGTTTCAGCCAGGCTGGGAGATAAATTCATCCACCCATCAGGACAGGCAGCCAGCAATTGTGTCTCTCTCTTTTTCAAACACCAATCTCAGTGGTGGCCCCACTGCTCCAGGGTGAGGGCCAAACTCCTTAGTGGAGCCTTGGAAGCCCTAACCTGCAGCCACTTCTTTTTTTGTGTTCCACACTGGGCCACAGCAAACGTCTCAGGGATTCCCAATTTCATGATCTGTTTTTCAAGCCTCCAAGATGAGTTCCTGCTTTTCCTTCTGTTTGCAACATCCTTCTACTTCTTTTCCTTCAAGACTCAACTCGAATAGTACATCCTCTATAAAAGCTCACAGCTAACCTTTCCTGACTTATGAGTTGAAATTATGCCTCTTAATCTCTAATCTACACACACACACACACACACACACACACACACACACACACACACACACACGGCTGTAGGAGGCCGGACACCCCAGAAGTTGGGAAGCTTCTTTATAAATAGAAGCATGCTTTTTCATTTTTGTATCCTCAAGGGTACATTTTTGATCTGACGATGGGGCCTGGTACACAGCAGATGGTTAATAAATGCTGTAATTCACTGCTGATAATCTTGTTATGTTTCAGTATAAAGCAGGATATTGTTTCCACTGTTTCGGTTTCTCTTGGGACAAGGAAGCAGGAACATTTGTCATTGGGAAGTCTTTGTAATCAAAGAAAGGCCAGTCTTGGTCTACTGAGAATCACAGGCTCTGCCCAGATTTTGGTAATGCCCAGCTCATAAGAAAAAAATTTTCTTGATCCTATTTTCAGGTCTCCCAAGGAGTGGTTGAGTATGCATGGATGGTTAATTAGTTATTGCAGTAAGTATTTTCCCACCAATTACATGTAAGTCTCAGTTTGGGAATTTTTCCATTTTAAGAATCACTTTCTTTTCAGCATGATGATATTTATTTTGGAGGAATAAATTGTAATGAATACCTTGGGGTTTTATATTCTATGGCTACCCCTGAGGGAGGTCAATATGGAGGTCAACATCTGTCCATGTGGATGTTCATATTTCTCTCATGCCCCCACCAGGAGACTCAGGAATGAAGCCAGGTTTGCCCTGGAGGCTTACATTGTTTCCCCTGGAAGGGCACTAAGCCTGCAAGTCAGAAGACCTGAGTTCAAGTCCAGTTAAAATCTTGCCACTCACGAGCTAGTTTCCTTTCTCTAGTGATTCTCAAGGTATAGTCCTCATAACTCCAGCAGCACTTGGAAACTTGTTAGAAATGCAAATTCCCAGATCCACCCCTGGCCCACTGAATTAAAAATTCTGCATGCAGACTGGCCCAGAAATCGTATTTGAATAACACTATATTTATTTAACAAATTTAATAAAATGTATTTATTTTATAAATAAATACAATTTAATAAGATCTTATTTTAATAAGCTTCTGATATACACTGAAGTTTAAGAACCTCTGATCTACTCAAATCCCTTTGTTTTATCATTTTTAAAGAAAATATATTTTTTAATTATTCAAATCATTACATATACTGTATATGTACTATACTATTACATAACATTTGGAGGAGAAAAATTTAGATATAAACTCAACTGAAATATCAACATTTTTGTACACTTTCTTCCAGTCTCTTTTTCTTAAACATTCATATTTTCAGAGTGTAATCACAGGACCCACCCAATCAGGTATATGGCTTTTGCCCCACTTAGCATTAGAACGTAAATTCTATTCAGTGTTTCCACCTTTATATCTTCAAAAGAACTCTTTTTAATGGGCCCACAAAATTTCACCAGGCCGCTGAATGTGAATTTGTATATGTGGAGGTGAAAATGCCTTAAACAGATAAGGAGGCCCCCTTTCAATGCACTTGATCTTCTTTTTATTCTCCCCTCCTCTAATCTCATTGTGGAAAAATGGAAATTATAAGTGTTTCTGGAAATAGAGTCATGAACAAGAGGAAAGCGAGGTTAGCCAGTAGCCCTGAGTTTTCCAGAGTCATCCAGAAATTCCAGAAACCCTGATTCTCCCAAACCTGAAATCCTCTCCTAAAACTCTGACGTCGCTGGGGCATCAGTGTGCTACCTTGTGGCAAAGTCTAAGAATTACACCTTTGTTGGAGAAGCATGGCTGGCACCCTGAATCCTCCAGTGCGGAAACAAGTGGAGTTTGTCTCCTTGCCCTAAGCTGGGTGCCTGAGCGTGAGCTCCAGGCACACGCTGACCACCGTACCATAGCAACCCCACTCCCTGCAGGACGGGCTGGGCTCTGACCCATTGTTCTGGTTTTTACATTGGTGCTGAAGTCTGGCAGGGGTCCAGATGACCTGGCCTGCCGACCTGGCCAGCCCTTTCCTCACTGGGCTAAATGCAAATCCCTGGAGGAGAATGCCCTACTCTACAATTGATACCCATCTTGGAACCAGCACACAGCTACCTTTCTGGCTATGAAACTATGCCCTGCCTAGATCCCATGGAAGTCAGGGGCACCCCAGGCTGAGGTCAGGGTAGTCACACCCCCTTGGAGAATGTAACTGAGACTGCTCAGCCCTGTCTTGTGGACCAGGCCTTGCAGCACTGTAGCAGTGGGTATGGAAAACAGGGCAGAGAGAAGGTGTGAGGGGGGATCTTGGTACTGGACAGTTAACTTCTGGCTGGGTCACTCGGTGATTCATGTGTTTGGGTCAGTTTACAGGCCCAATTCTTTCAGCAATCAGCCCTCTCGGATACTCTCTGAAAAATGGAATATACCTGGGCCAGAATTAAAGAATATGGATTCAAATCCTGGGTCCTTTGTGAATGGCAAGCAAGGTGGAGGACAGGCTGCTGTCTTCTCACTTCAGGCTTGTGTTCTCCGGGAGGGTCTCAGGAGGACTCCAGACCGGCTCAGCGGCAGGGCCAGGAAGTGCAGTAGAGGGCAGATAGGTTTTCACTGCACTGTTGGGGGCTGGCCTTCTGATGATTCCCATTTCATGTACACTCCCAGGTGAATGAGCTCCATGTCTGGGTGCCACATCCAGGATTACTCATGAATGATGTTCCCTGCCAATGTGGAGGCCTGTCAAAAATTTGCAGTCCCTATTGGGAGACTACTTCTGGGCCTGACTGAGGACGGGTGGAGGTGGCAGGTCTTAAGGGATAGTACAGGTCTCTTTCCCAGTGGCCCTCTAGGGACAACAAATCCAGGACCAACTTAATTGCAGATAATCAGAGTCTTTCTTTTGTAATTTTATTTTTTTCTTTCACATTTAAAAATTTAACAAAACACTCCATGCATGGCTTTAAAACTCTTTATATATCTTTAAATGTGCTTCAAGTACCTAGCAATATACACGTATATAGTTTTTTCCATCATGATTCAATATGTAGGTTATTTTGTCCTGTTTCTTCCCCATCTTATCACATATAAAATATCCTCATACTTATTTCTAAAGCCACAGGCCCAATTGTTATTCAACTTGTTAAAGGTCACAGGTCGCTCTGA
This sequence comes from Rhinolophus ferrumequinum, assembly GCF_004115265.2. NCBI lineage: Eukaryota > Metazoa > Chordata > Mammalia > Chiroptera > Rhinolophidae > Rhinolophus > Rhinolophus ferrumequinum. The sequence goes on from NC_046289.1 coordinate 51,081,443, forward strand.
TAATTTACCAAAAGTTTTCACCCGTCTCCTTCACTCAAATTGCACATACACGCAGCCTTGGGTGCCATCCAGGAGGTATCCAGACTCTCTGCAACCCATCCCTGTGCTGGGTTAAGATCCCCAGCCTTTAATTACCTTGTTGCCCCGAAAATAAGACCTAGCTGGACCATCAGCTCTAACATGTCTTTTGGAGCAATAATTAATATAAGACCGGTATTATATTATATTATATTAAAGACCCGGTCTTATATTATATTAAAATAAGACTGGGTCTTATATTAATTTTTGCTCCAAAAGATGCATTAGAGCTGATGGTCCGGCTAGGTCTTATTTTCGGGGAAACACGGTATGAGTGTCTAATGAATCCCATCATTATCACCCCCAAAAGTTCTTGGAATGTTTAGTAGTAGGTATTTGAAACAATGCTTGTTTAAAGACGGACTAAGCAATAATTGGACCCTCTACCGTTGATGGTTTATTGTTGGGCATTCAAGCTGTTTCCAGTTTGTTGCAGTTGTGACTCAATGTTGCTGTCAACACCTTCCTGTGTTTTGTTTTTGTTTTTGCTTTTTCAAATTTCTTCTTCCCAGAAGACTTAGTTTTAGAAAGTGTTTGGGCTTGGAAAACACATGCACCTTATCAGCTCTGTATCTTTGCTTATGCACAAGGAAAGCCTCGTTCTCTTTTGTACAGATTCCATCTTGCAAGACCCTGCTCAAAAGCTCCCCCCCAGAAGCCTGTACCACACTTGGAAGTAAACTCTTCTGCCTTTCTACCTGCTGTTTGTCTTAGTCCATTTGGCTGCTATAACAAAGCACTATAGACGTGGTGGCTTGTAACCCACACAAATTTATTTCTCACAGTTCAGAAGCTTGGAAGTCTGAGACCAGGGTGCCAGCATGGTCAGGTTTAGGTGACGACCCTCTTCCTGGTTTCCTTACATGGCGAAGAGAGAGCGAACTCTCTGGGGTCCCTTTTATAAGGGCAATAATCCCATTCACGAGGGCTCCATCCTCACAAATGAACCACCTCCCAAAGGCTCCACCTCCTAATACCATCATATTGGGGTTAGAATTTCAACATGAATTTTGGGGTGTGGGGAACACAAATACTCAGTCCATTGCACTCATCTCTAGTGATACTCATCGCATTCCAGGTTCTAGTTGAGAAAATTTTATATACATTTCTTGTCTTCTTTATTAGACTCAGTGGTATACGTTATGTATTTGAAACCCAGAGTAGATCGTTTTAATATCCCTCTTCTTTGTAAGACAAAATTATGTTCAGTAATATCCATGTAAAAATCAGTAATAATCACTATTTTCTTGATTTGTTTTTTAATTTGAGAGCAACGAACAACTTTAAAAAGAACACATTTGAACTTTAAAGATACTCAAATGCATTAAAAGTACTTCCTGTAAGAACCAAAATTTTTACTTCCCAAACAAAATATTACACCTCACAGTTCACTGTAAAATCTGTTTTACTGCTTTAAATTTTAAACAGAAAAATTCTCAAGTGATCACATAGGTTAATAGAATTGAAGTTCTCAGGTTCTATTTCTTGTCTTTACGATCACTATGGTATTATTTTTTACTTTGAATCTGTTGAAATGCAGGAACATGCAGTAAGGAGCACAGAGTTGGAGACATGAGATGACCAAAGTGAGCTGGAAAGACTCTGAATCCTTACGCACTTCCTCTTGCAATGAGCACATGTCATTGAACCTATGAGTGTCAGGGGCCAACTACATAACTGGGAGTTCTGTGATCAAAGTTTACATGTATATTAATAAAACTCAACAGTAACCACGGCAGTTGTTTACAATTTTGACCAGAAAACTATTTTTGGGGGGAGGAGCTTTGTTTTTTATCACTGACATTATTTAGAATTGTGATAATGAGAGGAAGACCAATGTTTAGCAGGTTCTAGTGTTGTATTTCATTCTCTATAGACGGCTTTCAGGGCAGGTGTCTCCCACCTTCTGAGCCCTGATTTGACACTGAATCCCGAGAGGGCAGGGGTCCAGTGTCTGTACAGTGTCTATTGTTTGAATGCAGTGGTTCTGAGTGTGGGTGAGGCCCCTGCAGAATCTCGGAGGATGTCCTCTCTGTTCCTATATGTGAGGTCAATTTTCTTCAAACAAAGCGACATATTACAATAGATTGAATACAGAAACAGATGAAAGAATCCAGCTGCCTTCCGTTAAGCCAGACATTAAAGAAATTAGCAAAATCTCTTGGTAAACCATTGTCACTCTTCTGACTCACTTTTGTTGTTGTTGTTTTGGAAAATTCAAGTTATTTCTCATAATATCATGTTGTACATGTTAACATGTGATAAATTTGTGATTTTTAAAAGTATTAAAAAATTTTAAAATGTCTCGGTTTTAGTCTCTAATATGGAAAATATTAATAGCTGTATTCCATATAAAAAAGTTCTTTGGAGTTAGTTCTAAATAATTTTTAAGAATGTACCGGTGTCCTGAGACGAGAAAGTTTGAGAATCGTGGTGGTACTGCACTGCTTGTACAGAGCCGATGACTGTGCACGTGTTAGATGAATGACTGACTGAATGGATGGGCTTCAGCTGCTTTTAGGATTTGGAAGCTGTGGCTGGAATTGGAGGGCAGGGGCAGGCCCCTGTGGGCGGTAGGGCTGGACACCTGGGAGGGGGCAGGAGCAACAGCTTCCCTTAGAAGCGGTGTTGGCCCTGATGGCAACACCGGTGGGGTGGGCCTGGGCCTCTGGCAGTGAGGTGGGGATAAGGGTGATTGTAGCTCTGTGTCCTGGGGGCTTCAGGAGGGTTACCACATCCTGTTCCCTTTGGAGCTGATGGGCAGGAACAACTGCCCGAATCTGCCTCCTGGGAGAGGAACTGAGCAGAATGGTTTTCTAGGGGCCACCGGCTGTCATAACACTGGGTGTGAACACAATGAAGACAGAGGCCCGTAGCCCCCATCAAACAGTTTAACCTCTAGGTTCCTCTCCCTGCTTTGCTCTAAATAGCCACGGGACCTCTGGCAAATCCCTTAACTGCTGGCTTATCACCCACATAGTGAGGGTGTCTGTCGAGCTCTGGCACATACTGGGTGCACAGTCCATTAGTGATGTCATGAATAATAATGAAAAGAAGTAGGCTGGGAGGGGTGGGGTTAAGAAGGAAGGGTCCTGGAGAGAGTTCTTCCTGGCCCGTGACTAGTGACAGCTGAAGCTTAGTGTATAAAGCAGGGATTCTCAACCCTGGTGCCATTGACAACATTTTGCCCTGGGTAATTCATCGCGGTGGAGGCTGTCGTGTGTATTGCAGGATGCTTAGCGGCATCCCTGGCCTCCAATCACCACGCGCCAACAGCACTCTCTCCCTAGTTGTAACAACTGGAAATGTCTCCGGACCTTGCCCCATGTCCCCTGGGGGGCAGGAGGGCCGTTTTGCCCAGAGTTGGGAACCACCCATCTAGATCCTCATCTGACAAGGGCTCCATGTTGGGATGCTTGCTTCCTGGCAGTGCCCAGGAAGGTGGGCACAGCCCCATGCACACAGATCTGACTCATTCCTTGCAGAAAGAATTCTGCCAAGAGGTTCTGCTTTCAAAGGAACAAGAGGCCTCCTGACTCTGATCCTTTCTCCTGCGGAGCCCTCCTGCTAATTGTGGCCACCTCCCTCAGCGTTTGGACAAACTAGGACCGGGGAAAGCAGCTGCTGACTAGCACAGGGTTTGTTGAAGGAAATCTGGAGAAAACCCAGCTGCCCAGGGGAGGCCGTCCAGCCCTTTGACCGCCACCTCGGCACTGATGCTTTCCAGCCCCCAAGTCTCCACTGAAAACCAGTCTGGGCCAATCAACAGCAGAATAAACAGAGGGTGGTTTTTCACGCAACGGAATGCTACAGCAACTCGAATGAACAAACCACCAGCACACACAGCCTCAAGGTCGAACGTTAACCAACGTAATGTTGGTGAAAGAAACCAGAAGCAAAGAGCACACGCTGTATGCTTCCACTACCGAAAAGTTCCCCCCAAAGGCAAAATGATCTACGGTAAGGCTCCAGGGGTGCACAAGGGAGGCTTCTGGGATGCGGTTTCAGATGTGAAAATGTATTAAGCACTTATGATATAGGCACTTTGCTATGTATATTTCAACAAAAAATTAACAAAACAGCATTCTGAACCAAAGTTCAGGACAGGCCCTTTAGCAAACTCCCTATGAACCCAGTATTAAAAATCATCAGCAATTTTGCCTGTATGGCTCTAAATTATTATCATCATTTTTGGAAATGGCTTTGTAAATGAGATGATGTGTACAAAATAATTGGCATAGTGGTTGGCACTTAGAATGCCCAGTGGATGATAATAATGAATACTGCTAATAAGTTATTAACTGACCTAGGATACAAAACAGTAATTGAATACAAAGAACAGTCCTTTTTCTTAAGGAGAAAAGGGAATTTTCAGGTACATCCTGGTTAGTAAATTCCTGATTCTTAAAGTTTTTCGAGCTCCCTCTAAGCATAGTCTTTGAGGAAAGAAAAATCTAAGCCTCCACCTTAGAATTACTAGCTCCTGACCACTAACCAGCACAAAAAGAAAGTCCAAAATGCCAGTCTTAGTTGGCCAAATTGTTCAGTTTACTTCATGTCCATCATTTATTGATCCTGTACACTGTTTAGCCAGGAACCTAGAACCCACTTACCTGGTCAAGCATTTGGATCTCTGGCCATCAATCTAGTTTCTGAATTTATAGACCAAACAGATATGACTGCTGTTAGATTTCTGAGACTCAGAGTAAATCTTTGAAATCCAGAAAATGTGCAGTGATATCTCTTTAGACCTGGCTGGAAACAGGACTCTACAAATTCCTCTCTTCTGAGAGAGCTAGCAATTAGGCAACCTCAGCAAGACAAAGCATTTCATTGCAAGCTGTGCTTTCCGATTGAAAATTAGATGCCAAAGTAACTCTCAGGAAGACTGGAAACCCAGATTATTGTCCACCGAAGAAGTCTTAGCATGATTATTTCTGAATCAGATATGCAAGAAACTTCAATGCCAACAGCAAGCACGTTGAGAAGCCTTCTATTCCCAAAGCGGTTTCCTAAAATTTCAGTCCTGTTACAAATGGCTACCTATCCTTGTGATCTGTGATGCCACTAACGGAACCGCCTGTGGAGCAACCTCTCACATAGTCAACAACAATTGCGCTCTTTGTGGCATACACTCAAAACGAAAAAAAGAAAAATCCATGCCCATCTCCCGAGAAAAGGCAGGCTCTTACCTAGTCCTAGGCTTTGTCCATAGGCACTTGATTGGATAAAGATGCTCAAAACCAAGAAAATGGAGACACACAGGGAACTTCCCATTTCTCCTGTCTCACTCGAGGTCCCGAGGTCCGAGGTCTTCTCGCTAATTTCTGAAGCTAGAGACCAGATTGCCTATTGATACTTTGTTAGGAAAGGCTGCCCATTAATAATTAACCTTTAAACATGTTATTTAGTGTTCAGACTTTCCTTGCTACCCCCAAACCCAAATCTAAGCATATCTGTTACAAAAAAGGTTGATTTACAAAAGTGTTTTTTATCCTGATACATTTTGAAAATAAAACATCTTGTCACGTGCTCTTACCTTCTTAGGCCAAGGTCACAGTTCCAAATTAATCAATTTAAAGTTAATGTGTTGTGTTTGGAAATTCTGTCAAAGGTCAGGGTAGGTGACTCCCACACGGTTGCCTAAGTCCCCCTCTGACAGCACTGCAAAAGGGTATGCAGGCTCATGGCAGTGGTGTTTTAAATTGCAGGTTAAGCCCAAAGGAAAAGCAAAGGGCTCTGCTATATGGAGAGCTCCCAGAGGGTCTGTTTTCTGTGGAGTTCTGCAAAATTGCCGGTGCCTGTGGTCAAAGAGTGGTGGGGCAATGTTTCTAAAACTGAAAGGGGCAGAAAACCTCTAACCTCAGTGGAAGAAGGGGCAAAGATGCAGAACTGGATGCTTTTGCTGGGACTTCATGGAGAGATGGCCCTACAATAAACACAAGCTTTACTTCTCTGTGTTAATTAAGGCTGTGAGGAAGGAAGCCTGAGAGGTAAGGGCACTTGGCAGAACCAGGCAGGAGAAACGCCACTGTGTATGACTCTTATAATATTCCTTGAGTCTCTAGTTTTATTTAAACTTTATTCACTTGTTCAATTTTCTTGTGTTTTTTTTTTTTTTTTTTGGGGTGGGGCATACCTCCTATATGCCAGGCACTGTTCTAGGCACTTGGGATATACAAGTGAAAAAAACAGACCAAGATTCCAGTCCTTGTTAAGCTTATGGAAGGAGTCAGATAATACACAATAGACATAATAAATAAGAGATTTACGTAGATTTGTAGAAGGCAATGAGAACAATTGAAAAAGGAAAAGTAAAGCAGAGTTAAAGAGGTAGGAGAAAGGAGGGATTTTAAATAGAATGGTCAGGGAGAGCCCTGTTGGGAAACTGAATTTTGAGCAAAAGTTTTAGTTAGTTGCCGCTGTGGACATCTTGGGGAGGAGAGCTCAGACAGCCAGAACAGTCAGTGCAGCCAGTGCAAAGGTCCTGAGGTAGGAACATGCCTAGTATGTTCCAGGAAGAGCAAGGATACCAGTGATTAGGGAGATGTCATTGTCAGGACTTTGGCTTTTACACTATGAGACAAGGGGAACCATTCTGAACAGAAGCATGACATGATTTGTGTTATATTTTAAAACGATCATTCTGGTTTGCAAGGCTAGAAACAAATTATTAGTGAGCAAATGGTGGCTTAATTCAGCATGGTAGCAGTGGAATTGGGAATGGTGGGTGGGTACTGGATATATTTTAAAGGTAAATATAATAGGATTTCCTGACTACTGGGATGTGGCATGTGAGAGAAAGACAGGAGGTGAGGATGACTGCAAGGATTTTGGCTTGAGCAATGGGACAGTGGGGTTGAAATCAGCTGAGATGGGGAAGGTTTTGGGGGGAAGATTAGGAATTCAGTTTTGACCACTTGGAGTTTGAGATGTCTCTTCGATATCCAGGTGGAAATGTGGAGTAGGCGGTTACATAACTGCCCAGAGGATCACTGCCCAGGTGAAACTGGCAGACAGGATCTCCTGAGGCCACCGGCAGATTTGGACAGATGGACCCTAGGCCAAAGCCTGACACTGTGCTGTCCTTTGGCTGCGCCTCCTTCCAGAGGGCTGCAGTTTGGGGACCGTCACTCAGATGCATGATTTCTGAGCAGAGACTTCTGCCCTGACTCTCTGGCTGGTTTTGTTCTACCCTACACAGTTAAGTAGTATCTGCAGGTTCCACTTTACTTCTTATTTCCCGGAAAGGTGGAACCTAAAACCAGCTAGTTACGCACTTTGAGCTCCTCTGCCCTGGGCTCACCTCATCTTTTGTCCTCTGGGTGCTGTCAGGAAACCTGCCCCCATCCCACTGCAGATTAACTCACCAAGATACCAGTGTAGCTGGGTGCCCCCGGGATCTTGGGTCTATTTCCCGTTATCTATGCAAAATGTTACTGAACTTTAATGAGGCCCATCTCTTCACCTGTAAAATGGGATGATATGAGCTGGAAACATTATTTCAAGATATCAACTGAATATTATTTTTCTCCCAACCTCTTCCCCTTGCTCTCCCTCCCACTTATGAAGGGCAAAGTAGAGGAATCTTTTGTCTTCCCAAAACTTAGGACCTAGGGCAAACAAATTTAACCAACAAAGGCTAAAAATGTTTTAAAGGGATGTGAAGGGAGGAGCACTCCCACCTTCCCATCACTAGAAAGAGTCTCTAGAGCTTTGCAACTGGGTGGGGGAGGGTGAGATTTATCTATGAGGGCAGAGGGGACAACCCCTTGTCTCCCAGGAACTCTGCTAGAAGGTGGTACGAGTCCAGAGAAGAAATGGCTGCGTTGGCAGGTGGGCAAAATATGCCCCTGTTCCTGGCATGGGGTGGGAGCAGCAGTGAGCCTCCAGTGCCAATAGGTCACTTAGATGGGGAGGACAGGCCACACAGTGGCCACCTATGTGGACTGATGACAGAGGACCAGCCGCTCACTCCCAACCCCAGACCTGGTTATTGTGTCTGATCCAGAACTATGGCATAACTAGGGGTGGGGGATGGAGAGAAGGAATCTAGGCGGTCCTGAAAAATAAGAGTTTGGAGTTGTAATTCAGATGGGTTACAGAAAATAAAGACATTTCTTGCACAGCAGAATTTGTGGACTGAGATTCACACCTCTATAAACATAGGCATGTCCTGAGTAGAATTTGCATGTGAAGTGCCCAGCCATACGCCTGGTTCATAGTCTAGGTTCAGTAAATTATAATGACTTCTTTTGGAGGCAATATGCTTCGTGATCAAGAGTCCAGGCTTTGGAATCAGACAGGTCTAGATTCAAATCCCAGGCCTATCACTTACTAACTGGGTGACCTAGGGCAAGACATTCATGTTCTTAATTTGACTTTTCTCCATCTGTATAATGGGACTAATGATACCTACCCGACAGGACATAAGGAGGTAATTTAAAGAGACAAAGCCCTTAACTACCCTAGCAAGTAGGAAATAATAAACGGCAGCTACTACTATTTTTGTTCTTTTTAATTCACATTGAGATCAAGAGGATGTCCAGGAAGTAGATTATAGCAGGACCACAGTATTCGAATTTTAGCAGAAAATGCAAATGACAGGAAAACAGAAGGGTCTGTACTAGTGGTTGAGCTTTGGAATAGGAGTCAGCCTGAGAGCTTGGGAAAAGGACAAGCTACAGGCCTATCCCAAGAAAGACTGAATCAGAACTTTTAGGGCTGGGGCCTGGAGCCTGGAGAACCTTCACTGAAAACAGGTTCTCCAGGTTGTTCTTGATCACCTGAAGTTTGAGGACCATGGCCTCAGAGTGGTGCTTGAGAGACAGACTGGGGGTATAAGAACAAAATAACAGGCTTTTCAGATTTTTCTTATGTCACCTGCTGTAGGCTGATGTTTGTGTTTCCCCCAAATTCGTATGTTGAATCCTAATCCCCAAGGTGATGGTACTTGGAGGTGGGTCCTTGGGACGTGATTAGGTCATGAGGATAGAGTCCTTATGAATGAGATTAGTTCCCTTATAGAAAGGACCCCAGACAGATCCCCTGCCTTTTCCTCCATGTGAGGTTACAATGAGAACACAGCCATCTCTGAGACCCTCATCAGATACTAAATAGGCCAGTGTCTTAATTTTGAGCGTCCCAGCCTCCATAGCTGTGAGAAATAAATTTGTTGTTTATAAGCCACCCAGTCTGTGCTATGCTATTATAGCAGGCCAAACAGACAAAGATATCACCTTAGAAAAATTTTTGTATTTATATTTTTAATATATTCATATATAGTGAGTGCTAAGTAACATATTAGTGCTATATAATTTATAAGCAAATAAATATCCATATATTTTGGGGGGGCACTAAAAATTTTTTTCCCTTTTATTTATTTATTTTTAATTAAAGTTTATTGGGGTGACAATTGTTAGTAAAGTTACATAGATTTCAGGTATACAATTCTGTATTACATCATCTATAAATCCCATTGTGTGTTCACCACCCAAAATCAGTTCTCCTTCCATCACCATATATTTGATCCCCTTTACCCTCATCTCCCACCCCCCAACCCCCTTACCCTCTGGTAACCACTAAACTATTGTCTGTGTCTATGAGTTTTTGTTTCTCATTTGTTTGTCTTGTTCTTTTGTTGTTTTAAACTGATAAAGGCACTCCATTAAAAATGTGTGAGGACTCTGCCATAGAGGAATAGAATGGCCGCCAGGCCTTCATGGCCTCTGACTGCAACGTGGTTGACTCCATTCATATGTCGGAATAGTCAATAGATCCATTAGTGGGATCTTTAGTCGTTTCCACACCCAAGAAAGCCCAGCAGTTAATGGAGGACCCTTAGTTTCTCATGAGTTGAAAAGGAGGCAGACGTGAGCCTCCTGGAACCCGGAGCCTCCTCCAGTAGCGTTATCAGCATTGCGCATGGGATTACTGCCCAGTGGTTTCTCTCATCTGCAATCCTCAGTCCAAAATAATTATGGCTTTATAATTCAATTCTTAAAAATTGTCCAGTTTTTGTTCTCGTTTAATTTGAAGAGCTTCTTGAAGAAATAGAGATTTCGAGAGACTGGCATTTGGTGACCTGAATGTAACCTTTTTCTTTAGTGTAATGGTGATAAGAAAGTTAATCAGGAGAAAAGAAATAAATATTTTACAGAGATAAAGAGAGCAAGTCCCAGGAAGAGAGAAGCCAGGGGATCAAGGTGAAGTTCACTGATGAGAGAAACAAGGTTTCATATTTAGAATCAGATTTCTTTGCTTTCCTCTACAGAAATTGGGGATACCTGAGAATGGCAGCCTGAGGCTGGAGTTCTAAGAAAAAGAGTAATTGAAACAGTAACTTTTGGATTGGTACTATTATTTTCCTAATTTTACAGCTGAGATTTTAGAGATTAAGAACTGAGACCCAAAAAAACCCAAAACAAGACAAAAACAAAAAACAAAACGTAAAAAATTGAGAGAGGGGAAATCGGGGCCATCTGAGTCCAGGGTCAGTTTTCTTAACCATAAACCCTTATTCTCTGCATATCTGGCTTTCCCAGGATTGCACTGGGCTTTCTTTCCTATACCTCAACCCTCTTCCACTCCCATGATGAAATTAATGAAGTTTCCAGGACCATGTCATTAGAAAAACGATGACCCTCTCTTATTCTTGCTTGGGGCCAGACTGCCACTGGGAAAGTGACCAAGTTTTTAGTGAGTCACCAATCGACCTGTGTGGACATTCTTTTACCATGTGGGGATATGGCAAAACAAGTAGGGACACTTCCTTAGTTTGAATTGGAACATGTCCTCATTTGGAAAGGGGTTGGCCTGGAATTTAACCTTTTCCTTATCTATTTTTTTTAAAGACCAGTAAACAAATGAAAGGTAAAAACAAGATTGCAGATGTTTTAGACTGAAAGAATAAAGTGTTTTAAGCCTTTCAAGCAGGTATTCATTCACCCAAGATCCTCACGCCTCACTGAATAACCTTTGCAGATTGACCTTTGTGTCAGCTCTGCCTCCAACTCACTGTGTGAACTTGGACAAATCATGCAACCTCTGTCCATCTCGGTTTTCTCATCTGTGAAGTGGAATTGTGAGGATTAAACGTCATCACATGGAAAGCGCTTATAACAACTTTTGGCACAATCAGAGTTCATTTGATTTTTGTAACAAATGAGGTAGGAATTACTTCTTCCATTTTACAGGTGAGAAAACTGAGGCTCCAAGAATTCTTGTTCAGGGTCACATGTTTAATCAATGTAGATGGGATATAAGGACTTCTAGGTCCCTGTAAACTCTATTGCTCTCTTATTCCCCAAGTCTAAAGTGAAGAGCTGAGTACCTGCGGAGCAAAGAGCTGAGATCTCTTTCTACGCTTATTTTTACATTTCCTGCTCTGTGCTGGCCCATTTATTCTCCCCATCAGAATTTCAGCTGCTGGTTTGTGGAACGATGTAAAAAGCCAAACCAACAACAATAACAGCAACAACAACAAAAAACCCCACAAAAACCAGAGCAGTCTGTTTTTGTGACTAGATACTTTGAAACCAATAACACATTTTATGATTTTAGTAGTGCCAGTAGAATGGAAGACCTTTTTTCTCTGTTTGCATTATGTTTGAATGCAAAAGGAAGTAAAGATTTAAGTTGGTTTTGAACAGCCAGATAGACATTAAACATTGCTCGATCCTTCAAGTTTCCAAAGGTTTTTTTTCTCCTTGGTGGGAAAGAGGGCAGGCATAGACTAGACTGTGCCTGCACCCTCCAGCTGCTTGGGTGTTGGTTCTGCTCGTTGAGAAGTGATTACGATGGGGTCCTCAGAGACAGCAATCAAGCTGCGAACTGAATTGGAGAATTGCAGCAAACCAAGGGCACAGTTTGAGAAGGTGGGCCATCAGCATGCTGCCCCCCTTTTTAGGTCCCAGTATTTCTAACTATGGGATACCCAAGGGCACAGTCTCCATCCTGGGTGTTAGGCAAAGCTGGGGCAGTGCTAAGATTGAAATGGCCCAAGTCTCTCTGCAGCAACTGGTATTCGAACCATATCACATACTCATCTTACAAAGGCTTTCTGGGGTTAGAACATGAAGTCTTTGGCTGCAAGAAATCAGAAACCGGTCGCAGTGATCTGCTTCAAGTGCTGCTGCTGACTCATTGTTTTCCCACTGACAGGATATCTTGCTGACGTGATTACTCATTGATTCCTAGACAGGCCTACACGTCAGGGATTAACAGTTCAGGGGCCAACTCCCAAAGATGCCATACTCTCTATGTGATCTGATTGAAACCTCAGGAACAATCCTGTGAGTCAAGTATGACAATTCCCTATGTAGAGAGAAGAAAACCGAGGCTTAGGGAGGTTACTGAGTTGCCTAAATCCATACCCTGCTAAGTGGTGGAATGGGATTTGAATTATGTTTGTCTAACTCCAAAGCTCACACAACAAAATTAGTTGTGCCAAGGAAGGTAGGAATTGGCTGTGAGGTCTTCATGTGCCTAAATTAAAAAAAAATGCAATTGTGTTGTGCTCTTGCACTGCAGATAATGACATTGATCATGTTTTTATTTTTATTATTATTATTACTTTCAAAACAAAAGTTCTCAAGCACTTTCTCAGCTATTTGATAGAGATAGCCTGAAATAGCCCATGAGACATAGCAAAAGATCCAATCCAAGATAAGGGCACTAGAGCCTTTGCTCATGAAGCTTTGTCATGAACCAAACAGAGTGCTTGGCAGGAAATTGTCAGGGTGAGATGGCTATGAAAGATCCAATTTACACACCACCATCAGTCATCCAGTTACTCTTGAAACCATTTGGGTTAGATCATGCCTAGGGGCCTCCAGAAAGCAACAATGAGATGCTTTGATAATTCTGTTCAGAGAATAATTTTTTTAAAAAAAGGTAAAAAATTGCGGCTCTCATTCAGATATAAAAATGAACAGGTGGTATTTTTTTAGCTCATTGGTGAGAAAGCTGGTAAGGGCGTTATAACCAGTTCCAAGGAGAAGCCAAAAGCCTCCACAAATTTATATGGATAAAGGAATGCTGAAATGAATGTGCAAATGGGAGCAAAAATATTTCTTCCACAGTGTGGGAGGGAAGTCAATGGAACCTTGACAGGACAGGACATAATTTGCATTTTGTCCTGCTATTGTTACCTATAATGTACAGTGTTGTAAAATGCCTCAAGGGCAACGAACACTAGAATCAGATAACCCAGGAGGCCGTGCTATGTGTAGACAATGCTGGTTTTCCATTGAGGCACAAAATTTCTCCCTGTAATTCCTATTGTTAAGAAATGATAAAGAAACAGTACTTAGCTACAGAATACTAAAGATAACCGGATAGGATTTCTTCCCGAGGAAAGGCTGCCTCTTTTTATATCTTTGTCTCCTGAGTGGAGGCTTTGTGATAACAGAGAACTGGATTTCTAGACTGGCTTCTCTCTTTTTGGCCCCATTAGTGGGCAAATTATTTAAAATCTTTGTGCCTTGGTTTCCCCACTCTAAAACGGGCATTTGCCTCACAGGGTTTGAAGGAAGTCTAAATGAGAAAATCCATGAACTGTACTTAGCACAGTGCCCAGTACAACACATGTCAGCTGTTATTATTTTTATTGATTACAGTCTTTTGTTGTGCTTTTATTTTTCCTGCTTGTACACATTCCTTCCCTTTCTCTTTGTCTACCCATTTAACTGACTGTAATAAAGAATAGAACTATTTACAGTGATGGGGTTCAGGGCAGGCTGTCCCAGAATCATCCACTGTGGCATGTGGATTATTTGGAGATGAAGACAATCAAGGCCCAACAGACGAAAGAAGAGCTTTTTACCTCCCCCTTAACTGCCTAAAAGAATTTGGATAGGGGCCCTGTACCAGGAGGAGAGCTGTTACCTGAGGTGACTGTTTACATCAAAAAGACTTTTCTGCACACATGGCAAACATTTGTTTACCAAACGTTTGCTCTTTCTGTGAATTGTTTTCCTTCCCCTTTGACATCCCAGACCCCTAACCCCTTCTTACTCCGGATGGCATATCAGCCTCAATCTCCGACTGCCTGGGAGTCCTTCATGTCTTCTTTGTGGGCCTCCTATGCATATGAAATTAAATGTGTTTTTTCTCCTGTTAGTCTGTCTTATGTCAATTTAATTATTCAGCCAGCTAAAGAAGCTAGAAAGGAAGAAAAGTTCTTCTCCCCTACAATAAGGTTTTGAAAAAATATATAGAGATAAGCTGTATGTTTCCTGTTGTTGATTTTGAAATTAACTATACAAATTGTTATATATTCCCTTCTACTTAAAAAACATACAAGATTATGATTAAACCTTAGCTCTTGATTAAAATGTCCCCCTCCAAAATTTTTTTTTTTTTTTGCTTTCTTGTTTTTTGAGTAATTCCCATCACCTGTCTTGGACCAACTAACCCTGAATTTAAATGTAAAATTTGGTTCCTTTTCTCAGGTTAATGTCCAAAGAAAACAGGCTCTAAGTGGGATAGCTGGAGAGGTAACCGCCAGAGTCAGGACTAGGAACTGGTGGTGAGTCTACCCCAGCCTGATGCTCCTGAGAATCCAGGGCCCATGTCCAAGGGGCAGAGGGTCCGTGTGCCCCTGGGGGGCAGTGTGTACTGGGCACCAGAGAACATCTTCCACACAGGCCTGCCCAGGGTAGAGATGGTGCAAATCCGCCTTCAGGAAGTTCGTTTTTTCCTTTTGGGTGTGGTGAAGGGGAGATCCCCTCAACCCCCAAAAGGAACTCCTGCATGTCTCAGGGTCAGGATGCCTGCGTGGATTTGACCTCATCGTTCCCAATTTCAGTTCTACTGCTTTGAGAAACGGTCAGATTATTCAGGTGAGTCCGGCAGGCACTCTTCCCCTTTCCTTAGCTGCCTGCTTGCCTTCTGCGGGGAGGAGGTGTTTGCTCTGACTGAGGCACGCTGGGGAAGGAGTTTTATTTACCTCGAGGCCAAGTTTGGGGAGGGGAGGACCAAACAACTGCTGGGTTTAGGCTTCCTTTAAATTTATGGCCACTGGAGTGATACCCTGGAGATAACCATTTTTCACTCCACAATTCCATTCCAATCACCTCATCTGACTGTCAGGCTACACGGAGGACTCTTGGGGGAAAAAATCGTCCTTTTGATGCCTTAGGAAACAAGAGTGATTAGATGTCAGAGGTCAGCCAGTGTGTAATTGGGATCTTGGAACTGCGAGAACACAATCAGATTTACAGAGGGCTCCCTGCCTTCAGAGACTCTTTCTTCTTGCTATCATATCTCTAAAGCAAAACTGCTTTTCTTAGCTCTTGATTAAACAAACAAACAAACAACAAACAACTTCCCTTGTTCATTTTTCACAGGCAATATAAAACAAGGAAATGGTAGGCTGTTAATGGTAGGTTGAAATGGTAGCAAGACCCAATCTTGGCCAAACTTGGTGCCATGCAGAGAGACATGGATTTAAGGGTAGAAAGTATGGGTTTGAGCCCAGCTCTGCCTCGGGGAAATCTTAAACCTGTAGACAATGGAGATAAGGAAACGTGTGATACCTACCTCACGAAAATGAAGGATGGTCAAAATGACACATGGGACGACACATGGGAAGTCGTGTGGATGAATATGTTAGTGGATCAAAGAGATCCTGTGAGACTTGGGGGCACTAGCAGTCCTGCTTCTGGCCTCAGAGCAGGACATGCTTTGTCACCACAGGGATCCAAGTGGCCACCAGCAGAGGGAAAGGCCACAGGGCCCAGCAGAGCAGGGTTCTCCTCAAAGGGATGGAGGGAGTGCTGAGGTGTCCACATTAGGTGGTTTACAGGCTTCAGGGAGGAGGCTGCCACATGAGTGGACAACCTCAAAAAATAATTCCCTCTGGCTTTGGAGGTGAGGGTCAAGGGCAGTGTGATTTGGTGGCATGCAGGCGAGCCCAGGGCTACTGCAATTAGGAAATTCCTGGGGACCTCACCCTAGCACATAAGGGCTGGGATGTTCGATTAACATAAGGGATTAATTTTATGATGAAGCTCACTTTAGGTGTCTCTCTGACTGACTTTCTTTGTTGCTCCCTCTTGTCTTCACTGGCCCTTTGAATGACTTTGGAGCCTTGAACTGTCCTCAGATTCCACTTCACCCCTGAGCACAGGAAACATCTCTGCTCTGGTCTTGCTTTCTCCCTGGAGACTCATGAGGAGAGAGGTCTGAGTATGAGTTCTGACAATTAAGTTCGTGAACTCATCCTAGAAAAAGTGTTATATACCTCATGGCTGAATATCAATACAGTCACCTTTGAAGTACTCCCCTTGGGAAGCTATGCACTGATTCCAGAGCCTAGTACACCTGTCAAAGCCATTTTGGAACTCTTTTTTTGGAAAGGGCATCAGAGCTGTTGTTGTCCTGAATGTTATCAAAATGTCTTCCTTTCGAAGTAGTCATTGGGGGCCAGATCAGGTGAATAGGGAGGGTGTTCCAATACAGTTATCTATTTACTGGCTAAAAACTCCCTCATAGACATTGAGCGCCATTTGAGCTGGTGCATTGTTGTGATGCAAGAGCCATGCATTGCTGGTGAAAAGTTCAGGTCATCTAACATTTTCATGCAGCCTTTTCAGCACTTCCAAATAGTAAACTTGGTTAAATGTTTGTTCAGTTGGTACAAATTCATAATGAATAATCCCTCTATCAAAAGAGCTATCAAAAAAGGCTAGCAATATCATTGCAACAAGTTCAGACAATGCAAACTTCATTGTCTGACCCCGTATATAGGTGACATCTTTCAAACAGTGCGTCTGGATGGAAAAGGGAAGGGGCCAAAGAGCTGAAACATGGGAGTTCCAAAATTTAGAAGTCAGGAGATGAGGAGGGACCATTTTGCTTTTGCCAAAAACGGTAATGGTAATAAATAAATTTCTTAATGGTAATAAAAACATCAATTTATTTAGGCAAATAAAATTTTAATGGGTGGGAGTGAAAGGGTTGTAAATGAATGTATGAATCAATTTCTGGGCAGCGTCACCAGCATTGGATATTGACATTCAACTTTTTTTGGGGGGGCAGGGTTCTTGTAGAATATGTAGATTGTCATCTTAGGACTGCTTGCTTTTATTTACATTTCTTTGATTTCTAGAGAGAATTAACATTTTCCCACTGTTTGTCTACTAATTGTATTTCCCTTATGGGAATGGTCCTGTCTTTTACCTATTTATCTTTTGGAATCTTGACATTTGTTTTACAAATTTGAATTAGCTATTTATGATAGATCTTAATTCTTTGTAATGTTTGATAGAAATAGTCTCCCTCTTAAAAAAATCTTTAGTAATGCTAATTTTTATAGTGCAATGACTTAAGTTGCTTCAAAGCCAAGAAAGTTAAAATTCCCTCAGAGAGGTGATAAACACTTTTTCAGTGTTTTGCAAATTCTTCCATAATTAGATTTTATATTTAAGCTTTTAATCAACCAAAGCTTATTTTGGTGAGTGTTTTATTTTTAAAACCTTTTTCTATTGTAAAATCAATAACTTTATCACAATAAGAAAATGAAGAGCAAACCCCTCCCACATTATTAACCAATGTTACCCCAATAAATTTAATTTTAAAAAAGCATGATGAGGACGGTCTATAATTTTACCATCCAGAGGTAACCACTGTTGACATTTTGATGTGGATACATCCAAATTATTTTTCCTGTCTATATATTTATTTAAAAAAAATGTAACTGCAAACATACTGTACAAACTCTTAAAAGCCTGTCTTAACAACATATTAATGACATATTTCAGTGGCATTAAATATTCTTTTAAAATATTATTCAAAGTAGCTATAAATTACATTTATAGATGTACCATAATTGACTTAATTCCCTATTGTTTTTCTATTAACTTTAATGGATCTAAGATATCATTATTATGAATAACGCTGCTATAAACATAATTAAACATAAATCTAGGTCCATATTTCTGATCACCTTCTGTGCTTAAATTTCTTAAAGTAGAATTGTTGAGGCAAAGGTTATAAATATATGTGTGTGTGTATTTTATTTTGCTTTTTCACATATACTGCTAAATTAGGTAAATTTATATTATTTTAAGTTCCCATCAACAATGAATGGATGTGCTTTCCCACTCACTCCACCCTTTCTCCTTGTTAACATTAGCTATTAACATTTTTGCAATTTCATGCTGAATTGATAAGCCAAAATGGTACATGTATATTTTGTTTTCTTAATGGTGAGTTAAAGGTGAATTTACTACTACTCCCATTTTTATTGGACATTTTCTTTCTTTATGTATTACCAATTAATGATATTTATATGTCGTGTATACTAGTTTATATATCTTTGTATTTATTGTATATTTTAAAATTGAGGTGCTCATTTAAAATTTGTTAAATGATTTCAAGTACACAGTGTAGTGGACATTTATGAATATCACCTTGGTACTTAAGTTAATCAACTCCTAACATTTTTCCATATATGCTTACTATCTTTGTTAAGAAGAATACCTGTATAGCTATGTAACTCTTCCCAATCTAATCTCATTTTTCCCCTCTTCAGAGGTAACCCTATCCTGAGTTTGGTGCCTATCATTCTCACCTATGTATATGTTTACACCATATGTATGTAGCTATAAAATATATGGCATTATTTTCTATATTTACACATTTTGATACTCTTGTTTATCTGCAACTTGTTTTTACACTCAGCCTTACATTTTTGAGATTTACCTCTATTGCTAAAACTGCTATAAATGGCCCCTTTGTGTGAACGTATCACAATTTGTCCTGTTGATGGATATTTGTGTGGTTTACTTTTTGTTTGTTTGTTTTTTACGATTACAATGTTGCAATGGACTTGCATAGTCCATAAGTGAGAGCTTCTAGAGTTTACTCTTAGAAGTGAAATTACTGGGTTGTAAGATAATGGATCTCTTCAGTATTGCATGATGTTGACAATTTAGTCTCCAAAATGGTTACATTAATGAACACATCATCATCAAAATGTGAATGTTTCTCCAATTCTTCCACATCATCACCAACACTTGATAGTGTTAGATTACTCGTATTTCATTTTAACTTGTTTGATTAATGTACAATGTTATCTCATTGTCTTAATTTTCATCTCTCTAATTACTGGTAAGGATGAGCATCTTTTTATGTGTGCCATTGGTTATTTAAATTTCTTCTGCTATGAATTGTTTGTTCATATCTTTTGCCTATCTTTCTATTATTTCATTAGTGTTTTTCTTACTGATTGTAATTTTCTATGGTTGTATTACATGTTTTGCAAATATCCTCTCCCAGTTTGCAGTTTGTCTTTTCACATTGCCTGTGGAGTTTTTGGTTGAACAGAGTTTTAAATTTTCATGTAGTCAGATTCATCAGTCTTTTCTGTCCAGAACAATCCTCTAGAGAAGACAAAATCTTGCCTTACCCTCTTAGGGCTCTTTTGGCTGGGCCCTGAGAATGAAACTGACATAAGACAGACTAACAGGAGAAAAACATACACTTTGGTAGTATGTTTTACATGACACAGGAGCCTTCATAAGGAAATGAAGACCCAAAGAAATGGCAAAATCTACATGCTTTTTTATACTGGGTTGAACAAAAAGAGACAATTGTGGGAAAGTAAACTATACAGGAAGGCTAAAAGAAGATCAGAATTATTGTAACAATGTCTATTTGTACAGTATTTTCTCGGCTCTATTCCTTATTGAAGCACGTTCCTTTCCCCCCGTACTGGGAGGGCATCTTTCACTGGGGAATTTTTGGAAGAAAAGGGGAGATTAGGATACCCTTCTTGAATCTTTTTTCCAAATGCTTTTAGCTCAAAATAATCCTTATGCCAAATTGACACATTGTGGGATGGTATATTCTGTCACTCTCAAATCCTTAGTGCCTTCATTTCTTCAATTTTTCTTTTAAGTCTCATCACCCCAAAAACTAGCAATTCTTTTATAAAAGATATTCTGTAATTTGCTGTAATCTTTCAGCTTTCCTAGAATTTACTTTTATTGGTCACCATGCGCTCTTGTTACAGCTGCAGTCTGTGAGTGGAGTTATAATAAAAATGATTTTTCTGCCTATGTTTACTGGGCCTGACATGGATGAAGTGATTAATAAGAGTTAGCAAATAGATGGTATACACAAGCCATTCCTGCTTCTCATCCCTTAGTAGACTTTGCTAATTGACTGCATTAATCTCTTCATTCATGTACACATATATTCATTTATTTACTTATCCAACAACTATTTTTAGAAAATCTACTATGTGCCTGAGACAGGTTCTAATCTTTTCAAACCAGTTTTATTGGTATTGGCAATGGTGCACATTTGTCATCCTAAGATGTATTTGTGCGTGTGTGTGTGTGTGTGTGTGGTATTTTTCACAGGTTTGTGGATGAGTATGATACTTATCTCTTAGGACGAATTGGGTATCAGGTCTTGTTTATCCATGATTTGGAACTGATTACACAATATGGAAAAATTTGTTTCTTGATTGTGTAGAAATATTGCTCAGTAAATTTATTTAGGTCATATTTCTTTTGGTGGATGAGGTATTTCTTTAATAACTTTCTCAATTTCCTTCTCCTTCATCATTATTTTCATGTTTTCTACATCTTGTTTTGCCAATTTTATAGTTTATATTTTGTATTGTTTGGCTAAATATTTTGAATTGATTATCATAAATTGTGCATTGTAGTCATTTATATTTTAAAATCCTTTATATCAATTGTTAAATCACCAGTCTTGTTTTTTTTATTTTGTTGATATATACCTTTTCTTTTATTTACTATATTTCCAAGGGGTTTAATCTATCTTATAATCTTTTCAGAGAATGAGCATTTAAATTTATTTATATCCACTGGTTTTCTGTTTTTCAGTTTATTCCTGTCCTTCATCTTCATTATTTTCTTTTTATTTTCCCTTATGTTGATTCTCTTCTTTTTATAAAATTTTAAATCAAGTGCTTAGTTCACTTATTTTATATTTCTAAAATGCATCTCCATCTTTAATTTTGGGCCCTGATTTGTTCATAACCCCTCACTTTTGATAGATGGTGTTTTCAGTTTTATAATACTCCAAAGTTATTATCATGTTCTTAATTTCCTACTTAACTTTGTTGCTTAGGAGAACTTTTGTTGCTGTTGTGAGAAGTTGTCACCCATTTGTTTGTTTTTGTGGTAAATGTTTATTTTTATGTAATTTTAAACTTACAAAAATATTAAAAGATTAGTATGAAGAACTCCTGTACACCCTTTATCCAGATTGACCATTTGTTTATATTTTGTTTGTTTATATTTTCCCTGAGTATTTTATCATTCATTCTCTCTATATGAGTTTTTTTCTGCACCATTCGAGAATTACTTGCAGACATACATACATACCCACCTACCTAAATACTTCAATTACATTTACTGAGACAATTTCTCTAATAAAAATCAAGACATTTAACAGTTAAGAAAATCAAGAGATTTCATATTGATACAATATGATCATCTAATTTCATAGTCCATATTCAAACTGTCAGTTATCCCAATATACATATAATTTATATTTAAATAAATAAATTTATATAATCTATATTTAAATTTATAATTAACCCTTTTGCTGCCAGTCGGATACATCTGAATGAATATATCCGATATTTTTATACATAAAATAATGTCATTTATATACAAAGTATCTTAAATTGTTATTATTAAATGCATAAAACAGTCAAAATATCAACTTTTTGGTTTTTTGTGGATTTCTGACACATTTTGAAAAAAAACGAACTCAACGTTGTGAAAGAATTAATTCATATTTAAATTGAATTAATTTAAATTTATACTTTATTTTAAATATATTGTATATATTCTGTGTATATATGTATGCATATACACACATATATACACATATATATATATAGAGAGAGAGATTGAGAGTATTTTAAAATTTACAATAAAGAGGATGACAGCGGTAACAACTGAAATGGCTACTTGGTTACAGCAACTACCACATATAGGGCACTAAATGTACTAATATTTATTTTCTTCTTGTACTATGTTCTAAAGAAGTACATATTTATTTTCATATTTATTATTTTATTGTACACTTATATATTTATAGTAGAAAAATAAAGCAAAATAATAAAAATCACCAGACATCTTAGAGGATAGAGATAACCACTGTTAGTATTTAGGTGTATATTTTTCAGACTTTTGCTTTCAATCAACAAAAATCTGGACCTTTTTTCTAGTTAAATGAAATGTGAGTATATTAAAAATATGGCATCATACTGTATGTTTGGTTTTAGCTGCTTTCTTTTAAGTCTTAGTATCATGTTAGTTTTACAAACTTTATAACTAATATTCATAACAACTTTGCAAAGTTGAGCTACATTTTTAGATGAAGAATCCAAGGTTCAGAGAAGTTTAATAAATTGCCCAGGTCACACAGCGGTAAGGGATGGGATTATAATCCAAACTCTGGACTGTTTGTCTACAAGCCTGTGGATTAGATTACTGTTTTGCCCAAGGCTCCTTTCATTATTTTTATTTATATTGTTAACATTTAGTTTTATTGCATTGTGTTCAGAAAATATATTTATATAATTTTCCTCATTTCATTTTTGGGGACTTATTTGAGAGATAGTTTGTATGTATCAACGCGCTATACATTGAAAAAAATATAGAGTCTATGTTATTATTAAGTTCAATATAAGTTCAATATATATCTACTGGTTCTAACTTATTAATTGTATAGTATTCATAGCCTGTATGTTACTTTTCAAATTTATATCTCTTTTTGTCACATCTTCAATGTCTTCTAAATCTTCGTCTCTTTAAATTTGTCTATTTAATTTTTAAGATTGTCTAATTTTTGTCTTAGCTTGATGAGTTAACACCTCCCATAACAATTTTGTTTTAAAATTCTATTTCTCTTTGCATTTCTCACTTTGGTAATCCATACCTTCACTGTTGATTTTATATCTTTCGTTATAATCAGAAGCCTCTTTCCACCCTTCCTCCACCTTTTGACTTCAAAATCTTTTTATGTGACATCAACTTTATCAACTTTTTTTGGTATGAGTTTCCTCAATAAAACTTTGTTGTTTTTAGCATTTCTGCATCTTTTTGTTATAGATACCTATTTTTAAGCAACAAATATTTTCCGGGATCTTATGTTTTAACCCAGTGTGGGAATCTGTCTTTTGAGAACTGAATGGCCTAAAAATATGGACTCCTTCGGGATGCTGAAAGTTTAGTGATATGAAATGAGCTCTCAGCTACCGGCTGTGGACCTTCTGTAAGTTAGTTAATTCCTGTGTGAGGAAGTTATTCGTTTCTTCATCTGTAAAATCGTGTTAATGGGAGTACCAACCTCACACAGAGTTGTTGCGAAGACTAAATGAGATCAAAAACACTCAGGAATAAAAGTATATTAAACTATTATTTGTAAAATATAATTGTCATTTTTTGCTCTTCTAGACATCATGCCTGGAAATATCATTCAAAATAAGTTTCTTGGCAATAGTATATAAAGCAAATTCCTTAAACCAAAGATCCATGCTCAAAATGGGAGTAATCAGCTCCATACTTTTCTCTAACCTTATCTCAAATTTCTCTTTGAGATGATGGGAATAACTTACAATAAAATTGCTGAGAAGCAGTGCTCCAGTGCCCCTCAGTTTCAGTTCAACTGGTCCGTCTTCACTTCTGGCTGCACTGTGTAGTTTCACAGCTTGGACTTAAATTCAGCCATGTCAGGAATCAGAGCTTTGCTTTCCATTTAATTAATTAACTGTTTAGGTTGTACAAATAAGTTGTTTTCTCTCGTGATGTCTATTGAAGCTGTAGGCGTGGTTAGCTTCGGCTCTTCTCAGCAGGCGTGGAAAAACTGAAACTAAGAAAAACAAACCAAGCAATGATGGATTTTCTACTTCCTGGATCATGTAACTTGCTCATCCAAGGAAAGCCATCTGGAGGGCAACCAGACATGAGGACTAATTCTCAGCCTGTGGTTCTCCCTCCAGCAGTTTCTCCAGCCTCTGCACAACTGAACCCTCTGCTCAATTAAAGCTGCTAGGAATAGAAAGGGAGTTCTTATTCACTTCTGCTCCAGAGGACCAAGAGGGACAGAGTAGAAACCTAAAAAAGTCTGAGGTTTAAATTACAGCCCATTTTCAACTTTCTAAAATGGTCTTGGTATTTTAGTATCTAGACAATGCTATATTACCAAACTGAAGAATAAATACTCTTTAATATTATAATCTGATAAACTCTAGAATAACATGATTTGTTTTTGTGATGGCGTCCAATCTCTTTTGGCTTCTGTTTGATCACTCAGAGGGAGATAAGGGTCTCTTTCTCACCTGATGCAATAGATTAGTTTTCTCAAACCTCTCTAATAATAATCATTATTTTGTCTCTTGTTAAACCTACATTTCTAACTCTCTCCCTGGAGATTCAGATACACTGGGTCTGGGACCTCAGATTAGAGTTCTTAACATTAGAAAAGCTTGGGAAATATTGGAGGAGAATAAAGGAATAGTCTATTTTTAGAATCAGACAGCTCCAACCTAAGTCCTGGGTCATTCACTTACTACTTACGTAGTCTTGCACAAATTACTTAACCTTTCATAACTTCATCTGAAAAGAAGTGGAGATAGAAACATCTACCTCAAAGTATTGTTGAGAGGATTAAAAGGACTAACGCCCTTTATGGCCTCCACTTTTCTGGCTGCTGCTAAATTGTTTCTACTTGGATTAATTTGAAGATTATCTGTGAACTTATTTAGCACCCAGATATAATTTTTTTACTTACCTTTCCATGTATTCAGCATGTATTTGTAGAGCTTTTAGAACTCTACATTTGTAGAACTGTGTGCAAGAAAGGGGTTCCAAGCACCTCCCTTATGGTCGGCACGTCCACATCACCCACCTGAGGCGTCTAAAGGTACTGCCCAGATATCCCGTGTGAGCGACTTCATATAGCAGGCCCCTAGTTATTCTGGGGGCTTCTTGAGTTTAGGACTACCCTGTTCTTATCCCTTTCTTGTGCCATAAATTTCAGTTTTCATATAACATATGTAAAGCTTAACATGTACAATGTGATGATTAGATACATGTATATATTGCAAAATGATTACCACAATAAAGTTGGTTAACATCTTCATACTTGCACACAAACAATTTTTTGTGTGTATATGGTAATAACATTTAAGATTTACTCTCTTAAAACTTTCGAGTATATAGCACAGTATTGCAAATTATAGTTACCATGCTATACGTTAGATCCCCAAGTCCTATTTATCTTTTAAAATGATTTTTATTAAAATATAGCTAACATATAATATCATATTAGTTTCAGGGGTACACCACAGTTGTTCAACATTTATATACCTAAAGAAGTGATTACCATGATAAGTCCAGCAACCATCTGATACTATACCATGCTATCACAATATTATTGACTATATTCCCTATGCTGTCCATTACATCCCCATGACTATATTGTAACTACCAATTTGTACTTCTTAATCCCTTCACCTTTTTCACCCTGCCCACCAGCCCACTCACATCTATCACCCCCGCAAATCCAGTACCCATTTGAAACCATATGTAGTTATTACAATATTATTGACTATATCCCTTATGCTATACCCTACATCCCCATAACTGCTTTATAACAACAAATTTGTACTCCCTTTTTTTTAAAATTAAAGTTTATTGGGGTGAAAATTGTTAGTAAAGTTACATAGATTTCAGGTGTACAATTCTGTATTACATCATCTGAATGTATTACATCACATTGTGTGTTCACCACCGGAGTCAGTTCTCCTTCCATTGGCATATATTTGAAAAATTTGTACTTCTTAATTCCTTCCCCTTTTTCACTCACTCCCAACACCCCTCCCATCTGGCAATTGTCAATGTGTTCTCTGTATCTATGAGTTTGTTTCTGTTTTGTTTGTTAATTTTGTTCTTTAGATTCCACATATAAGCTAAATCACATTGCATTTGTCTTTCTCTTACACTCCACTCAGCACAATACCCTCAGGTCCATCCATGTCACTGCAGATGACAAGAACCCATTCCCTTCCATGGCCAATCCATATTCCATTGTATATATGTACCACCTCCTCTTTATCCATTCTTCCATCGAGGGAACCCAGGCTGCTTCCACATCTTGGTCACTGTAAACAATGCTGCAATGAACATATGGATGCACATGACCCTCAAAGTAGCATTTGGGTTTCTTCAGATAAACACCCAGAAGTGGGATTACCGGGTCCTTCTTTGTCTTTTGTTACAGCCTTTTTTTTAAAGTCTATTTTGTCTGGTATAAGTGTTGTTATCCCAGCTTCCTTCCTTTTTCTTTTTTTCCTTCTCTCTCTCTCTCTCTCTCCTTCCTTCCTTCCTTCCTTCCTTCCTTCCTTCCTTCCTTCCTTCCTCCTTCCTTTCTTTCTTCTTTCCTTCCTTCCTTCCTTTCCTTCCTTCCTTCCTTCTTTCTTTCTTTCTTTCTTGTTTCCATTTTCATGAAATTCCTTTACTTTCCGTCTGTGTGTGTCTCAATCTGAAGTGATTCTCTTGTAGGCAGCATATGTAAAGGTTTTGTTTTCTTATCCATTCAGCCCTCTTATGTCTTTTGATTGGAGCATTTAATCCATGTACATTGAAAATAATTGATGATAGATTTGTAGCTATTACCATTTTATTATTCATAATTTTAATCTCTTTTTCCTTTATCTTAAAGAAATCTCTCTACTATTTCTTATAATACTGGTGGTGATGAACTCCTTTAGCTTTTTCTTGTCTGGGAAGCTCTTCATCTGTCCTTTGATTTTATTTATTTATTTATTTATTTTTGTCCTTTGATTTTAAATGATAGCTTTGCTGGGTAAAGTAATCTTGGTTGAGGGTCACATCACAATGAATGCTCTTCATCACAATGAATAGTTTTGTGCCAATCCTTTCTGGCCTGCAAAGTTTTTGTTGAGAAATCAGCTGACAATCTATGGAAGCTCCCTTATAAGTTACTACCAGACTTTCTCTTGCTGCTCTTAGGATTCTCTGTCTTTAACCTTTACCATTTTAATTATAATATATCTTGGTGTGGGACTATTTGGGTTCATCTTATTTGGGACTCTCTGCACTTCCTAGACTCATATGTCTATTTCCTTCACCAAGTTAGGGAAGTTTTGAGTTATTATTTCTTCAAATAGATTCTCAATCCCTTGCTTTCTCTCATCTCCTTCTGGTACCCTTATGATGAGAATATTCTTATGCTTGATGTTGTCCCAGAAGTCTCTTAAACTATCCTCATTTTTTAAAATTCTTTTTTCTTTCTGCTGTTCCAATTGGCTATTTTCTGCTACCATGTCTTCTAAATTGCTGATTCAATTCTCTGCTTCATCTAGTCTGCTGGTGATTCCTTCTAGCACATTCTTCATTTCAGTTATTGTATTCACTTCTGACTGGTTCTTTTTTATGGTTGCTATGTCCTTTCTTTATGCCTGCTATCTCTTTGTTACAGTTCTCACTAAATTCCTTGAGCATCCTTATAACCATTGTTTTGAACTCTGTCTCTGATAGGTTGCTTGCCTCCATTTCGTTTAGTTCTTTTTCTGGATTTTTCCCCTGTACTTTCATTTGGGATGTATTTCTTTTTTTATTTTTATTTTTATTTTTATTTTGACTGCCTGCCTGTTTGTTTCTATGTATTAGGTAGATCTGCTATGTCTCCTAGTAGTGGCCGAGTGGCCTTATGTAATAGTTGCCTGTGGGGCCCTGGCACAGTCTCCTTCATCACCTGCTCTGGTTGCTCCAGGAGTGTCCCTTGTGTGGGTTGTATGTGCCCTCCTGCTATAGTTGAGCTGGCACATCAGTGGGTGGTATTGACCTTCAGACTGATTGGCTGTGGGGTTTGGCCATATCCACAGTTTATAGGCTGCTGTGTGGGGAGTTTACCCCACTCAGTGAGATTTGCCCCAATGGCTCCTCATGCCTGTTGAGGCCATCTTTGGGTGCGCCACTTGTAGGGCTAATTGGGTGTTGCTTTGCAGTGGTCTGAGGCCAACCTCCAAGTATATTGCTTCTGGGGCCTCTTGTGAGGGGCTCCAGTGCAGGCCCAGGTCACCCACTGACTGTGACCAGCCAGGGACTACATGGTAGGAGCTATTGGGTTGGTGCAAAAGTAATTGCAGTTTAAAACATTAAAAATAATTGCAAAAACCGCAATTACTTTTGCACCAACCTAATACAAAGCCATCCACAGTTGTTCATTGCCTGTGCCAATCCTGGAGGCCACACTTCGATCTCAGGATGGCTGCCACCAGTAGCGGGCCTGGGGTACCTCCACGAAAAGCCAGGACACTCCAAGGCCTGCTGCCACCTGCTGGCTCCCTTAAGGCTCAGCCCCTGATAAAGCCTCATGTGGTACTTGAGTTGGGTGAGACAGCATCTTAGGGAGTCACTAGAGTGGGAAGAGTTGTGGTTACCCAGTTAATGCAGACTCTTGTTTGGTGCCAGTGCTGAGCCTGCAGTGACTCAGCAAAAATCTCAGAGCACATTGAAGCCAGCTGCTGCCTGCCTGGTTCTTGTGGATTCTGATAGTTTATCAAGAAAGAGTGCAATGCAGGCAGGGCTAGCTGCTCTGGGAGAAAGTGCCTGTGGTGTTGGGGGAGTTGGGTGGGGCGGGGTCTCAGTGAGTCAGCAGAGTGGAGTGGCAGAGCTCACCAGGCCAATCAGATTCAGATTTGGCCTGTGGGGGAGGGCTCAACACAGGAAAGATGGCTTCCTGCCTGCTGGCAGCACAGGCAAAGGGCCCCACACAGGGAAAATGGCAACTGCCCTCCATCCTCATCTGGAAGCCACACACCTCAGTCTGCCCCCCGTTTTCCTTCAATGTGTCCCGTGTTACTGTCTGTCTGCCGGAGCCCAAGGTGAGTACTTGCGAGTGAGAGTCTTTGCGCGAGCTGTTTAAGAGGACGTCCGGGTTTCCCCACAGCCTTCTGTCCCACCCGGATGGTTGGAATCCCCACTGTTTTTCACAGCCAGATGTTGTGGGGACTCCTTTTGCCAGCACCCGTACTCTGGACTGGGGAGGCTGGTGTGGGGCTGGCGTCTCATGCTCCTCTGGGGAGAACCTCCATGGCTGAGATATCCCTCTCAGTTCTCAAACACCACCGCACAGAGGTTTGGGCCAGCCTGTTTCGCATCTCCACCCCTCCTACTAGTCTTGACGTGGCTTCTTTATATTCTTAGTTATAAAACTTCTATTCAGGCAGTCTTCAGATGGTTTCCCAGGTTGATTGTTCTACAATTTAGTCATTATTTTAATGTGTTCATGGAAGGCAGCAGGCACAGTGTTTTTTCTACTCCGCCATCTTGGATCTCCAGAAACAACTCCCTGTGTATCTTACATCTGGGAGTTTGTACTCTTGACCAACATCTAAAAATATGGAATGCTTTGTGAATTTGTTTGTCATCCTTCAAGAGGGACTGTGCTCTGTATAGTTCCAGTTTTAGTATATGTGTTGCTGAAGCATGGGCCATGTACATATTTTTTGGAACAGATAATATACATTTGCATTATTCCATTTGATTTTCACACAGAATATGTTCTAGGTGCTTTGCATTATGCTGTTTTTCCTTCCTGGACAGAAAGTCCTTTGTTTTCAGAAAAGCTTTTTATCTTCTATCCTAATAGCAAGAGTGTAATGGATTCCTGAGTAATATACTTTCTATTTATCCTTGCTTCAAAAGGATTTAAGGCACTTTTTAAAGATACAAACAATGCAAGACATGTTAAAAAGAAATATCGTTACGGAAAATAGGGTGGGGAAAAAGAAGATGAATTGATGAATGAGGTGACACACCAAATACATGTTTTACTATGCTTTTCATACCCATCATGGGCCAGAAACTTGGCTCTGAACTCTCAAGCCATCATTGCAAACCCTCTGCAGACAAAAGATGAAGGTGATTATCCTCAAGCCATTTACTAGGTAGGTCATTTCTGTGAGTCCAGAACATTGTTTTAACTTTTCCACTAGCCCAAGGCTTTAGGCCCTAATCAACATTAGGGTCATTAAGAATTTATGGAAGGTTTTATAGAAGAGACTAAAGTACCACAGAAAACTATGTGCTCTCCAACATTCTAGCCAAATACTAAATGGATCAGGGAAGAAGGAGGCATATTTGCTGCAGAGGAGATGGTAAAAAGGAGTGGAAGAGCTAGGCCAAGGTTCAGCCAGTCCCTTGGTCCAGAAGCCATAACCATGGCAACAGTAGTGATGACAGCTCTACTCATCCCTGAAATAACACCCGTTAGAGGCACCAGAAAAGACAGGAGCCTGTCATACTTCTGGGCTGGGCTCTTGTTGAGTAAAGTTTAGGTACTTTTATGTATAATTACTGGGTGAAAATAAACAGCCTCTTTCACATTAACCTTGCAAACCCAAATCTACAAAGTAAAAGCAAGTGTCCAGCCACACAGAGCTGGCTGAGGCCAGGTGTGAGTCTATTGTATAGGAAACCAGTAGTCCACCTCAATTTGGCCTTTTATTCTTTTTACTTTCTAATAACGGTGCTACACAGGACTTTCAACAAGAAAAGCCCAGGGGAGGATAGTTGCTTTAGAAGCCACTCCTCTTGTCTGCCTCATTCATTTCAAACAGAGGTACTTCTCAAAGAGATGAAGGCCTGTGTACAAACAACAATGCCCAGTGCATTCTCTTGCCATCAGCTGTGATGTGGTGGCTTTTGACTCTGCACAGAAGCTGCCTTGTTTTAGAAACTGATTGATGGTTCTTCTGAATGAGGGAGGCAACAAGAACAAATAAGCACGGTTCCTAGTAAGGCAAGTTACTTCAAGAGAATGGGCTTGAAAGCAGTTAAAATAAAAGGTAAATACAAGCCTCAATGAAAGTAAAGAATTCTGAAAGACACTCAGCTGTTCCTGGTTGATAATTTGTAGTTCCTAAGGATCCCCATGTGTTTGTGCAGACACATATAAGTTCCTTGGAGACATCTGACAGGATTCTGGACTTTTTGATGGAAGAAAAAAAAAGTGAAATCCATATAGACGTCCCAAAGCAGGGAAATTTAATTGAAATAAAAAACACAGGTGTCTGAGTTGGGGAACAGAAAACAATGCATTGAAAGAGCTGGTAACCAGGCATCTCTGTATAGGAGAGAGCATGTGATTTCTTTTTAGAAAGCCATGGGAAGCCCTGCAAAGGCTCATTATAAACCCAGTGGGCAGTGTTAGTACCTGCTCTGTGTAAGCTCTGGGAGATGGGTATCCTCTTCCTATAAACCCGTGTCCTTCCCTTTTGCCTAATAGAAATAGAACAGTTAAAAATCAGCAGTAGAAATCTAGCCATACTAAATACTTTTTAAAAATTCAAGTATTGTTGGTAGACAATATTAGTAGAGTTGTACAATAGAGTGATTTGACATTTATCCACCTGACAATGTGATTGCCACACTCAGTCTAGTAATCATCTGTCACTGTGCAAACTTATCACAATATTATTGACTGTATTCCCTTCATCTTTATCAATGAAGGGTCTTTATTGATTAAGCCACTCTTAGTTGGGTTTTCTGTTGCTTGAAGCCAAACATATCCTTACTGATACATTACCCTTCCTAAGAAAGAAGTGTAGTGGGTCCAGCACACAGACACCTGAGATTGAGTGAGTGTAGAGATTGAGGACCAAACTTTTGGCACAGGTAAGACAGGGTCCTAGGTGTCCAAGGGCGTGAAAGACAAGTATTTCCTAAGATTCTTTCCCAGTGTAGAAAAGTTTATGTGGTCATGAACCCATGCTGTGTACTAAGGACTAGTCATATGACCTTGGACCTTTCATCTAACCTTGGTGAGCCTCAGTTTACTCCTCTTCAAAATGGGAATAATAATACTTCATGTGACTTTGTTTTATGAAGATCAGATTTGATTGTGTATGTAACCTTGCTTTGGAAATTTTAAAGGGCAACTCTGGTGTAATGTCAGAACCTAGTTTGGTGCCTGGGACATAGTAGGTGTGCTCGATAATTATTTGTTGGGTTGATGTGTTGTGTTTGTTGTTTAAATCAGGGTTGTTGGCACTGTACATAAACTTGGAGGTTGGTCTGTTGTCTAATTCTTCCATATAGTACCTACTCCAGGCATAACTTAAAGGAGGATTTAATTAAATACTTTCTTCTTGGCAGTGATGTATTAGGTACTGCAGGCTGGATAGAGATTTCAGCTTTTGTTTTCCATATATTTTCCACTAAATATGCTGTGACGAGGTGTCTGTTTTGATCAAGGGCACTGTCAATTATTCGTCTCCCATCCAACTTTCTCTGTGATTTAGGGTGTGAAGACATCTGGTGGCTTTAACCTATCACTGTTGTGTGAGATGCTTTGGCTCCAATCAACAGGGCTGTGTCCAAGGCAGGCTGGCCCCCTGTGAACTTCCAGGCTGCTGAGTCAGTCATCCGCCAGGTGACAGGTGGTGCCTTTAAGTCGTTGTAGAGCAAGAGGAGACAGTCACACCTGGCCATATAACAGCTTTCCTACGCCAGACAAATCAGGAAACTATGGCCTTCCTTCGGCTCGCCCCTGTAACATCATCCACTTTCCCAACTCCCCATCCGTCGTTCATGTTTCATGCATCACTCCTGGATCTCACTGACCCTTGGCCTCCGCCAGCTAGACTCCTGGGACCGGTGCTTACCACTGATTCTCTGACGCTAAGCTCTCCGTGGTTTTGGTCTTGCTGTGCTCCATGCCACACTGGATGGGAAACATGCAGGGACGCTACTGGGGGCCAACACTGTGGGCATCTGAGAAAGACTTATTTCAGGTTGCTCCCCAAAAGGAATTATGTTGGAGGAAGTCAGGGGAGAAGATCAAGACAGGGGAGCTAAAAGGCATTAGACTATTGAGACTGCGATCCCTGCAGTGTGGATGACTCCACAAGGAACAGAGAAGTTGAACATGATACTTCAGTACCAGGGCGTAGATGGTGTAATGCTGATGAACACAGGATGGGGGCGTGTGAGGGTCAGTGAGTGACGAGAGAGCGCAGCCAAGATGAGTATTAACCATGAGAAAACATGGCCCCTGCCCTCATGTAACTTACAGCGCCTGACTCTAAGGCCACGCCTCTGGGCCTTCCTCTCTGTGGTGCCCAGGTCCTAGTCTGTCAGCTCCAGTGGAATCTTGGAGCTTTTCTGCCAGAAGCCTGTTTCAGAGGACAGCCATCCCACCCCACCCAGACATAGACACCATTTCCTCAGGGAAAGCTGTTTTTGTAACTGTCAGAGTTGGGCTAGAACTATCGAAGTATTAAAATCTACCTCTCGTCACAGGTCTATTTTTCCTACATTGGTGTAAAAATATCATTACTTTTTCACCAAAATTAAAAATAATGACAACAACAACCCTCCTTCCCCGCCAAGAACTAAGTAAGGTTGGGCAGGAGTGAAAAATGTCCCAGAGATGGACACACAATATTTTAATACCGTGGACCAGCAGCACAGGTGGGTGCACACCCTGCTTCCTGCCTCCCTCACCCCCACGCCTCGACTTCAGCCCTGCCCCACGTGAGCGCAGATGGCTGCCTTTATGATGGTTCTGTGATGCCTCATTACCCATATTATGTACTCGTATGTGCATCCCATGTTAAGTTCACGGTATCGACTGTGCTAGGGTAATGGATTGGCTAGTGACTCTTTTTCTGAGCAGTTACTCAGGCTTGCCATCTGGCGAATCTAATAACCAGGTGGTGAACCTAAATAACCTCACTTTGATGGGGGATAGAAGGGATCTCAGTTGGCTCTGTTCTTGCCATCTGAAACCTCCTTTTGGAGCGAGATGTCCAGAGAATCAGTCGTGCTAGTTCTTAAGTGAGTAGCTATTTGTTTTCAGAAATACTCTCACTTCACGTATGCAGAACTCTGCTCTCCAGCATCTTCATCAACTTAGAATACATGTAGGAACCAGGCAGCAAGCCAAAAAAGGCTGTGTGCAACCGAGATGTAAGGAAGCCTCTGCGTGGAAGCTCTGGGCCTCCCCCATCAAAAAGCTTCCTTGAGCTTCACTCAGAAAATATCGACTCCTACA
Source organism: Rhinolophus ferrumequinum (assembly GCF_004115265.2). NCBI lineage: Eukaryota > Metazoa > Chordata > Mammalia > Chiroptera > Rhinolophidae > Rhinolophus > Rhinolophus ferrumequinum. The sequence continues at coordinate 51,115,604 of NC_046289.1, forward strand.
TTATACTCAGTGATAACCACGGAGTTCATCTGACCTCCAAGGATTCGATATAGTGGAAGCTGCAGATTAGAGGGGAGGAGGAGGTATGTAACAGACAGACACTGACAGCTAAGGAGGGATGCCTGAAGACCTTGAAGCTATTAAAAGTAGGTCCAAGAACTAAATACATAGCAAAATAGGGTCACCTAGTGAGGGGCAAAGTGTGCCACAGCCCTTGAATATTATTACCCAAGGGACACCGCAGTACAATAATGGAGTCTGGAATAATAAACCCATGTCATCAACATTGTTAATCATGATCAGTAGACACCATGTGAGGGGTAGGGGCCTCTCTCATACATTATGAAAATGGCGTCTCTAAACGGTTAAGATAAAAAGCTGAGACACACAGGGAATTAATATTCAGCTCTTTATAGAGAAAAATTATGTATCCATGAGTAAAGTGAATTAAAATAATACATTAGGGTTTTAAAAAGACCTACATTTTCATTATCATAAAATACAGTAGGTTCATTGAAGAAAATTTAAAAAAATATGTAAGCAAAAAGAAGAAAATAAAACAGCTATACCCCCCAACTCCAAGGTAAAATCAGTTCATATTTTGTTTGCTCTCTTGACATACTAATTTGTATATTTATATCCATTCATCTGTTATCTGTCTGCCTACTGATCTATAGCTAGTTGAAGTTAATACATAAGAAATTGAATCGTACCACTTTGTAACTTGCATTTACTCCCACTTAATGCACAAGTAAGAAGCTTTTCATGGTAATAAGTAAACCCCTTCAGCATCATTTTAATGGCTGCATTAAATTCTATGATATGATAGGCATCCAAGGGGTTATTATGATAACGTTGTGATTATTTATAAAAACATAGATTGTATAGAAATATCTGGAAAATAAAAAACTGATTATTATGAGCAATTAGGGCATGGAAATGTCCTCTCTAACCACTGCCAGACAATTTCACTGCTGTGGCAGAGAACTGAAGGCTTCGAAGCCAGGCCTTTTTGTCTTCATGAGCCCTACCAGCTGCTTGCCTCCTGTCAGGTATTTAGAACCCTGTCTCTGTTAGACTACTTTCTGCTGTAAGTAACAGAAAACCCAACTCAAAGCAGCTTAAGTAATAAGAAACATCATTTCACATTATAAGAATCCTCAAGAGAAGACCGATCAGGGCTTCTTAATGCAGTGACTCAAAAGTCATCATCAAAAATTTGTGTTCTCCCCATCCTTTTTCTCTTCTGAGAGGGTCCCAAAATTTTGGCAGTTATACCAGTCACCCTATGAAGATCTGATAATATCCAGAGGTAGAAAACAGGATGGTCTCTTCTTTGTGTCTCTTTTTTTAAAAAAAAAATTATTTTTAATTGTGGTAAACCACATATCATATAAAATTTACTGTATTAACCATTTTTAAGCACACAGTTCAGTAGTGTTAAGTGTATTCACATTGTTCTGTAATAGATCTCCAGAACTATTTCATCTTGCACAAATGAAACTCTATATTTATTAAATAATAACTTCCATTCCTTCATCACCCCAGCCCCTGGCCACCATCCTTCTACTTTTTGTCTCTATAAATTTGATTATTCTATGTACCTCTATGTAAGTGGAATTACACAGTATTTGTCTTTTTGGTGACCGGCTTATTTCATTTAGAATAATGTCCTCAAGTTTCACCCGTGTTGTAGCATGTGTCAGAATTTCCTTCCTTCTTAAGGCTGAATAATATCCCATTGTATGTATAAAACATATTTTGTTCATTCATTCATCTGATGGACATTTGGACTGCTTCCACCTTTTGGCTATGTGAATGATGCTGCTATGAACATGGCAATACAAATAGCTCTTTGAGATTCTGCTTTCAATTCTTTTCGCTCTATATCCGAAGTAGAATTACCGGATCATATGGTAATTCTACTTTTAATTTTTTGAGGAACTACCAAACTGTTTTCCACAGTGACGTTCCCATTAGCTGTGCCCAGCGGTTCCAATTTCTCCAAATCCTTGCCAACACTTGCTGTTTTCTTTTCTTTTTTGATAGTCACTATTCTAATGAGTGTGAAGCGGTCCTTTTTAAGGTCCTTTTAAGACTGAGGAAACATTTACCCTCATTCCTCCTATCTCAGTGGTTAGGATTAAGTTTGCATGCCTAGTTCTAAACCAATCGCTGGGAAGAAAAATACAACCATGACTCATTTACTTAAACCAGGCAGCATGTGCCCTGGGGCTGGCAGTGGGTTAGGTTAGCTTCCTCTAAAGCCTGGTTATGTTTAATGAGGTAGATTGCAGTTTCTATTAGGAAGGAGGAAGCCGGGATTGAGTGATTGTCACCCTCTGACTTTCCTGGAAGGTCAGTGAAAGCCATGGTAGTTACCTCCGTAGCTCAAAGTTATGCAACTTGCTCTCAGGGAAGAAGCACTATATATCCCGCCGGGCGTTAGAAGCATCTTATGTATGCATCAATGTAGATATTGCCTCAGCTTAATAAAAAGAGTGCTTCAAAATAAGATCAATTTAAGTATTTTAAGAAAGTGACTTAAATATAAAAACAAACAACAAAAAAGCTTTCACACTAAATTACCTCCTTACATGATGAAGTAAAAGAGAGAAAAAAAGGAAAAGTATTGTTCACAAAGAAATCTTTAACAACCTCATTGTTTTTCCTCCGGGGGTAGTCTCCCTCGACTCCACACTCATTTTCTGGACCTCAAACAGGATTAAAAATGACACTTTATTAAGGGCCAACTGCTTGCACTTCACAGTGAAGAGCTGCCCTTTTTAATTCTTAAACTTGAACGTGCAAACAAATAACCTGGAGATGTTACAAGGCAGATTTTGATTCACTAGATGTAGGGTAGGGCCTGAGAGTCTGCGCTTCTAATCAGCTCCCAGGTGATGTGATACGCACAGCAAGACTGAGACCCATGTTGAAGAGTGAGGGTTTATAGTGAGCATCAGAACCCCTGCAGGGCTTGTTAATACCCAGGCTACGGGGCCTCAATGCCAGTGTCTGATTTAGTAGGTCTGGACTGGGGACCAAGCGAACCAGTTCCTCCCGGATGTGGGCTGGTGCTGCCGGTCCAGGAGCACACTCTGAGAACCACTGGCTTAGAGCTTAGTTGCTGGAGCCAGGAGACTAACTTTGTACCTAGAGGCCCACTTTGTCTTTGTGTCACTTCAGCAAGTTGCTTAACCTCTGTACCTCAGTTTGCTTACCTGTAAATCAGGAACGATAACATTACCTACTTAGATGACATTTGTGAGGTCCTGCCTATGCGCTATATGTCAACAATCACAATTTGCCATTCCTTTCAACTAGGAAGGATGGAAATGCACACATTTGTTGCTATTCAGGAAATCTTTTGGGAGGTGATGTATTCCTCTCCCCAGGAGCTCTCATCTTTCACTTCTTGTGCCCTTCAGTACAAAAAACTCCCCAGACCTACTCTTTTCACCATGGTGTTGATTGCTCACTAAGTGTGTGGATGTTGGACACTACCAGACCAGGAAATCCTTACCAATAAAGAATGCAGCTAAATCTAAGAGAACAATACCTCAGCTGCAGCAACGAAACTCATCTTCCTCGTCTTCCTCATCGGCTTGCCCAGGAGAGCCTGCTCTCTGAAAGCTCAAAGTCCGTTCTGGCTAGCATGGGTTAGAAAGAGCAGTTCCCAGCATCCCAGGTGGCACTGTGTCTGAGAGCTTTAATCATATGCAAGGCTGAAAGTAAAGCAGGAAGTCAGCAGATCATTGCAGCCCTTTTTTTTTTCTTTTTTCTTACCTGCCTATGCTTTCTGGCTGGGGAGGGAGCTCAGTGGTTTGGCGAGCAGCCTGGAAAGTGCAAATAGACAAGATGCAGTAAGATATGTGGGCACTAATTGCTGAAGCCCAGCCTGGCTGGGATGCCAGTGGGTGACAAGGTGGGGACCAAGGCAGGGCCAGGTCACACAGGAACTTATATGGCATGTGGGAGGTTCCCATAGATAAACTGAGGGAGGGAGACGGTATTGATTGCAAATAACAGAAACCACCTTGCCTCAGCCTAAGCTGAAAGAGGACTTCGTTTAAGAATTCAGGGTATTTCACAGAACCCAAGGGCAGGCTGCAGCATCACTGAGGAAGTGCCTGGAACAGGAAGCAAAGCCAGACTCATTCTTCCCTCACTGATAGCCCACCCCTGATATGAGCTTTTTCTGTTTTTACAGTGCACATGAGTGGTCAGAAGTGTCTATCCCACAGCACCTAAACTGACATGTTTTGGATTTAACCATCTCATGAACGACTGACTCTTTCTGAGTCCTAATTTCAAATTTCTAAGAGTCTGTGATTGGCCGTCTTGGGCCAGGTGCTCAGTATTTGTCCAATCAAACGATCCCACGGTGGGAGCAGAGATGTACTATCCAAAATGGCTGCTGGGGCCCTTGGTTGTGAATTAAGGATGGGCACTGAAAGGCTTCTTTATTAATCAGGTAGACACTCCAAATAGACTCAGTAGAAGGACAAAGCAAACTCTAAAGTCCCTTCCCACCTATGGTGCTCTGATTGGACCTTTGAGTTCAATACCTGTCCTCTCCCAGCCAGCATGGAGGGAAAAGTAAGAGCAGAGTCTGTGGCTATAGATTTGGGCTGAGAGGATGTGGGCCAAGCTCCTGGGGCTCAGGTGTGTGACCACTTTGGAAACAATGATGAGCTATGGTGATGCAGTCCATAAACAGCAAAGAAATCAGCCTGGCGACCATCACCTTGGAAGCTGGGAAAGTAAATGACAGCAGACTACCAGGCAAACAGTTCTTCCATAGAACACGATGAGATGCTTCTCTCAAGATTGTGGTTTTTAAGAATCAGAAAAACAGCAAATTAATGAAAATCAAAATATAAGGAAATTTCACCCACCCACAATCTTACTCTGTTTTCTTTTTTCCCTCTTTCCTTCCAGCTTCTGTTCAAATGCACACAGAATCTTACATAGCTTTAGAGAGTATAAACAGCATTTTATATTCCATATTATGTAACGAGTAGTTTCTATGCTGCCCTGTCATCTTTGTCAGCATGCCAGCCTTCAAATTAAGTATATTATACTTTACTTAGCACATAATTAAGGTCTGATTTAAAATGTGAGACTGTGGAGCTAGAAGGTGTCTTAGGAAATCATGGAGGCCAAGGAAAATGAACCTGGAGAGGAGAGTGAGTTCTTCAGGGTCACATTGCTGGTGAGCTCCAGACCTGAGACTAGATTTCATCTATTTTCCCAAACGTATGTTTGTAATTACCCACTTGATGTCAGGTAGCGGTGCATGGGTTTCATCTCGCTTCAAATCTGTTTTCACCACATTGCATGACCTAATTAACATTTGTTAGATAGGAGCCATTTCTATTTTTCTTAACAGAAAAAGGAGTGTTTTTTCAACTCACTGTCAGGAAAATAGAGGTTGTAGAGCTGACGTGAGTAACAGCAATTTTAAATCAGACTGGTTTTGTGACTGGTGGATAAGTCAGTGTGCAAAGACATTTATGTTTCCCAGGTTTGGCTCACTGTCTCAATGCCCTTTGCAAACTCCACAGGGATTTTAAACTTTAAGTCTGGTTATAAGCTTATGCAAGCCGTTAGTCACCTTTTTAGATGAAAAGCACCACAGGATTATGCTTGAAAATGTTCCTTGCTTCACTACGGATTCCTTTGGAGTAATTCAGCTATGGTATGATTTTGAGGGAGAAGTGATTGAACAGATACATTTCAAAACACATTTGCATTTGAAAATGGGGGTTTGTCAGCTAAAAGAACTGTTCTTGAAAGGTACACATGCAGGGCAAATTTAGAACAAGCAGAACAATTTAGACATGATAGCTATGAATTGCCCAAAAGCTTAAAATACCAGGGGCTCTTGCTCATGCAGAATCCTGGACATGGAGTGAATCATAAATGTCTGGTGTTTTACTTTAGAAAACATGTTGGAAAAGGAACTCCTGTCACTGCTGTATCTCCAGAGATCATTTCAAACATTCTAGGCATGCATCAACACAATTGTAAGGACACATTTGACCAGAAGAAGAGTGTATGCTTCTGGTATAGTGAAGAGGGTGAGCTCTGGAGTCAGATTTCGTGGGTTGGTATCTTGGTTCTATTGCTTACTGGATATATGAACTTGGCTGGGCCTCAGCTTGTTCATCTGCAAAATAAGGAGAATATTCTTCAACCCAGAATTGTTGTGTTGAATTGTTTGGGTTAAATCATGTACAACAGCAACTCTCAAACTGGAATGTGCACACAAAACTCCTGGGATCATGTTAAGATCCAGTAGGGCAGCGAAAGACAAATGCTGGACGATCTCACTTATATGTGGAATCTGAAAAAGCTGAACTCATAGAAGCAGAAAGTAGATGGTGGTTGCCAGGGGCTGGGGATGGGTGAGATGGAGACATTTTGGGCAAACCATACAAACTTCCAGTTCGAAGATGAGTAAGTTCTGGGATCTAATGTCCAGCATGGTGACTGTAGTTAATAATACTGTATTCTATTTGAAAGCAGCTGAGAGAGTAAATCTTAAATGTTCTCATAGTACGAACAACAACAACAACAAAATGGCAATTATGTGAGGTGAAGGATGTGTTTATTAACCTTACTGAGGTAAACATATGTTTGTATACGTATATGGTAAACAATATAGACATCAAATCATCACATTGCACGCTTTAAATTTACACAATATTATATTTCAATTATATCTCAATAAAGCTGGGGGGAAAAAGATGCAGTAGGTCTCGAGTGTGGCCCGCTCTTCCGGATTTCTAACAAGCTCCGGGTGACGCCTGCACTGCTGGTCTCCAAGCCATGCTTGGGGCAGGGAGGATGAAAAGTGCCGATTCCATGAGCAATAGTCAGTAGGGCTACTTGTTGTTATCCTTCAGACGGATTTCTCCTTCTCTTTCTTTCCCACCACATTACCAGTCCTTTCACTGTATTTCTTCCCTTCTGTTCTTGAGAAGTCTTCCAGACCTATTGTTTTAGCCACTCCAGTCAGGCCTTGTGGCTGACTGCACGCGCAGTTATGTGGGTATGTATGGGAGGGACACGGCAGAGATGCTGGAATGGTCGCACTCTGATTTGGAAAAAGTTTTATGTCGCCCGTGCCTCACACCCTGACTTCCACTTGCCCATGGAGAGGAGCTCAGTCTTTCCTGAGTGAAAAGGGCCTTTGGAGCGTTTAGTCAATTTACAGTTCAGGTTAGCTGTCAGAGCTTTCAGAGGGTGTCCCCTCCCTTTCCCTTCCCGGTGCCTCTGAGAAGGGGAAACTACCTCGTCCTCACATCCTGCAGGGACAGCTCCTTGCCTGAGCGCTGTGCTTGTTTATCGGCTTCCTCTGAATCCAGCTGGGCTCTTTTGAGTCCCTACCTCTGCTCCTATGCCTCTGCTGCCAACACATCCATGGTTGTGTAACTTGGAGTTTGCTTTCTGGGCACCTGCAGGGCTTTGTGGTCCTTCCCTGTTGACTTGACCCCATCTCAGACCTCACTGGCCTTCTACTTCCTCTAAGTGTCAGCTCCTTCCGCCATCTGGTCACTTGACCTCTCACAGTGGCCACCCTGTGGGCCCCTGGCTCTCAATTTTGAGTCTTTCTCTGTCCCTCGCTAAATGCAGGTGGGAATTTCTGGACATCTACACCATGTGTGAGCAGCCATGTTCAGGGGACCCCACATGTCATATCTACCTGCTGGGGCTGCCCCATGGTGGCACAGCTGCAGCGTGAGGTGGCCTCCCCTGAAATTCCAAATAGGAAGTGAGGTGCATCCTGCTCTGTGTTCAGCTTCTCCTTCTTCCACTCCCCCAGAGTTTCTCTCTGTTCCACGCCCTGCCCTGAGCTAAGGCACACAGGCACTGGACTCTCAGGCAGGTACTTCTTCCCAGGTTCATCCTTTCTGGAACTCCCCACTTCCTCCCAGGATGTACCTTGCTTTCCCTCTCAGTTGCTAGAAATTGCTGTACATCACATCTTTCTTCTTTCCTACCACAGGGACTCTTGGTTCTAGGAGTGTCCATTCTGCTGCCCGTTCTCTCAGGCAGTACACTTCTTGTCCTAACAACCACGATGGAAAGGAAATGTGGGAAGGGAAAGTTTGTGCTTATTGAGGAGGGAAATTACACTTAAAATATTGAAAAAATGTTATCCTTGTTTTATACTATAGCTGCTGCATATATAATAGGAATGAAAAATGGACCTCCTTTGTTTCTTCCCTTTCTCCTTAGCAAGACATTACCAATCTATCACATTACATAGCCTTGGAAACCTGCTTAACACAGTGTTCCAAGCAGCCAGGAACAATCCACAAGTTCTGGCCTTGGAAATAGAAACTCTTTTCTATCACGAGTATAGAATCAAGCTTAAGGAAGGTAAAAACAATAAGCAAGATCTAAACTTTGCATCAAAATAGGCAGTGCAAGTTTTAAATTTGAGAACTGTATAATTGGAAATCACTTTAAAGTATGAAATCATTATGACAGTAACAAAAAATGATCATTCAGCCTCTGCTTTCCTAAATCTAATGACAGGTAACTTGCTACGCATTGATAGTGAATTGCATGTTTTGACTATTCTAAGTAGTAGAAAGAAATTCAGTACATTGCAATGAAACCTGCTCCTTGCAGCTGGTTCTTACAAAAAACATATTTAATTACTATCCACACTGTTGGCCCTTCAACTATTTGAAGGCAGCCACCCAGGTCCCCATTAGTGTCTCTTCTGTAGGTTCAATCTGCCCTTTTCATGGACACAGCCTCCGACTGTCTTACCAGCATGGTGACCCTCCTCTGGATCCTTCCCCATTTGAGGAGACACTAAAAGCCAGGGAAGTAACTTTGATGGAGAATGCCACCCCGCTTTTTGAAAATTGGACATAAAAGTTGCATGGACGGCTGTTGGGGGTGTGTGAGTGTCCCTGCCCACTGCAGCCTCCTGCCGTATACTCAGAAACTCCCGCTTGCCCTGCTGCACATCCGCTTTCCTCCCCCTCCCTGCACCCTCACCTCTAGGGGAATCATTTCTCAGCTGGCTACTCAAAGCAGCAGCTTGCACATGCTTCTTTTACTGCTTGCTTGTCCCAATTACAGGCTTAATAAGGAGGCTGCAGGAGAAAATGCCTTCAGTTCCAACAGTGCCTTTGAAATCACTTAGTTTCGAGAGATCTGTGGAAGTATCCTGTTGAAAAGAGTTGGACAAGTCCTGAAAGGGGTTTGCTAATGCCTCCTCAGTTTTGCCACTGCCAGATGATTTGAGGGGCTTGTTAGGGTAAAAATCCAGCAGAACCTTGTAGGCTGGCCTTAAGGAACCATCATTAAAAAGAATAATGATGAGAACAGCCAGCATGACTGAGTACCTTCTATGTGCCTGGCCCAGTTCTGCCTGCTTTACATTTATGAGCTGAGCTAATTTAATATTCACACATTCGGCCCCTTGCCCAAGGTCAAGAGCTACTAAAAGCCCACACGCTCTGGCTCCAGACCCATAATATAAGTACACATGATACCCATGCATTAATGATATTATCTCTAGTAATACCCAACTCATGTCAAAAGACATAAGCAAGCAAATTTACCATATTATAAAGCAAAAATTCTCAAACTTTATGGTTAATGTCTCCATCTCAGTTCCTTCATCTGTAAAACGTGCTAATATAAATTAGTGGTGCTATTTATATAAAGTGGTGCTATTTACACAAATAAATGATGATAAAGATGATTTTTTCCCTCTCTCCTTCCCTAAACAAACAATTTCAATTCTTTTAAAGACAAAGCCACATTAGTCAAATTTGATATTGGATTCTGCTCTATTAAGATCCCCAGGGTCTTAAGTGTTTCTTTAAGGTTTTAGCCAATGGGGTTCAGTCCTCACAGACTCCTCATTCCAGAAAACATTCTGGAATGTCTTCTGTTCTCCTCCCTACCCACCCAACTTCCACTCATACTTACAAATTTCTGCCTAGCCCATCTCCTCCATGAATTCTATGATTACTGTTCCCCACTTTAAACTTTCTTGTGTCTTAATGTGAACATGGGCCAGTTGTATCCCATCAACAAGCATTTTTGAACATTTATTTTATGCCTAGAATAATTCTAGATCAGGATTTCTCAACCACATCACTTTTTGGGTGGTGTGATCATTAATTTTGTGTCAACTTGACTGGGCCACTGGGTGCCCAGATATTTGGTCAAATATTATTCTGGGTGTTTCTGTGAGAGTGTTTTTGGATGAGATTAACATTTAAATTGGTGAACTTTGAGTAAAGCAGATGCCCTCCCTAATGTGGGTAGGCCTCGTCCAATCAGTTGAAGGCCTGAATAGTACAAAAGGCTTACCCTTTCCTGAGTAAGAGAATTTTCCTGCTTGACAGCCTCTGAACTGGGACATCAGTCAGCTCTTCCTGGTTCTGTAGCAACCCATCAGCCTTCAGACTTGAACTGGGATGTTGGCTCTGTAGAGTTCTCACTTGCCAGCCTCCATGAGAGTGTGAGCTAATTCTTTATAATAAATCTCTTTTTGTATATTTACTATAATATAATTACAATGTAACATAAATATTATAAAATAATAATAGAGTAAAATATAAATAAATGTAAATTAATTATATATTTATTGGTTTGTTTCTCTAGAGAACACTAACTCATGCAGGTGAGAAAATTCTTTGTTGCAGGGGCTGTCTGGTTCATTGGATGTTTAGCAGCATCCTGGCCTCTACCTACGTGATGCCAGTAGCACCCACCACAGCAGAGTTGTGACAATCCAAATGCGTCCAGCCACTGCCAAATGTCCCTGGAGGGCAAAATTGCCCCAACTGAGAACTACTGTTCTAGGCATGTGGGAGAACTCAGGAAAAGCTTCTGTTGCTAAGGATCTCACAGTCTACTTAGGAGTCAGTGCTGAGAGTCAGGGATCAATACAGGGACACTTATGTGCTAGCTTGTGAACCATGTTGCAATCTAATTTTTAGCTAAACTTGTGATTTTCTGTTTCAGGGAGGAGCAAAGAGAAATTAAAGCAACCTTTATTAGAAAAGGAGATTTCTTTCATTGGAAAAGTAGAGGCATGTGGGATATGAAGTAAGAAAAATTATAGTGCTCTATCCTGTTTGCCCCAGATAAGTGCAATTCTCAAGAAGTTATTACTTTTCAAGTATTGAAAGATTCGTTAATGAGAGAAAAATCACCCATATGTCTCAGCTCTGCTGACTAACTAGTGAGCAACAAATCTGTACAATTCCACTTAGAAATTCTACTTGAGTCCTGATAATTTTGAGGAATTAAATGGTTCTGCAAATGAATCCACAATCCATTGTTGCCCTGGACACATTTAATAACAGAATTCTGGGAGTGTGAGATTAAGAGACACAATCCTTCAGTCTTGCCCTAAACAGTTGTATTACTGAAATGATTCATGCATGGGGAATCATTGAAATTGATCATTAGTAATTTATATTCTCTGCAGACAGGCCTTTTGAGGTTCCTTTCCTTAGTTGTTCAATGTCAGTTGTCCAATGAAAGTTTCCAGTTGATCAAGGAAAATTTTGTTCAATTCCCTAAGACAGTCATAGTCCTGAAAACATCTGAAAGCCTGCAGAGAGTGGAGAGAAGACCGTGTATGCTGGTTTTAGCAAGCTGTACATGGCTGAATATATAATGCATGAAAGCTAATGCGAGACACAATGTGACAATCAATAGCAGTACAGTGTGTGCTGAGCAGTAAGATTTTCTATTAGCTGAGCCTTGTAACAAGAGGCAAGATCCAAGTCAAACTGGGGAGGGCAGAACCAGGCATGGAAGCCTTTTAGCTAGATTTAGTGACAGCAGCGTCCTGAGCTGGATGCTGGGTCCTGAGCTGGATGCTGGAGCTGACGGGGGTACTTGACACACAATTCACAGTTGGGCTCCAGCACCCCTGCTCCCCTTGTTCATTGTCATTTGTGAAATGGAGCTAATGGAAAACAAGAGTTGATTTCTGCCTGACCAAGTCACAGAACTGTTGGACTTGAAGGGAGTTGGGGGTCATGAGGTTTAACCCCTCATTTTATAGGTGAGGAATTGTAGGTCAAATGGGGAGATATAATAATTATAATAATAGTAAAAGGAATACATATGGAGTGCTAATTGTCTGCCAGCCATTCTGCTGCGTGCTCTGTGATATCTCACTTGATCTCTGTGAGGTAGACACTGTTAGGATCTCATTGATACCGCTGAGGAAACAGAGGGTCAGAAAGGTTTAATCATTTGCCCAAAGTCACTAAAAATTCAGACCATATTCAAATCTAGGGCTCCTCCTTCAGCAGGCTAGTCCTTTTTTAAATTCGCCACTGGATTTTCTCATCTGTAAAATCTCTTTCATGCCTTCGCTCCTTTCTTCCCTCCCTCCTTTTAACACAGGGCACTGGGCATTTAGCCTGAACCAGTTACTGTCCCAGGTTCTGGGACAGAAGCATCCTGCATCCCAGAGCTATTAGCCGGTGGAGGGGGCCAATTAAGAGAGATGAATGTAGGAGTAATATTTCTGAGTCCAGTCTTTCTCAAAAGCAGCACGTGAGGAAGGGGCCCCTGGATGCAGAGGCCTGGAACAGCTATTGGTGACCACGAGGCCTGCCACAAGGTCGACCGTGAAAGGCTATCACTGGAGTGGGCTTTGTCTTGTGATTTCTCCTCCGTGACTGAGAGCCATGGGCAACTGAGATGACCCTGGGCTGCAGAGAGAAGTATTTAGTTACTTTGGACACCACAGGTAGCCTTTGTTGGATTTAAAAAGGGAGGAAATGGTATAAAAGTTGATCCTTTCTTGAGGGGCCTCTCAGGGTGGGGTGGTGCAGCCTTGGGGGGCCCCTGGGGTCTGGCTTTGCCAGGATGGGAGTGTTCAGTTTTGCTCTCATTCCTTACTTGCCTGTCTGTCCCAGCAGGCTATGAGATATTAGTGAGTAGGATTGGTGCCTTCTTCCTTTTCTCTGGAATGTCGAGATGGTGGCTGGCCTGCGACGTACGCAGTGGATATTTGTTGAATCATAGGGAGATCCTCAATCTTGCAGTGTCCAGAAGTTGGGCTTTTTGAGGTATATTTAGAGCTTATCTGGAACAGGGCAACTGATTGGGGTGAAGCAAACCTGTATGATATATGAATACAGCAGTTATATGTCCTAGATTTTTGGGAACAGACCTGGTTTCAAATATTTTTTCCATTTTTTTCTACAAGTACACTTATATCTGTCAGGCCATGTGCTCTCTGATATTTTGGTTTAAAAAATGTGCACCATACAGCAAAGATGCCAGTTTCTTATCTAACAGTGGCTAGACTGTTGAGGGCTGTGTTCTCTCAGGTATCCAGAGATTTGAGGTCCTCAGTAAGCAATTTCAAGGTGGTCTAGTGAGCAAGGACGCAGCAGCACTCTAGGTTTAGTTAATAACTATGTTTTTCTGACCTATTTCTGGTATATGGGTATATTAGTCAGTGTTCTCCAGAGAAATAGAACCAGTAGGATATATTTCAAAAAATTTGCTTACACAGTTGTGGGGGTTGGCAAATCTGAAATCTGTAGGGCAGACCAGGAGAATGAAAACTTTCAGGCAAGAGCTAGGTTGCATTCTTTTTATAAAAAAAAAATTTATTAAAAATATAGCTCACATACAATATTATACCTTAAGTAATCACCATGATAAGTCCAACAACCATCTGACACCATACTATACTTTCATAATATTATTGACTATATTCCCTATTCTGTACATTACACCCCCATGACTAATTTTTTTTTTTTTTACTTTTATTTATCTTAAGTGTGTTTTCCAGGACCCATCAGTTCCAAATCAAGTAGTTGTTTCAATCTGGTTGTGGAGGGCACAGCTCACAGTGGCCCATGTGGGGATCCAACCAGCAACCTTGTTGTAAGAACATCGTGCTCTAACCAACTGAGCTAACCGGCCATCCCTAACTTATTTGTTTTATACCTGGATATTTGGGCCTTTTATTCCCCTTCACTTCCCCTACCCCTTTTTTACTTTTTCAATTATAGTTGACATTCAATATTATTTTAAATTAATTTCAGGTGTACAGCATAGTGGTTAGACATTTACATAATTTAAGAAATAATCCCCCTGCCTAGTACAGTATCCACCTGGCACTGTACATAGATATTACCATATCATTGACTATATTCCCTAAGCTTTATATCCCCATGACTTTTGTTACTACCAATTTGTGCTTCCTAATCCCTTCACCTTTTTCACCCTGCCCTCCAACCCCCTCCCATCTACCACCCCAACAAATCTAGTACCCATCTGCACCATACATAGTTATTATAATATTATTGACTATATTCTTTATGCTAGACCCTACATCCCAATAACTATTTTGTAACAACCAATCTGTACTTCTTAATCCCTTCACCTTTTTTCTTGCACACCCCCAACCCCCCCTCCCATCTGGCAACCATCAAAATGTTTTCCATATCTATGAGTTTGTTTCTATTTTGTTTGTTAATTTTGTTCTTTAGATTCCACATGCAAATGAAATCACACTGTATTTGTCTTTCTCTGTCTTACACTCCACTCAGCACAACACCCTCCAGGCCCATCCATGCTGCCACAAATGGCAAAAAACCATTCCCTTCCATGTCCGAGCAATATTCCGTTGTATACATGTACCACCCCCTCTTTATCCATTCTTCCATTGACAGACACCCAGGCTGCCTCCACATCTTGGCCATTGTAAACAATGCTGCAATGAACATATGGGTGCATTCATAGCCTCAAAGTAGTGTTTTGAGTTTCTTCCAATAAATATCCTGGGTCCTTCATTGTCTCTTGTTATAGCCTTTGTTTTAACATCTTTTTGTTCTGGTATAATATTGCTACTCTAGCTTTTTTTGTTTTTTTTTCATTTCCATTTTCATGAAATATCTTGTTCCATCCCTTTACTTCCTGTCTCTGTGTGTTTCAATCTAAAGTTAGTCTCTTGTAGGCAGCATATGTAAGGATTTTGTTTCTTATCCATTCAGCCTTCCTATATCTTTTGAGTGGAGCATTAGTCGATTTGCATTAACGTAATTGTTGGTAGATATGTAGCTATTGCCATATTATTATTCATTGTTTTGCTTTTTTTTTTTTTTTTCCATCTTAAAGAAATCCCTCTGACATTCCTTGTAATACTGGTTTGGTGGTGATAAACTCCTTTAGCTTTTTCTTGTCTGGGGAGCTCTTTATCTGTCCTTTGATTTTAAATGATAGCCTTGCTGGGAAGAGTAGTCTTGGTTGTAGGTCCTTGCTTTTCATTCCATTGAATAGTTTGTGCCAATTCCTTATGGCCTGTGAATTTTCTGTTGAGAAATCAGCTGACAATCTTCTGGGAGCTTTCTTATAAGTTTCTACCGTGTTTCCCCGAAAATAAGACCAGGTCTTACATTAAGGTTTGCTCCAAAAGATGCATTAGGGCTTATGTTCAGGGGATGTCCTTCTGAATAATCATGCTAGGGTTTATTTTTTGGTTAGGTCTTATTTTCAGAGAAACATGGTAGTTGCCTTTCTCTTGCTGCTTTTAGCATTCTTTCTCTCTCTCTCTTTTTTTAAAAAATAAATTTTATTGGGGAATATTGGGGGACAGTGTGTTTCTCCAGGGCCCATCAGCTCCAAGTCATTGTCCTTCAATCTAGTTATGGAGGGCTCTGCTCAACTCCAAGTCCAGTCAACATTTTCAATCTTTAATTGCAGGGGGTGCTGCCTACCATACCATGAGGGAATTGAACCAGCAACCTTGTTGTTGAGAGCTCACGCTCTAACCAACTTCACTGGCCAGCCACCCCTTCAGAACTCAGCAGCAGCTCGTTGTCTTCAGTCTAGATGTGGACGGCGCAGCTCACTGGCCCATGTGGGAATCGAACCAGCAACCCTGTTGTTCAGAGCTCACATTCTAACCAACCGAGCCATCCAGCCACTCCTTTAGCATTCTCTCTTTGTCTTTAACCCATCTTAATTACAATGTATCTTGGTGTGGGCCTGTTTGAGTTCATCTTGTTTGGGACTCTCTGTGCTTCCTGTACTTGTATGTCTATTTCCTTTTCCAGGTTAGGAAAGTTTTTCAGTTCTTATTTCTTCAAATAGGTTCTCAGTCTCTTGCTTTCTCTCTTGTCCTTCTGGTACCCTTAAGACACAAATATTATTATGCTTGATGTTATCCCAAAGGTCTCTTAAACTATCTTCATTTTCTCAGACTCTTTGAGGTTTTTTCTTTTTTTTGCTGTTTCAATAGGGTGTTCTCTGCTATCTTGCCTTCCAAATTGCTGATTTGATCCTCTGCTTCATCTAGTCTTCTGATGATTCCTTCTAGTGCATTTTTCATTTCAGTTATTGTAATCTTTGCTTCTGACTGGTTCTTTTTTATGGTTTTTATGTCCTTTTTTAATGCTTGCTATCTCTTTGTTGAAGTTCTCACTAAGTTCCTTGAGCATCCTTATAACTATTGTTTTGAACTCTGTCTCTGGTAGATTGCTTGTCTCCATTTTGTTTAGTTATTTTTCTGAAGTTTCTCCTGTTCTTTCATCTGGGGTGTATTTCTTTGTTTCCTCATTTTGGCTGCCTATCTGTTTGTTTCTATGTATTAGGTAGATCTGCTATGTCTCCCAGTCTTGGCCAAGTGGCCTAATGTAGTAGTTGTCTTGGGCCCAGTGGCACAATCTCCTTGGTCATGTGCTCTGGGTGCTCCAGGGGTGTCCCTTGTGTGGGTTGTGGGTGCCCTCCTGTATAGTTGAGTCTTGGTTGCCATTGGCAGGTCAGTGGATGAGATTGACCCTCCGACTGATTGGCTGTGGGGTTTTGCCACATCCACAGCTTACAGACTGCTCTGTGGGGGCCTTAGCCCACTAAGTGTGATTCACCCCAGTGGGCTCTGTCGCCTGTTGAGACCACCCTTTATGTATGCCACTTGTGGGCTAATTGGGTAGTGCTCTATTGTGGTCTGAAGCCAACCTCCAGTTATGTTGGTTCTGGGGCCTCTTTGGAGGGCTCTGGTGCAGGCCCAGGACACCCACTGCCTGTGAACGGCTGGTGGCTGTCCGGTAGGAACTACAAAGTGATCCGCAATTGTACACTGCCTGTGCTACATCTGAAGGTGCATGGGAGAGGTCACGCTCTAAATGGAGAACATCTGCAACCAGTACTGGGCCTGCAGTAGCTCCCTAAAAATCCAGGACACTGCTAGGCTTGCTGCCACCTGTTGGTTCCCTTAAAATTCAGCCTCTGATAGAGTCTTGTGCTGTATGCAAATTGGTTAAGTCAAGTCATGGTCTCAGAGAGTCACTAGAGTGGGAAGAGTTGTGGTCACCAGGTTAACGTAAATTCTGGTTTGGTGCCAGTGCTGGTGCCTGGAGCAATTCAGCAAAAGTCTTAGAGAACACTGAGGCCAGTTGCTGCTTGCCTGGGGCCTGCCAGACTCCTATAGTTTTTCAAGAAACAGTGCAATGTTGGTGGGGCTGGCTGCTTTCAGAGAAAGTTACTCTGGCATTCGGGGAGTTTGGTGGGGTGGGTCCCAGAGGAGCTCACCAGGCCAATCAGATTCAGATTTGGCCTGTGGGAGAGGGCTTAACACAGGAAAGGTTGTGCCAGCTGCACAGGAGTAGGACCCCACACAGGGAAAATGGCAACTTTCCTCCAGCCCTTGCCTGAAAGCCACACACCTCAGTCTGCCCCCTGTTGGCCTCCAACACCACCTGAGTCACTGTCCCTCTACCAGAACACAGGGTAAGTGCCTGTAAGGGAGTGAGTCTGTGTGCAGGTCCTTTAAGAGGATTTCTGGGTTTCCCTGCAGCCTTCCATCCTACCCAAACAGTCAGAATTCCGATTGTTTTTCACAGCCAGATGTTGTGGGGACTCCTCTTCTCAGCATCAGTACTCCAGGCTGGGGAGCATGGTGTGGGGGTTGAGTGTCCTTATTCTTCTGGGAGGAACCTCTATAGCTGAGATATCCCTCCTGATTCTCAACCGCCACATGGAGGTTTGGGGCCAATTTTGCGTCTCTGCCCCCCTACAAGTCTTAACATGGCTTCTTCTTTATATTTTGAGTTATAGGACTTCTATTCAGCTAGACTTCAAATGGTTCTCCAGGTTGATTGTTCTATAATTTACTTGTAATTTTAATGTGTTCACAGAAGGAAACAGGTACAGTGTTTATCTACTCTGCCACCTGGGATTTGGACTAATGGTGCCATCTAGAGAGAGAATTTCTCCTCAGGGAAACTTCAGTTTTGCTTTTTAGACCTTTCAACTGATTGAGTGAGACCCACCCACATTATTAGGGCAATCTCTTTTACTTAACGTCAACTGATTGTGGATGTTAACCACATCTACAATATACCTTCCCACAAAATCTAGATTAGTGTTTGATTAAATAACTGGATGCCATAGCCTAGTCAAGTTGACACAAAACTAGCCATCATATCATAAAAAATATGAACAGCCCACAATTTGTTCCAAAAGGATAATACAAAGGAACAATTGTGGATTTGGATATATCCTGGTAAATGTGGGAGCAGGATTATCTGATAAACTGCTGTTCTCCCCACAGTAGGGGCAGCCACAAACCTATTGACCAGTAAGTTAAGTGAGCAAAAGCTGAGTAGTGTTCCCATAAAGGGACCTTGCTTTATTTCCCGGGAGAGAAAAGTGTTGGAATAACAACTCTATTCTCCTCATCCTCCTTCACCTTCCATGGGAAGGGGTACTTCATTAGATTAGTGTTGGGAGAGGCAGTCTGCTATGGGCCTTGGGCATCTCTCCTTGTTCTTCCTGTCTAGGCCATGAATGCAAGAGTCTGGCTGCTCTTCACCCAATATACTCCAATTAGAATAGAAACTCAGGAATCCACTGCTCCCTCCATCTGTCTATCTACCCATGAAATATTGTGAGTCACTGTGCTAGGTCCTAGGAATATAGAGGTAACTGAGAATAAACTTTTTAAATACTCCAGTCTCCTAAAAGGAGAGATGTAGCTCAGTCATGCATATAATAAGGATGACTGAGTTTTACAGAAGGTTGATTAGTACTTAATGCCAAGTTATTAATGCAATAGCCCTCAGGGTTACAGCCAATCTTGGAAAACACAAATTTCCTTTTTGACTCTTTCAATGCAGGAATGAGCCTCTCCATCCCCACGTAAGAGCAGATAATCCAAAAATAACAGACATCCAAATATTATTTGTATTTTTGCCATGATCTGTAAAAATTTCTGAAAGGAAATTTACAAAAAGACCACATAATTCAATTTAGAAACATTCTTGAGTTTCTACCACACACAAGGACCTGTGGTAGATTCTTTGGGAGGAATAAGACGAGAGCCATGCTCTTGAAGAATTTGTAATCAAGTGAGGACATTAATTATCATCATGGATTTATGAAGCTTCTTGCCAGGCAAGGGTCTCTTTTCAATATAATGACTCCATTATGGCTTTTTGTGATGCTTTCATCAATGGTATGTTGACTACTGTGTTTTTGTATTAACCAAAATCATCAGTCAAAACATCTTTACTGCAGGAAATGACTGAAATGTTACAAGGGAAGGTGATGAGGAAATACAAGAGAAACTAAGATTAATTGACACATACTATAGGAGGTGTGATCAAAAGATACGGTGAAAGTTAAAATTGAAATTACTCTAGTAAAAGGCACATTATCATCAATCCCCTTCAAAATACTTTCCCTCGCTTCGATACACTTATCCCATCGTTCTTGCCACTTCCTGAAGCAGTTCAGCAAGTTCTCTTTCATGAATGTCTTTAGTTGTGCTGCTATGGCTGCTTCAATGTCCTGAATCAATTCAAAACAATTTCCTTTCATGGTCATTTTGACTTTGGGGAAGAACCAGAAGTTGCACAACGCCAGATCTGGTGAATGATGTGGATGAGGACACACCATAATGTTTTTATTTGACAGAAATTGCCGTACCAGAAGCAAATGTGTGACTTGGCGCATTGTCATGATGGAGGATGAGAAACAGACACGAAAGAGGACTTCTAGAACTGCTTCAGAAAGTGGCAAGAACTATGAGATAAGTGTTTTCAAAGCAAGGGGGAGTATTTTGAAGGGGATTAATGGCAATGTGTCTTTTACTGCAATAAAATTTTTTTATTTAAACATTCACTGTATCTTTTGATCACACCTGTATAGTGGGCACTTTTTTATCTAATAAATTCACAGAAGAATGCAGAAAATAAGCCCCATGTCTCTTTTTAGCAGATTACAACATTAAAGTTCAAAAATGTTAAAACATATCCTTCAATTCAGTCAGAAAGTGGCTAC
The DNA here is from genome assembly GCF_004115265.2 of Rhinolophus ferrumequinum. Lineage (NCBI taxonomy): Eukaryota > Metazoa > Chordata > Mammalia > Chiroptera > Rhinolophidae > Rhinolophus > Rhinolophus ferrumequinum. The sequence continues at coordinate 51,135,917 of NC_046289.1, forward strand.
TCTATACTTATGAACTTCTAAGAACGTGTGTGTTTTCAGAAGCAAGAGAACAAATAAACAAGTGATCAACAATGTACCTAGAAAGCAGCGAGTAGTCTGGAACTGGTATTGTTTACAAAAAATAGTTGCTGAATTTTGCAGCAGGAATGGTGGAGCAGTCCGTTCCCCAGGGCAGCCAATAAGCTGAATAACCATGGCAGAAATATAGAGGGGATTAGAGCATTGAATAGGGGTCGGATAGAGGGGTATCAAAATCCCTTGCAATACTGGGATTCAACCACTATGAGAACACGAGCCGAGTTTGCATATGTTTCCCTTTTTGTGGAATCCTCTACCACACATCTCTACCATGACTGGAGTCATCTGAGTAGATAATGGGAAAAACAACACCCCTGGGCCAGATCACTGTATAGCTTATCAAGATGTGCAGCAGTTCATCTGGCGGAAAAATTTAACTGATGTTATGAGTATGTTTCCCATTTATTTTATCCACTGAGGGAAGTTCCTGTAAATCAATCATGTCTGATTTGGAGGAAAATAAATATTTTACCTTTGAAGAAGCTCCTTCCCCAAGGGGAAGAGACACCAGACCTTTTTCATTTCAAATCCTGTTATGGACTGACTTCTTACGTCCCCTGCAAATCCATGTGTTGAAGCCTTACCCCCATTAAGATGGTATTTGGAGGTGGGGCCTTTGGGAAGTGATTAGATTTATATAAGGTCACGGGGGAGGGGGACTCACAATAGGATTAATGCCCTTGTAAGGAGAGGAAGAGAGAGCAGATCTCTCTCTGTCTCCCTCTGCATGAGCACATGGCAAGAAGGTGGCTCTCTGCAAGCCAGGAAGAGGGTCCTCACCAAGAATTAAACTAGCCTGCACCTTGATCTTGGACTGTCCAGCTTCTGGAACGTTGGGAAATAAATCTGTTATTTAAACCACCCAGTCTGTGGGATTTTGTTATGGCAGCTGGAGCTGACTGAGATAGATCCCTATTTAAGGCTATTATTACAATCCATTTTTAAGAGGAGGGCTGGTGGTTCTATTTGGGGAAAACCTAGTTGGGGAGCAAGGTTGTGAGAAGACCCTTTGAGTCTCACAGATTGCAAAGAAGTGTGATTCTTTGGGGAAAGAAAGCAGAAAGTGAAGGTGGGAGAGCAACGAGAATCTCTGCCATTATGGCCTGAGCAACTGGCTCCTTGGAACATGGATGTGTTTGTGGGGGTGATGCTTTCAGGACAGAAATCGCTGAGCATTCAGAGTTGTGACCTGGGAACCTGAGCCGCAGCCTCTTCATGGGCTGAACTTAGCTCTGCGGGACTGTAGGCTCCTCCTCCAAGTTCCAAGGACCATGTTCAACAGTATCGCCAAATGACAGTGATGTGGACAGACTCCACAGCAGAGCTCAGCGTGGGACCAGGGAGATTAGATGTCCCCATGCCTTCTTTGGACGGTGTAAATCTCAAGTGTCTTGGCATTTTGTTTGTTTGTTTGTTTTTGGTTTGTTTTTAAAACTACTCATGGGAAGGAAGAGACACAGAAGGCAGGGCTGGAGCAGAGTAAATCTGAGTAAAAAATAGTTGCTGAGTTTTGCAGCAGGAAATGGTGGAGCAATCAGTTCCCCAGGGCAGCCAAGGTTCCCTCTCTCCTGAGTGGGGGAGACAGGCTGAGGCAGAGAGGGGGAGCCACTTCCAGACACATCCTGATTCTTTATAGTTGCTGGGCAGCCACAGTCTTTGCAGAAAACTCTGTATCTTTATTTCAGTTGTTCTCAGCATTCTCAGACTTGGCATCTCAAGAACAAAAGAAAATTCTAGATGGAAGCCTTATTTAAACCTGAAGGGACTTCTGCTTGGAGGAATAGTGTTCAGATGTGTGGAGATTTGTGTGTTGGCACTTACAAACAGCAACAGCAGTGACAACAACAGGGACATATAGACCTAAAGGTTTAATATTTGATATTTGATGTTTTGTGGTTACACAGATTTTTAAATACAACAAACAGCCCCCTGTCACGCGTGACTGAGTGACAGATCTTTGTGAGCCACCAGGGAAGGTCTCCTCGAGTTTCAGAGTCAGCAGAACGAGAGGCTCAGAAGAAACAGTGGTTAACAGAGTCCCGGGCTCCAGCTACCCTGCTTATCTGTGTCCCGCGGTTTGCTGAGGACCTAAGAGCCCATGCCCAGGGATAGGGCTGGGGGAGAATTGTCTATTTTTTCTTACAGTTTATTGGTTACTCTCTTACTTGGGGCCAGGCACGGAGTTTCATCCAATGTCTGACAAATGTTCACCCATCCTGAGCAAGTGTCCAGAGACAGACCCTGGGTCTTATGTCAACGGCACTGAGAGGTGTCTCTTTGCTCTCCCAGAACCTCCCTTCACCTTCTCCCTGTGTGTGGATGGGCTTTGTTTTCTCTCTTGGCTCCAGCAATTACTTTGAGACCTTGTGAGTCCAACCGTCAGCTCCAGACATCCCTTCACTTAGCGGGGTGTTTAGTTTTACATCTTCACCAGCCCAGGGCTGATGGTTGCTCAGTGACATCCTGCTTAGCCTTGGGGAAGGAGGCCTGAAAGGAGACCTGAGGGTTCTAAAGACAAACCTTTTCTCTCAGTCCTGGTTCTCTCCTTACCTTCACCAGGTATGTCCACAATTCTACCTCCGAAGCCATGGCTTCCTCCCTTCCCCTCTGCCTTCTTTTAGGCCTCTCGCATTTCTCACCTGAGTGCCTGACAGCATCATAACTTGTCTCCCTACCTTCAGATTCTGCTTTTCCAATCCATGCTCTGCACAGCTATGCAAGAAATTCTTCTAAAACACACATCTATTCATGTCATTCTCTTGCCTACAAATATCCACTGGATCTCTGTCACCCTCATGATACTTTGGATATTCAGTCCCTCTGTGGAATGCCCGTCCTCTCTTTTCACCGTGGAAAAGGATTCCTCTTTCATCACCTCCTCTGAGAAGCCATCCCAGATCCCTCTGGGTGGAGTTAGTTACTTTTAGTCACTTCCTTCTTTGTGCTTCCGTTGCCTAGTAGCTGGGAGCACTGAATAGCTAGTGAGCTCTTTCCATGTGTCCAGTGCTGTCCAAGCGTCATCCTCACAAGCCCTTTATAAAGTCTGCAATCTCTTTATTTCCATCTTAATTGAGGAAATGAGGCACAAATACCTAAATGTGTGCGAGGTTATGTGGCTGGATGGAGGTAGAGGCAGGACTTGAAGATGAATCCAGTCCTGAGCCTATGCTCGTAATCACCACACCATTCTGTGCCTGTGAGCACACTTGTCACATTTTATTGTCATTTATTTACATCTCTCCCTCCCATTAGACTGAGCAGCTTGAGGGCGGGAACACTGTCTCATTCATCACTGAGACTAGCGCATAGTAGAGGCTCAATAAATGCTTGCGGGAGGAAGGAGGATGTGTTGCCATGATTATATAAATAAGGACATAGATTTCAGTAAAAAGCTCAAATATCCTAGGGGAGAGACCAGGTCTATGTTACTAGAGCTTTAAGGGAATACCTTGCTCTATGATAAAATTTGAATAATTTTGCTGCAAGTGAAAAGCTGATGTTCCAAGAAGTTTGGACCATGGTTGGATCAGCCCAGAAAAATTATTTTTAAAATGAAACAACGGATTGCAATCATCGTACTCTTATTTTGTCAATAGTTTATTAAATTCGTCCAACCATAGTCTGCTTGGGTATAGTCTTGTATTCAGGTCAGACTATTTACAGAGAAATGGCTAACTCTAGGACAAGGCTCACCAAATGTTCACAGACCCCTTTGAGAAGCTGGTGAAACCGATGGATTCTTTCCCTAGAGAGACGCACATGGCTGTCCTAGGGAAGTGACTAATATTTCCAAAGATGCCTATTCTCTGAGCACAGGAAACAGCTGAGGTAGAGCCAAGGCTCAGGCTTGGGTGGGGGCACAGCTGCCCTGTATATCTCTTGTTAGACCTTCCCCCGTCCAATGCTATTAATGCAGTTGGTTGGTTCTTTTTATGACTCCTTATTTCTAATGCCCCTTCCTGTTTGACTGGCACTGTGGGTAGAACAGCCTCTGTTTGAGTCTAAAAATGTACTAAGAAAATATAAAGAGACAGCCACTGCAAAATTGTTGAACATTTGGCGGGGGGGGCTGTTATATGGGGAAAGGATTATTTATAATTATATAGTCTTAAATGAATACTTACTCTGTTTAAGTCAAACTATTCAGCCAAGGCCCAGAAGTGGACGAGGCTGGAGCTGGGTGGGTGAGAAGAGGTCATGGTAGAAACGGCGCCTTTCTGTACTGGGCTCTGTAGACCACGGTGAAGACTCTGGTTTTTACTTGGAGGATTTCGAGTGGAAGAGCGACATGACCTGCTTGTTTTGACGGCACCTCCCTGGCTGCTGAATTGAGAATAGATTAGAAGGGGGTGAGGTGACAGGTAGAAGGTGCTTGCAATAATCCAGGAAAGAGAGGATGACGGTTTGGGCCAGTGTGTAGCAGGGGAGTCCCTGAGACATGGTTGGACTTGGAACGTTTTTCAAAGCTAAAGGCACTAGGATTTTCTCTTGGACTGGTATGAGTGAAAGAGAAGAGTCAAGGATGACTAAGTGTTTTTTGTTTGTTTGTCTTGCCCGGGTAACTAGAAAATGGAGTTGACATCTATTGAGATGGGGAGCCTGGCGACATGGGCAGCTCCACTTGGGACTTGTGTGAGATGCCCCGTTAGACATCCAAGTTCAAATGCAACAGACTAGTTTTCTTTATGCCTTTAAAGTCAACTGTCAAAGCTTTTTATTTATACATCTAATAATTCCTGTAAAAAAAATAAAAGTGCACACTTTCACTTGTTCATTGCTTTTTAGTTAACTCATGGGCACAGATTAAAATTAGTCCCACTTACAAACTTAATTATATTCTCTTAAATGTCTTCAACCACATTTGTAAATTTAAAATGTTTACTTTTTGAATACTTCAAATGTCTGGCACGGTATCCTTACAACATTAATAAGCAAAGCACTCTTAAGTATTTAGATTACTCTTGTGTTCAATAAATGCGTAATTATAATAAATCAAGTTCCTTTAAACATGCCACAGCCCTTTATCAACTTAAAATTCTCTTAATCTTTCCAGCCAACTATAAAAATAAAAACTGTCAGATTCTCTTAAACGTGGTAAACATTTTAATTTTTTTCTTTTTTTTTTGAAGAGAGAAATGACTTGCTTTCCATGTCTAAGTTAGAAGGATGTTGTGAAGACAACACAAGAAATAGTGCTTGGACAATATAAACAAGTTCTGAAAAGTTAAGGTGCTGTTTTTATGCCAGCAGCAAGCTAACCTCTGCCAACAACACACTTGAACTTTGTCTTGAAAGGTGAGCAGGAGTTTTCTTTTCCTTCCACAAATAAAAACTGACTCTGAACACAAGCAGATAATTTAAGTGAGGTATAAATGACCAACAGAGACGCCCTGAGATACAATATTGACATCATAACAAAGGATGTCTTCTAATTGTGAAAGTCACACATCCTGGGAACAAGGTAGTGGTCAGGGGTCTTACTAGGCATGGAGGCTGGCACAGCTCCGACACTTGGCTTTTGTCAGACAATTGAATGAAATCACAGCAAATAGCAACCGACTCTGCCAATGCCAATGTCAGCTTGTCTCCCATGGTTCACACATAAGGTGGAATAAGAAGAAGGACAGTAGTAGCAGCAATTATTATAGCACTGCACATGTCAAGAGAGGAGCTGTGAGGTGTGGGCGCTTTGCGACGCCCCCAGTGCACTCACCTGTTTGATCCTGGGGAGGAGGAGCAGGGGTTCACTCCTGGGGATCCTGGTAAGGTCCTGGTAGGGGCACCTTAGGGAACTTCCTTCATACAGACTTGCTTCTCAAGAGAGCGGTGTCACCCGCCTCTTTGTGGTTTGGGAAGGGTTGCTTCATCTCAAAGTGCCTGTCCACAGTATCTGCCAGGCAATGGTTTCTCCTGGGCATGCTCAGACAGTAGTCCCTTCTCCTGGAAGCAGCTGACACTCTCCCGCTGTGTAAGATGTGGGCCCCAATTCATGAAAGACTTCAACACCCCAGGGTGAGGAGAGCTGAAGGAGGGGCTGCATTCTAGGCTTCTTTTTGTCTGGCAATTTACTGGCCTGGGCACAGGCGTGGTGGCCTCAGGTCCGGCTTCTGGAGGATGACTTGGCTCCTCCAGCCAACATGGACAGAAGGGCCAGTGGCCCATGGCTTTGGTAATGGTAATCCCTTGGCATGACTGAGACCCCCTACCTGAGGGTGACTAGCTTTTGATTGCAGTCCCTGGGGCTAGCTTGCAGGGCAAGGTGAGGAGTCCGACCTCTACCCTTCCCTCCCTTCCTTCCACTTTGCTCCAGGGCCGGGGGTGATGCCATGGCCCCATGGGGCCACTGGAGAGCAACAGGGTTGGGAGCTAGGAGGGAGGGCCCTCAGAGACACATGTGGGATATAAGAAGTACTCATCTTGGTTATATCACAAGGTCTTTCCAAACCCAGTTGTGATTCACTGTCTGCTCTGAGTTCTTTCAAAAAGGAGATTTTTTCCTTTTACTATTAAGATTCTGATTTTCAGTAGGTCGGGGGAGTGGACAAGGCTCCAGGTATCTATTTTAAATGCATCACAGGTTCACATATAGGAACTGTTGGTTTAAACTAAATCTGATGATTGTCATTCTTTTATAGTCATTGATTTTTCTTTTATTTGGGCGTGTATAGAAATTTTGCTACGTGGCTTTTTCCTGGTGTCTGGTCTCTCTGCTTTATCACATTAAGAGATGCCATTTTCTTGAAGGGGAAAAGCCAGAACCAATCACACTGTCCCTCTAAGGCCTGAGACCAGGAAAACAGCCTATCAGTCTGTTAACCACTGGCTCCTGGTGAATCCTGGGGGGAACACTTTGTAATTTCAGGTACTAAAAATGAATGGTGTTATGGAGTAGCTGTTAACGTATCCTCTAAGATGTTTATGATTCCCCAGGGTGAAATCAGTAAACATTCTTCCAACTTAAGCTGCAGGAGATAGGCAATTTCACAAAGAGATGCTTCTTCCATTTGTGTGAGAGGACGATGTGCAAAAGAGGGAATATAAGGGCCTGGTGTGAAACCCTCTGCCAAAGGCCTGTGGCAAGGGTGCTGGCGTCAGACACCATGTTTTTGGACAGGTGACCCTAGTTGGAGACCTGGAAAAGGGAACTAGGGCTATGACCTATCTCAAAACAGTCCCTATTTTAAGACAAAGAAATGTCAATGTCAAGGTCATTTACGTTCTTGAGGGTAGAGAGGAAAGAGACAGAGGTGGCTCTTGGAGATTGCCTTTAAGAGCACTGAACCTGCTGGGTACACCTGGATTGGAAGGAGACCTGTGCAGAATCAATTGGACTCAGAAATCAAATGAGGCAGAGTGAGTGGATTGAAAGGGACACTGCTATAGGTTGAATTATGTCCCCCCAGAAAAAGATATGTGGAAGTCTTTACCCCCATTAATTATTTGGAAATAGAGTCTTTATAGAGGTATCAAGTTAAAAGGACGTCATTAGAGTGGGCCCCAGTCCAAAATGACTGGTGTCCTTATGAAAAGGAGAAATTTGGACATAGAGACTGACGGACAGGCGACACACACACACACACACACACACACACACACACACACACACAAACGCACGAAGAGCACCATGTGAAGATGGAAGCAGAGACAGGGTGATGCATCTCCTAGGCCAGGGAACACCAAATATTGCCAACAAACCACAGAAGTTGGCGTGAGGCATGGAATAGCCCTCAGAAGGAACCAACTTTGCTGACACATAGATCTTGGATTTCTGATCTACAGAACTGTGCGATGATAAATTTCTATTGCTTAAACTATCCAGTTGGTGGTACTTTGTTATGGCAGCCCTAGCAAAGTCACATAGGCCCTATGTCTCTTTTGTTATGGATCTAAGTTCCATGAGGATAGGGATTTTGTCCTGGTCATGGTGTATTTTCAGTGCCTGGCACAGAGTAGGTAGGTGCTCAATAAGTATTTGCTGATTGAACTGATCCTTTGAGGGACTGAAGTTATTTAACCAAGGGCACACAGAGAGTGATAGCAAGAGCCACCATTTACTAAGAACTTGCTATGCTGACTCGGTACTTAGTGTGTATGAAGGTCATCTCTAGTCCACAATGCAACCTGAAAGGTAGGTCTTACTTTCCGCGTGTTACAATGTGGAAATTGGGACTTAGATGGATTAAGGCTGTTGTGTAAGGAAACACAGTGAGGAAGTGGTGGACTTGGGATTGTAGTTCAGACCTGTCTGACTCCAAAGCCCTTGATCTCATCATTAACCAGGGCACAGGGGCAACCAGGCAGGCAGCCTGGGCCAGAGTCACCTGAGGAGCAGGCCCTAGTTAGGAGCTTGGGGCTAGGATTCCAGAATCTAGAGAGGGGGCACTGATAGAGCTCACTCATCAGAGCACACTGCCAGAGCAGGCACTCCTGGCAGAAGTCTGAGTAACCCAATTTGGGCAGAAGGGTGGGAATGGGACTAGGGGAGGAGGAATAGGGGAGCCCTTTGTGAGCACCACGGCAGTGGGCTCTGGGTCACTTGGATGTGTGTGTGTGTGTTAGGGGTTGCCATGAAGTTGCCTAAGGCTTAGGGCTTGATACAGGTATGTAGTTCTGGGTGGACCTGTCCTAAACTCTGCAGAAAACATATGGCAAGAGACTGTGTCTCAAGATGGCTGCTCCGTGGCTGGCAGACCAACAGGAAAGCAGGCACATTTGAGCCTCCAAACCATCAGCTATTCCTTATACAATTTCCTATGTGAGGCTGACATGACTTAGAAGGTCAAGGGACACATTTTTGGGGTCATGATAAGGACATGTTCCCTGGTGCCCCTTCAAGGCCACTCTGGAGAGAAGCTCTTTCCTTTTTCACCTCTTATCTGGGAAGAAGGAATTCTTCTGGCCAAAACTGAAGGCTTTTCCCCCTTAATCTCTAATCCTCAGTCTAGGGGAGCGATTCTCAGCCTCTTCTATGCAGAGACCCACATTTGGGTGCCAGGCCTCTTCTTTTCCTCGTATCTCTGGTACCTAGCACAGGGCTTGGCACAGAGATCTTCAATAGATGTTCTTGGAATCAATACAACGAGAGGCATGTTTGGGCTGGACCTCGCAGGACTGTTCATAGCATGGAAAACTCTCTAATAGAGGGAACTTGCCTCACTATAGGGACAGAAGGGAGGGGACATCTGTGGGTCCTTGGGCTTCCTGGTGAGCGAATGGCCTTGTTAGAAAGGGGGAACCTCCTGGGCTCTGTGGCTGGGGACAGGGAGTTTTCTCAGACCTGCTGAGCCAGCTCTTGCTAAGCTCCGAATTGGGGAGAAGGTGCGTCTCTGCGGCTACCCAGATTTACCTCCCCTCAATATTGTAGTTATTATTATTATTGCTGTTGTTGTTATTAGCTCAGAGCAGTATGAACCATTAATTAGTATTGTACTAGTATTAGTATTAGTACTAGTAATTCTAGTATTAATTCTAGAAAATTAATAGGTACGTGATCTCCTGGAGAGTGTGTTTAAAATGCAGATTCCTGGGCTTTCCCACTGTCAATCTTGATTTAGCCAGTCTGGGGAAGGACCTGAGGAATCTGCTCACAGGTGATTCTGGTACAGCTGGCCAGAGGATCGCACTTGGAGAAACTGATCCCTAAATTTCCTCCTCTGCGGAATGATGAAGGTAGATGAGCGCTCAGGTGTCTTTTCAGTTGCAAAAGGTCTAGCATTCTTTCCAGTGGTGAGAAATATGAGCACAAGAAACTTGCTTTTCTGATGTTACATGTTTCCCTCCGATACCTGACCTTGACCTTTTATGTGCTTCAGGAAGTTGTGCATTTCACTGGCCCAGAGGATTACCTGGTTTCCAGGCAGGTGTGAGAATCACACTGCCCCCAAAGCAGGAAGGAAGATCGTGAACTAGAAAGGACTGCGGCCCCCACCAGTAGTCCAGTACGCCTTTCTCTGCTGTCCCTATAGATCAAAGGAATGCTAATGTGGGGGAATGTGCATATTTTTCAGACTCTAGCTCTCCGGGTGGGTGCTTTCTTTTATGTCATGAAATAACATGAAAAGAGGAAACCCATGGCTTTGTATTGCCTCCTGTGGTGGAAGGTTCCAGAGATGTGAAGTCTCATACTGTGTCCTCCTACCATGTGACTGTGCCGTGAGATGAAAGAAGGATTGGACATGACTTGCTGGCCCTTCCTGGAATGGCATTTGATACTGAAAGTGACTCAGGCACCTTGTGCCCTGTTGTACCCAAAGGGCTCTGCACCTTAGGATGTGACCACAGGCTAAATGGTGCCATAAAGAGCAGGCTTGTTGATGCTTTGGGAAGCCTGAGGCTTTGGTTTCCTGTCACAGAGGAGTGCTGAGGTGGTGTAGCGTCTCCATGAATAATAACATAACTATCATCAGTTACCCTGAGGCTGACGTCTGTGGAACAAGCCTCAAACTCACTCTGGCTAAGTTAACAAGCTTGACTCTGCTGTGTGAGAGCGCTCAGAGCAACAAAGCCTCATAGGGGAGACTGACGGCCAGAGGCTTTGTGCAGTGTGTGTGTGTATGACGTATGTGTGTAGTGTTTGTGTGGTATGTGCACGGCTGTGAGTGTGTGTGGTGTTTGTGGGGGGATGTGTTTGTGTAGGGTGCAGTGTACCTGGTGTATGAGTGGTGTGGTGTGTGTGTATGGGGTGTGTATGTGTTGTGTGTATGTAGGGTGTGGTATGTGTGTGGGGGGTGTGTATATGTGGTGTGTGTGTGTGTGTGCGTGTGTGTGTAGTGTGTGTGTGTGTGTGTGTGTGTGTGTGTGGTATTTGGCAAGGGGAAGAATCCAGGCCCTGTGTCCTGGGTCTTAAAAGAGCCCCCAGAACCTCCGTGATGACTTATTTTTGTAGGAGAAACCCCTTGTTATAACAATAAAGTCAATCAGAATTTGCCCTCCCGTCCTCATTTCCAGCAGGATTTCCTGGCTGTAGCCCCCACGTGCAGGATTTGGGGGCTATGCTTAAAACATTACTTGGACAATTTCTCCCTTCTCAGAGCCCCAGGAGGGTGCACTGTCATCTCCTTCTTGTCCCAAGTTAAACAGAACTCAAGAGCCTTTATACTTGTCATTACTGCCCAAAATAATCTCCGGTCTTTATGGAGAATAGAAGGCAAGACACGACAGCCCTGAAATTTCTGGTTGTTACTGTACCCACCATTTGTCCCCATAAAGTACTGTTACTGACACCAATACCAACACAGACACCAGCGAGTGTCCAAGTGAGCGTGGATACTAATCTGAATACAAATATGGAGGTCAATACTAATGAGACCTCCCTGCTCCCACCAGCGTTTGCGCTCCTTTGCTAAAGCTGAAGAGGCCTCAAATATCACAACACCCAAGTTCTGGGTTCTGCTCTGGCCGCTTACTCAACTGCTCTCAGCTTTCTATTCTTGTCTGTAAAGTGGAGCCAACACACCTGCTTACCTTCCTCACTGAGTGGGGTTGAGGAGTCAAGGAGATGATGGATGTGGACACACAAGTAAACAGGAAAGTGTCTCAGAAAATGGCAGCTCTTCCTCTTATGATTATTCTTTTCCATCTAGTAAGTTTCTATTCAGGAGTCCCATCCTTTCAGCTTGCACTGACCTTCCCCATCTGCAACCCCTCTGAAAATACTACTTGTCCTGGGTGAGGCGTGCAGGCAAGGCTCTGCAAGCTTCCGACAGGGGCTGAGGAGTCACAGAACAGGAACTGAGCTATATTTAGGGTGTCCTGGGAATTCCCCAGATCCTCTTTCAAACTCAGGCAGGCATGGGGATCTCCGAGCAGAGGGTAGAAAGATCCTTCTGGAACAGAGATGAGATGGAAGCCTGAGGGGAGAGCAGAGCTGGGGTGACACTGCACAGCAGATGGTGAGGGTCCCCGGGAGACATCAGGCATGAGGGATTGGGCTTCACTCCTGAAAAGGCAGGTGCCTTGGGACATTGCTGAGGGCAGTGGAGGGTTCTAGCAGCGGAAGCAGCTCCATGCAGCACCTCGTCAGCCTAGCATAGGGACTGTTCAGGTGGGGGTGCAAGTGAGGGTTGAAATTTGGAGGTGGGTGGGGAAGGAATGCCTCAGTCTTGCTCTCCAGGATTTGTTACATGGTTGGCTGGCCAGGTCGTGGGGAGATACATGGGAGAACGTGGTCTCGTCACTTATCTCTCTTTCCTGAACATCTCTGAATGAAAGTGTAGCCTTTTTGAGTTGGCCTCCAGATGTACCTAACTAAACACCCAGGGTAAGTCTTTCCTCACTTTGCCAGTAGGCTCTTAAAGGAGTAGTATATTTTTTCCATCCAACAGAAGGGGGATAAAAAACAGGTTTCTTCATAGACTCATAAAGTAGAAGTGCTTCTCCAAAATTCTATGCTACAATGTTCTTTGAGCTTCATTTGTCTGGGAGCCTGTTGAATTTCCAACCCCCACCCTCTGCTCCCCACCTCCTTTTGTGTTAGAATCTGCTTCCCAAGGGCCCCCTTCATAGATGGTGAAGGGCAAGGTAGTTCCTGAGGGTTCAGAGGTCTGCTCGGTTATGGGGTAGAGCCTGTTATCAACTTGTAAATGCTGAAGAGACCTTCCCACCTAGCCTTCTGTCAGAGTCCCCTCTTAACTTTCAAAAGAACAGGCGAACACAAAAAGGTGTTTTTAGCTAGCCAAAGTCTGCCTCTCTAGTGATGTCACAAAGCCAGAAAGATAGCTCTTCTGTCACATGACTTTAAGGAACGCTTTTAAAAAATGAACGAAGAATAAATCAATGCACTACCACCCTTTGCTCCCCATCCCCCACAGACATCAAAATTTGTTCAGAGAGGAGGGACTACAAAAGCTTTCATTTTGAATTTTAAAAACATAATAAATGTTGATATTTCAAAGAGATTTCCCTCTTTTTAAGCACTTTCATATCCATTATCTTTTTGTCTCCTCACGATCACTCTTGACTCTGTTTTATGGTTGAAGAAAGAACTGTGAGGCATTTAAATAAGTTGTCCAGATCTGACAGCTGCTAAGTGGGAAAAGGCAAGGTGAAATTCAGAACTTCTGACTCCAGAGCTATCCCACCATACCCTTTTTAGGTGATTTGGGTGGGTTGTGATGTCTGGGGTCCCTTTAGCTTATGAGAAGTAGAAGAAGCATGCTGTGCTGGAAGCCAGCCTGGTGGGTCTCTGTCCACCCACCAGAGCCTCCGGGGGTGAGCAAGACATAGTCTAAACTATCGAGTAATGCAATCTTTGCCTTGAAGACATAATGCAGTCTGAAAGCCCACAGTGCAGAGTAAGCTACTACTGTAAGATGAAACTCTACAGGAAAAATATGGAAGCTGCATGCCAGGGACCTGGTATCAAAGAAACAATAGTGATAACCAACTGCAGATCATAAAAGCAAAGCTGTAAAAATTATAAACCTATGTCATTATGTAAAATCCTAAAACCACCTTTTAAATCCAAGACGGCATTGGTACACTTCCAGTATTGATTATACAAAGGGCCCCCCGGGCCCTCTAGGCTCTTTATGAGACCCTAATACAACAACTCGTCTCACCCACAGCATTGTTTCTCCACTCCCCCACACATGCTGACTTACAATTTGTTGATAATTTGTTTCACTCCTTCTCTCGTTATAGTTAATCAATTATTGTTCATGTTTCTGCCAGACCCTTTGCTCCTTGACAACAGGATTCTGGTCAATGTTACTCACATCCCTCTAGTGCCTAGAAGAGTCTCTTGTAAGCAGTAGGTGTAATAAATATTTGCTTAATTGAATGTGATACCCTGATAACTGGCTGAATGCTTGGACTAAGCTTGAGTGTGATGTTTTCCCTGCAGTATAGTTGTCTCCCCTTATCCACAGTTTTGCTTTCCATGGTCTCAATAAGGTCTGCAACTATTAAATGGAAAATTCCAGAAATAAGCAATTCATAAATTTTAAGTTCTGTGCCACTCTGAGAAGTGTGCTGAAGTTTCTCACCATCCTGCTCCCTCCTGCCCGGGATGTGAATCATTCCTTGTCTAGCGTATCCATGCTGTATGCGGTCCCCGTGGGGCGGTCATTTAGTAGCTGTCTGGTTTCTCAGATCGACGCCTGCAGTATCCCAATGCTTGTGTTCATCATAGCCCCAAATCGCAGGAGTAGTGATGCTGGCAATTCGGACATGCCCAAGAGAAGCCATAAAGTGCTTCCGTTAAGCAAAAAGGTGAGTACAGTACAATAAGATATTTTGAGAGAGACCATATTCACGTAACTTTTATTACAGTATACTGTTATAACTGTCCTATTTTATTATTAATTGTCATTAATCTCTTACTGTTCCTAATTTATAAATTAAACTTTATCATAAATATGTATGTACATATAGGAAAAAGCATAGTATATATAGGGCTTGGTACTATCTGCCGTTTCAGGCATCCACCGAGGGTCTTGGGACATATCTCCCACAGATAAGAGGGGACTACTGTATTTTTCTTCATATGTAAAACATTGTCTTCGAAATGACTGCTCAAAAACAAACTGAGGTCTATAACAAGAGCCTTTAAATGTTTTTACTTTTAACTCAATTCCACTCGAGAATGTATTGAGGAAATAATCTGAAATACAAACAGATATTTCTGCATGGAAAGCTCATCATAGTATTATTTGTAACAGTGAGAAATTGGAGATGGTCCACATGTTCTAACACTTTCGGAGGATTACATCAAATGATGGCTTATCCATTTGATAAACTATTAGACAGCCATTGAAATGATGTTTATTAAAGCTTTTAACAACTTAGGGAAATGCTTAGGATATAATATTATATGAAAACACAAGAATTCAAAACTATATATGGCATCTGATGTAAGATTATCTCAATTATGAAAACTAGGCATGGAAAAACTGCAAGGGAAAGTGAAAATTTTCAAATTGATGGCTCTAAGTGGAGCAATTTTAAATGACTGTTACTGCTATAGGCTGAGTGTTTGTGTCTAGCCCCGATTTCGTATGCTGGAATCTGATCCTCAATGTGATGGTATTTGGAGATGAGGCCTTTGGAAGGTACTTAGGTCATAAAGCCCTGATGAATAGGATTAGTGCCCTAATAAAAGGGACCCAGGAGGGATCCCTTGCCTCTTTGGCCATGTTAGGATACAGCAAAAAGCTGTCTATGAAGCAAGAAGCAGGCCCTCATCAGACACTGAATCTGCTGGTGCCTTAACCTTGGATTTCTCTTCCAGAACGAAATTTCTGTTGTTTATAAGCCCCCCTGTCTGTGGTATTTTGTTATAGCAGCCCAAATGGACTACGACAGTTACTTTCTTCCTTATATGCTTTTGTATACATGGAGTTTTAAAGCCAAAATGAAAATAACCCCTCCTCAAAACCAACACATAAAGTATTATGTTTAAAAGTGAAGAGTCACCATAAAACAAGTGAAAACAACATATATTCAAAAATTTATTACTAATTATTATGAAAAAGGAAGGAGAAACAAAAAGAAAAATGGGCAAACGTATATGAACAGACAACTCAGAAGAGGAAGCAACCTGGCTAATAAACACCTGTGAACATTCTCAACCTCACAAGTTGAGGAAATGCCAATGAAAAGAACAAAGTGATAATCAATTTTTACTTAATGATGAACAAAAACTGAAAAGAGTTCTGGTGAATAATCTGCTTCTTCCAACTTTCTTTTACAGTAATGATAAGCAACACAATCCTTGGGAAGGTATAATTACCATCTCACAAATATATATACATAGAGAGGAATAATATGTGGGTTCCTCATCTGTGGGAGGAATCAAATAGGGAAATCAGTCTGCCAGAATGAAAAGAACTTTATATTTTGAATTCTGCAAGTGGGAAACTCTGAATGAATATTGTGTGTGACTGTCTTTCTTTTAAAATGGATGGTTCCTTTCTGGGTTCTCTGGGAAGCAGACTCTGAGACAGAGACCGGCACGTAGGACGTTTACTGGGAATGTCCTTGGAAGGGAGCAGGGTTCAGCAGAGGGAGAAGTCCAGCTGTGATGGGGTCCTAAGGGAACCTGCAACAGTGACCCTGTGGGCAATTCTAAAGATGGATGTCCCTTCAGAAGTGTCCCGAGCTGGGTATTTATACCTGTGTAGCAATCAGGAATGTGATATGACCTTGTGGAAGTGACTCTTCATTTAGCTGAGGCAATTCTTGGTCATCGGACCGCTGACGTCTGTCCTCTGTGCCACTTCCGGCAGCTCAGGGAACAGGTCCTTCATTTCTGAAGAAGGATCTGGAGGGTGTATCACAGTGTCCACCGCAACATGTGTATTTGAATTACTCTCTTTTTTTTTCCAAAGACTTTTTTTTAGATCAGCTTTAGGTGCACATCAAAATTGAGGGAGAGGTACATAGATTTTTCCATATGCCCTCTACCCCCACACGTGCGCAGCCTTCCCCATTATCATCATCGCCCACCAGAGCGGTGTATTTGTTAAAACTGACCAACCTACACGGACACACCATTATCACCCACACTCCATAGTTCACGTGAGGGCTCACTCTTGGTGCTGTACATTCTATGGATTTAGACAAATGTATAATAACATGGGAATCGGATGTGAAAAGGGCTGAGGTCAAAGGTAACCCACTCTCTTATGCCTCCCTGAGTGCATGTTCTTTAGAAAACTGCGAAAGTCACAATAAAAAGAGATTACTAGTGAAAATGTGGGAAGACTAACACTTTCATATTTTGCATTTGGGTAGGTCGATTTCTAATTTTGAAAAGTAATTTGGTAATATTTATTTTTAAAAGAACACATCCCCATTTCCAAGCAATTCCATTTTTCTGAATGTTTTCTTCAGAAATAAAAGATCCATTTCTGAGGATATATCTACAAAGATGTTTAATACAATGATATATGTAGTGGCCAAAACAAAAATCAAACAAATAAACAAACAAACAAAAACCACCAGGAAGTAATCTGAATATTCATAAATTGGAAACAATGGAATAAAGTATGCCCAGTCACACTATGGACTATGATACAGCTATTTAAAAGAATTAGATCTGCATGCATTGACCTGGAGGAATGTTCTCGATAGATTGTTAAGTGGAAAATGTAAGACTCAAAGTAATACAAGTATGTGTAGATCATCTTATTTTTAGGAAACAAACATATCTGCCTCACATATATGTTTAAGGAAGGATATATCAACGTTTGCTTCAGTTGTTACAACGAGCCTGAATCACTTTATTGATAAAAAATTGATACGAAAAATCTAAAAAGAAAAAACGAAAACTCCTTGCTTTCTCCACCAAAACAAAGGGACCCATCAACCCAAACTTTGGCCCTAGTGTTCCAGGGAGTGTTGGCTGAGAAGCTGGGATGGACACGTGACATTGCTGGCAGCCAAGACCTGGTGTCCTCTCTGCTGTGGCTTTGCTGTCTCCTCCCCTTTGATGAAAAAGTTCCCATCCCTTCAAAAAGCCCAACTCATCAACATTAGAAAGCTATCCCTGACTGTAGTTATACCGTTTTTACACAAAATTAGACTGAGAAAAAAAAGGAAAAATTGCTTGGAGTTATGCTCCCCTTTGACGATCTCAGTTGCTTTCCCTTTAGCACTTGCTACTTTATCCTGAATCATTTAGCAAAGTTGATCTCGTTTGAAAACAACCCAGCCAACCTCTCCTTGGCTCATCCTGGTCCATCATCTCACTTGTGATTTATAGACCCCAACAGACAGAATGTCTTCTCTTGATTTAAAGAATGATGACACACAGCTTGTCATTGATTTAAATAGGGACTGTCTCCCTGTCAGCACTAAGTATTCTACCTACCACTATATATATAATTCACGGAGATTGTACCTAGCATCTCTTCAAGAACTCTGGCCTTTTCTTGGCCATGCAGGTGCCCCATACTCCTTGCAGCTCCTTGCCTGCCCTCTGGCTCCCTTACACACTGCAGGAAGGCCCCCTCCTCACACAGTGGCCTTGGGGGCCACCCCATTTCCCTCGCACAGTGGCCTTGGGGAAGGCCCATTTCCCTCCATGTTCCTATTACGGACCCTTTGTAGGGGACATAGCTTCTAGGTCCCCTTCCTTTAAATCTCAGTGTCAAGGGTTGGCCCGCCTTCTCCTGCACTCAGCTTTGGCCCCTGAGACGTGACTCACCTGGGCATTCAAGTGCTTGAAGTTCTACTTTGAATATTTTCCCACATTAACGAATTAATTTACTCAAAAGCATTCAGGGCACCTACTTTATGACTAGTACCAGAGACTGAGGATATAGAGATGACAAAGGAACATTTCCCTGCCCTCATGTCTTATAGTTGCTTACTGCCTAGTAGGTCACGGTCAAAAAGATGGATTGGGGAAATCCATCCTGCTCTAGGGCCAGTGTATCTTGTGTCATGTCCTCGTGGAAGCTCCAAGACTCCTCCTGGCACGAGCCCAGTTCTCTGCCAGTGGCCACTCCAGTCTAGATGGTACCTGTTCTCAGATGTTAGCTCCAGGAAGCCTCTCCACTGTCCCTACAGGGAACCCAGACACGGCCCCCTTTATTCTGCTAGAGGTGGTCATGCTGCCAGCGAATAGAATTACAAAATTCCAGCCCTGCTCAGACTCTTGTTCGTTTCTCCTTTGTTCTCAGCAATAAGCCCTCATCTCATCTGTGAGTGATCATCTACTTCATATTTTTTTCAGGAAATATGGAGAGAGGGGTCAGGGAGCACCACCTTCTTTCAATGGAGAACTTTCCCCGAGATATTGTTTGGAATGGGTTGTATACACGAGGAAGAGTAGACTCCCTCCATCTCTGCTCCAGATCACATCTGACATCACATTTCTGGAACCAGGCAAGGTGCATCCTTTCAGAGACCTGAGACATTATGCAGTAGAGGGATTGTCCTCAGCTTGGCCATTATGGGTTCATTAGAAGAAATTGAAAGGGGAATTTGACCCGAGCCACTTACAGAAGAGAAAGAGAAGGAATAATGAATGCTCTTTTAATAAAGTGGCATTCGGGCTCCAGCAAAATGGCCACCGCCTTATTTTTTACACTTTTAAAATTTTTGTATTTTTGCCTTACTCTGTATTCTAATCTCCTGACCTTACATAAATACTTAATACAAAACCCTACTTTGTGGTTTTTTTTTTCTGCTTGTGCTAATAGCTTTGCAGATTGTAGGTTTTGAATCTTCAATTATGAAAAACATTCACTGAGGTTACACTCAGATGATCCTTGGAATGCTGTGGGGTGAACATCCAGGAGGGGAAGACAGATAACAAAACGAAGCCGGGGTTCACGGGAAGGACTGGGGATTCCAGTATGTGGAGGAAAATGCTGGAATTCTGAGCCCATGTGGACACCACTGTTAAGCATACCTCATGTCAATAAAGCATCTCTTACTGTCTCTTCCTCATACAGTGACAGTACTCCTGGGGGCTCCAGTGGGCACAGCCACTCAGGAGGGGGAGGGAAGTGCTAGGGTTGTAACTCAGAATCCAGGAGCTCCACATGGGTCACAGCTGCCAAAAGGAGATGCTAAGTGCTGCAACCCTGACTTGTGATTGTTTCTCAAATGCCAGAGTTTGGCTGTGGTTCCATGATGGAGGCTAATTCCTCATTAAAGTACATTGAGTGTGTGTGCGTGTGTCTGTGTGTGTGTGTGTGTGTGTGTGTGTGTGTGTGTGTGTGTGATTCACAGGGAAAGGATTTCATGGGGCTGACAAAACCACATTTCCCACTGCACACATGAACCACCTGGAGTGGGACCTGAGAACCTGCATTTCCCCCAGCTCTTGAATGATGCCAATGCCAGATTTACCATTTTGAGAAGCAAGGAAAAAGAGGACCAAACGTCTTAAAGAAAAACAAACACCGGAACACTTTCTTCCAACAAAATCTTATATGAAGATTCAATAAGTAAAACAGATAAAAGTGGAGCCACCTTGGCTGAAGTGAAGGGACAGCCAGGAGCCTTGCCCCAAGTGCTTTGTCTCCCCTCAAAAGTCATGAACTTCAAAGAAATACAAGGTAGCTTTGCAGAAGTCCAGTGATCTGGACCCACTCCCTGCCTTTCACTAAGGCTTCCATGTCTAATATTACTCACATGTGACTGCCCAGCACTTGAAATGTGGCTGGGAAGACTGAGGAACAGAATTATTAATCCAATTTAAATTAATCTAATCTAAATTCAAAGCTTTAGCTGTGTAAAGTATTTTTCTGTTAAGCACAACTTTATTGTTTGGTAGGACATTTCATTACATCACATTAGCTCTTACTATATGGTCTACTCATAAACATTGCACCCATCTAGTTGGTGTCAGGTGATCAATTCAGTTTGACTCTTTAAATTCGTATCTGATATAACTTGTATTATCTTTATTTGCATATTTTATCCATACAACAAGAGTTACAGAGATACCTATGTAAATTATAATTAGTAATAATAGTGTATAAAAAGGCGTGGATATATATATATATATATATATATATATATATATATATATATATATAAAACGGCAAGTTATACATTTTATAACTTGCTAAACATTGTCAAGTTAATTTCAGAAAATACTGTACTGATTTACAACATCATCAACATTGTAAATTGGTTCAGAATATCAGCCTCCTGAGGCCAACTTTTAAAGGGATGTGGAATGATTAGCAATGTGGCACTGAGAAAGTTACTTAGTATTCTGAAACTCAATTTCTTTAAGCTGTAAAATGGAGATAATAATATAAGGTTGAAAATTAAGTGAACAAATACATAGGCAAATACTTATATAGTATTAAATTATGACTCCAGTTTAAAAAATTGGAGTATGATAGTAGTTTCTTATGTAAAGGACGTGATTGGTGGTCTCTGCTGGGTGTATAAATTACTAGGTGGGATGGGAGATGGTACTTTGGAGACTTTGGGGGGCAGAAAAATCAGTCACATAATGGGAACTGCTAGAGCTGCTGGAATCAGTCAGACATGTTTGGGGAAGGAAATAACATTATTTTTTGTATACTTCATTCTCTAGCTACAAAAACATTTAAAATAATTGTAGGAGCTGATATCTCATATATACATACATATATATGGCATATATATATATATATATATATATATATATATATATATGCGCCTAAGAACACAATCCCTGGAATATTTATTTCAAAATGAATATTTTCTATTTCTTAGCAACAATGTCCTGAAGAAAAATCCCCTTGGGTGATGATTTGACAAATTCTGCAATGAGGTGGGGATGGGTGGGGATCTGTAAACAGTTCTGAGAAACACTAAGAAAACCACCTTGTCAGCTGTTTCATATCCAAATATTGTTTCTCAGACTGGGGATTTCCTAGACCTACACTCTCCAATATGGTTGGTAGCCATTAGCCATATGTGACTATGGAGTTCTTGAAATGTGGGTTCTCTAAACACAATATGAAAAAAAGTGTAAAACAGCTCATCAGTAATTTTTACCTGTTCATATGATAATATTTTGGACATATTAAGTTAACTAGGACATATTATTAAAGTTAGTTTTTCTTTTTCCTTTTTCAAATGTGGCCACTAGGAAATTTAAAATTACATATGTGGCTCACATCCTATCTTTACTGAACAGTGCTAGTTCAGTCCCCTACATCTGCCTTCAGCACTCCCAGCAAACTTCTATAACCACTTAAATAGTTTTGAATATGCATTCACAGCTCTGAATAGCTCTGAGCTTTGAATACACACTTGGGGAGAAACGTAGCCGGGTGTTCGCCTTAGACAAGGACCTGTGAAAATAAATTGGAAACGGCTACGATAAAAGGCTGTTGCCAGAACTCAGACCAAAACCTCACCTCAGTGAGGTTTTCTAGAAAAACGCTAGAATTTTCGTATACGTTTTTTGTTTAAATGGACCAGTAATGAGGCCAAAAGTCTGAAACAAATAGCTGAGAAAACACATTTTTTTCTTTTTCTTTTGGTTTTCCAAGTCCAGAAAGATAAAGTAATAATAAACTAATACTGTAGTCCTTCTATAAAGAATGAAAACGATTTAGATTAGAAATTAATGTCAGTGTGGATTCTCTGGGAACCAGATGCCAAGATGAGCTTGAGCGCACAAGAGATTTATTAGAAGCAATGTCTGTGAAGAAGAAAGGGGGAGGAGGCAGGAGACGGCAGGGAGAGCCTTCAGGCCATAATGTAGGTCTGACACCTGTGAAAAGAGAGAGGGAAGGAAGAACTGGGTAGATAAAAACAACAGGAGCGCCAGAGCTCAGCGGCTGCCTGTCGGAGAAAGCTTGTGCCAAGCAGGATGGGCCAGCACCACTGCACTCAGCCACTGGGCGGGGCCACCTTGGGGGAAGTGTGGCCTTGACACCACAGGGACGTTGGTCCACCGGGCACTAACTGGGGCTGTCATGCAACTCCGCTCCCCTTGGCAGGTCCTCTTGAAGGAGAGCTGAGTAGCACCCTTCAACACCCCCACAGAGATATTGATATTTGATACCAGATATTGTGCTGATTTGATGTTAAATTTACAAATCCAGGACATTTCATTGTACTTTTCTCCATACCATGTGTTTTAGTGAAAAACAGTCCTGACAACTTCCTTTGGAAACAGGGCACTTCTGCAAACTGATGTCCTGGGCCAAGACCAGAGCTAGGACAGCAGATTCCGCCAGTCTTGGCTCTGCCGTGCTCTAGATACTTCACTTCTTGCAGCCTCACTTTCCCTTCTGTAACATTGTTGTGAATCATAACATCTACCTTGTGGGGTTGTGATTATTAAAAAGAATACCATGTGAGGGAGTTCTTCTCAAAGGTTTAGACTGTTTGGTCACTTCAGTCATCTACCAATGGTCTCACCTACTGGAAACCGGTTAGGAATGCTACAGATTTCTATATGCAGATAAGGTCACGTGGAATTTTTTCACCTATTGGCAAAATTTGGTTTGAAAATATTTTCATCCAGGTCTTAGACTTATCGGGGTGATCACTTCGTAAGTTATATAAATGTCTAATCACTGTGTGTACACCGGAAACTAAGGTAATATTGTATGACAACTGTAATTGAAAAAAAAAATTTTTCATCTATGAAAAGTCAATTGAAATTCATTCTAGTTGATCCCAGTTGTACACTGATCAGTGATTTCTTGTAATTCTTTCATCTTAAAACACTTCGCCCAGATATTCCCAGGGAGGAATCTGCTCCTACTCCCGTCTCTGCTTGAATGTCACCCACCTCCCAGACCTTCTGTCATCCTCTTCCCCAAAATAGCAGCTCTATCATCTTTTGTCCCTTACATTGCTCAGTTTTCCTTCATTGTATGTGTCAGTTCCTGAGGGAATAGTATAGTGTTTAACTATTAGTTTATGGTTGTCTTTTCTTCTAGAACATAAGCTTCATGGTAACAGGAACTTTGTTTCATTCACTATTATGTCCCCTGAAATGCTGCCTAGCATATAGTGAGGAAGTGTTTTATTTTTGACTGGATGTAATTCACATGTGGTTTCCAAAAGGAATGGAATGGCAAATGAGGAATTTAGAAGAACAGTAATATTTTTTGTGGATATCCTGATCTACTGTAATGGTCAGGGGATGAGGAAGAGGCTAATTGCAGAGCACAAGTGCCCTAGAACCTCTCCTTGGACAAGTTCAACCTGCTCAGTCAGATCTTTCACCAGAATCACTAGCAAGAAGCAAATGGACAGGATTGGTGCTTATTTATTTATTTATTTATTTTACTCAATTTTTTCTTACTCAATTTCTCTAGAGTAGGTGGGCAAGCCTTTTTTTCTTTTCTTTTTTCTTTCTTTTTTTTTTTTTTTTGACTCATGGAAATTGGATGGGGACAAAAAATTGCGTAAGAGCCCTGCCTGCCCCACCAAACAGATACTCAGTCTTTGGAGGATCAAGTCTTTAGCATATCCCTAAAGTCCTGAGCAAAGACACAGCTGTAGTCTGGAGAAAGGAAAACACT
Organism: Rhinolophus ferrumequinum; assembly: GCF_004115265.2. Lineage (NCBI taxonomy): Eukaryota > Metazoa > Chordata > Mammalia > Chiroptera > Rhinolophidae > Rhinolophus > Rhinolophus ferrumequinum. The sequence goes on from NC_046289.1 coordinate 51,159,940, forward strand.
TGATCTGTATCAGCTGAAGGGGCAAAAGTGGCATTTGAGGGTGGCTGACACCAGTCAGGACTAGAAAGTCATCTCTGTTGCCTGGGTCTGTCCAGCAGCAGAGGGCGGTGAGTGAGGGGGGAAGAACTGTCCAGGCTGAGGGTGGTGTCCATCTGGGGTGCTGTGGAGGTACTCTGGACTGAGTGTAGCACGTGCAGACTACAGGAACTCTGTTGCCCCTTTTCATTTACTGGTTCCCTGAGTTTGAGTCTCCCCTGAGCTAATCAGCTGTTTACCCAGAAGGTCAATAGAGAGAAAGAGAGAAATAGGGTCATTCAGCGGCCACATGGGAAGCAGTGAACTTTTATAAGGGTAACTGATCTTGGCTAAGCCAAGAAAGAATCTGCAGATCGCCCTTAGTTTGCACCTTCCTGCAAGTGATACATCATTCCTGGGAGAGGGCAATGCTCAGTTGAGAACCCCAGTGACTTCAGGGATCCCACCCCCCAAGGTAGGAAAAGGCAGTCTGCCAAACAGGGAGCCCCCGAGAGTAATAAAGGGCAAAACTGAAATTCCAGCAGTCATCTCCCCTTAAGGGTTAGTGCTTCTGGCTCCTGTTCATGGAGGAAGGAGTCAGCCTTCACTTGTGCAGGAGCATGAGTTTAATTTTCGTGATATTGGGGTGAGTAGACAGTACACAGGGCTGACAGACAAAAGACCCAGGTTCTAGTCCCAGCTCTACCTCCAATTCACTTTGTGACCTTGGTCAATTTGCATGACCTCTCTGGGCCTCCAATTCTCATAAAATAAGAGGATTGAGTTAAATGATCTCTAAGGCTTTTTTTTTTTTTTTTCTTTCCAGTGCTAATGTTTTGTGAATATGTGATTGGGTAGATTCAAGGAGGGCTGGGTTGTATCTCCCTTTTGGAGCTCTCTCTGAAAGGCAGCTTAGCATTTGGCACTGGGGGTGGGAAACAAAACAGAGAAGCAGCCTTGAGATGTGACAGACCTGTGGGCTGCCTGTCCTGTCCCTGTCCCACGGTTGTGGGGTGGCCCTTTTATCTCCAGGAGTGCAGCTGCCTCATCAAAGATGGCAGAAGGCCTGGTCATGGAGCTGCGAGTGTTGGCAGCTGGTTCTCAGAATTGACCTCCGAGTGGGAGTCACACTTTGTTACTGCAAGTGCCTGCCTGGCACGGGCCCCACACAACTTCTTGAGCTTGTCAACACCCAGGATAGAATAAATCATCAGAGGCCCATTTTTAGCCCAGAGTGAAAAATGAAGTCACCAGGAGACGCCAATTAGGACTACAGACTGGAGGCGAGGGTTTGTTAAAGGACAGGGCTGTCTTCCCGGGGAGCCAATCCTGGGAAGGCTTCAGGCCCTGGGGTTTGCTGTCCTCAGCCCCACAGCGTCTGGGAGGAGTGCTGTGGGGGCAGGAATCAGGACACTCCCTGCCCTGTCGCACTTTCAAAATCACACTCACCAGCAGAGGAACCTTAGCTTCTTCTTGCTCCAGGAAATAGGTCTGTCTTGCTATCTCAAATAATAAAATCACAGGCAGTTAGTGACTGCCCAATCATCTGTTTTGTTTTATTTTTGAAGCAGAAGGAATGGGGAGGGGAGGATTTGCAGCCTGTACACTCAGCCTTCCTCCTCCTTTCTTCTCTCCTCAGGCCTGGGATAATTTTTCTCGAAGGCTCTTCCACTTCTACCATTCTGTAGTTCATTGTTAGATTTGAAAATAACAGTTTCTGGAATAGCTGAGCATGTGGGCAAATTGCTGATATTTTAAAGATGAGACAGCATCATTTCAGTACAAAGAAAGAAAAACCGAAAAAAAGAAAACCCCAGTTCTGTTACTTTATGAGCTGTGGGAGCCTGGTCAAATTATACTTAACCTTCTCCCTCTATTTCCACATCTGTAAAGTGGAGAATATGATAGTGCTTACCTCAGAAGATCTTTGGGAGGGTTAAATAAGATTAAAAAAAAAAAATCAGTGCTTGCTCAACACAGTGCCTGTCAATAAACCCAGGTGACAGTGCGCTAAGTGGAAAACAAAAGCTGGTGGGACCCAAACTGTCTTAGGGAGACAGCATGAGCTGGGGTGGTGTTTCAATGTCTGCTGCCCATCCTGTCTTCTCTTGGTCTCCCGAAGGGATAAGATAAGTTCTGTGCCTGGGTAGATCTCACAGGAAGTAATGTTTCCTCTCTGGACTTGGTTGACTGGTTGCTTTGTCTCCTGACCTTTGTATACCCCTTATCAGGAGTGGGGGCTGGAGGCCTGAGAAAGTGCACTAGGACCCACACAGGAAAGTATCAACTCATTTGTCCATCTGTCCATCCATCCATCCATCCATCCAGCAAAGACTGTATTGTGTGTGCCTGGCAGTGCACCAAGCCTGGGACGATTCAGAGACCGTTAGGTCCTGGACCTTTCCTTTCGCAGCCATGGGAAGGAGCCAGCCTTCTTGGGACTCAGCTTCCCTTTTAACTCCCCGCCTTCTCTTCCCTGCTGCCCCCGCCATCAATCAGGCTTGGGCCCTGGTCATTCTAATTTGACAATGATCTTTATATCCATGAGCTTCTTCCTCTCGGGGGTGCTAATTGAAACCCTGGAAATGGATGAGATTGTCAAATTACAGTATATCCAGAGAAGAGAATTTACCTCCGGGTGAAATCGTTGGAAATATATACATTTGAGGATGAAGGGTGTAGGGAAAAAAAAAGCCATGGAGGGGGCAGGCATTGGTAGGTGGGGGTGTTAGGTAACAATGGGGGCCCAGCTGAGGCTGCTGGGAGGACGGGTTGCCTGCTGAGCAGTGCACAGAAGTGAGCAGGTTTGTGATTCTAAGAAATGGGGGTTAGGCCCAGCAGGCAGTCAGCCTCAGGCTACAAATAAGGCAGTGGCCAGGGGCCAGGGGCCAGCAATTCTCAGGTCCAGGTGATTCCCAGAAGTCCAGGTCCTGCCTCTCCCCAGATTCCAGACCTGGCTGTGAGGTGGGGACCTGCTGAAAACAAGGCAGTTTTAGTCCTAAAGGGCTGGAATAGGATAAGGATTCGATTCCCTGCACTGGACATTCATTCGGTCAGGGCCAGCCTGGCAAGAGGGGGCTGGGCCTGCAAGTGGGGATCCGGTGGCCACAGCTTGGCAGAGACTGAGAACTTGGCTGGGTCTGAAGTTTCCAGACAAAGGTAAACACGAGGAAGTGGGTCTGAGTGGAACTGATTAACTGGCTTGTTATCTGGAAAATTATGGGAAGATTGTGACCTCTGGCTTTGAGATCATTTAAGGCCTACGGTGGGGAAGCTCTTCCCTCATTCAGAAACCAGTGTACAGAGACTACAGCCCCACTATACAATATTTTACAGTTGACAGTTGTCTGTATCTGTGATTACCGGGTCTCGCCAAGACCCCATGTACCAGGAAAGGGAGGTCATATATCTTTTATTTGGCAAGGGAGGAAACTGAGTCTCAGTTGACAAAGTGGACTTGCCCCAGGAGGCAGCTGTTGGTGAGGGGCCAGGAGAGGCATCCAGGGCCAGCTCAGGTTGCAGCTCCCTGAGCGCTTTCCTGCCCCCCCCCCTTTTTTTTTGGTGGGAGGAGGATAGTGACTGAGGGTGGATTTCAGTTCTAAATCCTGGCTCTGCCCCTTTCTGACTTCTGTGGTCTTGGGCAAGTGGCTTAATCTCTCAGAGCCTCCTCTTCCTCATTTATAAAATGGGACAGTAGTGCTGACCTTTTCTATTGTTGACCTCAACTCGCCAGGAGTCCCTCAGGTCTCAGTTCTAGGCTCTCTCCTCTTCTCAAAACAGTTGCTCTCCCCGCCCCCACTTTTCATTCACACCTACTACTTCTATTACTTATAAAGTCCATACTTTGATGTAATAATTCCAGCTTGAAAGACTCTTATTAGCTCTAGATCTGTATTTTCAACTGCCAATCCAACTTTTACACTTGTATCTCACAGGCGTCTCAAACTCAGCATGTCTAAAATGGACTTTCATCCTCTTCCCATTCCCCTTGACCCGCAGCCCCTTGCAACCATCCTTCTGCTTTCCCTGTGGCGCCATCTGTGTTTGACCCAAGAGCTGCCAGTCCATCCTGTGCCCACACGTGTAGGCCACAGTGATCTGCATGCTTCCTACCTGGTAGTGTTGGTACCTTGGTGCCTGGAGAGCTTAGTGCCATTTGCAAAGATGGATGTTTCACTATGAGTGTATCCTCTAGAGTTTGTATAAATGTCCAGTGTTATCAATCTTAGCACTTCTTTGTAGCCAACCTAAATACGTCACCATCTAGAGGCGGTGACACTTTTATTTCCCATATGCTGAGTCCATAAGACTGTAGCACCCTCCTCTGAAGGTGATTCAGCTTTAGTAAAGTCTATCATGATACTCTCTTTTTTTTCTCTATTCCCTGTCTCCCAGGCCAGAGTTCACATGGTGGTCCAAACTAGAACATGCCACCCAGCGTCATTAGGAACATTGACAAAGGCAAAGGAAATGATTCTGATTAGGTGGACGTGTGTACATAAATGCAAGTTAACACCTGCCCCCCACCACCAATTAAAGGCCAACTAGGAATAAGTATTTATCACAAATGTGGTAGAGAAGGAGTTAATAGCCTTAGTCTTTAAAGAGTTTCTACTTTGATAAGAAAAATACTAACCCCCAATATAGGACAGTGGGTAGGGGACAGGAACAGACAGTTCACAGACAAGGAAATAAAAACAGCTACAAACGTGTGGGGAAATGTTCAGCTACCAGTAATCACAAAATGCAAATTACAACAATAAAATACTATTTCCGCCCTGCTGCAGCAGGCAAGATTAAGACTGTGACACTACTCAAGGCTGGTGAGGGTGTAGGGGGAAGAGAACTGCTCCACACTGTTCAGGAAAGCAATCTGGCAATAGGTAGTAAAAAGCATTAAAATATTCATACTCTTCACCCAGTAATTTCTCTTCTGGGATCTCCTAGAGAAATAATCAGAAATGCAGACAAAGCTGGATGGGCACAAATGCTAATCATGGTGTTATTTATTGTTGCCAAAGCAACCTAAATGCTCAATACTGTGGAAATGTTGTATGAATTGTAATACACCCAAACAACGTAATAGCAGACAGTTACTTAAAATTGATATCGACTAAGACATTTTAATGATATGGGAAAACGTTTCTTCACATAAATTTTAAAAAATCAGAGTTGTATACTCAGTATTATCTCAAATATATAAACTTTGCAAGAAAGAAAAAGGCCCTAAGATAATGACAAAAGGGTTACCAGATTATCTTCGGTTGACGTGATGTTGGGTGGTAGCTATTGTCTTCTTTATATAATTTCAAGACAAAATTTACATACACTAAAATGCACCATTCTTATCTGTACAATTTCGACAATGAATACACTCACCAATGAATATACTCAAATATCTCACACCCCATCACAATATAAAACATCTCCATCTCTCTAGAAAGTTCCCTTGTGACCCTTTCTAGTTATTACCCTTCTGGCCAGAGGCAACCTCTATTATCATTTTTTCCCCCCTTAGATGTGTTTTGCCTGTTCTAGAACCTCATATAAATGGACTCATAAAGTAAACTCTTCTGTGCCTGCTCCTATTAAATGTTGCTGTAGGGGAATGGCTCCCAGGGTCACCCTGGAGACCCTGCACATAGCCACATAGGCCACGCAGGTGAGGCTTGAGCCACAGCAGATCTGAGTCTTGGCAGAATATCTCATGATGCTCCCAGAACAGGAGAACGTGGGACACTTGTGAGGAGCTGCTACAAGGGCACTTCCTGCTTGCTTCCCTATTTACAAGAAGGCTGTCCTGAGACCGCTTCTCATCTCCTCCCGGGTTCTGAGGAGGAGGAGGAGTGGGACTTTCTGCCTCAGCTCCTGGGATGCGGCTGCAGGATGTTGACTCCTCAACAATAGGTGTCCCATCATTCATGTTTCAGGCATCTGGTCGCGTGTTGATTTGGTGTCACCCTCCCTACGGCCACAGGGAGCTGGCACCTTTGGCTACTCTCCCTTTCACTGTGTAAGTAAGGAAATGTCTGAATCCAAACAGTGTTAGTGATTACCAGTTGAATCCTCAGTTAGGCCTCAGCGTTGCCTTGGGAAGTACACATCTTTATTAGTTTCCTGGGGTTCCTATAGCAAAGTACCACCAACCGGTGGTTTAAACAACAGAAATTTATTGTCTCAATCCTTGAGGCTAGAAGTCCAAAATCAAGGTGTCTGGAGGGTTGGTTCTTTCTGAGGGCTGGGAGCAAGAATCTATTCCGGGCCTTTCACCTTGACTTATAGATGGCTGACTTCTCCCTGTGTCTCTTCACATGCTGTTCTTCCTGTGTGTCTGTGATCAAATTAACCGTTTATAAGGAAACCAGTCATGTTGGATTAGGGCCCGCCCTAATGACCTCATCTTAACTAATTACATCTGTTTCAACCTCGTTTCCCAAAAAAGTGACATTCTGAGTATTGGTGGTTAAATTTCAATTTGTGAATTTGGAGATGGGGGATACAATTCAATCTATAACAATGTCTTTTCCCCCAATTAGACTGCAAGCTCCTGGGCCAGGAGGGTCTCCGTTAGTACTTGGCAAGTACATGGCAGGTAACAAAGAGAAGAAAGTGAACTAAATAAGTGCAGGAAGAGCCTACAGGAGGAACCAGGGGTGGTATTACCCTGGGCTTCTGCCTTGTCAGTGACCCAGAACTGGCAGGGCTCAAGAGGATAGATGAAGGTTGTAAACCAGACTGCCAACTTATTGATTTACAACAGGGACTTTACTTTTAGGAACAGGAAGACTCTTTTATCCCAGTCATGTTGTTCATTGCTTTTTCTGGGGTTGGGTTCCTGGGAAACTACCTTAGTCACCCAGCTTTTTGTGAGAGCCTCTGGTGAGGGTGGAGGGAGGCTTTCTGAGGGACAGTTTATCCAGGCCCTGGGGGAGCCTGAGGAGGAAATTCAGAGATGATATTCCTCATTCCCTTGATGTTACAGGTAAGAAAACTGACGCCAAGGGGCTGAGCTAGTCACTCCTGGTGACAGAGTGACAAAACTGAGATGAGAACCCAGGTACACTGACTTCCGGTGTAGTGCTTTTTTGCCCCATGAAGCTGTTCACTCAGCCATTTGCCTTGACTCACTGTTCTTAGTGTAATGTAGCAAATACCTCTGTGCCCCTGCTGCCTTGAAGCCATGGATGCTCACAGCTCTTGAGGCGGAGGGCAGTCTCAAGGAGCTGGTCAAAGAGGAATGTCCCAAACACCTTGTTCTTCAGTAGACTCTCCTTGCCCCAGACCTGGGAGGATTCCCTGAAACTGTTGATGCTCAGACATAGAATTTACTTGTGGCTGTTGCACACCTAGTGCCAGATTCCAATCTAGAGGCTGGGACTGGCTACTTCCATACTCAGCACTGTCCCTTAGGCTTTGTTCAAGACCTTGAAAATATAAAATCAATGTATATGTCTATAAATAGAGCACGAGCTCCTTTGAGAGCTTTATCTTTCATGTTTATATCCTGATTCCTCACCTCCGGTACCTGGATTGTATAAATACTCAGTAAGTAGATAGATAAACATACCAACTGAGTTTATGGGAGAATCTCCTACCCGCAGTGATGGTTGGATGTCAATGAGAGGCGTCAGAATTGGTGAATCCATTTCTTTTCCCTCTGCCAAAGCCTGCTCTTGGGTTTACTTTCTCCTCCCCTACCCTGCCCTCCTTTCAGCTTCCAGACAGTGGGCCTCGAAAGAGGGCTTTTCTTTATGAAAGAGTATTCAGTAACTCCACTTTTATTCTCAAAAGGTTGTCAGGTTTTTTTCCCAAAGGCTCTATTTAGGAATGTCAGGAGTTTCCTTTTAAATTTTATTCTAAATCACCATTCCAAGCCAGCCCATAAAAAGAAACAGTGGGATAGGAGGTGAAGAAATGAAACCCAACCAAATCTTCAATGTGAAAGACTAAGCACAATGTTCCTTACTGGAATGCTAAGGCAAACATGATAAAAAATGGTGTCATTTGAAAGAACTCATTAGTGCACTGGAAATCCCCAAGGGAAATTTCAGGGAATCAGACAGAGGCTGCCGGGAAATGTATGATTCAAAGTAAAGAGATCCACCATTTTCTCATTGAAGGCCAATTCTTTAATGCCATGACTACTCTCCAAGCCATACCCTAGTCTGACACTTTTCAAGACCCAGCAGATATTAACAGGCCACTCTTTTGGGCCTCAGTGATGCATAAGGAATCTCCAACCCTTGGTCTGAGCCTTTAAAGAATCTTCATGCTTGATCCATGACTGCTCCCAGTGTGTGACTCTACTGTATGTTCTCTTTTATAGAACCTGAAGAGTTGGAATAAACGGTAAGGATCATTTGGACCCATCCATCTGTAATATCATTTCAGATACTTCCTCCCTATGACTTCTTTCTAAACTCAGCAGCCAAGCTAATTACTCTGAGCTCTGAGCTCCCATGCACCTTGCACGGGGTGTTGGTTACAGCTTTTCCCAGAGTGCATTATAATTATTAGTTTGCATGTCCGCTGGGTTCTGAGGGTCAACATTGTGTCTTACTCAGGCTTGCATTCCACCCTAGCTCTCAGCAGAGTTCCTGGCAAATAGTCACTGCTCAACTGATGTTTGTTAAATGAATAAGAAAGGCCCACTTTCTATAGGCAATAAAGCTCAGGATGCACAGAGAAATGAGGTGCCTTAGGTAAGATAAAGATCTTTATCACTACTTAAATTCTTCTGTAGTTAAGTATGAAAGACATTGAATTAACAGTGAAGCATATTCTTTTCACTTTCCGTATTTACTATGTCTGACCAGATATATAGAGGTCAGATGCTTCCAGCTTGTCCTTGCATGTCGCCTGATTGTCCCATTTAATGTGGTTTACTTTGGTTAATGATAGAAAGCTGTTCTCCCCTGCTCTTTGCCCCCAAAGGGACAGAAATTTCTTGTTCAAACCTCTTGTTTGTCCTGCTCTTTGTATGACAGGAAAAGGCAGTGGACTGGGAAATAGGAGATCATTTCTTGAGGTTTTTTTTTTTTTCCTTTCTATTTCTTTCATAGAATCTCTTGTTCTCCAAACAACTCAAGGAGTCCACCTGACTATAGACTTCATAGGTTTCGCGAAGAAACATGTTTCAACCTCAAGTCCTGAGTTGTCTCTTGCAAAAACTCATCTTGCAAAAAACTGAGGGAAGTTCTCAATTTGCTGTTGGCATTTCCAGTTAGTGTCAGCGTGGACAGCGTGGGTTAGGGGTTTTCAGCTTTGTGTAACATACCCAGAAAGAGATTTGCTCTCAAGTTTCTTCCTGACTTTGCCCACATGTATTAAGGTGTTATGAAAAGGGGAATGAGCACTGAAACTGCCAGGAGTTATCTTCAAGATATTTAATAACATTTTTAGCACAGGCAGGGCCAGTCAGAGACATCCAACTCTGGGAGCTGGGGGCACCAGGGAGTCAGAGCACGGAAGGAGAGCTATGGGGAGGATAGGAGCTGAGTCAATAGCTGGACACCAATTAATGTAAAACTGGTTCAAAATTTGTACAACTGGGGGACCACATGATGTGTCCTAGTGGGATATCTGCTGCGAGAGTAAGAAAGAACTCCACCATCTACTCTCTGACAGTGGTTCCCAAACTGTCCACATAATGGAATCCCTGAGGATCTTTTAAAAATGCCAATGTCTTGGTTACAATCTCTGCAATGGGACCCAGTGTCTTTGAAGTTCCCTAGGTGATTCCAAGTACACGCAAGTTGAGAACCCTGCTTTATGACATTCAGTAAGTTATTTTGTCCTTTGGGCATCAGCTTCTTTGTTGGTAAAAAGTGGGCAACAATACCCAGGTCATCAGCTTTTGGGGAATAGCAAATTAGTGTCTTCAGGGCCTGACATGTAAGAGGTGCGCACTACTTATTTTCCTTCTGGAATTCTTTATTTTCTTTTGTCACTTGTTCTGAAATGTCACTATTTGGATAAACACTCAGCCGCTATTGGAAATGGAAATATCACTGGGAAGATTTGGGGCCATTAGTCATCTCTGTGTTGGTGTGGGTTATTATTTAAGATGATGTCTCCTCAAAACCAGCCAAAGTGAGGTGAACTAAGTGGTGGGAATTTTAATTGCAGGAATTAGATGAGCCTGAGAAGCTCAGGATGTCACTGTAGCTGCTTCAGCTTCTTGTTGAGAACGTAACGTGAAAGTCCTGGCTGCCTCATTCTTCTTCAAAGCCCATTTGAAAGTAAGCAGTTTTGAAGGATGGCCTGAAGGATGTTCCCTCCATCCATTCTTCTGGGTTAGGTATTCCCCATTTGGGCTCTGGGCTCCGCAAACCCTAACCGGTCTGTGACTGGGCCCTGGGGTCTGGGAACTGGAATCCTAGGCAGCATTTGGTGTGTTTGTGTCAAGTCTCCATTTCCTCCCTGGGAGACATTTCAGCTTTCTTCAGGTTCCCAAAGGGAATCTCAATACCCCAATTACCCCCCAATTTAAGAATTATTACTTTCACATCACCCTGGATAAAGCTGGCCCTCTGTCTGAGCATGCCCTCAATAAATGGGCCTCTGTGGAATTGTTCTGCTGAATTGTTCTTTGGCAGGATCCGTCAACTTATACTGAAGAGCAATTGAAGAAATAACCTTTGAAACTCTTCACTTGTAATAAGGGGTAGTTGTTTTACTCTTATGGATACTTTCTTCTGGTCTTTGGCTTCCAGAAAGCTTGTTTCAGCTGACTTGGATTTTGGCAAATATATCTAACAAAGTCTTAGATATAGAGGATCTTTTGAACTTCAAATTATTAATCACAAACCATATATTTTACAAGCTATTCTTTTTTTCATCATTTCCATATTAACTCATGAAGAACCTTTCATTTTAATTATATTATTTTATAGTCTATAAAAATTTTAGCATGTATTACTGCATGTCTTCTGGTGTGATTTTACTCTCACCAAAGTCCTGGGTGTTAATTAATATCATTTCTATTTTAAAGCTAAAGAATGTGAAAGGACTTGGTTAGGATCACACAGTTAGTGCAGCCAAAGGTTTTTGATGACTGATTCCCAGCTCAGTATTCTCTTTAACATGACATATCATCATTTATGGGTAAAAAGGAAAGACATGGAAAAAAACACACCCAAATAATTAATTTAAAAAATTTTTTTCGAACAGCCTTGACATTTACTTTTTAAATGAAGATTTATTTTGCTGTGGTACACCATCATTTTTGTACCATGTGTGAATAAATGAACTTTGGCATTAATGAATTCTGTTAGAAATTTGTGAGACTTTTGATGCACTGCCAATTAGCCTACAGGGTGAAAGGCCCAAATAATATCCAGACATTCCAATCTGCTTTATTTTTCTTTGGGGCAGATTTAAGATTGTTTGAATCAAACTCCCCCTTTCCTTTCTTTAATCCTATTTTTGAAAATAGAAGTTGTGACTAATACAGTATGACCATTGACCACTGGGAGTCTTTTACGTGACACCGCAACATTTGAGATAATAAATCTAGAGAGAAAGCCATTCCCTTCAGGGGAAATGCGAAGATATCTATCTTCATATCTGAAAGGCAAACTAAAAAGAGCAAGAATATTTGCCCTGAAAGTAAGAGGATCATAGGATTTTAGAATTGCAAGATCCTAATAAATTGGCAGGAAATGTTGCAAGCTGGAAGGGACCTTCCTGATTACCTAGTCCAACCTGCTGATCTAACAGAGCGTGCAGGTGAAGTCGTGAGCAGGGAGATGCTTTCTCCAAGCTCGCACAGCCGGTTACTGGCAGCAGAGCCAGGCTTAGCACGAGAGCCACCTAACTCCCTGGCATCTTCCCATGGGACCAGTGGGCCTCCAGCTTCCTTCAAGCGTGAAGAACCCTTTTGAAAGTCAGAATCATTTCACAGACACTTATGTAACTCTTGTTTGGTAACGACTGGTTGAGAAAAGATATAATGAGAAAAGCAACTGCGAATTCATTAATAGTTTGAAATTATTTTATATGTTGCCGTCTCCTTCCATAACCAGGTGAAAAGAGCCAGGAATGTCCTGATGGAGGTAGGGTTGATGTTCACGCTTATACCTGATGATGCATTCTCACCAGTGTGGCTGTACTTTGCTAGTCTGGAATTTTCCCTACCCACTAGAGAGATACTTCCATTGAGGGACATGATAAAAATGCTGTGGAACTAGGACTGCCACTGGTGATTTTTAAAATGCTGGGTCTATAAAGCTTTGGCAAAAGAGCTTGATGTTGATTATCGAGGGAAGGTGCAGAGAACTGTAGGGTGCAGGGAACTATAAAAGTTAGCAGAAAACCGTGACTATATCATATAGGCAGGTGAATCAATTACCCAGACATTTCCCCACCTCTTTCTTGCTCATCTTATTTGGAGCAAGGTAATCCGCCATGGCCCAGTTGAAGAATCACATTTGGTTTAAGCTAGTTATGACATTCCTCTCTCTCTTTGCTAGATATTTGATTACATACCTCCAGTGTAGCTTGGAGTGGTTGTTTGACAAAGTTCTGGCCAAGAAGATGGAAGAAGAAGCCTGCTGGAAGCTCCCGGGAAAGCTTTGGCTTTGCTGGTGAAAAGCCCAGATGTCGCCAGTGTCAATTCCTCTCTAGTATTCCTACCTTAAACATGGCCAGGAGCCCCCCGTGGCATCTTGTGATCATGAGGCAACGGGTGAGAGTGAAATGGAGATGAAACCCAGAGACTTGACATTATAGCTAAACCAACACCAGAAATTGCTTTCTACTTCTTGCCTTCAGAGAAAAATGAATCCCTGTTTATTTAAGCCACTGTTAGTGGGACTTTCTATTATTTGCAGCCAAAAGTTTTCCTGATAGCAAAAGTTAGTCACTCTGCTGGGCAAGAAATGAAGCGATCTGGAAGAGGGGAAGAAGGGAACTATAAATGTTAGTTACAGCCTTAGGACCAATTGTAGGACTGAGGGCATAGTTACAACCTCCTTTTCAGCATCAACTTCTGCCTCTATTGGTTCTATTTCTCTGGAGAACCCTGACTGCTACATCATAAGAGTCTATCTCCTTCATCACTCCGCAGCATTGCTACCAAAGAGCCCGTCCCTCTGAATTTGTTTCTTAAAATCAAAAGACCCTCGGACAAGAAACTCAGTAATGTCTGGTGCCTTTGTGAAATGGTGGTTCATGGTAGTGGGAGATATACTCACTCAGTCTATAGTAAACGCTTCGTGCATGTATGGACTCTCAGTTTCCAGCAATTGGGAAGAACAGGTTGACCTATTCTGCAGTAGGGATAGGATTTCATTAGCTGCCTTTGCCCTGCACAGCAGAAGAGTAGAAAATGGGTGCAGTGTACAGGAAGCAGCCCTGTTCTTCCAGGCTTATCTAGTGAAACTTGCTTGACCTTGTACTGACTTAAGAAAATGAGGAGTCCAACCCACGGTAGAGCAGGCAGGGGACTCTATTGTTTAATATGTAGGGTCCCCAAAGGCACTCCTGTTCAGAATTTTCCCATATACCCCTGCTGCCCATGGGAGACGCTTCCGCCACTGGAGACACACCCACAGCCCCTCCTGTCTAAACCTCAAACTCCTCCCTTCACTGTACTCTGTCCTGGTCTGTAATTACCTGTGCGGCCCAGATCAGTCCTTTATTGCACGTGGTTTATCCTCTGATTTTTATTCATGCACAGAATGCAGGACAAAAATGATCAGTGATGGCAGGCTGAGGGAAGGACATGGGGTGCGACCCTGGGTGGGGATGAGCACCAGGCACCAAGCCTTCGGGTAGAGGGCTAGAGGTAGATGGGGTGGGGGAGCAGGAGCCATCAGAAAAGGAGGGCTCAGAAAGAAAGATTCCACCTATTTGATTTCCCTCTTTCGGCTTTCAAGAGGCCAGAGCACGATCTAATGTTCAATTACAATAACCACATTGACGATAATGATTGGCATTTGGCTTTTTTCCCTCATAGCTCTTATTATTTTTTTTTAAAAAGTATTGTTTTATTAGTCATTTTAAGAAACAAATGCTTTTAAGAACTTGCTGATTGTAGGGGATATAAGAAGCCCAGAATAGTAGAAAAGAGTCCAGGTTTTGGTGTTGGATTCATTTGTATTTGAATCCAGACTCTGCCACTGGCTGTGTGACATCGAACAAGTTACCTAAGCTCTCTGAACTTCTGTTTCTTCACCTGTAATATTGTGATAACAATAGTACCTGCCCTGCAGGAGCTTTATTGGGATTTATAGAGAATATATGTAGCATGCTTCACATGGTGTCTAAAAAAATCTGCCACAGCACCTGCACTCTATTATAATAGCCAAGGTGAAGTGAGTACTTCAGATGCTCCAGGTAATGCACTAAGTACATTAGCTAATTGATACAAAACCAGGTCTTCTTGGCTTCCATTCCCCCACCAATCTCAGTGGATGAGGTTGAGTTACTAATCAGGACCCATGGCTGGTCAGGGGTCCTCAGAAAACTCAGCGTATTCTTCTGGCACCTTTCTAACTGCACATGGAGCGACTTCTGAGGGTTGGGGGTCCTGTGAGTGAATGGAGCAGAGGCATGAAGCCCTGTGAAGCACATGGCAGAAAGAACTGAGGGGGACACCCCGTCTCACCCTGTGCGGAAACATCTGGTTACCCCCTGGGAGAGATGCAGGGCAGTTAGGAGGGCTCAGGCCAGATGCGCTGAACGGAAGGACTAAGCTGATGATACAAACCAGGGGCTAGAACCGGCCAGGGATAGAAAGCTGTTGCCATGTTGGTCCAGAGAAGTCAGGTGCTCGGTAGCCAAGGAACATCTGTGTGGGAATTTTGTATGCAGGTCCAACAAAGCCAAATTCCTTAAAAGCAGCTTTTTTCTGTCCAGATGGCTTCAGCAGCCTTGACAGAAGGGTGGGTGTGTGTGTGTGTGTGTGTGTGTGTGTGTGTGTGTAGGTGGGTGGCATTCTCAATCTGGTCCTCCCATTCTGTTTTTAGGACTTTGGCCTGTAGGGACTCTTCCCCAGTTAAACTTCACATCTTGCTTTTCTTAAGCACTTAACTAGGAAGGAGAGAGCATGGCTTTCAGCGAGGGCCCTCTGTGTTGGAGATCATTCAGGATCACTCAGAGGGTAGCACCCCATGGTGACTCTCACTCTCAAACATCCATGCATATGGAGTGATGGATACATGAAATTCATAAATAATCCCCATGCTTCAATTAAACCAGAGCTGCCCTCCTCCCAGCCCTGACCTGCCGAGACTCAGTGCTGATCCAGAAGAGATTTGGCTTATTGCGTGACCGCTCAGAAACCTGAGCCTGAAACGATAGCACTAAAACAGACTCTCATTTTACACAAGAAGGAACCAAGGCTCAGTTTTAGGGAGGTGAGTTGTCCGAGGACATCCAGATGGTGACGGGTGAGATGACAACTCTTTTTCTTGCCCAATGCCCATTTTTCTGAGACGTTGAGACCTGGTAACATGTTCTAACATGTGAGCAAAGGGAGGAAGGGAGCTATCCCGGATGGGTAACCCTCAGTAACCCACAGAGGGATGGATCTAATCAAGAGGGTTCACCAGAACTGCCTGTGGAGGCTTGACAAACAGATAAAGAAAGACCTTGGGGCCCTGCCCCAGACCAATTAAATTAGAATCTCTTTTTGGGAGGTGCCAGGTGTATTTTGAAAACCCTCCCTGAATGCTTCTGATGGGCTGCTCAGGTTAAGAACCGTGGTGCTAGAGAAATAATCTTCCCTGAACAGTCCCATATGGCTATATTTCTCAGACAGTTAGTTTTTCACTGATTGCTTATCTTCTAAGAAAAATAGCCCAATAGTGAGGCTAAGAGTGTATGCTCTGGAACCCAGCTGCCTCCCACTTCCATTATGTTCTTTGGGCAAATTGCTTAACCACTTTGCTCTTCAGTTTCCTTATCTGTAAAATGGAATAAAAAATAATACCTACCTCCGAGGGTGGTTGTGAAAATTGAGTTAATATATGTAATATGCTCAGTGTTTGGCAAATGACAATAAGCTGTACCCTGATGAACATAAGCTATTAGTAGTAGTAGTAATTTGACATGCTAGTTTCAAATGTAGGTGAGAATCGCCATTTCTGGGAGCCTCTGGTAGGCAGGCATGCTATTTATCTCCAACAGAAGTCCATTGGTTATCCTGTTTGGAATTCTTTTTAGCTAGAAGAGGAAGTCACAGTCATGCAAATTGGTTCAGGTTCACAGGTGCAGAGTGATCTGGAAATTAGCCTGGGCTAAAAATAAACCAGCTTGATCATTTCTGTTTTCAGCAATAGAGTGGATTAGATAGCCAGGACAATTTTCCCATCCAAAACAGCTGAAATACTAGATAAAATATATTTTACAATCTTTCAAACTGCACTGCTGAGCTAACATGGAAGTAAGAAACATTCTCAGCTCCCAAACAAGCTGAAACCATAGCATTTGTTTACCCTGGGAGGTAAACAAATACCAAAGCTTGCTTTCACCCTGGCCGTTTCTGTCAAATACTGGAGCCTTGGGTTAGTGTCTTGAAAAGTGTATGGTCATGGGAGACAGGAGTGTAAACCCAGGGCTTGACCAAAGTGGGGTACCTCATAGAAGATCTTTAAATAAAGCTGGGATACCAAAAGACTACACGTGTGTTATGGCAAAGAGAAGTGAGAAAAGTTGTCTGTCTCAATTCAGACAATCACATTTGGCCTGGCACGCAATGAACTCTCACTTGCATTTGTAGTTCAAATTCATACCACATATGTGGTTCTAAATATCTAAGTCTGAAAATGTAAAGTGTTCTCAGTTTGGAACTAGCTCATGTGACCAGCTGAATAAATACGAATGTATTCTAGAGGAATCCTGCTGCAACACAGTCTTCTCGAAGTTTCCACAGGTAAATGTACAAGGAAAATGAGCAGCTTATAGTAGTAAAATCAATCAATCAATCAATCAATCAATCAATCAATCACTAAACACACAAAATAACAAGGCATTAAGAGATCAGGAAGAGTTCCAGATACTGGATTGGACACCAAAAGTAAAATAACTATGTAAAATAAGTTTAGAGATATAAGAGGGTAGTTTGAAAATTTGAGCAGACAGCAAGTAGACTTGAAAAAATACCAACCAAATATAACTTCTAAAAGTGAAAAATACTATCATTGAAATTAAAACCTCAATGAAATGGAGTTGGGTATAGTTAGAGAAAAATAATGAAGATAGATGCAATGGCATTATCATGGACATAAATTTGAGAAGTAAGTTAAAAATATGAAAAAAAGGAAAGGACAAAGCGAGAAGTTTCAGTCATATGGGGAGGTGATTTTATTTTAACAGATAATGGCTGAAAAATTTTCAGAACTTTAATTGACACTAATTTTCAACAAACCTGAAGGAGGATGAATAAAATGAAACATGCTAGATTAGGTTAGATTAGATTAATTGCAGAATAAAGAAAAAGAGATTATATTAAATGCAGCCAGAGATGAAAGGTGGACTTTCTACAAAAGAATGCCAATGAGGGTTACTGCTGACTTCTCATCAACAATCACAGAAGCCAGAGGGCAGAGGAATGATATCTTCAGTGTGCTGAGAGAAAATAATTGTTAAGAAAAATTTTACATCCAGTGACACAATTAAAAAAAAAAATGAGGGCAAAGTAAAGATATTTCAAACAAAAGAAGTAAACAAACAAAACAGATGATTTATCACCAGGTGGTCCCCACTAAATAAAATTCTACACGATGTACTTCAGGCAGGAGAAAAATGGTCCATCAGGGAAGATCTGAAATACAAAAAGGAATTGTGAACAAATGCGTTGTTATAAATATATGGATAAATATGAATAAACTTTAAATCCAAATAAATTTTAACTCTATAATATGATAATAATGTCAAATTTTCAGAGAAAAAAAGCACATTAAAAGTAAAATAACAGAAAACATAAGCATTGGATTAGGTGGGGTGGATTATTGGAATTGAAAAAAAATTAAGGACTTTAAATTTTTTAGGGGAACGTTAAAGATATTAATTTTAAGAATATCAAAAATGCATCTTAAAAATTTTAGCACAACTACAAAAAGAAAAGACTTGGAGAATATAACTTCCAAACAAATAGAACCCAACAAAGGTGCGGGGAAATAATGAAATACAAACAATAAAAAAACCCTCCCTTAATCTATAAGAAGTGAGGTATGGGAGAACAGAAAAAGTGATACAAATATAAAACACATGGTAGGATAGAAGAAATAAATGGAACTATATTAGTAATTACTACAAATATAACAGGACTAAACTCTTCAGGTAAAAAAATAAACATCAATAGCCTGGATAAAGAAATATAATCTAGCATATGCTATTTACAAGAGACACATTCCAAACATAAGTTTGTAGAAATATTGAAAGTTAAAGGGGAAGAGATAGAACAGGCAAATGCTAATCAAAAGAAAGCTGGAAAAATATATCAGAATAACAACAGAGTTTAAGGCAGACAGCTTTATGAATGATAAGGAGGTCATCACATAATGGTACAATGCTTAATTTCCCCCAAATATGTAACAATTTTAAATTTATAAGGTTATATATATATATATATATATATATATGTATGTGTATCTTCTCAAAATACATAAAAAAAACAAATGACAGTACTACAAGGGAAAATAGGCAAATTCATTATGCTAGTGAGAGATTTTAACACAATTCTGTCAGTAATTCATAGATTAAGCAGATAAAAATCAGTAATGTGGTAGATTTAAAGACCACATTGATATAGAAAACATTGTACTGCGTCTTGGAGATTACTGCTTCTTTTTAAGCATAAATGGAATTTTTTATGAACAATTTTCAAATGTACTTAAGTTAGAAATCAATAATTAAAAATATGAGAAAAAAGCTTACATTTGAAGATGAAAAAACTCATAGATCAAAGAAAATAGAACGAAAAATTTAAAATACATAGAAATAAATATGATGAAAATACTAATAATTTCAATTATTATATTTTTCATTTTTAAAACTTCTGGAATGCAGCTAAAGCAAACTAAGAATAGAAGAGATTTGTTAATCTGAAAAAAGACCTCTTAAAAAACCTACAACAAGCATCATTATTAATCGTCAAAAATTTAAGTTCTAGGTATAAGATAGAGATGCCTACTTCCAATATTCCTACTCCACAATGTATTGGAGGTCATGGCGACAGTAGTAAAACAAGAAAAAGAAATGAAAAGTAAAGGAGTTAGAAAGGAAAAAACAAAACTATCATGAATTGCAGATGTAGAAATTCCAAAATAATCTCTATATGAATTACTAGAGTTAATAAGAGTTTAGTAAGATGTCTGCATATAAAACTAATATAAAAAATCAATTCTATTTCTATATACCAGAGGCAATTAGTTAAAAAAAATGTAATTTTACAAGGTACCATTTGCATTAGCAGTAAAAAAATATGAAGTGCTTAGTAATAAATTTATAAAAGATGTAAGTCTTTATACATAAAGCTCTAAAACTTAACTGAAAGACTTTAAATTAATTCTAAAACCATTCAGACGTTCACCATGTTTACCATATTTTGAAGTGGGAAGATAATATAAAGATGTAAATTTTTCCTTTTCATTAAATTTAGTGAAATTCCAGTAGAAGTTTTTTTTCTTTAATAGAACATGACATCCAGATTCTTCAATTTATACATAAGATCAAAAAGCCAAGGATAGTCAAAACAATCCTGATGAAGCAGCACAAGGTGGTAGAACTGACCCTACTATGGATCAAAACTTCTTATATGTAACTTATTGCAAATTCGACTTTGTTCAATTTAAGAACTTTTTTTTTTTACCAGAAAATACCTGTAAGAGAGTGAACAATGATACAAAATAGAGAGAGACAGAGATTGCAATATATAACCACAAAGGATTTTCAGAATATGTAACAATTTTTATGAAGCAATAAGGACAAACCAAATGACTCAGTGGAATGAATAGTGGGCCAAAAGCATGAACGAGCATTTTACAGAAAAGGACTACACACATGACTCATAGTCATATGATAAAGGTGCCCAATCTCATTATTAACCAGGGAATTGCAAATTAAAACTACAAATTAGCAAAAACAATAACCACAAAGCTGACAATTTATAGTATTGGTAAGGGTGCGTACGGAACCCTTATTAACTGTTACTGAGACTTGGTACAACCACTTGAAAAACAGGGTAGCATTACCCAGTATTAGCTTGTAAATCTGAACATGCATGCACTCAGTGACTTGCAATTCCACTCCTACCTGAAGAAGATCTTATACACATGTGCCAGGAGAAACAAGCAAGAGCAGTCGTAGCTGTGATGTTCTAGATGGTTCCACACAGGAAACAAACTAAATGCCCATCAACAATAGAATGAATATGTAACTTGTGGTACATTCAGTTCTGGATATGAAGAAATATGGTACAGCAGTGAAAATGAATGCACTAAACACAGCTGCCCTCAATAACATGAAGAAATCTTAAAAACATAAAGTTGAGCATAAGAAACAAGTCACAGATAAACTCCTAACAGTATTGTGCATTGATATAAATGTCAAAAACAAAATTAGTCCATATATTTTTAAAGGCACATTCACCCGCTCTAGGGGAAGATGGCGAAAGTGGTCTGGATGAGGCACATGGGAATTTCAGGGTATGGTTAGGTTCTATGTCTATTCTTGAATGGTGACCGCTCTGGGGTTCATGCTGTTATTAGTTTCTAAACCATACATAAGCTTTTCATACCCTTCTTTCTGTGTTATATATTTCACAATTAAAACAGAACAAAACAAAACAAAAAAGCCATTGACCAAATTAAGACGGTCAGCTGAAAACAAAATTGTGGGGAAATCTAACGGAGAACCCCAGGCGGAACAGCCCACATCGTGTCTCCCAAAAGGCAGTGCCACCTCAAGGGGTCTATTTTGTAGGCAAGTCCTCTCTGATACACCCTGCCTCTGGCCTGATCCTCCTCACCCTGGCAAGGAAAAGAAAGGGGCTTTTTCTCTCTCTGTCTCCCTTTGTGTTAATGAGATTGCAAGTCTGGGTCAACTGCTTTGTCCAAGGTCACAGAGCTACTGAAAGTTCCCAGTCCACCGTTCATTTCACCTATTATTATGCAGTGTTTTATTTTATCCTTCCCGGGAGGGCGTTGGAGAAGAGAATATTAAAAGGCTATAGTAATTACCTCACATTGTAACACCCTTGACTCCAGGCTAGCTCCTTCAACAGCGAAGGGAAGTTTAATTCTGCCCTTCTCGGATGGGACTGAGATTCTGGCTGGTCAGCAGGAGAGGATTTCCTGAAGATGTCCCAGTGGGTCTGGGGTCGATTTGGGTCACTGTTGCTCCCCGGGCTCTTTGAGCAGCTGGACCCCACGGAGGACAAAGCATTAGGTCTCATCTGTGCAGGGGGTAGGTCGTGTGGGCAACTGCACAGATTTCCAGGGTTGCGGAATTGCTCATTCTGTCCTGAAAGGTTTACCTGTTTCTTGATGTCAAACTCTGACCTGCAGAGCAGAGCTGCAGGGGAGCAGGTGATAGTTGCAGGTGAGCAGCTGTACATCTGAGGGCTCCTTCCACAACCCAGAGACAGTATCCTCCTGTCTCTGCAGCTATTGTAGGGAAACCATCTTGCAACTCTTTCTAAAAAATAGTCCCGATCTGTTCAAACATGTATAAAGCAGTAAGAGGTATAAAATGGGACCCCATCTAGGCCTTGGACCTCGCTGGGGGTCACCGGAAGCTGAACGGCAAGGCTTCAGGACTGTAAATCCCTCGTTGCCTGCAGGGAGTGAGGCTGTAGGATTGCTTTTCCTTCACTGCTGTTCCGGTGATCCACGTCCAGGCAAAGACTGTGCTCTTCTTTGGTTGATTATTAAGATCCTCAGTTGAGAACTTGACAGTGATTCAAAGATCAGGAAGATAGGAAAAGAAAGTTGTACCATACCCACATTGTAGCCCAACAAAAGCTTGCAGAACCTCGCTCCAGCCCTGTTGGATTCTTGACCTCTGGCACCTGGCTAAGAGCTGCCATCCTGGACATGCCCTCAGTGCAGGCACGGCCCTGGGGAGACTGCACCTCCCCCAGCACTTGCCTTGCAAAGCCAATCGCCCTTCGCCTGTGAATGTTACTCTTTCCTTTCTGCTATTAGCCAAGGAAGGTGTCATTACAGCGCTAATAATGAGTTAACCAACTTTAAAGGAGCAGATGGCCTTTGCAGGGAAACTACGCCTGTTTAACCTCAAAGACAAAGGGAAAACTGTACACTTAAAAATGGCTAAGGGAGTAAATTTTATGTGATGGGTATTTTACCATGATAAAAAGAATTGAAAAAACAGTGGCAAATGTTATATGATTGTCCTCATATAAAAATGGCTGATGCACAGCATTGAATAAATGCAACTATTGTTGGTAAATGAAAATCATATGACTTGGAAATGCTTAAAAATTCCCCTGGAGATTATCTTGTGTATGTTTGAAAAGACTAATTTGGGGTCAGGGAAGCACTACAGTATCGTGATGAGGGTGTTGAGCCCCAAAGGCTTTGATCCAGACAGATCTGCCTCTGTTCCAACCCTGCCTCTGCCACCATAGGTCTCCTCCTGGCTCCTTCCTCTGTCAGGTAGGAGTGGAATTGCAAGTCACTGAGTGCATGCGTGTTCAGATTTACAAGCTAATACTGGGTAATGCTACCCTGTTTTTCAAGTGGTTGTACCAAGTCTCACTACAGCATCGTGATGAAGGTGTTGAGCCCCATGGTTTTGATCCAGACAGACCTGCCTCTCTTCCAAACCTCTCTGCCACCATAGGTCTCCTCCTGGCTCCTTCCTCTGTCGGGGGGGGGCTAGCAACCTTATGTCACAGGGCTTTTCTGGGATTAAATGAGATAAAGTATAGGGAGCATGTCTGGCAGTAGTAAACACACGCATTACGATTTCCTAGTTGCTGTTCATAATTATAGAAATGTCTGGGTTGGGTTTGGCTATTCTCTGACCTCGACAGGCATCCTGTGAAATGCAGACTGTGGCCAATGAATCTAAACATTTTACAATGGGTGATGGTCCGTTTGCCTAGGCTACAGTCCCTACTTACCCAATCAAACACTAATCCAGATGTGGTTGTGAAGGTATTCTGTAGACGTGATTAAAGTCCATAATCAGTTTACTTTAATAAGGAAAATTATCCTAGATAAGCTGGGGGAGGAGTGGTGTTGATGCAGTCAGTTGAAAGGACTTAGAGCAGAGCTGGGGCTTCTCAGAAGTAGAAGAGATCTGCCTGTGGACAGCAGCTCAGGCCCTGCCAGGGAGTTTCCAGCCTGCCCTTCCTGGCAGCCTGCCCTATGGATTTCAGACGTGCCTAGTTATGGGTTTGATGGTGACCCCCCAAAGATGTTACTGAGACCTTTTTTGGAAATGAGATCTTTGCAGATGGTCAAGTAAGATGAGGTCATTATGGTGGGCCCTAATGCAATATGGCGACGTCCTTATAGAGGGGGTTTGGACACAGAGAAAGACACACGTAGAGGGAAGATTCTGCGCAGCGTCAGGGAGAAGACAGTTACCTACGAGTGAAGGAACACCTGTACGTATCTATCTCCACATCCTACTATGACTCTGTTTCTCTGGTAGAACCCAGACTGAAGCACAGCACTAGAAAGGGTACCACTTCTGGATGGTACCCTGGATTTGATTCTGGAACAGAAAGATGACATTAGTGGGAAAACTAGCAAAACCCAAATAAAACCTAGGGTTTAGTTAATAGTAATGTACCAATGTTTGTTTCTTAGTTTTGCCAAATTTACCATGAATATGTAAGATGTTAACACTGGGGGAAGCTGTCTGATGAGAACCTTATGTATCAGTTTCTCAACTTTTCTGTAAATTGAACATGACTCAAAAACAAAATGTTTACTTTAAAAGGCAGTCTGAATCTAACACTTATCAGCTGTGTGACCTAAGGAAAGTTATTTAATCTTTCACTGCCTCAATCTTGTCTCTCTGTAAAATACAACCTGCCCACGGGTTGTTGTAAGGATTAAATGAGATAATAGTACACACAAACTGCTTAGAACAGTGCCTGGCACAAGGTAAGTGCTTAATAAATGTTGGCTCTAATTATAATATTTTTGTTCTCTTTTATACACAACTTGTTTTCCATGACTACTTACTTAGTGTGTGGTAATCCACCTTATAGACCGGGGTTCTTCTAAGTGAGGTGTAGCTGGGGTTGTACAAGACTCCCCATTGGAGGGTAAGAAGACAAAGTAGAACTTGTGTTTATATGCTGTATCCATTTCATCCCTTTATGTTTTCTATTTTTGTATGTGTGCTGTAATACATATCTTAATCCAGCATATCAGAATGTAATTTATAGATCCATTTATAAGGGGGAGGGGTGCACGCTACCTTTTTCACTGGTAGAGTTAAATGATCAAAAAGGCACGGGGACCAGTGCTATGCTCCTGAGGCAGGGCACACTCTTGCATCCATGTGACCTTCTTTGGGCTCAAAGACACAGCCACTTAGGCAAACTAATTTTGCAGTAAGCCATTTAAATGCCGAAGTCATTTAAATCTCCATGAAAACACAATTTTAGTCCAGAAAGCTGGAAATGTTGCGGTTGATTCAATGTATATTTACTACCCAGTGTTCCTTCAGCCTGGATTATTTCAATTTGTTCTATTACTGGACAAAAATCTCCCCACTTATATTTGAGAATCTAAATTTTCCCTCTGGCTTCCACCAGACCTTATTTATTCTTCACAATAGCCTCTTCAAGTTATTTCAGGCATACTGAGTTTATGAGTCTCAAGCTTTTTGGATCGAGATGGTGATACTTGTAGCAAGATAAAATGGTATTTTTTGAGGAACAACATAACTGACATTCATTTTAAGTTTTGCATATATTCATTTATTCACAATTATTCATGCAAACACTATTTCAGTTTAAAAAAAACAACAAAAAAGCCTAAGGTCTTAGAGACAGTAAGACTTAGACTCACACACTGCTGGTTTTCAGAACCTAGGGGCAAATCCTGCCGTTAACCAGTGGTATGTCTTTGGAAATTTTCTGTTTTTTTTTAACTCCTTTACATCCATTTCCTTATTGGAAAGACAGAATGTTTACCTTGTAGGGCTGTGTAAGTAATGACAACATTTATGTGAAGCACTTGGCATACTGTCTGGAGCATGGTAGCTGCTTAACAAAGAGATTGTTTTCCTGTTGTTGTTATTTTACTGCTGTTGTGCCAACTCCTAGGATAGACCTAGGGAAACAAAGATGGCTAAGGTATAGTCCTTGCCTGTAAGGAACACACACACACACACACACACACACACACACACACCTGAAAATATCACTGACATTTTGATGCACTTGGTAAAAAAGAAAACAGCAAAAGTGAGCTTACAATGAAAAGCAACCCTCTCCTGGCTTACCTCTCCCAAGCTTTAGTCGCATTCTTCTAAGGCAACCTTATTAGCTGTTTCTCTTTTTCATTCTTTCGTGGCTTATTCCATAATTCAAAATAATAAGGTTATGTCACTGTTTCCTAATTTCATTAGCTTTAGAACATTCTATTGACTCCTGTATGATAGTAGTAAGATGAGGCTTTGGATCACATGGCCCTATACTTCCCCTACCTCTTGTTTTCCTAATGTTTGATAGTTACAGTACTTTTAAAAAATTTCTCAATTGTTGATATTTTTAACTTTAAATACTATGCTTAAACCTCTGCTTCTGGTTCTATCACATTCATTTAGTATTTTACTCCTCTCTGTGAAAGGTAAGTTTATCACTCTTTCTCTTTCATCTCTTACCTCCTGTATGAAGTAGTCCAATTCTCTAAAATGCAATTTGATGAAGAACAAATTTGCTGAATTTGCCAACTTTAGGATTTGGGCATTTCATATTGACATGATTTGCTTTGGATTCCTCCTCAGCCATTTCATTCTTATGGAGGATGCAAGCCAAACTTTGAGTTAATCTAGAGCCCTTTTTTCAGCTGCACCTTTGCTTTTATGTTGTCAACATTCTTAAGATTTGCATTCAGTTCGACAATTATAGTAAAGGCTTCCCTGCTTTCTCTATGACTGATTAAATATTAAAAATGTTATAACCCCCCCAAATACATTTGTGTTATTATATTATAATCAGTTAATTATTGCTCATGACAAGGAGGGACAATATGCTAGGATTACATGTCTCTCTCTAAGGGTCCAATATCAGGAGCTATGGGCTACCTGAAAAGGAGGAGGCACAGTAATACCAAGGTTGCATGCTTTTTCTTTTCTTTCATTCGGTCATATTAACATCATGTCACACTTTGCTTTGTATTTGGATTAGTACCTTCTTGTATAGCCTTTGGCCTTCCTGACATTTCTTGTCTTTTTCTTTTTCCCTTTCTCCCTTTCTCCCTTCTTCCTTTTTTCCAACAAAAAGAAGACCACGCTTTACCACAGCCTCAAATTTAGTAAGCCTTTCAAACACAGCAACTCTGGCAGAGTCTCTGTCTCTCTCTTGGCCTTATGTGCTCCTACCCAAGTTTGGACGTGTTGCTGTCTTTGGTATAGCTGTTCTTTTGAGATTTTTCTATACAAATGTCTTAGGTGGGATCCACTGTTTCCTGGATCCTGTCTTCCTTCTGGGTTGTTCTTATTCATTTTTGATGGAGTACATTCCTAAGTAACTTCTTAGTAAGTCAGGAGTAGTTTTCTGAGGCATTGTTTGTCTGAAAATGTCTTTATTTGAGTCAATCTCATTTGAATGATGCTTGGCTGGGTATAAAATTCTATCTCCATACATCATTTCCTTCCAGTTTTTTCTGGCACCCACTATTGCTGATGAGAAGTCAGCGTGTTTCTTAACTTGTGTATGTAGTTATTCTTCCCCCACTCAACACCATGGAGGTTTTTAGTATTTCCTTATTCGTGATATCATGTGTCTAGTTGTGGATGTTTCTGAATTGTATTGTGCTGGGCAAAGTCATTCTCTGATGACTTGTAACTTTCATTCTGGGAAAAATTTTTCCATTATTTTAGTAAGTCCCTTCTTTCCATTTTTTTCACTTTTCTGTAACATCTATTAATTGGATCACAGCCTCCTAGAATGATAGATATACAATTTCTATGTCTTATCTTTTCTGTCATATTTCTTATCTACTTGTGTTTTAGTTTTCCATTATAAAAGATTTACTTATACTTTAACTCTGCTATTAAGTTTTTAAGTTATCTTTTAAAAATTTCAAACCTTCGTGCTTTTTGACTCTTCTTAAAGAATAACATATGTATATAATAACATCAGACAAAACCCTAAGTTTATATACATATTAGTTATATTATATGTAACTAATATATATTATATATAAAGTTCATATATATTTTATGCAACATATTTTCATATTTCCCTTTAGATACCAGATGGTTTTATCTTATATTATTGTTAGCTTTCTTGCTTGCTTGTGATTTGATACTTTTTATTCCTTGAATTATCTCCATTTCCTCAAATCAAGTTTTCTTTTAATTTTACATTCTTTGTTGTTCTTGTTGTTGTTGTTATTGTTTTCATGCTGTTGGTTTTCTTGGTATTCCTGTCAATTCTTCAAGCTTTCTGATGTGCTTCCAATACAATCCCTTTCTGCTTGAGTTCATGAGTCAACTTTCGTTCTGGGCAAGGAAGAACTCTGCTTATTGTTCTCTTACATTTATCCTACCTCATGAGGTGATTATGATGAGGGAGAGAACTGAGTGGTTTGAAAGTAACTGAAAGCCTGCTCTCACAGTTATTTCTAATGCTAGCAAATAAAACCTTACAAGTTCAGACTAGATATAAGAAAGCCTAGCCAAAATTACTCAGAGATGTTTTAAAATATTATTTTCAATTTTTATGAGGAACTTCACCTGAGCTGAGAAAATATTGCAGGTAAAGCCCACTGGAGATCAAACAAATAAGGAAATGTTCTATTTAAATGGTGCCCCTGACACACTTGAACACTCTTCTCTAGTGTTTCATGTGGGACAAATGTGAGTTCCACAGTCTTATAATATTTGCATTCATTACTGAATAGGCATACTTATTTAATCTGGAGATAAAAACTTAAATTCTAACCCTAATCAGAATTAGATGTAGTGAAAATGAAAGTCATGAACTTTGTATTCCCAAAGAGAAAGCATGAGATGGTTCATTGTTATTTTCATGCATATATGATATAGATGGCTTACTATTCAGTGGGGACTTATCAAATGATAATAATAACACTTTTATTAGGTCCCTGCCAGATTCAAATGGGAAATAAGGTCATATAAATCCATTTTACTTTAAAACCAGCACAAAGATATACTGAATCAGATTTCATTTTGGAATTGCTTTGCCAGTGTCAATACTTCACATAAGTTCTTCAGAAAAAAACAGTTTGGTCTGAGAACACCTGCAAGTCTCTAGAACATTTACCCTAGTGCCTAACTGTAAGTTTATTATAAGTTCAGATGTTCTCACAGATTGTGACATATCTTCATTATTATGAGCCAACAGTGTCTGTGTATTTAGGATCAACCTTAAATGGAAGCACATGAGCTGTCTGAACATAAACTCCGCAGTTCTTGAGGTCAAGGACATACAGGAACTCTCTGTCCAGTGCCTGTAGGATTTCAGTAGATTTCCCTCTACCTTGGAGGAAGAGACTAAGACTTGTAGACAGTGAGTCCATGGCTGAAGGATTCATCTTTATCTCAGTTGACTACTGAGTCACATGACTAATGACCACATCAAGTCACATGCCCAAAGTCTCACAGCCAGGGAGCAGCCTTGGGGGATTCAAATGTCTCCACCACACCCAAATGTGGAGATGTAGTACATTTAGATGTGGCCATGGGTCTGGGCAACTGAGGGAAGGGGTAATGCTAATATGGCAATGGGACCCTATAGAGGTTTGAGGGAGATCGCTAGCGCAATCTATTTTCATTTTGCCCAAAGGCAGACCATGTCTGGACTCTAGCTCGTTGGTCAGGGTTGCAGAGCTGTACTTTCAGATGCTTTTCGGTGAATGATTAGACGAGGTGTATCGATGTTTTCCTAAACCATGTTGCCTCTCCAATCATTAACGTGGCCCTTTATCTTCTCTCTCGTCACCCAATCTTCTCTTCTTTGAAGTCAGTTGTGAAAGAGATAAAGTCCTAAAATTACATCTCAACCTTAGGTCTTTCCCACCACATGTCAGAGTGGATCTATTTGAAAGACACCCACCCTCTGGCCCTCTCTATATTTAGTCCCTACACCCCCCCCACCCCATCTCTGACCCAGTCACTTCTCTGCGAAAACTCTTCATGGATCCTGTTGACTCCAGAACAAGGTCTGGTTTCTTACTCTGGATACCCCAGGATACCCCATCTGTCTTCCAGACATAGCTCTTGCACCCTCCACGGCCAGTCAAATGGAAAGCTTCTTGGTTCCTTCCACACAGTTTTTCTGCTTTGGGGCTTTACTCTTGCTGCCACCTTGAATGCCCTGGCTTGCCCATCTCTGCATATTTAAATTCTACTTGTTTTCAGGTCCACGTCAAAAGCCAGCACCTCCACCCAGCCTCTCTGGTCTGACAACTGTGCCTTTCCCTAACAATAACTAAGGCTCTTGGATAGCCAAGCACCCTCTTAGAGCTTTCCATGGGGACCTCATTTCATCCTTACAACCTATGAGGAAGGGACTAGTCTCAGGTGACAAAACTGAGGCTGAGAAAGGTTAACTTGCCTAAGGATCTCAAGCTATGAGTGCTGGAAGCAGGATAGGAACCCAGGTGTGTGAACTCAGAGCTGGCTTTCCAACCTTCTGGGATGCTCCAATGCCCTTAGTTGTTTATGTAAGTGGGGTCTCTCCCACTGTAAAAGCTCTAATGTCTCAGTGAGAGGGAGAATGTCCAATTCACATTGGTTTTCCTGGATAAATGCAGAATGGACTGGGTGCTGGATAAAGTGTGAGGAAAAGAAGGGGTTTCTTCTCCATGGAGGGACAGTAGCACTTATGACTGGGGCAGCCCTGTGGCCTAGTGGGTGGTAGGTTTTTGTCCCTCCCCCCTCAGATGCCCAGAGTTCCTGCAATTCCCTCCTGTTCCCCCTACCCTCCTGCTTCCTTTGTCTGCCCAACTGCCCAAAGGGGCAGAAAGTGGGTGCTCTGGGAGACCCTACAGCCCTCCTCGCACTTCTCTGCTTCCACCCCCGCTGGTTTGAACTCCTTTTCACCTTCATGCATCTTTCCTTTCCTGGGTCCTCCAGGACTGGAATATCCATCTTCCCTATTGTGGCACTGTGACTTTGTCACATCCTAATTGGAAATAAAGCCCTGCCTCAGTGCCTTAACTGAGTACAACCAGCTCCTCCGAGCGCCGCTTCTCAGATGTCTCCAGCACTCAAAATCGGTGCTGTGTCCAGACTCTGAATTACGGGCTGCCAGGTAATTGATCCATCCCTCCATTAACGCATATTTGTCACGGTCTTATTATGTGTGGGGTCCTGATGAGGTTGCAATGAACAAAGAGTAATTGTCCCTGTCTTCCTGGGCCCTTACGGTCGAGCATAATGTACTATAATTGGTTTCTGGGTGTCATCTTGTCTCCTCACCTAGACTGTTAATTCTTTGCTGGTAAAAACCTTATATTCTGGCCTTTTGTGGCCTCCACACAGTTTAATACAGTCCTGAGCACAACATAGAAACAGAAGCAATGGATAACGTATAATGAATTATAAAACATTTACAGTTTAAGAAGCATTTTTCACATACACGATAACATTTTTAAATTGAATCATTAATCCCATAAGGTAGGCAGAGTAAAACTGAAGAATGTTGTTTCTGAGTAGTTTAATAATCTTATAGTTCCTAAAATCCATATTCAGTAAATATTGTTTAGCATTTATTAAATGAGAATAGGGGAAACTGCCTTTCCCGTTTCTTTTTGTTCAGAGCGGAGATTTATATGCACTGAACCTTATATGCATGTGTTTCAAAAAAAATAATATGGAAGGGCTAAGAATGCAAAAAAAAAAAAAAAAATCCCATTCCCACTCTTCCTTATCCCCTGTTCTACTTTCCAGAAACAATCAATTTTAACTTTCTGTTTTTGTTTCTTTTGCATGTGAGAAAAATGTAAATAATTGTGGGCAGAGGGCAGATGGTAGTAGACTGCAAATGTGATCACAGATTCCTCCTATCCTGTTATGTTCACCCCTTTGCAAAATGACCTCACAGCTCCTTCGATTAAGAGGCAGAGTCTCTTTCTCCACCCCTTGAATCTGGGCTGGCCCTGGGACGTCCTTTGTCCAGTAACATAGGCAGACATGACATTTTGCAAATTTTAAGACTAGGCTTCAGTGGGCCTTGCAGCTTCTGTCTTTGACTTTTTGGAATGCTGTCCTGAAACTGTCATGTAAGCAAGCTGGTCTAACCTACAGAAGAGTGAGAGGCTACGTGGAGGAGAGCTGAAGTAGCCTCGCTGACAGCTAGCGCAGGCAAGTGAGGACCTCAGACTGACCAGCCCAGCCATGTCTTGAGGGGAATGCAGCCCACGGGTGAGCCCAAAACAAAGCAACAGAGGAACTTCCCAGCAAATCCGCAGAATTATGACAAATAGCAAATAGCTGTTGTCTTAAGAAACTTAGTTTCTTTATCTAGTTTCAGCATTGCCCATTAATTTCCTGCTGTGACAAATGAGGGCTTAGTTCGTTACTTCACTCTCTTCGGCCATATACCCTCACTTTGTAATTTTATTACTTGTCATGGTTTCTCTTTTCCTCATCTTTGATCTTTGCAATCTCAAAATAGTTAAGCCTACATTATTTGTTCTATGAATAATAATATCTATTGACTCCCCACTTTTTACGATGAAAACATTATTGCTCCGTCCCTTTTTCCCACCTGTATCATCCCCTTTCACCTCCCAGTTTCTTTAGGCTCTACTTTTTCTTTCCTTTCAAAAGACTTTTAATTGAAGAATAATTATACCCAAAAGTACAGAAATCACAAGTGTCAAGTTTGATAAATTTTTGAAAGGGGGAACCTGGGAAACAACAAAGGTTGGGTTTCTATTTCAAGCCAGAGCAAAAGAAAGAAAAACAGATAATGAGCTGTAACCCTCCACTTCTAGTGTCACAACATTTCAGTCTAAGAGTGTTATCCTTGCTTCTATTAGGTTGCTGCAAAAGTAATTGCTGTTTTTGCAATTATTTTTAACCTTTTAAACTGCAATTACTTTTGCACCAACCTCATACCTCTTCTTCATGACTCACAAGCAACAACATTTAACCAGAGCAACACACTTACATGTTTTGTTTATGATTACTGTCGTATTTGTTTATCAGAACACTAAAATAGAATAGCGTTTATACTCCTATATGTATTTGTTTACTTTTATTATTATCTTTCAGTAAGATTTTTTTTTTATGAGACTACAGATTTGGAATGTTTTCCCCAGTCTTAACTTTCCTGGGTGTCCTGTTTTTATTTTATTATTATTATTATTATTATTATTATTATTATTAAGCGTAATTCCACACCGTGATAGTTTTAGAAACAGAGATACCACATGAAGGATCAACTCATCACTGTTCCCTCCACTTAGGGTCTGGGTCACTTATCTGTTGTCTTTATCTGCTTCTTCCCTCTCCTTTTTCTTTCCCTCCCTTCCTCTTCTATTTTTCTTGTTTCGAATTTGGGCGTTGAGAGATTTTCTTCACTTTCTGGTGACCTCAACGATGCATTTAAAGTCATGTTTGTTGTAATTTATGCCAGACTTAGTTTTTAGCAGCAGGATGCTTCAGAATATTCCACCTACTATGCTCCCAGAAGTGAAGGTCTCAATCCACTTTTCGTCTTGCATAAATGCACTGAAATCTCTCATCCATCCATGGTCCGTTCTGGTTCTCTTCATTGTTGCTGACTTTGTCTTTTTTTTTCATTCCTTTAGTTTCATGTTAGGGTAGTCTCTGGAGAAAGAAGAGATAAATTTGTGTATGCTCATGCATTATTCTGAATCACAAACCGGAACAATTTTGTCAATCTTAAGATGTAAATATGCTCTGCTTTGTTCTTCAATGGTTTTCATTGCACACCAAAAAGACAGATTAAAAAAAAAAAAGAAAGGAAATGTCAACCTAAATTCTAAGGAAAACAAAATTGCCATTCAGTTAATACACTTCAAAATGATGAAAAAAAATTAAACACTTTCAGAAAGTGATTTTCAAAGCTTTTTCCAAAAGTAAATCTAATTTATTGTATGTAGGGGGTCATTGCTTACATATTTATTGATTTAAAATATTTCATTTTTTTAATAAATGATATTATAAAGTAACAGTTTACCTTTGGATTTTTGTAACATTAATAACTCTTATTTACTATGGCCACTCATATGGACATAGTTATAAAGCCTTCTTAAAAATAAATTTAAAGGTTTCTCTTTTCTGATTTTAATGTCTAACTGATTTAATGTCTAACAAGTCCCTCGTTTGAGCAGTATACTTTTCAGTTGATAATAATACCTTTACATTAATTTGATAGGAACATTTAGAAATATACTTTCAAAAATGTCTGCAGAAATAGAAATCTCCACTAGCACTGTTTGTATAGTTCAATACTGTAGAAAAATCGCGGGTAAGGGGATCTCTAGGATAAAAAATAAACTACTTTCTTTCTGTGCATATACCTCGGCAACAGATAGTTGTCACTGTTTTATCCACCCATTATCCAGACTCCTTCCTTACAGTGGCCCAAATGACTTCCAGAGCAACAGCACTCTTAAAAATGTGCAGAGATATGACAATTCAGTGGCTGGTCTTACTTTCAGAATCCAAAGGCTCTGGTCATTGCATTCTTCAAGTCAAAATCCTGGTAGCAGACAAGGAGGCCTAAGGCGTATGCTTAGCTAATAAGTCTATCTGTCTATCTATCTATCATCTATCTATCTATCTATCTATCTATCTATCTATCTATCTATCTATCTGTCATCTATCTATCTCTGTGTGTCTGTCTGTTACAAGGATGAGATAATGATTGGAGTCATCTAGTCAATCAATGATCTGCCAGAGCCCTTGTGCTCTTCCTGCCACTAATATCTATTTCTGTCTCTTCCCTGCTTGATTTCTTTTGTCTCTTCTTCAGTTACGTGAGCATCCTTCCCATGTATTCTGTTTCTGCCTAAGCTACCTAGTTATGATCCTTTTGTAGTTCATACGTGTGATGATTGGGTGTTCACGCTCTTGTGTGAGATGTGCCTCCCTCAAACCTTGTTACAACATCAGCACATTCCTGTCTGACATGAAAAAATAAACACACAAAAAACCTACCTAGTTCTTATTTTCTCTTGTTTGCTAAAAAACCACCCTAATGTGATTCTCTGTATGACACTATGTCAACAAGCAGTGTTATAGTAACTGATGTCAGCAACATTGGTCAAACCTGCTTAGCTCCACCAGCTGGCACTGTGGAATCAAGCAGACAAGAAGACAATCTTCATCCTCACTAGTGTTCAGGACCATAAAAGAAATGATCTGACACAGCAGAATTTAATACTATTCCGCTTTGGTGTTTTTTTTTTTTTTTTCAAACTTGGAAAAGGAATCAGATTCTGCATAAATAGCTTTCTCAGAAACACAGGGAACGTCTTCATATAGCCATTCATTCCCCTCAGCCAGTTTCAAAAGAGTAGAGAGGTTGTACTCATTTGGTAAAATTGTTCCTACTTTTCTGCATTTTCTATTAACTTCTTTAAGTATTAAAATAACTTTAATTGTGAAAGATTTTGACATAAAGAAAATAATATAATAAAAATCCATGTACCAATGCTCCACATAGGACTAGGTTCAGGAGCTTATAACAGAAAAATGAAAAAAAAAAAAAGCCCATAGCTTTAGAAAGTTGATTTTTCTGCCATAACAAGAAGTTTGGAGGCAGGCGGCCCAAAACTGATGTGGTATCTTAGAAATGCCCTCAAGGAGCAGACGGCTCTCTTGCTTCTTCTCCACCCTTAGCACCCTCTTCAGTGGCCTCCATCCTCATGACTTAAAGATGGCTGCTGCCACTGTCACCTTTTTTATTCCAGGCAGGAAGAAGACAGAAAAGGGACTTCTCCATGGATAGAACTTTGTTCTTTGTTTTATTGCATCAGGAAGCCCTTCCCTGCAACTTTTGCCTACTTCTTCTTGGCCAGAACAATGGCATATGTCCATTGTAGCCTACAAGGGACTTTGGAAAAATGACATTACCTACCTCATCAAAATTGGGGTTCCATTAATAAGAAAGGATGAGAGAATGGATATTGGGTAAGCAACCCACCAATATCTACTGCCACCAAGGATTTCACAGATGTTAATGTTTCACAAATTTGCGTCAGATCTTTTGTTTTCTTTTAAAGATGTAAAACATTACAAATAAAACTAAAGGCCCATCTTCATCTCTTTTCCTCCCTTCCACCCTAGAGGTAACGATTATCTCTAAGTTGGTTTGTGTAACTCCCAGATAGATTTGTATACTTTTATGCCACACAGAGGTTTGGTTTCTGATAACGTTGGCTAGGTAATTCAAGCCCTTCCCTGTGATAAATACATCCAAATGTTATCTAAACTATATATATATTTTTTCTAAACTATATTTTAAAACCTAGTAAAAGTATTGTAGAAATGACAAGATTATAAAGAACTATCAGGCCAGAATTTAAAGAAAAGGAGGACTAGGGAGGTAAGTTGAACACCAACTGCCCTCTTCTCCGAGCCGTCCTTACTGTAGTGCCCGAGCATTGGGTTCAGTGCAGATTTCATTCTGTTTCGTGTCATCCAAACGGTGTGGTAAGCTTGATATCAATGAGGGTTTCCGATTGGATTCTCAGTCTCAGGGTGCGCCCTGGGCCATTATTTCCTTTTTTTCTCACTCCAGGAGGTTATCAAAACTGAAGTCCAAGTTTGCCTGGATCAACAAAAGCCCTCAGGGCAAAAGCAGTTTCAATTCTCAGGTGTCCTACTTGCACAGATGGGCTATCCATGAAGGAAAGGACAAATGAACATTAGAAACGCTACTAATATTTACCATTTCTCAGGCATGTTTTTCCTAACTTTATCACTTCCTTCCTTCTTACTCTTCAAATTTGCTGTTTGCTTTGTCTGCTTGGTTTATTTTCTTAGATAATTGATTTTTTCTTTTTTAATATAATTATTGAAAGTAATTGATTTCTTCTCTATAAGTACTGTTTTATCTACATCCCAAAAGTTTTGATATACAATGTTT
The DNA here is from genome assembly GCF_004115265.2 of Rhinolophus ferrumequinum. Lineage (NCBI taxonomy): Eukaryota > Metazoa > Chordata > Mammalia > Chiroptera > Rhinolophidae > Rhinolophus > Rhinolophus ferrumequinum. The sequence continues at coordinate 51,196,211 of NC_046289.1, forward strand.
TATTGTGACTTATTTCTAAAACATTTCTAGTTTTTTTGACCTATAAATTATGTAAAAATGTATATATTTTTATAAGTATATATATGAAATATATGATACATTCAGAAAAGTGCATACTCATAAAAAGATAAATGTTCACAGAACGAACATATGCATGTAAACACCACCCAAATCAAGAAATAAAACAAAGATCTTACCATCTTTGTCTTTTAATTAAATTGTTGAGTCCCTTTACATTGAAAGTCATTTTTTCTAAAGTACTATTCATAATTTTCCTTTAAGCATACTTATTTTTTTCTTTTAGATTATTTTATGATCAGAAGTTTTGTAGTTCTAAGCCCCATAATTTTTATGTTTGCCAACACTTTTCATGAAGGTTTACTACTTTGAGAGTTTTAAAATTTTGGATTGTGAATTCATATTCAGCATGCTTGCTCTGTTGAGAATGCCACACAAACTCAGTTGAGGAAATATTCCTTCACAAAGTTTCTGTTTTTTCTCCTGCTAGGCAATGTAAATCTGAACCCTTAATAAAGAATAGACCAGGGATTTTGACTTCTCTGTTATGTTGGTCTGGGTCTAATCAGGAGACAGAAACCACACACGAATTTCAATAGGTTAGTTTATGGAATGATTAAGCTACGATAAGAGAGTAACTAAAAAGACATAAAGCAAGTGGTAAAAGGAAGGATTAACTTGGAATGGGAGCCCTCCCCAAGGCTGGAGTTCTGACCACATTCGTGGAGGTAAGGTTAAGCTCGCAGAAAGGGAGAGTATCATACTGGGTTGCCCAGATTCCAGTGGATCCACAGTTGTTGGACAGGCAGGAAACAACTCTTTGGGGTGCAGACATGGCAAGAGGGTTATGTGGGTGCACATAGGGACTTGGGATGCCATTGTGGGCATGAAGTCTAGAGCACGTGGTATCGGTGTCGGGAGGGTCATGGAAAGGTGGTCACCAGTCCTAGGCTGGGGCATTGAGGTCACTGAGGGACTGTGAAGAACTGGATGTGCCCATACATGCACTCTGCTGACCAATCTGTAGCAAGAGCACAAAAAACCAAACCCAAAACCCAGGAACCAGGAAGAGAAGCCCCCTTCCTCCAGCAGTGTCCCTCCAGCACCCTCTGCTGACAAAGCACTGTATCATGCTTACTGTAAAAGAGAAATGCTTAAGGCATCATCCATTATCACAGAACAGGTACTAGGTGAATTTGTAACTGAGAGGCAATAAATTGATAAAAGCCCCATCAGGACTGGCATTTTTTTCCTTACCCAGAATGTGAGTGCAGACATGTTCACCTGTGTGCTCGTGGGTACATGACTGCTAGTCAACCTTTCTCTAAAGATGCTGCCCTTTTAAGAGTCTGGTTTATGCACGGGTCCGCTTCCCACTCAACTCAGGTAGACTCAAGGACTCCATCCTGTTCCCACATGGCATTCAAACCCAAACTCCTTGGAAACTGATATCAATAGTACGTCATCCAGTTGAGTAGCTGCTCAGTCAGCTCATCATTTACTACTTTTCTTTTGTGTTCTCTCTTTGTACTAATCACTTGGAATTTCCCTTTCTGGTTGTGAACTCAGTTGTGCACTGAAAACAAAGAGGCATACGTTACATCCTGCATTTCTAAATTGTCTTAGAGGGAAGGTTTCCGTCTAAATTACTCTAGCAGCTTACCAATGCCCGCTGTTGTTCTCTCTTCCGTTTTCTTTTAGAACTTTCTGGGCCTGAAAACTTCTTGAGGGACATGTTGGAAGGCTTTAAACATAAGTAAAATAATTTTCACTACAAATTGTATGACTCTGTTTTAGTATATCAGCCGACTAGGGCTGTTAATTTCAGGTGATAAATGAACTAGACTACCTCAGGCTTGGTGGGGTGGTTTGTGCAGGGGATGTCCCGTGTGATTTTCATGTGTGCATTTTGAAAACACTCTGGAGATGAATTCATGCTCGCAAGAAAGGATTTTAATTTCCACCTGAGGCCTCTGCATATTTTAGTGGGTGTGTGATCAATTTCCATTTCATTAGTTACGTAAGAGGTCACTTACCTTATTCTTAATAACTAGAACCACATTTCTGATTTATTTCAGCAGTGTATTAACACAACATGTAGGCTGTACTATGAATTGGCCTTCTCCTTAGTCTAATTTTGGACATTGGTCTATTACTTTACTGGAGAAGCTAATGCTCCATAAATTTAAGGAGATCCTCCTCTGAGTTCCTGATACATTTTTTGCATACATCTAGTCTATAGGCCCTACCAATTGTTTGTAATTTTTCTTTACTTGTCTGATAGTTCCTCCATATTAGGAGACCACTGATGATGGGATTTTATTATCTCCAGGGCCTAACACAGCTCCAGAAAGTAGGTGATAATTAAATATTTGTTAAATAAACACATTTTTGCCTGGGATCATACAGCTAAGCGTAACTTAGCATAACTTATTTCGGGAACCATTATACTCAAGTAGCTGGAGCAAAAGGCACGTGAGGACATTGTAGCTGTGTAGGTAAGCGGATCCAGATCTTGGGATGTCTTGTAAACCATGCAAGGACTTAGGAATTTACCTAAGGGCATGGGGAAACATTCAGCAGTTTCTTTCTGAAGAGGGACATAAGCAGGCATGCATTTTGGAAGGCTCATTCTGTTGGTTTTACATAGACCAGGTTATTATATGAATGGCTCTCATTAAATATTGATGGAATGAGAATAAATGAGAGAATAAATTATGGAGAAGCACCACGGCTTTCTACAAGCAAGCTTTCCACAAGCAAGCTTTCCTTTGGTTTCACTGTCTGAGACAGAATGCTTGCTGGAAAGCTGTTATGGGTTGAATTTTGTCTCCTCCCCACTTCCACCCCATTTATATATTGAAGCCCTAAGGCCCGGAACCTCAGAATGTGAGAGTATTTGGAGATAGGGTCTTTAGGAAAGTAAGTTAAAATAAAGGTATTAGGGTAGACCCTAATCCAAACTGACTCACATCCTTATAAAAAAAAAAGATTAGGACACACAGAGATACCGGGGTGCAAGTGCATACAGGGGCAACCTGGTGAAGAGGCAGCGAGAAGGCAGCCATCTGCAAGTCAAGGAGAGAGGCCTTAAAGGAAACCAACGCTAGTGACACCTTGATCTTGAACTTCCAGCATTAAGAACTCTGAGAAAATAAATTTTTGTTATTTTAGCAACACAGTCTGTGCTATTGTGTTATGGCAGCTCTAGCAGACTGATAAAGAAGACTTCACAGTCTAGCCCATTGTGGCTATCCCCACCTACTTTTGCACATATTAAGGTTGTTGTATGAGTGGCGGTGAAGAGCTTTTCTCTTTCCACTGATGGGAGAATTGAAGAGAATTGGTAAAATGCATTAGGAAGAATTTACATTCGGCATAAAAACATTTCCTCAAGTGTATGGAAATGAAGTACTATAATGTCTACCCAAAGGCTTCTCAGCTTAAAGGAAAACACTGATCAGATTTCAATAGATCCTACCTGAAAGTAGAGGAATCCATTAAGTGACACCATGAGATACTACTTTTCAGCTTTTGGGTCTTAATTACTTACTTAAGTTATTTATTCATTATTCAATAACAATGCAAATATACCAGGCACTGTACTCCACATTGGAGCAAATAACCAGGACCTACCCTTCAGTTTACTTAGAGTAACTCATTAATTAACTAATTAAGATTAATTAGACACTGACCTTGCCCTCTGCCAGCTAACAGTCCAGTGAAGAAGATAGACATGAAAACAGATATTTATAATACAATCAGGGCTATACTAGAGATATTATCTGGGTGCTCTGGGAACGCAGTGTGCCTGGACAATAGGGAAAAGCTTCACACAGGAGGCGACATTTAACAGGGTCTTGAAGTGTGTGCAGGAGCTCATCAGCTTGAGTAAGGCACTAGAGGAGGGAAGGACATGTTAGGCCACAGAAGAACCTGTGCCCAGGCTCAGAGGCAAGAAGGGATGCTGGGTTTGGGAACCTGTGAGGACTATAGCAGGACAAGCTGCATGAAGGAGAGAGCACAGAGCCATGGCAGATGAGACGGGAAAGTAGGCTGCCACCAGATGGTGGAGGACCCAGCATTCCATGTTCATTCCAAGTCTTGACACTGACTTTGGAGGCCACAGGAATTCAGTGTGTAGCACTATGTTATTGCAGCCACTGTGGAGACATCCAGCTCTCCATTGGGCCATCTTTGCTCCCCAATTAACAACTGCTAATATGACCATGGTTGACATTGTTTGGCTTGCTGGCCACATTCCCTGTTGCCTTGCCTCTCTGGTTTCTGCCCCTTTTCTGAGTTGGTCTTTCCAGTTTTTCTATCAGTCCAGAGAGCTACCCAATATCTTGCCAATGGTCCTGCTCCAAGGAGTCAGGTTTGGTCTCTGTCCTGAGAATAAGAGCATAAATAGAATAAAGATTACAGTAAACCTTTTTAAAATATCTCTCACATATTAAATATTTAAAATATCTCTCACATTTTAAACATTTGTTGTATTGAAGTATAATTGACAAGTAAAACTGTAAGATATTTAAAGTGTACATCGTGGTGATTTGATATACGTACATATTGTGAAAGGATTTGCCCATCTAGTAAATAAATACATCGCTCACTTCACATATTTATCTTTTTTTCTTTTTCTGTGAGAACATTTAAGTTGTACTCTTTCAGCAAATTTCAGTTGTGCAATACAATGTTATCAACTAAAGTCACCATGTTTTACACTAGAACTTTTCATATATTAACACCTGAGTAATCCGACGTCAGCAACAACTCATGCTTACTGAGTATCTACTCTCAACCAGGACTTGATCTAGTCTCTTGGAATACCTCAATGGAAAAACAAAGTCCTGACTCGTTGGGTTTATATTCTACTAGGAGATAGACAATAGACAAATGACCACATAAAAAACCATTGGCTGTGATCATATAGAGAAAAATTAAGTAGGATATGAGGTGAAGGAAGAGTGATGGGATACTATCTTATTTAGAGGGAGTCAGGGAAGATTATTTATACAGGGAACAAGTTATGTATTAATCTGAGGGAAAAAAGTAAACAAGCATGTGTGTGTGTGTGAAAAGCAGGGAGGAGGCATATGCTGGAGCAGAATGAGAGGGAGAAAAATGGGAGACAAGATCAAGCAGATGGGAGGGAGTAATAAACCCTAAAAACATAGGGTGCAGACAGCCATGGTGAAGATTTGGTTTTTTCTCTGAGTGACATGGGAATCATTGGAGGGCTTCAGGCAGTGAAGTGGCAAGATCTATTACAGGTCTTAAAAGGATCATTCTGTTTGCTGGGTAGAGATGTGTTTGAGATAAGAGTAGAAGCAGCACTTTCAAAGATGCCAGAATTGTGGTGTCCCTTTGGAGAGGGGTGAGCATAGTTTTGGTTGCAGAAAGGAGAGTCGCAATGGCTTTAAGAGCTAGCACAGGCAGTGGAGGTGGGAACAATGAGGGGAGTTTAAGGGAAGAAGGGCACAGGTGGATATCGGGAAGCTTATGGAAATCCATTAGGGTAGATAATTCTTGCTTGTTTTGCTACCCAAGTTCAATTCTCTCCCTAGATGGGAGAGGAGAGTCCTTCACTGCGTGTGTTGTTGAAATGTAGGGTTCAGATTCCTTTTAAAGAAGCTCCTGGCAGATAGAGGATGGGCTGGGACCCAGGCTTAGCCTATTGGATGCCCACCCTCAGAACTTTCGATCTTAAGAGAATGACACCCAGAAGACAGTCCATCAGCTGAGAAATTCTTCATGATGGCTGCAGCAAGGTGAGAATCCTGCTGGTGGCAATGGTACTAAAGATAGTACCTTAAACAGAGTAATGCTAACATAGGGTTATGTTTGGGGTGGGGAGGTAGGGGTTCTTGGCTGGGCTTTCTTCTTCACATCTTGCTCTGTGCAGGCCTAGTTTACCTGGCCTTCAGGGTCAGTTCCATTGCTTGCTACCAAGAACCCTGCAGATGCAATGGCAGAAGATTTTTCACCTGAGAATTTTGCAGAGTATTACTTTCTAAAGAAAGTTTGTTCTATTTTGTTCTAATTCGAGCAAACCTCACACTAGACACAGGGTGAGAGGAAGTCACAGAAGCTATTCATTACGAAGTTGTATTTGGGGAGGAGGAGAGTCATTGGAGAACAAAGATAGGCAAATGCAAAAATGAGATGAAACAAACGAAAATGCTTTATGAGATCAATTTGAATATCTCAGAGCAAAATCGACACTTTTTTCTTTTAAAATTGTGTTAACGATTCTTTTGAAGAGAGCTGCTAATTAAATTTTAATTCTGTTCTTGAGAGTACTTAGTTGGGTGTTCTGACTATGTAGAAATTGTTTCCTGTGGACTAGGGGAAGTGGAGCACACTCTATGTGGTTTTTTGTTTTTTGGGTTTTTTTTTTTTTTTTTTTGCATTTTAAGAGCTCTCCTAAATTGAAAAAGCCTAATTTTATTATCAGTTAGAAACTTCAGTTCTATATCATCAGCATGGATAGAACAATGGCCTGGAAGTCAGGAGTTGTAGCTGAGAAAACTCAGTTTCTCTCTGCTCAAGTAAGGAATATGGAGGGAATAATCTCAAAAGCTTCCTGCAGCCCTAAAATCTGATTCTACCTTAAACTATTAAAAACGTATTAGGATGTTTTAAACATGCAGAAAAGAGAAGAAAACTGAGTAGCATACATGAATGTATCTCTCATATAGCTTCAATAGGTCTTAACATTTAGCAATATTTGCTTCAGATTCTTTCTTTTAGTTTTGTTTTAAATACCATGCAATACAATTCAATAATATTGGCTTCTTTTTTTTCTTCCTTTGGTATACAGTCCTATGGATTTTCTTTCATTTTTTTTTTATTGTGGTCAAAGATTCATAACGAAATTTGCCATTCTCATCATTTTTATGTGTACAGTTCAGTGGTGTTAAAGACATTTACATTGTTCTGCAATCACCACCACCATCCATCTCCAGAACATTTTTCATCTTCCCAAACTGAAATTCCCATATATCCCTCCTTTCAGTCCCTGGCAACTACCATTCTACTATCTTTGTGAATTTCAGTCCTATGAATTTGAATACATTGTAGATTGACTTGACCAGTCAGGGTACAGAGGAGTCCCATCACCCCACAAAACTCCCATATGGTCCCCTGACCCCCTACAACCACTAATCTATTCTCATCGCTATAGTTTTGTCTTTTCACAAATGTCATAAATGAAATCATAAACCCCGTGGCCTTTTAATACTGGCTTCTTACAGCATGATACCTTTGAGGTTCATCCAAATGTGTTCCTCTTTGTTATTTCCTCTCGCCCCTTCCCAAAGGTAACCGTGGTCCTTAAGTCAGTGTGTTTGATTTTCATAGTTTTAGTGTATATGCATTTAGCCACAAATAATGTATACTTTTCTGTTTCCTACAGTTTAAAACCTAAATAAATGCTATCAAAACCTACCATGCCATGCTGCAAGTTGCTTTTCTAACTCACCACTATGGTTTTAATGGTTATCCATGTTGGTGGTATGTTACTGCTGGGTAATGACATTTCGCTGCTCTATAATATTGTTATCCATGGATTTGTTCATTCACCTATGGATGAGCCGACATCCCCCCCCACCCCCCGTCTGTCTCTCTCTTTACTCCACCCTAATCAGCAGTGTTAGGCCCCCTCCCCAGGGCCTCCGGTCCCAACGCATACCTTTCAGATGGTTAGAAATGCCCACTCTGAGATCATAACAAGAAAATCCCAGATCTCATCTCCAAGCTGGTTGTTTGCTTGGCCAAGTGCCTGGACTGAGTTTATATCAGTATCCACCTACCCTTACCTAAGCCCAGAGTTTCAGTGAGGTCTCAATCTTGGATGTGTATTAGAATCTCCAAGGGAGACTTTGGGGGGGGGGACAGAGAGAGAGAGAGAGAGAGAGAGAGAGAGGAATTAAAAACTAAATCAAAATGTCTGGGGCAACGGTATTTTTTTAAAAAAGCATCTCCAGGTGATTTTTAAGATGCAGCCAGGGTAACTAACCCCTGATTTAAAAACAAGAACAAATACAAATGTCTAGGCAGCTTTTTCCAGCTTCCTTTGACCGGCTGGGGAGCCGCCTGCAGTCCCCAATCCCGCTTCCCAGCAGTGAGCATTACTCTGCACTGGCCCCCATCCGCACCTCCACCTCTTCTAGCCCCTGTGGCCTTGCTAGAGCCAGCGCAGCCCCTTTGCCAGCTTCCAGAACCTCACAGGCCCTGGCCTAGGTCCTGCTCCTTGAGGGGAGGTTCTCTTCTGTGTCAGGGGACGTTCGTCTAGTTTCTGAGTCTCACTATGGTTTAGAAATACCCTCAATTTGTCTAGTACTTCTACATGTTGGAGCAAACATGTTGCCTCCCAGCATGAATTCCTAGAAGTGGTTTCTATCTCAGACTCTTGAAAGCACACTTTACCTGATGAAGGGATTCTATTGTGACTTCAAAGGAATATATGCTGCTACTTACAGCTTCTTTGGTGTTTTACTTTTTTAAAGCAAAAATTGCTTTTTCTCATTTCAAAAGGAAATCATACCTGTGGTAGAAAGTTCAAATGTTGTGGAAATTAAAAGAAAGTAAAAGTCTCCCCTAATCATTCTCCTGTAGATGATTGCTACAAAGAAGTTTGAGTATATTTTTCCATATTTCCACTATACACTTACTAATTCTTACTTTATTTCAATTTATTTTTCAATTACAGTTGGCGTTCGATATCATATTAGTTTTAGGTGTATAACATAGTGATTAGACATTTATATACCTTACGAGGTGATCCCTCTGAGTAATCTAGAACCTATCCGACACCATACATAGTTATTACTATATTATTCATTATATTCCCTATGCTGTACTTTACATCCCTGTGACTATTTTTATAACTGGCAATTTTTAAAAAATAAAAATGAAATTATATTGGTGAACTGTAGGGCCAATTAATTTTTACACTTACTGTACATTGGAAAATTTTCCAATACTTGGATACCTACTTTATTATTTTTAATGGACTCACGTTATTTTGTCTGGTTGCACTAGTGATAGCCACTTGGCATGTTTCCATTTTGGCCATTGTAGGCGATGCCAAAATAAACGTTCTCACATGTCCATCTTTGTGTATTTGTGCAAAGTCAAAAACTATTTTATTTCCTTGGAACCCCCATTTCCTGTTGAAACCCCAAGTAAGTGCGTTCCTGCTCAAAAGGAGGAACAGCGGGGAGTAAGGAGGAGGTTGACGGTCACCTCCGTGTGGAAAGGTGCTCTGGACTCAGCCCTGTTAGGACTCAGCCCTATTAGAATCCATTTCCTGTGTCTCAATGCTGCACGCACTGAGCCACAGTCCCTTCGCTCTACCTTCTCCTTAACTGTCCATGTGCTGAACACCAGCCTCTGGGAGGTTAACTTGGAAAAGCTTGGTGCTGTGGTTTTCAAACTTCAGGGCAGCTTTTAGTGGATTATGAAATCAAATTAGAGGGTCAGAAATGAACAATTAAAAAGAACAAACAGAATAGTGTAGAAAATATCAGAATGCATTATATAAAGTAAGTGTATTCTTTTTGAAATTTTGGTTCAGGTGTGTGTGTGTGTGTGTGTGTGTGTGTGTGTGTGTGTGTGTGTGTGTGTGTGTGTCTGTTTTGGTCAGTATCTTAAGTCAGGTTCCCTAGAAGCAGAGCTCAAGGAAAGAATTTGGTGCATGTGATCTCTCTGGGGAGTGCTCTCAAAAAAAAGGGGCGGGGAGCTTGATGAGGCAGGGGAGGAGCTGAAAAGGGGTGTGCTCTCAAGCCTGATCCCAAGGGAAGCTCTGCTCTGAAGCTTGAATTGTACCAGAGTTGGGCCTGAGACAACAGGGTAGCATCTTGAACCCCATGTCGACAACCAGGTTGTCATTGGCTGCAGGCTGCTCTGAGGAAGAGGGGTGCATAACCTTCTATGAAGGCAGCTCCTACTCAGCCAAGGGCAATCTCCAGAGAAGGAAGCAGCTGTGACCTTCAGCTGGGGGATGCGTGCACCGGCCTGCATGGCGGGTACCAACAGTGTCCACTATAGAAAGTGATGTAAAATGCATTTAGTGTGGGTCACGGTAAAAAAATGCTTGAGAAACACTGGTTTAGAAGAATTTAGTCCATCAGCCTGTGGTAAAGAAAATAAGGCCTTTATCATCACCTTTTTCTTATTTCATTAGACAAATTCCCACACACTATAGGAATTTTATCCCCATCAGAAAAAGAGTCACCACAGAAAGGAGATAAAATTCACAGGATGTTCTTCATACTTTAAGCTTAAGCCTTAAGGCCCCAGCAGCCACCAAAGGAGGCTTAGAGCTGTGGTGTGTTTCCTGGTATGGAACATACCACCCTAAGGGTGTGAGGGGCTGGGCTGTGTTTCCTGGCTTGGAACATACCAACTGGGGTGGAGCTGTTAGCTAGAAGCATGACACATGTTCGTGAAGCATGAATTAATTTAAGCTCAGTTAAATATTTTAAAACTTTTTTTTATGAACCATGGGTATGATATGGAACAAAATACAAAGTTCACAAAATGAAGAATAAAATTACAGAGATTTCATTTTGAATCACCACTTTGGACTACGCTCCCAGAATCCCAGAGGTTCTTGTTCACTTTCCTCTGCAGTTAGACCCTCAAAGAGAAAATTATGAAAAGCGGTAGTTAGAATAATTATTTTTCCCCGTTCAAGAGAATCCGGTTAACCTAGAAAGCTGGCCCGAGTCCTCCTGGATCCAAGCAGTTTTCTGGGAGCTGACATTCATCCAACTAACAGCCTTGGTCACCAATCTTAAGCTACCAGAACCACATAGTCAGTCAACAGATCATTATTAAGCAACAACTAGGTGTCAGCAATGGGGATAAAATGACAAACAAAACAGACCATTCTGCCCTGGTGGGCCATTCTGATGAGGGGATTCAGACAAAACCAAATAAATAATGCAGGAGTCAGTAGAACTTCTCACCAAACCTTTCTGGCTTTTTGCTCTTTGAGCGTGTCAGGAGTGCAGTCGTAGGGGTCCCTTGTGGGTGGGTGGGGACGTTGACTACTTCTGGCCAATGAGCCATGGCTGGGCATGATATAAGTCTCTTCTGGACTGAACAGCTAAGCGAGGCCCTCTGGAGCTCTCTTTGCCCTCTGGCACAATGACGAGGGAAATACTCCTTATGGTGGCTGCTCCATCAGCCTGGTCCCTGAGCTGAGCCTCCCAGCTGACACAGTAGACATGTGGAGTGAGACAGCAATCAGCTCTTGTTTTAAGCAAGTCAGATTGGGGGCATTTTGTTACTGTATCATCATCTACACTATCCTGACTGATAGACAGCAATAAAATAAAATATTATAAATTATAATAACTTCTGTGAATAAGACAAACAAGTTGCTAATAGAACAGGACAGAGAGTGATCTATGTGGTCAGGGAATGTTTCTGAGAACATATGAAATTTAAGCTGAGATGTACTAGATTAAGATAATGCATATTTCTATAATTGTTTTTCTTTGTTGCAAAGGGGAGCAAAGTAACCCTAGAATCATAGAACCAGAACAAGCGAAAAATTGGGATGTAGACCTGCCCAAGATCCCACAGCTAATCAGTGGCAGGGTTGGTGAGATAACTTCAGGCACGTGGACTTGGGTCCAGGCTCTCTACAGTAGAGCTGAGACTAACGTGACACAAGTGAAGTGTCCAGGGTGTGCATTGAAAGGAGCCCTCTCTCTGAGCCTACTTTCAGGGAGGAAAAATTTCTCCTCTCTCCTAGGTTTTCCTGGCTGTTCTCAGAATTAAATCGATATGAGACAGATGAACAGGAGAAAATCAAATTTAATTTCATACGTACGGAGGTTCCATAAAAAAATAAGACCTACAGACGATCAGGTTATTGAGGCTTATATGATATACTGAGCTAAAGAGAAGGGAGTAGGGGATCTGGGACATCAAAGGAAGGGAGACAGTTCACAGGGCAATGGGAAGAGCAAATGTTTGCATGTCATGTAGAGAGGACATGCATGTCATGTAAATGTTTGCATGTCATGTAAAGGGACACAGAGAGGAATGTGAACAGGCTTTGCTAACTTTCCCCCAGACCACCACGCCTCACTCCTATTCTTCATAGTTATTTATCCCTGGTGATAGCTCCCTTCCTGGAACAGGCTCCCTGGAGTCTCACTTTTCTCAGGCAGTTAAGGATGGGGAGGTGGGGGGTGGCAGAACAACTTACTGAGTCTTTTGTTTCTTAAAAATAATCATCCTAAAATAATCCTCATGCCAAAGAGACATATTTTGGGGTGGCACATTTTGTTCCCCTACACTCCCCTGAGAATGAGTACCTCCCTAAAAGTTGTGCACTAAGGGCTTTACTCTTAAGGAAGCACTCATTCTCAGGATCATGCAAGTGCACGGTTGACACCTGGAAGTGAGTGCCTCCTTACATGTTTTACCCTAAGCACCTCCATTGCTTCCGCCTAGTCCCAGCTCTGCTCTACACCCCTGTTTCCAGTAACAATAACATACAAGCACATAGCACTCTGGTGACTGTGGCTGTGCCCTTTGCATTCCGGGTGTGTCTGCTGATCAAATCTGAAATACCACTACACTCATTGGGGACCATGTGACAGCGATCACACCATTTCCAGATGGGAAAGTACAGCAAAAACTGGCTTCCTTCCAGAATCTTTGGTGGGAAACCAAACAAGGAGACCAGGGGGAGTGAGATTTTGGGATTTTTAGGAAGGGCTACAGGCTGGCTTTCTCTTCAGAGCAGAAAATGCCTTTCTTCCACTCTGAAAAGGATAGTTTCAACTGCAGAGAAGGAATTTAACAAAATGCATTATCACTAAGGTGTCAATGACTAGTAGAACCCTCTTTTCCTGAAAGCAGGTTTGGCAATAGATAATAGGAGAGAGAAGCTAATAGCTAACAGCTCCTATATGCAGGCTGGACCACCCATCAGCATTATGAGGTTGGCTTGATTACCCCCATTTTACAGAGGAAAGAACTAGCTCTCAGAGTCTAAGGCATTTGTCCATTTGACCACCTGTCTGTCTAACTCTTACCCACTGGAGGACAAGGCACAAGGATAAAATGTGGTGGCCAGAAGTGCTAACCTGAAGGAGAGGATGGATGATGGAAAAGAGACAAAGCCTCCTGCATTACAAGGTAGTCTTAACCCAACTCACCCCTGGTTTTGTGTAAAATTTCACAAACCCACCCCCTCCTGGATCACTGTTCTTAGCCATTTTCTAACTAGATTGTAGAACAAGTGGGTATCTATTCAACAAAACCTAAAATTTGTATAGACCTTCAGGGCCACGGAGAGTTTTCATTTTGCCACATATATTTTTTTTCCCCAGTTTTACCAAGGTATAATTTAGAGCCCATGAAATTCATCTGTTGTAAGAATAGAGTTGTTGGTAGTTTTCAGTAAATGTATACAACTTTGAAGCTATTACCGTTTTCATCACCCCAATTTCCCTGTCATGCCTAGAGATAGTTATTCCTCTTTCCCAAACCCAGCTCCAGGTAATCATTGTCTACTTCTGTATCTCTAGTTTTACCTTTACTAGAGATTTCATATAAATGGAATTGAATCATACAATATGTAGCCTTCTGTTTTTGGTTCTCTCAAAACATATTTTTGAGATTTGTCTTAATGCTAGTATTAGTATTATTCTTCTATATTGCTGAATTCCTATTCCGCGGTATATAGATACCACATTTTGTTTCTCAATACATCAGTTGATGGACATTTGGATTGCTTCCAGTGTTAGGATATTGTGAATAATGCTGCTATGAACATTCACATACAAGTCTTTGTATAGACATATGCTTTCATGTCATTTGGGTATATACCTAGGAGTGGAATTGCTGGGTTGTACAAGGTCTAACAATTAATTTTGCGAACTCATCCTAGAAAAAGTGCTACATACCTCGTTGCTGAATATCACCTACAGTCACCTTCGAAGTACCCCCCTTGGGAAGCTATGCACTGATACCAGTGCCTAGTCTACCCTTCAAAGAAATTTTGGAACTTTTTCTGGAATGGCCATCAGAGCTGTCATAATATTACCCTTGATGTCCTGAATGTCATCAAAATGTCTTCCTTTTGATATTTCCTTTATCTTCGGGTAAAGAACAAGTCATTGGGGGCCAGATCAGGTGAGTAGGGAGGGTGTTCCAATAGTTATTTGTTTACTGGCTAAAAACTCCCTCACAGACAGTACCGTGTGAGCTGCTGCATTGTCGTGCTGCAAGAGCCATGAATTGTTGGCGAAAAGTTCAGGTTGTTTTCATCTAACTTTTTCACGCAGCCTTTTCAGCCCTTCCAAATAGTAAACTTGGTTAACTGTTTGTTCAGTTGGTACAAATTCATACTGAATAATCCTTCTGATGTCAAAAAAGTTTAGCAACATTATTTTGACTCTTGATTTGGACTGAGAGAACTTTTTTGGTCGTGGAGAATTGGCTGACTTCCATTGTGCACTTTGAAGCTTTGTCTCAGGGTCGTATTGGTACACCCATGTTTCATCACCAGTGATAATATGGCCCAAAACATCATCTTGTCTCTCCAAAAGGTCTTGGCAAACTTCGGCTCTCCTTTGCTTTTGTTCATCAGTGAGCTCTTTTGGGACCATTTTAGCACACACCTTTCTCATGCCAAGTTTTCAGTTAAGATTTTCCTAACTGTTTCTCTATCAATGTTTACTTGGTCTGCTATGCTTCTCACAGTCAGCTGGTGATTTTTGATATGCAATTCGACAAATTTTTGCAATGTTTTCATCAGTTCTGCTTGTTACTGGCTGCCCTGACCTCTCTTCATCCGTGATGCGTTCTCTCCCCTCAGAAAAATGTTTCATCCATTTGTACACTGCTGTTTTCTTCATGGCATTATCCCCATAAACTTGGACTAACATGTCTCTGATTTCACTTCCACTCTTGCCAAACTTAACAAAAAATGTAATGTTTGATCGGTGCTCTAATTCAAGCTGAGACATTCTTGCGACGGCACGCAAAAACACGCAACAACAATAATGAATGCCCCTCACGAAGACACCGCCACACGTTGACAGGAACACAGCTGTGAGACACTGATATACCAAGGTGATGAAACCTTACTGAGCTGTTTGTACAGTGCTGCCAATATAAGTGCATGTTGGCAAGTTCACAAATGTAATTGTCAGACCTAGTATGACAGGGATATCTTTAGCTTTTTGAGGAATTGCCAAACTTTTTTCCAAAGTGACTGTGACAATTTTATACTCCCACCAGTCATGTATGAATGTTCTAATTTCTCCATGTTCTTGCAAACACTTGGTATCATCAAACTTCTTGTTTATACCCATTTTAGTAGATGTGTGGTGATATCTTATTGTTTTAATGTGTAATTCTCTAATGTCTAATGTTGAACATTTTTTTCATGTGTTTATTAGCCATTCATGTATCTTCTTCGGTAAAATATTTATTCAAACATTATCTTATTATTGAATTTTGAGAGTTATTTACCTATTTTGACCACAACCCTTTATCAGTTATATAAGTTCCAAATATTTTCTCTCAGTCTTTGGCTTCTATTTTAATTTTCTTAATAGTGTCTTTTAAAAAGCAAACATTTTTTTTTATTATTTCAAAGAAGTCCAATTTATGAGTTTTTTCTTTTATGGGTCATGCTTTTGTTGTCCTATTTAAAAAATCTTTGTATAATTCAAAGTCATAAAGATTTTCTCTTATGTTTTCTTCTTGAAGTTTTATAACTTTAGCTCTCATTTAGTTCTACGTTACATTTAGAGTTAATTTTGTGTAGAGTTAATTTTGTAATCTTTTGAATCCTCCTCTTGACAGATGAAGAAACTGAAGCAAAGGGGTTCAGCTCAGGTTCTGAAGCAAACTAGTGGTAGAGCTAAGATAGGTTGCCTTTGTCGCTTCCAGACAGCATGTTTGCTCTGAAGGAGCTTATTCGAGTCTACTTCTTCCAGCTTTGAGGGTGCATGATTGTTGCCTCTAACTTCACTTGTTAAAAAGCCCTTCCAAATGCGTGAGCTAGGTGTTTTTTAATCAGCTCAAGTCCAGTGTCTGTTCCTTGACTCAGTTGAAACACAATTGTTGAGCATCACTGTTTATATACATGGAGCCGGCTGAGCCCATCCCAACTACATTACTTTCAGCTAAATTGCTTTGGCTTCTTTTCTCCCAGGGGTTATGTCTGTCCCTTCTAGCTCTTGTGCTATTTCTCGACACAAATGTCCTGTACATGGCACTTGCCACTTGGCATTGAACATTACAGCTTTGAAAGCAAGGGCAGGCTGGGACCATGTAGTTGGATGAATTTCCCAGAGGACGCTGGAGGGAAAACAGCTGCTGACTTCCATTCCAATTTGTCAAGCAAGACATCTGGACTTGTTAGACCTTTCAATTTCCTGGGATCGCCTTGGGAGAGGGAAGGCCAGGGCAGAGGGACCTGTGAGAAAAGGATGGGCCAAGAGAACCCAAGAATTATACTTGTTATTCAAACACTTTACAGAACTGACTGTTTACCTTGGAGTTTTGGTCCAAAGGTAATATCTGTTCTTTTCAGCTGGTTCTATAAGATTGCATCAGCAGTTATCTGCCTCTTGAGGATGCAAATTTTTAAATTCTATTCAAGTGGTAGTTTGACAGCAGTGAGCTGGGCGCAACTTAGATGTCCACCTTTACAAGAATGGGAAGGGGTATCTGGTGGAGGCATGCTATAGAATGTTCTGCAGCAGATGGACACATCAAACCAGGTGTGCATACACACGAGAGTGTGGAAAGACCTTCAATATATAGAGTTGAGAACCAAAAAAAAAAAAAATGAAACAGAGTAAGAGCTAGAGCTTAAAATAAATAATATTAATCAAAAACAGATATACCTTCAGAACAACAATCCGTATTTTACAAGTATACATATTTTATCAGGTCATATATCAACCATGTGAGAGTTGATGTCTAGTGTGGGAAGGGAAATTGGAGTGGGGGTCTGTAATAGTTTCCTGAGGCTGCTTTAACAAATTAACACAAACTGGGCAGCTTAGAGCAATATAAATGTATTCTCTCATACTTCTGGGGCCAGGAGTCCAAAATCAGTACCACTGTGTTGAAATCAACACCTTGATTTTGTTTGAAGAACTTCGAGTAATTGTAGTGGGTTGAATAGTTTCTCTGCAAAAAATATGTTTGAGTCCTAACCCTCAGTACCTGTGCGTGTGAATTTCTTTGGAAATAGGTCTTTGCAAACGTAATTAAATTAAGGATCTCAAGATGAGATTATCCTGGATTTAGGGTGGGCCCTCAATCCCATGACTGGTATCCTTGAAAGAGACAGAACAGGGTAATTTGAAACACACAGACACAGAAGAAAAGGCCATGTGAAGACAGAGGCAGAGGTTGTGGGACAGCCACAAAGCCACGGAATGCCGGGATTACCTGCAGCCCCAGAAGCTGGGGAGACATGGACTGTATTCTCCCTCAGAGCCTCCGGAGGAGCCAACCCCGATGGCACCGTGATTTTGGCCTTCTGGCCTCCAGAAATGTGAAAGAATAAATTTGTTTAAGCCGCTCACTTTGTGGTAAATTGTTGTGGCAGCCCTAGGAAACAAATACAGTCATCTTTAGCCAATTTCTCCTTCCAAACAATAAACACACAGGCCTCTTCACTTCTTTTTACCCAGAGAGGCTCTCTGTTCATTGTTAAAGCAGCCCCTCTGACATTCAGAATACTTAGAGGCCATGTCTATAAAGGCGAAATGAAGTGGAAATTTGAAATTCTCCTTGGGTTTACATAGGAAGGAAAACCTAATATTTACTGAGCCAGACTCTGTGTTCAATATTTTACAGTTATTATTTTATAAAATCCTTACGATATCTCTATGAGGGAGGCACTATGGTGATCTCTTTTTATAGGCTTCGAAACTGCAGCAGAGAGGTCTTTCAAAACCCGAAGTGTTTATGCCTGAAGATCCTTATTGGAAGCTAACACTTATCAAATCTAAATAATTGTTCAAATTTTTCATTTGTATTGTCTATGTAGAAAAAGTTATAAAGCTCAAGGTTTCCTTTAGCCAATATATAGTATATATAATTGAGACATAATTGACGTGTAACATTGTATTAGTTTAAGTTATACAACATAATGATTTCATATTTATAGATATTGTGAAATGATCACCACAATAAATCCAGTTAGCATCCATCACCACACATAGTTACACTTTTTTTTTTTTTGTGATGAGAGCTTTTAAGATCTGCTCTCCTGGCAAGTTTCAAATATACAATACAGTGTTATTAACTATAGTCACCATGCTGTACACTGCATCCCTGGAACTTATTTTATAACTGGAAGTGTGTGCCTTTGACCACCTTCACCCATTTCGCCCCCCCCACTCACCCCCACCACCTCTGGCAGCCACCAATCTGTTCTCTGTATCTATGAGTTTCGTTTTTTGTTTGTTTTGTTTTGTTTAGAATCCACATATAAGCACGATCACATGGTATAGGCAACTCTTAAAGTTAAAAAAAAAAGATGAGTTGAATAAATCTAGACTATTCCTTCATATTCATATCATACCTAAAGGTTTTCTCCTAAGAGAAGCTGCTAAAGAGTAAAGTCATTAAAAAATATGTTAGAAGCTGCTCCATAGATACCACTGATATCCACTTGATTAAGAAATTATTATCTTTCCCCACAGCTAGGCCTTTGTCAGAGATGGGAAAAGATAACTAAACTGGCAGGTCAAAGGCGCGGAGAATTCATTACCGAGATATATAGGGGGAGAAAGAGAGAGAGCATTTTGAGAGGCTCTTCCAGATTTCCTAGGGTTGGCAGGGCAATCATTCTTTCTGCTGTCTCCACACAACCTTGTTCCATTCAGAAAATGAAGATAACTCCATAAGCCTGATAGGTACAGTTGGTTACCCAGTGGCTTGTTTTCATGGCGAACACCTTGAGCATTGTCCTTTTATTGCAAGTTGGTTTAAACAAAGTTAAAGCCAAAGCCAGTGGTTGGCTATAACCTCAATCCCGGGGTCACCACTGCATTACCAGTTTGAGTAGAAAAATAAGCTCACATCCCTTTTATCTCTCACTATTGAGATTCTGTCTTTCTTTTTGCGCCTGGGATCCCCCATTCTGGTGATAAGACTCAGGGCTTACTCATTCTATGCAAGTAATCCTGGTTACAATCTCTTTGTGGAGAGAAAACCAATAATTCAGATCCTTCTGTCTGGTCCTCTAGCTGCCACATCCTACTCTCGTCCCAGCCGAGGCCAATGGCTGCCTAGAACTAGCCTTCACGAGTCTGGTTGCAGGAAGGCTGGTTGCTCAGAAACTGGGGGCTTGGCCATGTCCCCTCTATTGTTGATGTCACCGCCATGGTGGTGTCATGTGTGGAGGGAAGCACGCTGATGGAGGGGGTGGGAAGGTGCAGGAGCCCTGGGGTACCCCTTGCCTAGGCCTGTCTTCAGAGGCTTGTGTCCCTTACCACCAGTCTCAAGATCGTTCCCTATAGCCTCACCTCCAACTTCCCCATCCCCTAGAAACCCTTCCTCTTCCACTGCCAAGGACTGTCCCTGGGCTGACTTCTCAGGCTGACACTGGTACTTTCCCCAGGATATTGTTTGGTTGGAATAATCCAAGTTATAGAACGTGTGCTGCCATCAGGTCCATGATAGGATATAAAATTGGATAGGTAGGGAGGTAGGGTGCAGCCAGACTGTGGTGGACCTGGGATCCCTGTCCAAGGGCCTGTGACGGTTTGGATCTGGAAGGATCTCACTTTCCTGAAATCCCACACCCACTTGTAGCCTCTGCAGGCTGTGTCACAAAGATGTGAATTTTCTAGTAGTGTCCCTGGGTAACCGAGGCAGAAAAGTGCTGAGAGGTGAGTTAATGTGTCCAGCACACCTGACTCATCCTGGGGAGCCCTCCTTTGGGTCTCTTCCCCCCAGTCACTTGTCCTCTCTGTTTCTGATTCTGTGGGTGAGCTGAAGACTTGGGACCCGTTAACACCTTAGTTATGTTTGAGACTCTCCCCATTTACTCAATCAGTTGCTGACTACATCTCTTCACCTCTCTTCCATTCTTCCTTCAGCCACTGTTCCAAGCAAGGCTGTGTGTTAGTTGAAGAAGGAGTTTGGAAAGAATACCTTATGAAAGACTTCTTTTCCTTTTAAGTTTCTTGGGAGCAGGGTATGAAGCAAAGTGAGAACCAGACTGGAAATCAGAACCTGGAGGTTTGGGGTTGGGCTCTCCTATCTGACATTGGCATGACCCCTCACCAAGACTCATCTATAAAATAAAGAGGTTAATCAAGATGACTCCCAGAGGTACAGCCAGCTCTAACATTTGATGACTCTGGGTTTTGTAATCCTACTTACTCATTTTTTATTCCTTTCCAAAAACTTGACATTCTGGTTGCAGTTCCCTATCCTCTCTGTACGCTGACGGTACAGAACGGCATTTTAATCACCTGGGCATTGACATATTTTAGGGCATTTTTTTTATCCCAATAAATCTTCAGAGTGATACAGAGAAGCACAAATTTGATATAAATTATAATTTTTAATGGGACTCTTTCTTCCCTCCCTCTTTCTCTGTCTCTATCATTCATGAGAATGTCTGTTTACACCTGCCTCAGGCATATTTGTTTACTTGAATTTCAAGAGATTCAGAGATACAGCACTTTTGAGGTTGTTGGATGCTTCTGGAAATGGGCTGCCTCTCTGTTTGCTGCTTCAGAGGGGATGGACTCCTCTCTCTGCCCAAATCTCGACAACCTCACTTCTCATTTCTTGAGTCCACAATCTCCAGGGAGCTGGTTCTACCACTAATAGCTGAGTGACCTTCGGCAAGTTATCAGACTTCACTGTGCCTCAGTTTCCTCACATGTAAAATGGGAGTCATAACTGCACCTCCCTCATAGAGTTGTTAGAGACTCCCTGCTTCAGAATCATGTGAAGTCCTTCTCCATAACCCTGATTCCTGGGACCCAGCTCAAACCTCCTGAATCGGCAGCTCTGGAGTTGGAGCCTTGACTCTGTATTTTTAACAGCTCTCCGATGCAACAGTTTTGTATGCTACAGTTTGAGAACCTGTGTCTTAAATATGTGATGCCTCCCAGCTCACAGTGTTGTAACCTGCATCCAATCACTGAAACGTCACCATGAGAGGTAAACGGGATGGCCTCTCTTCCTTTCTATACGGAGGGAAATACAGTCCAAGATACACAGTGTCTCCAAACCCCAACACCCAACATCCTTTCCATTTTCTCTCATGTTGCTGAATCTTCCTGGAGGAAAGGATGCCACTATGCTGCCGTCACAGAACTTGGCTGACTTCTTTTCATTCCTTTGCTTTCAGTGGGTGAATTTCCTTGCTGCTGTTTGGCAGATGGCCATCACTTCCCTTGATAAATGTTTTTAACAGCTGCTGCTTTTATCTTATCAGACCCACAGTATGTCTTCATCTTTCTGCTTCTAAAGATAGTTACCACTTTGCTATATGTCATAAGTGTCATCTCAGTCGTGGCTCAAAATAACAAATAGATTTGTTTCCACTGTGGAAAGAAATCTGGCAGTGCCCTGCTTAGATAGAGTGAGAATTTGAGCACTCACCCTTCTGCTCCTGCCATGTTCTTTAAGGGATTTGGCCATAAACGTTGAGAAATGAAAAGGACCCGTGTCCCCTGACATTTTAGGGGGGAACAATTTTGAGTGCCCTAATGAACTCAATAAATAAGATGATTTGGGAGAAAGGGGGTGCTGCAGTCTGGACAAGTCGGAGCAGTCTCTTGGGGGCATGGCTGCCTACACCTAGGTAGAAGATATGCCAGGACAGGGTGGGTTACAATCACCCTATCTGCAAACTGACTAGCCCTAAGAGAAAGTGAATTAGATCTTCTGCGAGGAGAAGCCATGACCCTTACCCCCCACTGCCCACCTTGGGACACTTGGTTTGCCTGTCAGAAACCAAGTGAGCAGAGTCCTAGTAGCTGGCATGGGGGTTTAAGGATGCAAAGGTGCTTGTTCCACAACCTGTGACATGCAGAACCATCACTGTGGGACAGTGAGAGATAGCAGGATGAGGGTACAGAGGGAGTGTAGGGGTGCAAAATCAACAGACTTTAATACCTATCATTAGCCTATTGCAAAATGTTTTGCTGTTTATATTTCTTTTAATAAAACTCGCGATGATACGCAGTGGCCAGCATATATTTGCACATTGGTGCCCAGCCCTAGGCAGGCCTGCCCTCCAGAGTGGGAGGACCCCAGGGTGTGCTGACGTGTGAGTTAAACCAGCGCTTCATATCTTGGGCGGCTCAGATATGAGTTTCCCCAAAGGACAATGGCTTCCTGTAATGATTCTACCACAGACAAGTGTATCTCCTCCTTGGCACAATTGACCTTTTTGGCTGGGTAGTTTTTGGGGTGGGGGAAGTCCCATGTGTTGCAGGATGTCCAGCAGCTTCCCTGGCCTCCACCTATGGATACCAGGAACACATGCTCACCTTCTCCCAGTGTGACAACCAGAAAGAATGTCTCCAGATGCTGTGAAATATTCCCTGGGGGCTAAAATTGCCCCCGATTGAGAACTTCTGTCATCAATGGTAAAGGGTAACATACTTTTAGATATTGTCCTGGAACTCGGACTGTTTATGAAAACACAACACCTTTCCATGAGGGTCTGTGCAAAGAGTTACACAGATATTCCCAATTAGGTGCTGTCCCTCCCTCATACCTTGAAGCTTCAGTTCCCCATCATGGCCTCTATCGCCCAGAACCTTGACCTCTCCCTTCTCCCAGGTTTTAAAGCCCTCTCCCAGGACTGCCATGGGCCAGCTTTTGCCCCTGGTTTCATCCTAGGTGCTGTCCGCCATGCAGCCAGAGGTCCTGACTCTGCTGGGTCAGCTTCTAGAACCAGTCCTGAGTGGATTACACCTGGGTTTCCTCAGCTGCTGCTCTTTAGAAATCACCTTCCTCCCCTAGAAATCACCCTGACTAGCTCCTGGGAGCCTGAGTTACCCCTCTCCACCTCTCAGTCTGCAGGCAGCCCTGTCGAAGTCCCCCAGAATGTGCCTCAGTGGGGAGGAAGCAGCAGGACCCGTATCCAGAACTCGTCCACCACCATGCTCTGCGCGTTCTTGGCCTGATATGTGCAGCCACTCCATGGATCCAGAGTTCCTGGTAACTAAATCATCTGAGACGCTTGTTAAAATCCAGATTTGGGGTCATACCCCAGGATGGTCTAGGGCTGGGAATCTGCTTTTACAGAGGCTTCCCAGGTGACAGGGCACAGCCGAGGTCCAGAGAGACCCAGAGTGAGCTTGCTCCGGAGCAGATCAGTCTCCCATTTCTTCACCTTCCTTCTGCTTGACCCTGCACTTGCTGATCTACTTTCTAATCCTTTCTTTCACTTTTTTTGCCCTTACATTTATTTTTTACCTGAGAAATCTAAAATCAACTAGCGGATGTCCACACGGATACTGGGATAGAAGGCTGTGGATGATGGAGAGAGGGTCCAGGGTTATCAGTCAGAACTCTGCTTCTACATAGGTGGATGGCTTCCTCTCCATGGCCTTTGTTTCTTGATTGGTTAAATGGGGTTAGACAAGAAATGGGTTTGAAGATCTTTTTAAAGTAGTGGATTGTTATCTTGTCTTCAAATGAAAACTTATTTGGAACCCCAATATATAAAGTAATGAAAGCTCTGAAGAGGGGACAGCCCTGCACATCCCATACTTTCAGCCTTGTCTGTGGCTGCTTCTGGCATGCACAATGCCTGGCCTCTGGGCGTGAGCAACCGTAACTTCATTTTCCTTTCCCACCTTAAAGTAAATTAAATGGAAATACTCTCCCCACCTGTGAGTAAAAACTCCAGCAGGTCCACAATTTCTAGCTCACTCTCAGTTAACGTGGTCCCTTTAAGTCACAAGACACAGTCTCAATTCAATTGTGTCCACTCCAAGAGTTTATCAGAAACTCTGAACTTAATTTTATGCAAATCTCTGCCCTTTCTCTGCTCTTCTCCCATTTCAGCTTACTAGGCGGTTTGTGACCCTTCCAGGGTCACAGAAGAGGGAGAAACACGTGGTAAATGAGGTGTTGACCAGTGCCGGACGCTGGCCTCATGTTTTAGTAGATATTGAACATTGCTTTTCCAGTGAGGCCCTTTCCAGGACTTGTCTGCTGGAGCGTGCCCACAGACCCTGGACCAGTGGTGCCTCTCCATTCCCGGTAGTGATGCTTTTCCCCGGGAGGTGAGTCCACCTCCTGCTTCTTGGTACTGAGCTTGCTCTGCCCCTCCCACTAGTCCTATTGACCAGGGCCAAGGACATCCCACTACCACTCCCAAACTCTGGCAGTGAGTGGAACCCCTTGCAGCCACGTTGATTCTCTGCTGCAGCTTTCTGAGGCATGAGATAGGTGGCAGCCCTCCATACCTCAGCTGCAGGGAGTACATGGCACAGCTCTCGGAGGGGCTGTGGTGCCCATCATTCATGAGACTTGAGGTACAGGATGGGGTGAGCACGCATGGCACAGCTGCAGCTCTCAAGGAAATCTCTTGACAATTCTCTTTGTTTCACACTTTGACCATTCTTTATCCTTGACCTGGCTCAGGAGCCCTG
Organism: Rhinolophus ferrumequinum; assembly: GCF_004115265.2. Taxonomy (NCBI): domain Eukaryota; kingdom Metazoa; phylum Chordata; class Mammalia; order Chiroptera; family Rhinolophidae; genus Rhinolophus; species Rhinolophus ferrumequinum. Next base: position 51,220,876 of record NC_046289.1, read on the forward strand.
GCTCAGGAGTGCATCCATCAGGGTTCAGTCGGGGAAGCAGAACCCTTGTGAGCATTAGGGAATAAAGAATATATTTCAGCAGTGAGACCATACACAACTGTGGGAGGCACTGGGATAGTAAAGGTTTGAAGAAAGGAGTTGAGGGTCAGAGAAAGGTCAGGAAACAGCTTCGGCACAGGCGAATACTCAGAGCTCTCAGGGACAGCTGGAAGCTGTTGGAGTAGAACTGGAGTTGAGGGTCAGAGAAAGGTCAGGAAACAGCTCTGGCACAGGTGAATACGCAGAGCTCTCAGGGACAGCTGGAAGCTGTTGGAGTAGTACAGCAAAGGGGCAGGTACAGCAGTCTATGGAAGGTTGTCTGCTCATCATGGGCGCTCTCTTGGAGTTCATGGCCAAGTGTCTGTGGCGGGCCTGGGATTGCTGCTGGTTAGCAAGGTCAGCAGCTGGGAAGGAGAGCTGGATGTGATGCAGGGAAAAGCAAAAACAAACTGGAAGCCACTGGCACCTCTGCATTTGTTTCTCACCTCTCTTAACCCACCGTCACCACCAGAGGGTAAGAGAGTGCTTCACTTCCACGTTCCAATCCCACACAAACTACCATTTGATAAACTTCTATAAAGGTGATTCTGGGAAATCACCGGGTAGACCTGGTGTAAACAAGTTGACACTAGAACAATCCAGCACAAATTGTTATGGAGCTCTCTCTCTCTCTCTCTCTCTCTCTCTCTCTCTCTAATCTACACTTGCTTTTTACTCACATCTGTTATATCTTGATGACTAGAAACTTCCAATTTTAACATCCTATTACCCATTCTATGATTCCTCCCTTCCATTTGGCACATTTAAGTGCATCCCTCAAGGAAGCGAAAAGCACAAGCCAATGATGCATCATTTGCAACTTGCTCTTGAGGGAACCAGCAAACAGCTGTTCTCTGGCCTTGGGCTACTTTTGAAAATGCAGTCAGTAGCAGAAGAAGGTCATGTGGGAAAGAAACATATTTGTGACACACTCAAGCTGGTGACTGGGACTTTAGTCATCTGTTTCAGATGCTGGAAGAGAGAACTCCCTGAAATAACTCACATGTACAGGAGTTGTTGGTTGTATTTTTCAAGTTACAAAATTTAAGACTAAATTTAAAGTTATTAGTGTGCACCACTAACTCTGCACGAAGCTGGGTAGCAGCTGTTAGGGATGTTACAGTCAATTAATTGTTGTGTTTTCCCATAGTTTGGTGGAAAGCAGTGGAGGGGGGAAATGCAGGAAAATACTTTAAAAATGAGCAAGCTGAAGTAATGAGCTGACCTCCCTCTACGCCTTGTTGGGAGTTTCTGTGGATGTGGCACACACCACCACCAAGCCGCTGATGTGGCAGTTCATTCTAACCACCGCTTACTGAAAGTCTATCAGCTTTCAACTCAGGGAGAGAGGACTGTGGACGGTAGGGTCAGTCGTCTCTCTGGAGAGCTGTCAGGAGACAGACAGAAGGAAGTGAGAGGATAACAAGATGCTCAGAAATGTACAGGGCATAGAAAGTACAACCTAGAGGGGGCAGGTATAGAGAAAATGACTTCTGCTTGGGGGTAGAAATGTAGTTCTCTTGGCACTAGATCCCCAAGAATGTTTACACACCCGAATATATCCTCTTTGCTTGTAAAATCTGTGTCCTCCACACTCCCTTCATCCAACTCAGGAAGGCAATATTGTGTAACAAAAATAACAATATCAATAATAGCCAAGAGATATTGCGCACTTATGTGCTGGGACTATTGCAAGTATTTTACATATATTATCTCATTGATTTCTCACAACAACCCTGTAAACTGGGTACCATAATTGTCTCAATATGAAGATGCAGAAATGAAGGCACAGAGAGATTGAAAAAGATGCCCAAGTGGCAGCAAAGGTGAGGTGGCTTCTGTAGGGATGAAAAGCACTAAGTTTGAATATAAACCATAAAATACTAGATGTTTAGCTTGAGACAAGTTTATTAATATAAATGAGTTTTAGTTTTTCATCTATAAAATAGGAATAATAATAGTTCCTATATCTCAGAGTTGTGATGAGGATTAAACATTAGTGTGGTATTTATATGCCTGACACATAGTAAGATCATTTATTAATGATCCACCGTTGTCATTACTTCCTAGGGTCTTTTAAGTCTTTTTCAGCCCAGCTACCTCCAACCATTCCCCCTTCACATAATCATACCGTGTGTGCATGTGTGCTCACACGTGTGTATGGGGGTGTGTGTCTGTATTCTCATCACTGTGGGAAAAGGGCGATGGAGAAGTGGGGTAGCCACTCCGAACTCAGCCAAGCACGGGAACTGTGCAAATGGCTGCAGCATCCCTGGAGTGTCATCTGCCTGCCACTTTTTGTTTGTTGATGTGTTTTGATTTGACACACTAGGGCAGATGGCTGGGAGGAAGGGGCTTGGTCAGAGTCAATATTTGGTAGCATGTGAATAACGAATGTGCTTGTGGAATTAATCAGCCTTACCATTTCTGGCTAGTTGCCATGGCTAGGGAAAGTAATGTGTCTTGTGTAAATCAGAGTAACGGGATCGCAGCGCATCATCAGTACTGCTGTTTGTTTTTCTCAACTCAAGGCTCCTCGAAGCATCCCTGTTCTCACAGTCAAGGCCATCATCTCTGACACCTTAGGTACAGCAAATGGCGAGAGGCTCATCTATGTCCCTGGATGATGGGATGGATTTTCTGTCTCTCTCAGGGATCATGTGCATTTTGAGGGCAATAGATCAAAGAAGAGCAAAAGGTTTGAGAAACAACAGAATTACCAATATTTTATTTTGCCATGTAAGTGTATTAAAAAGAAAAGAAAACTGCAATGCCTATTTATAAAGGGGCATTTTAATATCTAAAAGTAGGAAGGACATAATTGCAGAATAGAGGATAGTTCTTTAAATTGAAGACATTTAGTTGAATGAAAAAAACTCTCCATCTCCTTATTTCTCTCGATTCATTGATGAGTAGTGACAGGCTCCTAACATATCGACCACATAAGTTACTTTATGTAGATAGAGGCAAGAAGACATAACAGAAATAGAGCTTATTTGGAATTCTCATGGGGGTGATTACTGGAGATGTAGGGGATATCAGTTAGCTCCTCAGAGCCTCGGTATTCCCAGTAATAAAATGGGAATATCAAACTCCCACACTGTTCACTTTATGGGGTGAATCTGAGGCTTAACTAGATAATATAGGTGAAAGCACATGGGAATCTCTTCCCAGATTTGGGAAGTCCTCATAGGACACAGTAGCAACTGTTTGTCTTTCTTTGTTTTTCTTGTATCTGTCGTATCGAAACTGCTCAATCTAGTCTTCGGAATGAATAATACAGCAAGTCAGAGGAGAGACTGCAACAGCAGGGAATCCAAACCAGACAGGAGGAGAGGGCACTCCAATGATCAGGGGCTTAGCTCTACCTCCTTCCCCTTTCCAGGTCAGACCCTGCATATTCTACTTATTCATAAAGACGAGATTCAACACTCAACAGACTTAAATCTCCAGCAAGCTCTATTGGTTATTTCTGGAATCCAGTTAATTCTTTTTCCTCGGGGAAGACCTTTTACATAGTGACTGTTACTTGTATTTGTGACACATCGGGTTAGGGTATTGCCTTCAGAGCTGGACTGCCTGCGTTCAAACACTGCCTGCACCACTTATGAGCTACACGGTCTTTGGCAAAGGACTTAACCTCTCGGTGCCTCAGGTTTCCCACTTGTAAAAGGGGGTAATAACAGAACCCTCTCCATGAGGTTTGGATGAGGATTAGATGAGTTAGTATATGCCAAGTCCTTGGCATCATGTCTGGCACATTGTAGGTATTCAGTAAATATTAATCTGTTACTATTAATACGCAGAGGCGGCAGTGAGACCTCCTCAAAGCATGGGGAGATCAATTGTCCTTTGAGGGTCCAACAATATCTCCGTAGCTATGGGAAAAATCTGACAGAGACAGCTTGGCTCCCAAGCCTCCGAGATTTGACCAACTTGATTGAATATTTTAGTGCATTTAAAGACAGATAATGTCAATGAGGCACAAGGGCAGAGTCACCATGAAAACTAAGAAAAAGGAGAGGCCCTGAAACAAAGGTGGGAAATGTCTACCTACCTGAGCTCTCTCTTGGTTGGCGGCGGTGCTGGAGTGTTAACCATCCTCTTTTAAGGGTTCCCAACCTAAGTCAGACCTGAGGTAGAGAAGGCTGCCTCATGCAGTCTTGACAATTGCCACCTTTCTTCAGCCTAACTCCTCTCTGTCCTGATTCAGGACCACAAAACACATTTCCAGAGCTGATGGGCTTCCCTTCCAGATCTATCTGTAGGAGGAGAATGGCTTTATGCATGTGTCACGTGACTGTGGTCCATTGCTCTCTTTGTATCTACTTGAAGACCAAAGGTCAGTCCATGGACCATGGTGAAGTCATTAAGTGAATAACTGCCATATTGGGAAGCCTCTTGGAAGATAGCTGTCAGCCCTTTTCTTACTTGGAACTTCTGTAGGCAGAAACCTTTCTCCGCCAGCTGACACGTAGACAAAGGAGCATCTCCTGAGTCCAGGAAAGGGCGCCCAAGTGCTATGTGCATTGCGAACAGGGGCACTGAGTGCCCTAAGCAGGATCAGACCCACCTGGAACCAAAGTCTCTAGATGAGTCTTCCTTCTATCAACTAACTGCTGCTGAACCTGGCAGGTGTCACTGGAGACTCAAAGTGCTTTGTAAGAGTTCATTTAGGAAGCAAAACAGGCCACATCAAGAATATGTTTGTTCGGGAAAAACAATGACTAAGATAATGTCTTTGACCTCAGCTGTGTCACCAAATGTATACTTTAGTGACAGAAATATGAGCTGGATTGCCTTGGGGTGGCTTTCAAAGTGCCCCTGGGTCCTGCAGTCAGAATTAGGTCTCAGCAGTCGAGAAGGAGTCTGAGAGGAGCGAGAGGACTTTCTTCTCTTCCTCACACACTCCAGGCTTCTCAGGCTTCAAGCTGTCACTCATCTTGCCATTCTACCACAACACAGTGACACAAATGCCTTTCTTGCCTGTCTCTAGCAAACACCCATCCTCCAAAACTCAACACAAACAGCAGAGCTGAAGGAGCTTAGGACACTGGTTCAGTGGTTCTCAGCCCTTTCACCACCCAGATTCCTTCAATCATTCCCTTCACGGGCCCTGTGCTTTGAAAGATTTTTGTCTCCCAGATGAGCAGCATTTATCAAGTAATAATCAGATCATTAACCAAAGACTTACTTAAAGGCCAAACTGAACTTTCGCTTGGCAAATAGCAGGCTGAGTTCATCTAATTTCAGCCCAAAGCAAAGAAACTTGATGTTTCCGGCCACCTGGGACAGCAGGATCACCGGTAACTGTGCAATTTCAGGTAGGCTTTTCGGCAGAAAATAGCCAGAGGAAGCCCACCCACTACTTTCTAGACGCTCAGGAGGTCTGAGGACCCTCTATGGGGAACCATCAATCTAACTCCAAACCTAACTTTTCATATGAATTCATTTGTTTGATATAGGGGCAAACGGACAGGTAGCTGACATCTATCGCATCTACCATGTACAGGACATCGTGCTGGGACCTCTCATAGAAGTGATCTCATCGAGAATTCACGTCACCTTTAGGATATGGTGGTGCTGTCATATCCCCATTTGGGATGAGGAAACTGGGAGGTAAAGGCAAGTAACTTTCTCAAGGGCATATAACTAGTAAGTTGCAGAGTTGGACACTGACCCAGGATTTTCTTGTTTTGTTTTCATAGCTTGATTGAGATATAAACCACATACAGCTCACCCACTCAATGTGCACAATCCAGTGATTTTCAGTATGTTCAGAGTTGTGCAACCATTGCCATAGTTCATTTTAGAAAATTTTCATCACCCCATAAAGAAAACCCATACCTATTAGCAGTCACCTCCCGTTTCTCCCAACTTTCCCTCCCAGTCCTGGGCAGCCACTAATCTGCTAGTCTCTATGGATGGACTTGATTATTCTGGACACTTTGTATCAATTGACCCAGGTTTTTAGACTCTAAAATTCACATACATCAAACTCTAGCCCAGGAATCAAGGCAGATAACAAATCCTTGTCATAATTTTATAGATTGTTTCTTATTTAACTTTGAAAGTACACAGAATGCACAAAAACTACATCCTTCATGTTTGAAGCACACAAAAATGCAAATATTCCATACTGGGGTTAAAAATGGCATGTAATTATTTAGCTGCCATATACTTGAGTTTGCATGGCCACACTTCCCATTCTCTAATACTTCTTTGCCAGGCAACTGCCCAGCACTCTGAGAGAGGAGAGCTCTGTTCTTGCCCTCTTATCATTTGGTTTTGAGCTGGGTCGCCAGAACTACATTGAGGGTACCTGACGTATCTCTTTCTCTGGGTTGGGAGGGTCCTGGCCCAGACGGTGTGGTGTCCCCTTCCTACCTGAGAGATCCTTCTGTGTTTCCTGGCTCTCCCGTTCTCTTCTCCTTAACCTTGCCTTACCTGCAAATTGCTGTTGGCAACATGATTTATTCTCTTGTCACAGATGGTGGGGATGCTTCACACCCATGTTTTCCATATAGAACTCCCCTCTTGTCAGCTGCTTTGTCTCTCGGGTTCAGGTTCTGTTTTCCCAGGTGATTAATTATTCCTGCTAGAGTCATCATTCAGTATCTCTGGGTTCTGTTCTAAAAGTACATGTGTTTGGCTGGTGCCCGGGTGTCAGTGAAAACTGCTCACATTCTGCAGTCAAGATAGAGCAGGACATGGAGAGGCCTCCTTGAAACGAGCATTGCACAAGGCGTCACCACCTCTTTGCTTGTTTGTACAGTCATTCATCCAGTCATTCATTTTGTTCATTGGCTCGTCTAGAGCATCCTCAGCGTACCAAGTGCTGTGGGGGTGTGGGACACAGCCTCACTCTCCATGCAGTGCTCTCGGCACAAGCCCTGCTTCTCACCTGAGGAACATGTGCACGGGGTACCACATGTGGGTCTGAGCTGGGGTTCACGAAGCTTTTAGAGAATCATGGGGCCCTTTCAGGAATGTCAGGTTGACTGAATATGTCAGGAGGGAATTTTTGTATTAAATCAAGGGCTAATCCGTTATGGGGAAGAATTGAAAATAAGCATGGTTTTTAGAGATAAACTATGAGATTTCAAAGATGCTTTTGGGTTTATGGGGAAACCTTTGACTCAAGTCCTCCTCCCCCACCACACTCACACGTGTCAGACACATACACAGACCAACTTCAGATAGACATTGATAACCTCTTTGCCAGGCAGAAGGTCTTCTAGGTCCAGGGAGATAAAGGGACCTCTTGATTCTGCTTCTCTTATAATATTGGGGTTCTCTGACAAGCATCCAGCAGCAGTTTCCCACCGAGGGACCCAGATCACCCACTGAACCTCCAACCTCCACTGGAAGCCAGAGAGGTGAATCCTCTTCAATAGGCATGTAATATAAAAGCTGTTTTGTCACACAGTGACAGGCTGTCTTTCCTAGATGGGTGAGAATGCGTAGATATGCCACTGGTGCCCCTGGGATGACCTACTGGTAATGTGGCTGGCACTTGTTTACTGATCAGTGCCCATCTTTGATAGGTATTTAAATATTTTGAGAATCATGTCTAACACCAAGTAGTTTTTATTCTTACATGACCTTAAATGTCTACCTACTTCCCATGAGTGTTTCTACACCCCCTGAGATCATCATGTCTGATTCTAGACAGGGATGGGGTCACCTCTCCCACCACTACTGATGGACAAACCGGCAGCACCACAGTGCAGAACATGGACTCAACTATGAAATCGGGGCTTGTTTCCTAACCTCTCTATGCCAGTATCTTCACCTGCAAAATGTGGCCACTAATAGTTCATACTTCACAGTGTTGTCATAAAATGGTCCCAAATATGCCAGGCATTGAGTGACACACCTGGCACATTGGGAAGTTTCAGTAAATATTCCCTATTAGTTCAATAAATGTGTGTTGAGTGTATACAGAGGGTACCAGAAAAATGTGTACACATTTTAAGAAAGGAAAAAAAACTACATTAAAATTACACTGACAGTAACCACTTTGAACACCTCTTGAAATTGCAGAAGTCAAACGTGACTTGTATTCATCTTTTGTAATTGGTATATATTGAGTATTACAGTTTTATTTATTTATTATTTACTTTTTTTTTTGAAGGAGGACGCAGCTCACCGTGGCCCATGTGGGGATTGAACCGGCAACCTTGGTGCCACCAGCACCACGCTCTAACCAACTGAGCTAACCGGTCACCCCAAGTATTACAATTTTAATACAGTTTTTTTCCTCTCTTAAAATGTGTATACATTTTTTTGGCACCCTTGTGTATGGTTGAAAACTTTTCATCACCAAGAAATGCCTTTATTATTTTGTCTCCAAGTGAGCTTGTTTAGGAATCCACGCCATAACACAAAAAAGAGTCCATTAGTAGGATGGAGTTACCTATCTTAAAAAAATCAATTCAGTTTTAGCCGAGGCCTGAGAATCCTTAGTGATTTCTCATTCTCCTCTAGGATTTTCAAGGTTCATTTCTTTTGGTATTCTGTTTACCTTCTGTTTCTCAGAATCTATGTGTGTGTGTGTGTGTGTGTGTGTGTGTACACACTACTTCAAGATATGAGTATACCATATTTGGTTAATTTCTTCTGTTTGTGAAAGATTTACAGATTATTAATAATTCAAAGGATTGACCTCCCTGGGTCCCAGTCCACCTCCCTGGGACAGAATTGCAAGTTCCATCAAATCTAATCCACTTAGTGACACGAGGGCTCTGGGATCTCATATATCTGACAAGATTTTCTCTATAACTCTAGAAAGTTTGTTAAATCTGCCATTTACATCTTGCCTGTTAGTAATTAAAATGCACACCGTTATTTCTCTTTCGATTCTAAGACCTACGTGGCAAATGGATTAGCTCACACAGTTTGATGTAATATACCTTGGGAGAAAAAAAAAGTCCTTTGCCTATAACAGTAAAAATCCCCTTCTCCTAACTAAAGAAATCTGTGCGTTGTTGGCCTTTTATTTTATTCCTTTGTCATTCAGGCCCATCTTTCTTCATGGGAGCCTCTGTCTTTCTCTATTTCCAGCTACTCTATATAGTTCCTAAAAGGTTAGGGGATTTAAACTCATACTCCCTCCTTTGTGCTAAGAGGTCACCTGAGTCATTATTATATCTGAATTTGAATATCTCTCTCATAAAAGGGTTCATAAAAGAAGTTTGATCAAGACTGACTAGTTCAATGACTTTGGAACTCTCTGCTCTCCATTTAAGCTTTCTTTTAGCTTGATTCAGATCCGGACCATTGATTTTTTTAGATTTCCAGTGTAGAATTTCAAATTTCTTTTTACAGTGAATGGAACCCAATTTCACTTTCAGGGAATTATTTTCCTTAATCGTAGCACAGATGACATCACTTCTTCTGTGATTATTTTTTATACACCTCTGCCAGCTCAGCCTTACAATCAGGATACAAATCACAGAATGTTAGAAATGGAAGGAGATTAAAGATTATCTAGACTAAGCCTCTCACTTTACAGATAAGGAAACTATGAGAAATGAGGTGATTTGGTCAGAGTCACAAAGTTACAAGCAATTATATTTTCTATAATTGTTTAATGAAAGCCATACTTCTGAGCCACTTGTGTCATAAAGTGGGGGAAAGAGCAGGGGGAAAGACAAAGTTTGAGATATCAAAGTCAATGACAGAAAGTGAACTGGGACATTGAGTGCACAGTGGCTGTCAGAATGGGGAGCCAGAGGTTGCCAGTTAGTCAAAACCAAAGATGGGGTGCAAATAGGGAACGCAGGTGAGATGTCAAAGGATAGGAATTCATGAAGAGTTGGTCAAGAGCCCAGAAGCAGAACTGTGACAAGAACTTGGGGGATCCATGAGTCTGTGTTTTTTTCCAAGTCAAGTTGTTGTCCTTTCAGTCTTAGTTGTGGAGGGTGCAGCTCAGCTCCAGGTTCAGTTGCCTTTGCTAGTTGCAGGGGGCACAGCCCACCATCCCTTGTGGGACTCGAGGAGTTGAACCAGCACCTTGTGGTTGAGAGCCCACTGGCCCATGTGGGAATCGAACTGGCAGCCTTCGGCGTTAGGAGCACGGAGCTCCAACTGCCTGAGCCACCGGGCCAGTCAGAGTCTTTGTTTTTAATTACATAAATTGTTCTCATGGGCATGCCTCTTTTAAAAATAAATTTTATGCTTTCTAAAAAATTCTAATTACATACATAATTAAGAAATCAAATAGTACTAAGAAAGCTTATAGTACAAACAGTACACCAGCTGCCACTCTTTTGCCAAAGGGAACTGCTTCAAGTTTTTAGCTGGTTTTTCTGGCAGTTACCTACACATGTTTAAATAATATGCATATATTGCAATTTTTAAATTTATAAATATTATAAGAAAAGAAGATTTAATATCTTTACCTCTCCTTCCTCACACTCTCCCCCAAATTTTATCATACTTTTATTTGTATCTATAATTAGTGTTTACATCATTATGATTATATAAATATTGATCTCTGTAGATGCTATTAGAATACCATGATTACGTGTGTTTTTTTACATAGCCTTTTATCATTACTTGAATTAACAATTGCCTGCTTGCATCTTCTTTTCAGATGCTCCATCATCTCATGTATGGTATCACTTTTTCTACTGGGTCACTCTTCCTGGATGCTCCTTCTTCACTTCCTGCTCTATTGTAGATTGGTGGCTCTCTAGTCCTACCACACAATTAACAACCTGGGATCTTCTCTTAACAGCTTTTCTGTGTTGTATTTACAGTTTGTGGGATGCCATATCTTCCTCTTTTGTGGTTTACTTCTTTGTCTTGCTGATACATAACTTTAAGTCACTTTCTAATAAAGGAAAGTCAATTTTCTGAATTTAAACAGGTCTGTCCCATAGATATAGAGAACAAGCTGATGTTGCCAAGGGGTGGGGGTGGGGGATGGGAATAAAAAAGGTGTGAGATGAAGGAAAATACTTAGAAGTTTAAACCTAAAATGCCAACATAAATAAAAAGAAAAGCTAATTAAATTTAACATTATAAAAATGATATCATTTTATATCATGATAAAATTGAGTTTATCTCAATAATGCAAGGTTTTAATATTAGAAAATTAAATTTGGTTTATCATTACTAGATGAATGGAGGTAAATCATGCAATAATCTTAATAGATGCAAAAAAAATGTTTTCCAATTATTATAAATATTTAGCAACCTGGGAGCAGAAAGAAATTATTTAATTTAATAAAAGGTATTTGCAAAAAAAAAAAAGGGAAGGGGACTAGAGAAATCATTATTTATAATGGTGAAAATTGAAAGCTTTCTCTTTGAGATGAAGGGGAAAAAGAAGAATACAGAGACCTAGACTTGTTGACGTATGGCAGGATCTGGGCCTCTGGGTTTTTTTCCACCAAGTTTCCTAGGTGATTCTTATTCATACCAAAAAAAAAAAAAAAAAAAAAAAAAAAGGAGGAGGTGGATGGGTGGGAACAGAACAACCAACTCTGACCAGAAAGCCCACAAACTAAAGTCCAGTTTTGCCTGTTTGGTTTGGCAAATGGGTCTAGAGACAAGGAAGCTCAATTAATCAGCTTGGGCTTGCAGGTGTCTAAGTAAATTGATGGCTTGGAAAGATTGAGGAAGGGCATGAAAAGGGAGTAATGAAAATAGCTGTTAAAAAAAAAACATGTCTGAAAATGTCTTTATTCTGTTTTCATATTTGATTGACAATTTGACTGGATGTAAAATTCTAGGTTGAGAATTTCTTTTCTTTAATATTTTAAAGTCATTGCTCCATTTCTTCCTGGCTGTTGGAAAGACTAATACCATTCTGATTCTCATTCTGTTGTGATTTGTCCCCGGAAGTTTGTAGCATCAGCTTGTTATTTCTGGTTTTCCACAGTGTCACATGTTTTGGGAGGTCTTTTTCATTTGTTTGCTGATCGTTCAGTAGCCTTTTGAGAGTGAGATATGCTGACTCCAGGGTCAGATGGCCCAGATTCCAAACCTGGCTCCCCCACTTACCAGCGACGGCATTGGTTTACTTACTAACCCTCTCTGTGCTAGTATCTTTGTCTGTAAAATCATGAGAAACCTCATGATTTGCTGTGAGGACGAACACAAATAACTAAATGCAGCATTTAGAGCAGTGTCTGGCATGAGGCGATGACTTGGTACAAGTGTTTGCCGTATGGACATAGTCATCATCCACAGTCCACAATCAGTTCTGTGGACTCAGCATAGGTACGTGTGCCATGTCCAATGATACGTGTTCCCCAATGGTCTGCCTGCCATTTACTGCTAGCCCTCCAGGAAGATCGCCTGGCACCAACCAACATTTTTCAAGGCCGCAGCGGGGAGGTTTCAATCATTGCTGAGTGCTGTCTCTGTCACCACCTACTTGACTGGCCAGGCTCTCAGTGGCAGCTGCTCTAATCCTTCCTGTCACTCACAGGCATGACTCAACAGGACCCTGACTCATGCTTCGTGACACCTGTGTTTAGCTTTCTGCCCTAGGGATTTCCTGTTCCCACTGATGCATGAGATTCTGGGAGTCCACTCAGCAACCACATGGGCCTGCTGGCTCCCCGAGCAGGGCGTGAGACCCTGCTGGCAGACATACAAGCATATGGGTGTGTCACTGGCCTGTGCTACTCACCTGTGCTGTGCTGCTGCTGCTGCTGCTGCCATGGGATCTGGCTTCCTTGGTGGCCTGTGGAAGGGCCAGATGGAGTAACAAAGAAGTGCAGGGGAGAGAGGGTTAAAATGTAATGGGCATGTTTGACCAGTGGAAATAGGAGCCAAGAGATCAATTTGCTTCCTTCCTCCTGACTAGGTTAAGAGGCTGAAAAACAATCAGCTGCATTTGTTAGAATCCATGACCAGCTTGGGAGCACCCTTTCTTCTGTGTGTTCTCCCTCATTTCCTGCCTTCCTCTCTCTTTGGCCTCATTCCTGCTTTCCTGGGATTGTACTCCTGATGAAGGGTTAGCAAGTAAACTTGTGCCTTTGAGTTAATTTCGTAGGGAACCCAGAGTAGGACACTTGAGTTCAAGAGGTTGGGCTCTGGAGCTGAGCTCTGGGTTTGAATTCTGCTCCTGGCCTTGCTGGTCCTAGGGCATTGGGCAGTTACCTCATCTCTCTGTGCTTCAGTTTCCTCACCTGTAAAAGGGGGATAATCATAGTTGCTGCCTCAGAGTTTTGGGAAGATTAAATGAATTAATACTTACAAAACACATGGTAAACACCCAATAGATGTTAGCTATTATTCAGTTCTATGGAGTTTACGAAATCATATTTTGATAGTTTTCTTCCCTCTCTTTTCTTGATTCTCTGTTTTCTGAAAAGTTCATTATGTGACTATTGGTCTTCCTAAATTGATTCTGTGTGACTTTTATGTTTTCTGTCATATTTTCCATGTCTTCGTCTTTCTGTTCTAATTTATGAGAGATACCCTCTTCTTTATATTCTAAGGCTCAATAATAGTGTTTTTATTTTGGTATTATGTGTAAAATTTTCAAGATTATTTTGTTCTGCAGTTGTTTCATTTCAATCAACTTCTGTTCCTTTTTGGGAGGAAGAGTATGTAATATCTTCTAAAATATTTTTGGATACTAATTAGAAGTTCAAGAAAATTGTTTTCATATGTCTGACATTGTTACCTATTATCTAGTTTCTCCTTTCCTTCTTCCCTCCCTCCCTCCCTCCCTCCCTCCCTCCCTCCTTCCTTCCTTCCTTCCTTCCTTCCTTTCTTTGCTTAATTTGGTCCCTTTCAGGGGACAGGGGCTTTTGGGGAAGGGTGGGAAATTTTTTCCAATGGTTGATGATGTTTGATTATCTGTTTATAGTTAAGATTGTGGCATCAATAAATGGATAGGAGGCTCTGTGGGTTATGTTTGTGTACTGGGGCAGGGGGAGGGTGATGTGTGTGTGGGGGGGCGGTTTTTCCTCTGAGGCCACTCTCTTTCTCTGGGGAGGAAACTTCCTTTTCCCTGCCTGGATCTGGAGCTGGGCTTTGTCTGTGTCCAGGGCAGAGGAAGGTGCCTGGGATCCAGTGACTCCATTTGCAGACTTTCAATTAGTCCTATTACTTTCAATCCAGATGACTTTCTTCTATTCTCTGGTGTACCTGGAGTTTGAAGACTGATGCCTGTACCTTTCACTTTCCAGAGAGAATAACCTTCTGGTCTCCTGGCCCAGGGACACCCTGCAGGCTACTGGTGAGGGAAGGGAGGCTGTCCGTTTCCACCTTTCAATGACACACTCTACTTCCTTTTTCTCTGGCATGTCTGGCCTCTCTGATTTTAGAAACCCACAAGATCCTTGGCCTTTCAATGGAGAGCTGTTACCTCTCCTCCATCTACCTGCTCTCCCACCTTCCAAAAGTCTGCTGCAGTCTGTTTCCTGTGTTGCCCTGTTTTTTCAACTGTGGGGGAACAAACTTTCCCTCTAACCCTCAAGGTTCTTCTGGCTGGTCTAATAATCAAATAGACATGAGACAGATTAACAAGAGAAAATCACCAGATTTAATACATACATAAGTGTGAGAACCGCACATACAGGAGAGAGTCAGAGACCCCAAAAGCACGAGAGGTTCACAGATATGGGAATTGAGGTATATAGGACACGGTAGGTAAGGTGCCTTGGGGGCTTCAAAGGGTTCTGGCAGAATGATAAGAAGAGCAGACGTTTAGTAAGTAGAAGTTTGCCTGCCATATCGGTGGGTCAAAAGGTTATCTCTGAAAATCTCTTATTATGGGAAAAGCCCCTACTTCAAGTTCTTCTAGGTAGTTAAAGGGAGGGACAGAAGTTTCTCTTGAGCCTGCAGCTAAAATTGCCTCTAGCTCAAAGTAATCTGCATACCCCTTCTGAATCGCCCCCATCCTTCTGGTTTATAACTCCCATACCCCTCCCAACCCCCACTCCCCTTTGCTTTCGTTTGAGTGGGTCTTTAATCAGAAGAATTTTGCTGGCCTCTTTTGAAAGGCTGGCCTTCCACCAAATAAAAGGGAATAATATATGCCCCATCACAGCCAATAAAATAGTTTCTGTGCCTGACTGTTCACTCCAGCAGAAACAACGCGAGCTGGAAAACTGAGGCCTTTTGGAGGGGTTCGTGGGAGCTTCCACTGTGGAATTCAGCATTTCTTCCCCGTGCTCCTAGCCTCTCACTGTTTGACCTTCTCCCCCTCTCTTGGGCGGTGCCAACTTCCTGCAGCTTTGCCTTAGTGACAACACTCCTTTCTCCATCTCACAGTCCTTTCATTTTTTTTGTTCCCAGGTGTCGGGTAACCAGATTCAGCAAACAAATACGGGACTGTCCAGTTATATTTGAACTCAGATAAACAACAGATAGGACTTTTGGTAGTATGCAATATTTGGAACATACTTACACCAAAATGTTTTTACTGTTTATCTGATATTTAAATGTGACTGGGTGTCCTGTGTTTTATCTGGCAACTCAATCCAGGTGGCCTTTCTTTTATTCAATGCAGATCAAGGTAGGCCTCAGCAGTACAAAAGGGCTTTGTCTTCACACCATTTCTTTTTTTAAAGGGACCTACTGCTATTTACATAACATATGGCTGGCTCACACCATGCAATGTAAATTAGAGCCTACTTATTCATTGTCAAGTTAGGAACTCAACCATATTTCTCAGCTGTCTTCAATTCCCCAGCCTCAGATGCAAGAAATAAATGTGTTGTTCTAATGGTGTTTATGCCATTGTGCTGCCTTTGTTCATTGTCTGTACCCACTCTGGGCCGCGGGGCAAGATAGCCTTACCATCCTACTGTGACATTGTCTCTGTGTCAGCATCTCTGGTTTGTTCGTTGGAGGGTTTGGAGGTAATTCTTACCAGATCTTGGTTTTTCAGAACATTACCACATCCTGTTGGTTTCTTTATAGGTTCTGGCAGGTGACAATTCCTGTAAGGAGCAGGAATTGTTAGTACTGTGTGCCCAAGACCATGAACTTGACAAAGAGCACTCGTCCTAAAGGAAAGCTCAATTAGGATTGAACCAATTCCATGAAAGGATACAGAAAACGAATGTAAACTGCTCAGGAAAGCAATTCACAGAATAACATTAACATTTTCATCTAATCCCCATGGAATTGTCCTTTTTTAGGTCATTTCCTTAAAGATATTCTTTGCAAGTTATAAGCCTGTCCTTGTTATTTCACTTCCAATTCGTTGTCAGAACTCTCCCGGCTACATTCCTGAGGAGATCCAAGAGGGTCAGCTATTAACAGAGGTAGGCTAAATATATCCCTTCCGGGAGCCTCCCGTCTTTGCTCCAGAGTCACATCCTCTGTCAGCTGGAGCTAATTTCCTTTCTGCTTCCCTTCCACCCACAGGGAAGCCTCACCAGAGGCCTCAAGGGTCAGCCTCAGAGGTGATGACGAACTGAGAGACTTCTTCAAGGCCCGTCTGTTTACTTGACATGGTTGGCTCACCTACTCAGCCTTGTCCGTTCACTAGTACACACATTTACACCTCAGCTGTATATCCTGGCTCCATGTAAAAATAAAGCACACCACTAACAGCAACAAAGCCTCATGCTAAAGGAGGGTTTCTATATGTGGGATTTATGGGGTTCAGCAAATGGCGGGAAATTTTCCCTTTCCCCCCCTGCTGACAAGAAATAAAGGTCTTGGAGCAGAGAGTCTGAAATGGGAAGTTGTATTTCTCTTTCGGTGTTCTTGGGACTGAGGAATCTCCCCAGGTGTGGGACTTGTAGTGCTAAAACCAAACCTGTCTTGGGCAAACCAGGACAGCTGGTCACCCTCTGTTACCTTGCCCACCACCACCCTGCAAATTCCCTTCACCATTCTTTCTTACATGAGTTGAGAGGAGAAATGGGGAGAGAGGTCATAGCCCAAAATTGAGCTTTGGAAGTTTTTGCCAAGGAAACACAATCCAGAGATTGGGGGGAATTTCACATTAAAGCAGCATAAGGTGTAGGCAATACTTTTCTTTGAAGGTATTTGTGAGAAAAGGAACTTGAAGAGATTGAGGGGAAATAATGTAACAATACTTTTCATTTATAAAACCCATCTAAAGAGCTACTTAAAATGTTTGTGTATGGCTTGCTTGTTTGCATTTTGCTATTTCAGTTAAAGTCTCTAATAAGTAAGAAATAAAAAAATATATAGTGTGATAAAAAAATCTGTAGTGTTTGAACCCAGAACCACAATCTAATTTTAGCAAAGCCTTCACCTACCATTTCAGACTTCACGACCCATGGCACACCACTGCCACCTGGTGGCAGTGTATATAAATTAAGTCCTGACCATCCATCCCACTCCCCCATTTTTGGGGGTGTGTGTGCTGAGAGCTTCCCTCTTGGGAATTGAATCTTAAAGACCAAATTATGAAGATACCAATTTATCTCATATGATACTATTGTCATTATTTGAAATGCAGGGGCAATTTGGAGCAAAGACTATGTATTTATATTTGTTTTATGCTTCATCTTGTGAAGAAGTACTGAGCCCATAAAACCTTAAAAAATAATTGATTACATTAATCTCTTAGAGAATATAAGAATATTGTAAGCACACACCGTGAAGTGCATAATTTGTGAAAATACCATAAGTGCGTAGATCTTATTAGATTATAATAATCAAATAAAATTTGTAAGAAATTTATTAATCAGACATGGTTCATCATACCCATTATCACGTTGAGTTCCACAGTTATTAGCTCACATCAGGGGATTTCATTGTGATTACTTTTTTCTTTATATTATTTTTTCTTATTATTTTGTTAATTTTTCAGCATCTGAAATAATTGCTCAAGTTCATAGATTGTTTTATCAACAACATACTTTGTGGAAGCAGAAGACTCAAACCTCGCTTGTGCATTTTGTTCCTTTTTTGAGGAACTCATTTCATTTGCCTAGGGCTGGGTTTCCAGGTGTGTGAAATTGAGATAATAATTCTATATGTCATCCACATTGGTGTAAGAAGCAAATGGTGTGTGTGTGTGTGTGTGTACACACATGCTCGGGCACACGCTGTTATCCAGATGATAGCTACAGGGGCATTATTATCATTAGCAAATTGAAGACAAAGATTCCAGATCTTACTTCCTAGCCCCTGGCTGTCTTCTGTCCTCTATTTATATCCGAGGACTGAGTTTCCTTGGAATATACTCAGGAATTCTAATTCCCTCTCAGCCTGCAGGTTCTCATCCCTGCCAGGACCTTCCCCAAGCCCCTAACCCTCAAATCTCACACCAGATGAAAGTTGCCACAAAAGAAGGGGCACCAGGCCTAGTCCAGGTGTAAGATCCCGTGGGGTGGGGTAGGTTTTGGTGAGAGTGGATGAGATCCACAGTCTGTGACCTGGGTGTGTGGCCACAGAGGGCATAGGTAGAGTTAAAGGAAATGGCAGGAGTGAGGGGGTGGGGAAAACAAGCGCTGGCTTGTTCTCCTTGCAGGGCTCATCCAGCTCCTACCTGGTTCTGCAGGACCAAGTAGCATGCCTTTCCAGAAAACCACTTTGATACCACACTTTATCTTACTAACCTAATTTTATTTTTGTCTTCATCTTGATTTCTTCTTAAAATGAAAAACAAAAACAAAAACTTGCCTCAAATCTTCATTTGGCATGAAGTTGAGATTTCCAGCATTTTGGTAACTTTTATAAGCATTCAAATTCACTGTTGTTTTCAGGCTCTAATCGCCTTCCCAAACTCTCTTCTGTGTAAACTAACAACTCAGGATTCACCTCTTGGCTCCTAACGGCATTCCCACCCTTGATGATGCGGTTTCTGACAAGCATCCATGTTGCTGGAAGGCTGCCTCCCAGGTCATGGTGCTCTATTATTGTTCCGGGCCTGGAGCCGCCGCCGAGCTGCTTCTTGAAAAAGAAGGAAGAAGAAGGAGAAGGAGAAGAAGCATTTCCATCTGCAGATACTCTTCCTGCTGCTGAGGCCCTTGCTGCTGTCTGGGCAAGAGCACACGTTGGGGTTGGAACCTTCCAGAACAAAAGGTCAGTCTGCCCCCTCCAAACCCGCTGAGGACGTGCAACACCACGGAAATGTGTTCGGAGCTTGCTTCATCCATTCGCAGGGCACACCTGTGCCAAAACCTTGCTTTAACACATTGGACACTGGAGAAAGAAGGCCCACCGGAGGTGCCGACAGATGTGCGTCCAGACGCTCCAGGCTGCATCCGGGAACTACTTCGGAAGAGCCAGAGCACCTGGGCCCTATCTCCAGCGTGGCTGGTAGAAACATTTCTGAGATACGATTGTCCTTTAGAAAATACTGCACAGGGACTTTATACATTTGTAAAATCTTTCTGGGTTTGGAAACCATAACGAGTGATACTGTCTACTATCTCATTGAAGACCTTTCATCTAAAACCCCAATAAAAATCTTTTGCATGAGATTTGCATGAAATGTTTTGCCAGAAAACATTTGTCTCTATAGATAAAATTCTGGTGTGAAGAGAAAAATCACTTACTCCGTCAACATTTTCCTCCAGGTCTTGGGTACCAGATAGCTTAAATTCATTTTCCAAATGTTCTCATCTGCTTGTCAGGTGCCTGACACATATTTTCTTTCAGCTATTTTTTTAAACGGGATGACGTGTCTGTCTGTCAATCTCTTCATCCATCCATCCATCCATTCATTTATCTATTTTTTTTGTTTGTTTGTTTTGACTGAGTTTTAATCTGTAAAAGGGCCCAAGTGCTTGGCAGAAGCCGATATATAGGTATAGACTAAACTTGAAACTAATTCCTCAGATTGTGGAAGAAATGGTTGTTTCAAAATTGCAATAATTTTCTCACATAGTTACATTCAGACACTTTTTAAAGATTGCGTGGTAAAACACAGAGACCCAGAAATGCAGAATGGGACCAATTTCTACTTTTTTTGATGGGAGAGTTGCCCTAGGTGAGTGGGGTGGCACAGTGCAGAGGGCCCAGCAGCAGTGGCATGTCCAGAGGGCAGGGGAGCCAGCAGGTGCACCCTAAGGAACTGTTTTCTGTGCCAAGACCTTGCTGTATTCCTGCTGCCTTGGGTTTAGCCCACATTCCTGGTCTGGCTCTTCTTTCTGGCCAATTCTGTGAGCTTGGTGCCTTGGTACCTGGTACTGTGCCTATAGATTTCCTTTCTGCTTAAGTTAATCATATTGAGTTTCTATTGTTTGCAACCAAGAACTCTGACTCACACTTCAGCAAATTAACTAGTTCAGTGATTCACATACAAAGTCAGCATTCCCTGAGCAAAATACCCGTGTAAAGTAGGTATTATATTTCTTCGTTTTATGGATGCAGAAATTGAAGCTCATGGAATTTAAGTTTTAAAAATTAATATTATAATCTAGTGTTTGGTGTTGGAAGTGGTGTTTTCCATTTCTTCATCATCTCCCTGTAGGCAGCAGAGTCAATATTTCGTCTCCAATCCTAAAGGCTTTTGAAGTCTCATCACTGGGAAAATGCCCACAATCAAGACCTCAGTGTCACCTACCAGGTTGGAGTTGTGCCCCTTTTCCAGGAAGACCCGAATGTGATGGCCAAAAGACTCTTCATCAGTAAGAGCTCATAGGCCCCAGTGTGGGAGAATTTTGGTGGGACCTTTTCTGAACAGCACCACTGAGAGGGAAGGGAGGGATCGAAGTTACAAAGTTGGCTCCTATAAATCGTATGTTGTGTCTGTCATTTCAGCAAACTACTCTAACTAGAATTACCAAAAAGAAACGATTTGCAAATTAATTCCACTAAAACAAAGGTAGAAATTCTTTTTTTAAACCACCCAGGATATTTTATTTTTTATTATCATCCTTAAATATTTAAAACATAAAAATTATATAGTATAATATAACAAACACCCAGGTATCCAATGTTCAGAGTTAGAAATATCAACTTATGGGGTATGATTAAATAACTTAATACATATAAAGTGTGTAGAACAGTGCCTGAGTAATAGTAAATACTGAATAAAAACTAATTAATATGATATCTTCATTTGCTGTATTTTCTTTTGATGTTTTTAAGAAGAAATATGACATTACTGTTACAGTGAAGTTTCCTTCTGTAAACTTCCTAAATCCATGTTTTTATAAATTACTACATATACCAGTATGTGTATGTATTTTCATAAATAATATAAAATGCTTTGCAGTTTTAAACTTATAAATGGCATAATACTGAAATGTAATTCTGTATTTTTAAAAATCATCATCATTTGTTTTGCTATTTACATAGGTTAAGATGGATAGAAAGGTAAATAATAGATTCATAGATGATGAGAGATAGTATATTTGTTTTATGGCCTGTATGATATTCTATCCTATGCATTGGTTTGCTGTTGGTCAATACTATTTGTACTATTGTGGTGTATCTTTTTTTCATATTTTGGCATTTTCCTCATTAACATATATCTGGATTGTATTTCTACCAGTATTTTCACAGATGGTTCAATAATTTTATTAGTTGTGATTACTAACTACATAATTGGACTCATTTCTACTATATCCTTTCTTGTGATCTATCAAATTGATTGAGTTTTTATTATATATTTCATACATGTTCCCTTCGTCTACTTGTTTGGAATTTATATTTTATATTTCTATTACTTTAGTGATTTCCTTTACATTTTAACATGTGTACTTAGCCTAATTAATCCGTGTCTACATCCTCTTTCTCACAAAGATCTTAGAATACTGAACGCAAGCATCTCCTACCATTTTCGTACTATTGTCTAACATTTTACATGCACATTTTCTTTAAATTCTCCAGTAATTGTTGTTATTACTATTATTATTATTGAT
The DNA here is from genome assembly GCF_004115265.2 of Rhinolophus ferrumequinum. NCBI lineage: Eukaryota > Metazoa > Chordata > Mammalia > Chiroptera > Rhinolophidae > Rhinolophus > Rhinolophus ferrumequinum. Next base: position 51,242,730 of record NC_046289.1, read on the forward strand.
TACTTTTTATTTAGAGTTACTCATTACTTGTACCAATTTACTAACACAATTTACCAATTGCTTCCTTCACCATTGTTCTTGCATCCCAACTCGTCATTTCTTTCATGCTGATGTATATTCTGTAGTAGTGAGCGCTGAAATTTTATATGTCTGAAAAATTCTTTATTTCAATCTCATTCTTGAATGGCACTTTAAATGAGTTTATACTTTTAAGTTGAGTGTTATGCTCTGTCAGAACTTGAAGGCATTATTCCATTTACTTCTGACATTTATTGTTGCTGATGGGAAGTCTGATGGTAGAAATTCTTAATCTGAAACCCCCTCTTACCCATTGTGCAGTTTTCAACTTGTTCTTGGAATGGGTTATTTTCTAATTCTACATTCCTTTTTTTTCACTACAAGTATTGCCACTTACCATCATCTCCAACCAACCTTGGAGGAGTTATTTAACTTGCTGCACTGACAATTATGACATTTTTCAGTTTATAATCTGGAAAAGGTAAAGGTAGAGCTGGCCTCACAGGCTATACTACGTAGGGACTCAAACATCATCAGATCTCTCTCTTAATCATCATGTGTTGGCTTTAACTCTTCCTACCATATTTCCCTGAAAATAAGACCTAGCCGGATAATCAGCTCTAATGTGTCTTTTGGAGCAAAAATTAATATAAGTCCTGGTCTTATTTTACTATAATGTAAGACCGGGTCTTTAACATAATATAATAATATAATATAATATAATATAATATAATATAATATAATACAATACCGGGTCTTATATTAATTTTTGCTCCAAAAGACGTATTAGAGCTGATTGTCCGGCTAGGTCTTATTTTCAGGGAAACATGGTAGTACAGATCAACTTTATCCACTCAACATGGGACGTGGCTACCAGCACTTCCATGCTCTTTATCCTCAGAGCTTTGCTACCAGAGAGGAAAAGACCTTTTCCCCTTAGTTCTAATTTTTACCTTCTTTAGAAGTTTCTATAATTGACTTTGATCAGGTCATGTGTTCATCCTTGGGCCAATCATTGTGGCTTAAATATCCACATGTAAAAAGGTAGCTACAGTGATTTGGATCTACATTTTATAGTGTAGAAAAGGATGAGAAAAATAAATTGTTTCCCAAAAGAAGGGGACATTATGCCCAGAAGAAAGAAAAGGTGTTTGGCTAATAAACAATAAATATTTATTGAGCACCTGTTATGTGCCAGACAACACATTTAGAAGTAGGAGCCAGAGCTATAATTGTTCTAAAAATATAAACTCTTTGAAAATTTTCAGAAATCTTGTGGAAAGCTTTGGATTTCCACAGAGCGTGGAATGGGGCTTCAAGCCAATCTCAGCCAGATCGCAATGGGTTGGTGATACCTGGGTTACATTGTGCTTTAAATAAAACAAGAATAAAGTATTATCTTTGATGGTAAGTAACTCTAGGGGTAGAGACTTTTCTCCCCAGAACTTTTGACTAGTGGCATCAGTGTTCTTTTTTAAAAAACAACACAAAAACACTTTCATTTATTTTAAGTGTGTTTTTCCAGGGCCCATCAGCTCCAAGTCAAGTAGTTGTTTCAATCTAGTCGTGGAGGGCGCAGCTCATAGTGGCCCATGTGGGGATCGAACCGGTAACCTTGTTGTTAAGAGCACTGTGCTCTAACCAACTGAGCTAACCAGCTGCTCGTGGCATCACTGTTCTTAATAGTTAAGTAAATTGGTAAGGAACTAAAAGGCAGTATGATAAAGTGCAACACAGTATATTCATTGTCAGAAGATTTAGTGTCTAGCTTTGATTCTCCTCGAACTGGATGACTCCGGGTGTCTCAGGTTGGGTTCTTCAGGAGGCAGACTATGATTGTGGTCGGTGTGTAGGAGGTTTACTAGGGCATCAACACCTTGAGATTCACACCAGTAAGGGAGGAAGCAGGACTGAGCAGAGGGAGAAGTTGGGCCTGGATGCAGTCACAACACGGGCTCAGCCTGCCCCATGGGTGCTCTGCTGCCCGAGTGGCCCCTCGGAGTTGTCCTAACAAGGGGATGGGGTTTTATATACCCATATCAACCTGTGTTTGGATAGAGCCTCGCATGTGAGAGGAATTGGATCCTTATTGAGGCCGCTCTTTCTAGCCCAGGGCAAGCCCCGTGGGGAGTAGCTGGCTCAGCAGGGTTGGCATTTCTGAAGCTGAGATTCATTCTTTAGTCCTGAAGGGGAATCCAGGCAGCACAGACAGCACCCACTACATGGGGTAAGTCATTGCACCCCTCTGAGCCTCAGTTTCCACAACTGTAAATTGGTGACATTGGCTCACTTGGTCTCTAAGTCAATTTCCAACTAGAAAAATCTTCCGTTATAGTGTCAGGTACTTATTGGTTCTTGTTTCCCGAAGTCTCATTTCATAAATATGCCTTTGAAAATAACTGGTGATTCATGAAAAAGAACGAGGAAGATCTTTATGAATGGATTTGGAGTAACTTTTAGGATATATTGTTAAATGAAAGAAACAAGTATATAGTAGGATATCCTGTGCCCAGAAAGAAAGGAAAATGTGTGTGTTTGTCTATATGTGTGTGTGTGTGTGTGAGTGTGTATATATGTTGCAAAAAGAAACACAGGAAGGATAAACCAGAAATTAATAAAACCTACAAGGGGGAGGAGTGGGACTGGGGTTTGGGGAATGGATATGGGTGCTTGTGAATATCTTATATACTTGGAAAATTAAATTAAATTAAAAGGTATGGAAAGATGCAAACTCTAGTTGAAGTATGATTTAAAAAATGAATCTAGCTATATTGTATTGATAAAATAACCACATAGAAAAAAGAATTGATTCAAGTAAATTTTGATGTCAAGACTCTAGCTGACCACCCCTTAGTTGATAAACTCTAAGAACAAAAAGAATTTCAATGACATTTAAAGCTTTATTATGTTTATTGGTTATTAGTAATGTTAGTGTTATAATTTTGAAACTATATATAAATATTGTAGGATAAAGCAAATAAGTAGATATAGTAATATTTGGAATTAAGAGTTTACTGTAAGAGAAAGAAATTAAAGTAGAAAATAAAAGAAGTTTAAATAAGCAGTTTATATGAGATTTAAATGTATGAATTCTTAAATATATATATATTTCCTAGCTTTGCACACCTGAAAGGACTTACAAGTAATGACACATAGGTGCAACAGACACCCAGGTTGCCCAAATCTTGATGTGAATATCATTTTCCATTAAAAAGAAACAAGATTCTTTGGAGAATGGCTGAATCCAGGGTTAGGGAAGGAAAATATGAGACAAATCAGAAATACTTTACAGTGCTAGACAACAAGGAAAAGCTCACAAACCAATGTTTTCTTATAAAAAGGACACAGGTTCCATCTAAAGAGGCTCTCGTTAGCCAAATTTGGGACCATTTGGACATCAAAAAGAATAAAGAAAGTAAGTGAGTATAACACATTAAATAAAAAAGAAATTCATGAGACCATAGTAATATGAGGGAAAGGGAGAAGGGAAGATAGAAGAGAGAGAGAGAGAGAGAGAGAGAGAGAGAGAGAGAGAGAGAGAGAGAGAGAGAGAGAGATATTCAGGGAAAGAGAGAGATGGAGAGACAGAAAGAGAGAAAAGATGGAGAGAGAAGGAGAGACAGGGAGAAAAGAAAGAGAATAAAAGGAAATCTCATCTTTACAGAAGAATGCTAGCTAATAAATATAGAAGGAAGGACAGCATGAGATAATACCTGCAACCCCAACATAATGATGGAGTAAGGTAAGGATCTTCGATGGTTACTGAAACAGTTGGGGAGAGGTTTGGGGTAACAGTTTATTCACATGGTGCCAAAGTATTACTCTACAGATTACTAAGGACAAAGGAGGAGAAAACATACCTTCACTCAAGAGATTTGGCCATCACCGCCTTAACCATCTCAAATTCACCATCATGAATACTGGGGCAGTCTGACATGTAGCTCCTGGTACAATGTGACATGAAGAATGCAACATTGCCTATGAAGTAAGCGAGCTTCCCAGAGATGTTTAACCTGAATCTGATCACGTTGCCAGACCTAACTTTCAGTGTACAGGAAATATAGGAACACATTAAATTTCTCCATGAAGAAACAGCCTTATCTAGAATGTGTGAAATGTTCTACAAAATAACTGGACTCCTCAAACAGTCAATGTAAATAAATTTTAAAAAAGAAAAGAAAAAAGAGAAAGACGAGCACTACTCAATATTTTAAAACTTTGAAAGGTAAACAATCTAAGTGCAAGAATTTGGTACAATTGTAGAAATATGAATAAAAAATGAATATTAGATTATATGAAATATTATTTTCTTAGAAGTGATTATGATATTGTAATTACATAGAAGAACGTCCTTATTCTTAGATGCAGGGTGAAGTATTTAGTGATGAAATGTGATGAATGGCTGCAACTTAATTTAAATGACTTGACAAAAAAAAGCATATATTTTTTCCTTCTGTATTTCCTCCGTAGATGAATAGATAAATAGATAGATAGATGATAGATGATAGATAGATAGATAGATAGATAGATAGATAGATAGATAGCAACAGAGACAGAAAGATAAAGCAAATATGGCAAAATGTTAATAATCGGTGAATCTGGGTGTTAATTCAATTTTATATTTTCTATAGACTTGAATTTTTTCAAAATAGAAAGTTAGGAGAAAATGCCTAGCTATAGAACAAAAGAGTCCTCGGGTTTTTATCTTCTAAATCTTTCATTTTGTAAATTGTAAAATTAAAACCCAAAGAGATTAAGTAGCTTTCCCAAGGCCGCAGAGTTAACAAACAAGAGAACTTGGCCTCTGGTGTTATTTCTACTAGTCTTTGCTGTCTTTCGTGAAAATTAACCTCACCTTCTTGGCATGTAAAATGCTTTTTAATCTCTTCCAATATCGCGTTGGCTTTTCCATATCAAAATGACTGGGGGGAGGCGAGGCATACACCAGGCATTAACGTTGGTCCCCTATCTTCTCAGGGCCATGGTTTCTCCTACTTTTTTGACCTTCGCATCTATCTGGATTACAAGATGCCTTGGCTCACTCAATATTCCCTCTTACTCAGTCCCCATGTCAATAACCAGGGCTTCACTGTCTCCTTGTTTTATTAACTTGGTGCCGCTCTTACTGACCTGGCCATGGCATTTTTCTTAATATTCTTTGGCTGATTTTTAAGAAAAGCTTCTTTGCATTATTGAAACATCACAACATAACCAAGTCAACATAATCATATCTTGACCACTGACCATGCTAACTAGAAACCTCAGTTTGAAACAAAAGGCTACATACCCTCAGGGCAGTAACGTCCCGCAATCTCCAATAGGGTAGCTGGAAACACACCAAGTTATAAATTAAACCACCAGGCTGAGCTTGCCCAAGAACATTTTGCAAGGTAGTGAAACAATAAAAAAAAAAAAAAACATGTTGCCCAATCAGCCCTTCTTACCCCAAAGGAAAGGAGACTGGTGGAGAGGGCCTATGGAAATCAAGCATAAACTATAGGGCTTACGCCTCCTGAGGAGAGAAGTGAAAACAAGTCAAGGATCTTTAAGAAGTTGGGATTGAACTATTCTGCTAGTTTCCTCCAACCCCTTTGACTTCGTCTCTTTTGTTTTTCATTTTAACATTGCATTATCTTTTTCCTGTTCTGATGTGCCAGCAATTTATTAATCTTCTTTGACTACAACAAAATGATTTTTTATTCTTTTATTCTTAAGATGTATTAAAAGTTTGGTATAAAAAATTCTAGACACTTAACTCCTCTCCCCCCACTTAATTGTTGTATACAATGAACCGCTTTTCAATGAATATTTAATAAAGGTAACTGTTAAATAAAAATGAATGTTATATATAACATTGCGACATGTTGTTTTCTACCTTGTAAGGACAAAATATGGAAGTGTGGAATGTATAATGTAGAGTCAAGCTGGAAGACTGTGGCAAATTAAATGGTTCAGGCATGAAGCGGGCAGGAAAATCTAAAGTCATCAAGGAGAATTGGAGGCTATTCTAGATATTGCAAAATTATCCCTGGAGGTTCACTGTGTTTGCTGAGTAAGGTCCTTAGAAAAACAATCCTGTGGGTTTATATAATTGGCACATTCCCTCCAAATGAGAGACATGATTTCTTCTCCTGAATTTATTGAGCTGTTTCCCAATTCTAGAATGTTGTGTGTCTGCATATGGAGCTCTAAAATTAGCTTTAAAAGCAGGCATAACAAGCTGCTGGCCTGGATTTTATTTGGTCTGTGCAGTATTTTTAAAAATCAGAAATTTGCACATAAAACTCAGATTTCCAACTTCTCTTGACATATCGGGAGATCTGGTAACCCTGGGCTTAAATTTCTTCTTGGTAACTGTTTATTGTCTCCGATGGCCATGAACTCTGTGGTCTGCCAGTCTCTAGAAGTCCTTGTTATCCTATATTCAGACAGATTTATTTAAATGGCTGGCTCCTAGAAGCAGCTGAGCTTGAGATCTATGTTATCCAGCTTCAATTCATTTAGATAAAACAATTTCTTTTGACAAGGATAGGTATTTGCATCTGTTAAGGCATTTTACATGACATTATTTTATTTACTGCTCCAAACAACCCTTTGACATAAGTGTAATTATTAGAGCCACTTCAAAGGTAGAGAGAGATTCTGGATCTTGGAGAGGCTGTGTAACTTGCCCGTAGTCACATCGTAAGGAGCAGGCCCAGGAGTCAAACCCAAAGCCTATGCTGTCACATAACTGAGGAAAAGACAAAGTTGAGGTCATAGTTATCTACAGCGAATTTCCTTGAAGAGCAAGAAAGCAACATGGTAGCATCAAAGGGCCATGGGTCAAAGACTCAAGAATTAGGATTGAGAACACAGGCTTGCTTTTCTGAGGATCTTACCACTTATTAGTTGGTAACCTTGGGAAACCCCCTTTCCTCTCTCGGCCTCGGTTTCACAATCAATAAAATGAAGGGGCTAGGAGGTGGGGGTGGGCAGTAAATGAGGAGCCCTCTAAAAGCCCCTGACCTTCTGCTTGCTCTGTTTGGTTCCTAATCTGAGAAAAGACTTGTTCCTTTTCTTTGGCTCCCTCTGCTGGTCAAAGAATGAGAGAACACACTTGTTGCCCAAGCCACTTCAGATTTAATTCAATTATTTATGGAGGGACTGTCCTATACAACATCATGGTTGGCTCCTGGTTACCTAGTGAGGAGAACTAGAAATGATTATGAGTTACTTTCTGATCACCAATGAACAGAGCAAAAGAAGTGAAGGTCTAAAGCAACTCAAGACTCTATTACACATATGAAAATCATAGACTCAGAAAATGCCATAAAAATAATAATCATGAAAATAATGATAGCTATTATTACGTACAGAAGATAGTCTAGGCACTGTCTAAGGTACTTTGTTTTCATTTCCATTTTATTCTTAAAGCAGCCGTTTTATCAAAGTTGCCATTTATTATCCTCGCTTTGCACTGGGAGGGAGGTTAGAATCCAATCCCTTCCTTTTCCAGACGAAGAAATTGAGGCCTAGGGACATTAAGTGACTTACCCAAAGTCACACAGCAGCTGACTGTTGGCAGAGCTAAGATTAGAAGGTAGTCCAGAAATCTTGTTATTCCTTTATCCAGCGTCTCCAATTTAAAATCTGGCTGAGGAGATAGGACTAATATACCAAGAAATAAGTAACAGAAGGAGGAATGTAATTAGAAGCTGAGATTTCAAGAGCTGCAAGGGGCCTTGGAGGCTATAGAGTATGACTTTCTGCTCAGACAGAAACTTCTTTGTATACCTCCAGACAATTGGGAACTTAGCTGTTGAGTTGAAACCCACTTCTAGTCTCAATTTTGTTCCCTGGAGCTAAATAGGATATATCTAAGCACTCTTCTCTGCACAGTCCTTCAAGAATTTGGAAACAATTCTTGTGAACTTATAAAACATCATGTCTGTGCTAAAATCCCCCTAAGTTTATTTAAATCTTTCATGTTATACAAGGATTTTAGAATATGATCCATTGTAAACCTGGTTGTCCTCCCCTGTTAGACACCAAAGATGGCTTCCAATGATTGACACCTCCTGGTATTCCTGTCCTTGTGTAGTTGCTCCCATACTGAATTTTGACTGTCCTTTGACATATATAGAATAGGCAGAAGTGACTATGCTAGTTTGGGTTTTAAACCTTAAAAAAGGCTACTGAATTTTATCTTTGTGCTCTTGAAAGCCACCATGTTAGAAGTTTAGCTACCCTGCTGGAGAGGAAAGCCCTAGAGGATGACATACTACATGGAGAATAACTGAGGCCTCGGCTCGGTGAGTGAAGAAGCCATCTTAGATGTCCTGCTCATGGGCCTCCAGAGTACTCCAGCCCCAGCTGCCAACCACTGCAACTGCAGGAGACACTCCACGCAAAAACAACAGAAGAGCACCCAGCTGAGCCCAACCCACCCACAGAATCATGAGAGAGAAGAATAAAATTTTGTTAAGCTGCTAAGTTTGAGTGGCTTGTTATATAGCAATAGATAACTTGAAACAATCCACTTAAAACACATTACCAGAACGCAAATCGATCTGTCTCATGCTGAAGATGGAAGGAACAATGCTTCTGTTCATCCTGACACTATTAACACTGTCCTGGATTTAATTGACATTTATCAATCCTATCATCAGATGGAATGTACAGCCAACTATAAACCCCTGGCATGTGTCATAGAAAGACTGATTACTTCTCTCCAATGTCTTTCTAAATGGTGTTATAGACTTGAATGACGGGTATTTATATATATTTTTTCTTGATAATTTTCATTTTGTCTGTTGTGACATTATTCCAGCTTGATGAGATTTTTAGAACATATTTGAGTTCTATCATCTAATATAATAATTATCCCTCGTGTTCTCTGCAGTTTGGCAAACATGTCATACATATTTTATCAAATCATTGCCAGAACCAGGCAAATTCAATCTTTTTGCAGAGTATTAAAGATCTCCTTCCAAGTAGATTTAGATACATTAATTGAGCAACACTTTTAGGAAATGGTCATTCCAGCTAAACAATCTACTCAAATCTGTCATCCAATATTATGATTATCCTGCAATTTGACAAACATGCCATACATATTTTATTCAACTCATTGATCAAATTGCTGAATGGCACCGGGCAAATTCAGAGTCCTTTGGCAGGGCACTAAAAATCTGCTGAGCAGCTTTGCTCCATTAAGAAATGATCATTCCAGCTACAAGTCTGTTTAATCTGTTGTCCCCCAAGTTGCTTTTCTTCTTTTGTTTCACAATGATATTGCAGAGAAATTGATTTGCTAAAGTCAAGGAATATTTGCTCTCTAGATTTTTCCCTGAACTTTCTGAATAAAATTTTCCAATAAAGTGGTTTAAATTTAGTCTGAAACAACTGGCTGTGACTGCCAATTACCTCGTATAGTCTCCTAGAGAACACCACTTTATTTCCTACACAATCGTGAACAATTTGTTTTAGAATTTGAAGAGCACAGTCTTGGCAATCAAACACACCTGGATTGAAATCCTGGCTATTTTTACTGTGAACTAAGGCAAGTTACTCAACTTCTCTGACGCTCAGTTTCTTCATCTATAAAATGAGAATAATAATTCTTTCTGCATGGGTTTGATATGACAATAAAAATGAGATAACGTATGCAAAGCACAAAGTACCATGTCCGGTGTGTAATAATGTTGGGTTTTATTATTGTTAGTGTTTTGTTATTGTAATGATAAGTTGTTATTCAATCCATAGTTTCTAAATTTTACCCCTTTCTTTTCAATTTTCTGAAAATTTGAATACCACATGCCTATCCCTAGTCTTATGGAACTGTGTTGAAGAATATAACAAAAATAAAAATAGTGCTGCTTTCTATCTGCCATCTGTTAACATTAACCATCTGCCCAAAGCTGTGGGCCTATCCTTTTTTTTTGTTCTTCATACTCAAAATATTGATTAAAATGTGCCCCCCTCCACCCCCACACCTACCTTGCACCTTTTGTAACCCTAACGTGTTTTGCCTGGCTCAACTCATTGGGGCTCTAACTGCCATCAGACAGACCCATTCGGGACATTCTTTATGTTCCTCCCTATTTTGCATTGGTCTGTCATCACCAGGAGTGGTTTGGGCAAATCCTAGGCATCATTTAGCTCTGCCAGGATGGGGTAGGAAACCAGTCAACATTAAGAAGTCATGGCGGGGCGGCTGGGTGGCTCGGTTGGTTGGAATGCAGTGCTCATAACACCAATGCCGCCGGTTTGATTCCCACGTGAGCTGCGCCCTCTACAACTAGACTGAAAAACAGTGACTTCACTTGGAGCTTATGGGTCCTGGAAAAATACACTGTTCCCCAATATTCCTCAATAAAAATAAAAAAAAAAGTCATGGCATTCATGGTTAGGGAGCAGGAAACAGAGAAACAGGAAAGCACCCTAATCATGGGGGAACTAGG